>NC_064854.1:90371749-91033415 GCF_024139225.1 Suncus etruscus
AGACCACTTAGCTAGCAGCTGCACAATGAAGCTTCAGGAATGAAAGGCATGCCTCCACTTCCATCCTCACCTTTTATCTATGGAAAAATGTCATACCTAGAAGGTGGAACCATCCAGTTTCACTAAAAATAAGAGGTGCTGCATACATAAAATAACATCCAATGAGAAACCATGTGGGAGTTGATTGACATAGAGACAGACAAATCTCATAATCTTACATCTCCTCCTATTTTACATTGTAAAATAAATGATGAGGTACAAAAGGTAATACACAAATAACCTGAAAACTATATACTAACTATACTAAATTCTAAACAATTATCACTATCTAATCTAAATAAAAAGAAGAAAGAAAAACTACTTAGTAAAATATACAGTAAAAGATATACATGTTAAAATTACAGTTAGACAATAATACAAAGAAAATGTACTTATCTATTCTAAATGTTAAAAAAATGACTGAAGAATAAATAAATTCAGGGTCATAATTTCAATCTTTTTTTAGAGCATCTAGTTATTTTTTACAATAGCTGCAGTAAACTCTAATATTATTTTTAAGTTTCTTTTTTTTTTTTCAAAAAACATTTCAAGGCAGTCTTGTAACCTGCATTTGTCTGTAGATGTCAGAGGCAATGATAAATGATTAAAAGTGTCTAATGTCGGAAATTCATGGTAGCACATGAGACATGGTACTGTGGAACTTACTTGGTCTTGAGAAAGTGTAGTAATAATAGACTCATTAAGCTTGTTTCACTTTCCTCACTTCAAGGATAAAATCACTGTTTTCCTCCATATGGGCATCCTCTCCACTATTTTTACTCAAATCCTGGTGGAGAACATCCATTAACAATAGAAATTGTTCATGTGAGTCTTGTTGACTGTTTCCTGAAAACCAATTATTTTTCCAATGGCCATCGTAAAACCTTTTGGGCTGGCATGCCTATGTTGTCCTTCCTACAAGACTTTCATAAGTTTAGAAAATTCTTCTGCTACCTTGCCTCTATGTCCCAACAGATTTAGCCTGTTAGTGTCCTACTTTAAATGGTATTGGTAAAAGTAATCAATCAAACTGGGAATATTATACATGCATTGTAATACTGAGTTCAAATAACAAATGTTTCCTAAATTATGAAGTCCAGTGAGAGCAGGACCCCTTTTCTCATCTATAGAATCGGGATTCTGGAAATGGTTATTTACATTCTAGACAGTCTATCTCATTTTGTGAAGTTAATTTATTGTCCTAGTTACCTGATGAGGTTGCAGTTTGTTTGATGTTCTTGTTCATTCGAGTGATCTGTGTCAGTTCTGATGAGTGATTTACCGTCGTATCTCGCACTTGTATCTGAAGTTTTTCATTTGTGGAAATCCTGCTTCTGACAAGGCGAAGTGGAACCCAGAGTTTCTTGCCTGAGTTGTCATCTGTTTGTTGAAATACAAGCATACCTTCTTTCTCGAATGAGATTATTAGAAATCCATTCATTGTCCATTTTTAACCATATAGGTGAATAAATTATTTTGTACCTGAACATCCTCTTTAAAGTGTCTTTCTGCAGCAGTATAGGTTTCTCCTTCAAAATTGAGTTTTGAAAGTCCTGTGAGCTCTTTCAACAATGGCTTGTCCAGTCTGATTATATGGTAAATCTGTGATGTGTTTGATTTGCCATTACATGCAAAATGATGGAAAAGTTTTGCTTACATAGGCGGTGTCATTGTCTTAATGATTTGGGAAACTCCCATAACAGAAAAGCATTAGAACAAGAAGGTACAAACTGCTTAGCTTTTTCAGAAGACATTGGAACTCCCCATATAAAATAGGAGTAGGTATCAACTGCCACATGAAGATAGGGTTTTTTAGGGAAAAAGTCAACATGTGTGATATCCATTTGCCACAATGCATTAATCTTTAACCCTCGGAGGTTGGCCTCAGCCACATGTGTGCTTTAATTCAAAGGTGCATAGAGGGCCAATGTATCAACAATTTTTCTGACCTACCTCCATGGAATATGATAACTGACATGCAGCCAATGGGCATTTTTGTATATATAGCTGCATGTTCCTCGTTAGGAGACATAAATATTGGTATAGCCAGGCAATCATCAGTTTCATTCTCTTTAGTCATTGGCCCTGGAAGTCCAGATCAGCTCTAATGCAAGTAATAAATATAAACTCATAACGTATTTGTAAACGTGCTTGTAACTGCTGTAGCAAATCTTGTGCAATCTGATTATGAGCATTTAAAGAATCTATTACTATGCCTTGGAATAAACCTACCATGTAAGCTGAATCACTTACTATGTTACAAGGCTCCAAAACACATGATAATAAGTGATTTAAAGTAGCAAGTTCCAACTTGCTAAGCAGACTTATATGTAATACGAACTATTTTGGTTAGAGAAGGATCAATTATACCCCCTTTTCCTGATGCTGAGCCATCAATATAAAACATGGGGCATTAGGGGTAGGAGAAGAGCAAATGATTGATGATATCAAAGTAGTAGTCCTTTTAAAGAAGTCCCAGACTTTTCCAGCAAGATAGTGGGAAGAAATTTCCCCTGAAAAATCAGATAAAGCCCGTTGAGGTTCTCACTAAGAGGTCTTATGCACTCTATTTTTTTAGGAATAGACAACACTATTATATCTAAATAATACCCTATCAAGAAAACTGTTCTGAGTCTAGCCTTGATTATAAGAACAGCTATCAACTCCAAATAAGGCAACATGTGCAAGGCTGTTTGTTATGCAAATAAATACATTCTAAATGCCCTGACATTTGAGCAGTAACACCCATAGGAGAAAGAGGGATATCAAAAATTAAGAAAAATACTTTCTCTCCAGGTATAAAACCTGGTCAGATAAAACTGTTTTAGCCAATCCATAAAACATTTAATTCCTGTTCTGTCTTTTGAGTTAAACATCTGGGACTATTTAAATATGAATCACCCCCACAATACAAATAAGTTACTAAGTTCTGAGATTGGAATCCCCAGAGATGGGGATTTATATCACCTACAAGTTTTCCTAAAAGTTTTTTTTGTTTTTGGTTTTCAGTCACACCCGGTGATGCTCAGGGGTTACTCCTGGCTATGTGCTCAGAAATCTCTCCTGGCTTGGGGGACCATATGGAACACCAGGAAATTGAACCACAGTCCATCCTAGGCTAGCGTGTGCAAGGCAGACACCTTACCGCTTAGTGCCACTGCTCTGACTCCATCACCTAAACATTTCTAAAAGTCACTAAGGGTCCTTAAAACAAAATACTGACACATGATGGGTGAATTTGCCATGCCTGAAGCAAAACCATCCATTGAAATCACTGCATGGGGCCTTGTTATTAAGAGAAGAAACTGAAAAAGCAAATCTCTTTTATCTTTTGGGTGTATAGAAATATTATTTAAAAATATTTTAAATCAATTACTATCAGAAGTCAATATCTTAGAATGGCTGCTGGAGAAGGTAAACCATTCTGCATTTTTCCCATCAAAACCATTTGAGAATTAACACACTTCAAGTCAGTTAAAAGTCTCCAGCTACCTGATGGCTTTTTGATAGTAAATATTGGAGAATGTCAACTAAAATGAGGTTTCAATATGTCTCTGTCTCAAATGTTTATCAACTAAAACTCTAAGTGTCTCTAATTTTATGTTATAAATGGACCACCAGTTCCAGATCAGAACATCTGATTTCCATTCAATAGAAATGGGTTCTGGGCGCTTTAACCCAGTGGCCCCAATTAAAAAGGTGAAACCTCTGAATTATCATGTTGGGAGTTTGGGAGAGGGATGTGATATTCTGCTATCCATTGCTTATACAAATCATGTCCTTATAATTTCAAGGAAACTGAAGCTACAAATGGCAAAATTACTGCTTGTTGGGTTTAGAGTCCTATAACTTCAGGTATCTAGCACTTTGGTGAACAAAATTTCTAGGCAAGATGACTCCTATTTCTTCTAAACTATTTTAGGCTAATCTCTCTAAGATTTCACAAATACTTCTACCCATTATCAAACATACCAGGAAATATTTTGCCCTGAATATCAAGAGTTAAGATTGGACTTTTCTCTTTTAATTTTGCTGTAAAGGCAGATCCTCGGGGTTAGTACTTCAAAGCCTCCTCCATGATGAGCTCTGATTTTCCATGCATAACATAAGGAAGCAATAATATCTGAGCTATATTTTCAATTTTTAAATGCCCAGATTCTGAGTACTGAGAAAATAACTATTATTTCCCCCTACATGTTCAGAATCTATAATCTCTGGGTGAATTATTATTCCTTTAAGCATTAAACTGCTTCTTTCTACAATAATACCCACTGTTCCTTGAGGTAAAGGACCTATTATGCCAGACCTACTTTTATAAGGGCATTGAGATGGACAGATGGTCAAGTCTTCAGGATATGGAATGTTTAAACCTCAACTTCCTGCAGTGGCAGGCTTTAATATGTGTAAGCTGCAGAGTTCCCTTGGTTTGGACTGGGAAGTTATAAGTCCCAAGTTTGAAGGGCCAGAAGCTGCCTTCTTACCCAGTTTCCCAAGACAGGTTGAGTTAGTTCTGGTCTCAAAGGAGCAGATCCCAGAGATGGTGCATAAAGAGGTTGTGTTCTGCATTGATTTTTAAAATGTCCCATTTGCCACACTTAAAGCATTTTACCTGCCCACATGAGTTAGGTCTCAAACCCTTTCCCCATTTGCCAACTCATCATTGTGGAGCTGATCTGCAGTCTCACACCTAGTGAGCTCCCTTATCACACCTTGGACATAGTCCAGGTATTCTGATTGTGTGAAGGCCAGGAGTTTGCATTTGAATGGCATATGCTGCTAAGGGTAATGTGGCATGAGATGTATTCAAGCCACTGACCTGATTTCTCGTGGTCTGCACCTGTATGGTGTTAAAGGTGCAGCTGTGGAGGGTAAAAAAGGTAAGGAGAAAATAAAGGTATGATGGCAGAATATCCAGAAAGATCATTATTAAAACCATTGGGTGTAGTGAGAGATATGGTGTGGGGTTATTATAATAACCAATATTTCTGCAAGCAATTAGGTACCCCCATTACAACCTCCTTTTCTCTTATAGGGTGAAACATTCCCTACCTCATTTCCTTATTGGTATGCCATAGAGCCTGGCATTGACACAGTGCACAAGAACTGGCAAGAACATTCTTGTAAATGAGCTTTATGTATTAATTACCAGAATCAATTTTCTTTATGAAGAACTGTACTTTCAAAATGTCTGTTAACCCCATGTTTCACTCTGACCTTGTGCTTTATGCCAAAGCATCCTATTCTGGCTTTTTAGTTTCCAGAAAACACTGTGCTCTGATTGCTTTGTTTTACAGATCATGGATTATAGAGCAGAATTCAGCAAATGGTGGTTAACAGAATTCAAGACAATCAAGTTTCCCTTCCAGGGAACCATCTTTGACTACTACATTGACCCAGAAACTAAGAAATTTGAGCCTTGGTCTAAGCTCATTCCTCAGTTTGAATTTGACCCTGAGATTCCTTTGCAGGTGAGTGTGATTATATAACAAGAACATATAGCAGCACCAAAAATCTGCAGTGCATCACTTTTTGGCATCTAAGAATTTGGATTTTATAGGACCTAGTTATATTCGAACAACAGTGCAGCCATAATCTAGCCCAAGAGTACTAGCCCTGAGTACAACTGGATATAAAAATGAGATAATACAAGGTGTAAGGCTATAAACCATATTAGAGAGCCACAGCAAAGCACAGTTTGGAGGGAAGATATGCTCTCTATTCTTATTATATATAATAGATGATATTATAGCCACTGTTAAAAATGACATTCCTAAAAAATAATCCCACTTGCCAGTACAATTCTATCCTCTGAAGAGCTCTAGAACAGGTTTTGTAACATTTGTTTCTCTCATAAATTTCTGGCACATTCATCATTCTAGGCTTGCTTGGTGCACACAGCTGAAACCATTCGAGTGTGCTACTTTCTGGATCGACTTTTGGAGCATCGGCAGCCAGTCATGCTGGTAGGAACAGCAGGCACGGGCAAGTCTGTGCTGGTGGGAACTAAGCTGGCCAGCCTAGATTCTGATGAATACTTGGTGAAAAATGTGCCATTTAATTATTACAGCACATCAGCAATGCTGCAGGGTAAGTAACCCAGGATACATTGAAAGAACTTTTGTGGGAGTGACCTAGTGTCAAAACTAGTGCAAATATAGGTATCTGCTAAACTAAACAACCTTGAAGAGCCTGGCACATACATCTCAATTTTTCCTTTGTATCTTCCATTATAACTCTGCTCTCTTGATGACAAAATTGAAAAATATATGATTTTTCTAATGTCAATAAAAGCAACAAACTGATATAGCATTTCTCAGACTTCTGATAACTTGGAGTGGACCTTTTCCTTTATATTCTTACACTGAGCTCCTGAGTGTATGTGGTCTCCTTTATAGTTATACATACAAAATATGTTTTTTTTCTCTATATACTCATCTACTTTTTGACTTTCAGCTATAATAAAGAATTCTTAGATATCGATTCATTCTATACAATAATCTTAGAAATGACTTGTTTTGTTCAACCTAGTGATGCTCAAATGGCTTCTTCTAGATCTGTACTCAGAAATCACGCCTAGCTTTAAGGGCTGTGAAGTGCTGGGCTAACTATAGGATCCCCAACATGCGAAGCTGAGCTCATTGATCTGCATTTCTAACCTGTGTCTCTGAACCAGAAATGATTTCTGTTCAAAGTCCTCAAGTCAACCGTCCAACAAAAGAGGAAAAAATCTTTCTTAACCACATTTTTCCCCATTCTCTAATTTATCCTGGTTTTTCTCAAGTGAGAAAATGTACACTAAAAATGGAGAAATTAGTATTTGAAATTATTTTCTATATAAGTTAAATCCATAGGTATAACAAAAACTGTTCATTTTATTTTTGGTATATTATCTAGTTTTTAGGCCATCAGTCTTGAAAACCAGTCTTCATTTTTTTTATTTTTAAAAAATATTTTATTATAACATCATGATTTACCAAGTGGTTCACAGTACAGTAATTTCCTGCATTAAATGTTCAAACACAAGTCCCACCAGCAGTAAATTTTGATTTCTGTATTCCAAAATAAGAGAAAGAAAAAAAATTAAAGGATTGATAAATATGACCTCATTAAAATAAAACTTCTAGAATAGCAACCATTGTTTACAAAACAAAGTTTATAAAGCATTTCTTTTTTTTTCTTAAAACACACATTTTGTTATATAGTAAATTATTTAACAAAAATAAGTTGACATTATCTGTTAAACAATATGAAAAGGAATATTTTATTATCTGTAAACTTTACAATTTTTTTAGTACAGGAATCCCTTCCATGGGAACGCGTCTTAATTTACATAAGCTTTGTAGCTTGTGTTTTGTTCTCCATAGTGATAACATGGAACAAATTTCTCCTGAAAACAAGTCTTCATTCTGAACACTATGTCATCATCTTGTTAACTTCTCCAGTTATTCTGTGGCTCTTGCCCAGTATAATCCTCAAAATCAATCACCATTAAAGTAGTATTGTTATCAAACTATTTTCCTCAATTTGCACCTCATGTCTATACCATTTTACAGCTTCTCCAGAATTAGGATCCCTCCAGGTGCTCATCAGAGTTGAAAGGAACACTGTCTCATTTCTTTCAAGACGTTTAGATGATCTAGGGACTACTCCCCATAATAGTTGACTAGATAATTCAATATTCAGGTCCACATATCTGGTGCTGCTTGAATTTAGTAGTTCTGGGTCACAAGGAATACACCTTAAAGTGCTAAGAGTCTATTCAGTACCAGGTGTCCTACTCTGATTCCTGCCTTGCAAGCATACACTATCACCACTGATTTCTCTTTGATTTCTCTAAAATCAAGCGCATAAATTGGTTGATGAAAATTAAGACTGTACTCAGTTCTATGTCAGTTACAGAAGACTCCACACTTTCCAAACAACCCTCTAATCTTAATTCACTGCTAAGCTGGTAATATTTTACATCTCCCTCTAAATTCTGCAACTGACTATTGTTTCTACATACGTTTAAAAATATAAGACAAAGTGAAATTTAAAGACTTGAGTTGTATTAGCACCAGCTTGTTTATAAGTATTTTATTAGAATCCATAATTTGTGTTGTATTTACAGTATCAAAACTATGAACATTACACAGTTTTAAGTTTAGTGGTAAAAGTACTTATTTTCTGGATCAATTTTAAAAACTTCAACGTCAACTAAATAAATCAAATTCTAGACACTATTTTATTGTTTTATGAAGTCACTTCATTGTGAATATACAATTGCTAATATGCCCAAATCCAGTGCAATGTCAGTAAACCAAGAATATGGGAAGAGATAAACAGTAGCCACCGTTTTACAGTTTACACTTTATAAAGTTGCACAGGGCCAATCCAGGATGTGGTGAGACCCCCCCACCCCAAAAGAAAATAACATAGTAATACAATGAATATAAGAGTAAAAATGTCCTTTCTGAATAGTGTTTTGAGGTTCTTGAGGTAGATTCTCAGAAGGCATTTTTAGCAATATATTCTTAACTGTGAAATAATTTTTAACAATAAACGCTCATTTGGCTCAGTAAGCAACTAGATTCATCTTTATTTAAATAATAACCACTTTAGTGCAATAAATTTTTATTTAAATGTTATAAATTATCATAATATCTACTAGTAGCTGTATAATAGATATCATATGCATACTGAAAGATTAAATATTTTGCCAATATTTGGCCTATGGAAGAGAAGTTTCTCTTGCCTCTTTATATAATATATATTTCTATAGGATTCAGTGGAATGTCAGAACATAGGTTCTGTCAATTTATTATATTTTTGAGTGCAAATATCCAAGTGTTAATAATAATGACAATACATTATAATATGTTCCAATGATAAAGCATCAATCATGTGTCAGGCAAATGATATTTTTATGTTAATCATTTATTTCATTACAATACTTTGAAGTAAATACTTATTTTATCTTCTTATAGAGCAGAAAACCAAGATATATAAAAGTTAAATAAGATGGGGCCGGGCGGTGGCGCTGGAGGTAAGGTGCCTGCCTTACCTGCGCTAGCCTAGGAGACGGACCGCGGTTCGATCCCCCGGCATCCCATATGGTCCCCCAAGCCAGGAGCGACTTCTGAGCGCATAGCCAGGAGTAACCCCTGAGCGTTACCGGGTGTGGCCCAAAAACCAAAAAAAAAAAAAAAAAAAAAAGTTAAATAAGATATCTATGTCATGAAATAAATGTAGATCTGGGATTTAAGTTTTAACAATATCACTTAAGAGGTTATATTTCTTTTTATTTAAGCAAAATAACCTTTTGGTTTATTTTTCTTTTTGTTTTGTTTTGTTCGTTTGTGTGTTTTAGACATACCCAGTGGTTTTCAGGGGTTACTCTTGGCTCTGAAATCAGAAATTACCCCTGACATGCTATGGGACCATACAAGATGCTGGGTATCAAACGTTAAGTCGGTTGCATATAGTACAAAAGCCCTACCTGTAGTGCTCTTACTCTGGCTCCAAAAGATAATTTTTATTGATGAAATTTACTGAGAATATATAGAGATAGAGAGGAAGTTATGTTCAAGACAGAACACAGGCTTCTCCAGATAGGAAAGAAAGACTGGACAAAGACATTGTGAACTTTCTCTCTGCTGTGTCTTGGTCCTTCAATCACCCCACTAAGATCATTCACTGAGAGCACTTCTTCAGAGGTGAGATGTTCCTGCCCATAAAGGGACAAGTTTTAGGAGCTTGGATGCAAAGTGAAGCTTCATGGCCACGAAAATCTCCTAGTCAATAAATCCCAGCACAACATTGGGAAACAATGCAGGCCAACACCATGAATATAGAATGAAGATGGCAGTTCTGATGACTCAAAAAGTACCAACCACCGAATTAGCTGCTTCAGATAAGGAGTTTAGAGAAGGAATATGGAGAATACTTATAGAAATTAAAGAAATCATGGATATAGCTGAAGAACCACAAATAAGAATCAAGAGGATTTGAGGATAGAAATCAGAAAATACCAAACTGATATAATAGGACTGAAAAACTCAGTAGATGAAATGAAAACTTCATTGGGATACCTCTCCAACAAAGGAACAGCACCTGAAGACAGAATCAGTGATCTGGAAGATGAGATAGATAACAAATTCATACAAACAGAAGAGACTGGAAAGATTGGATTGGAAAGAGACTTAAGGCAAATGACCAGACAAAGGAAAAAAAATCCTCAAAGAATGGAGACAGATGAAAATAGAAGTCTTTAATAAGCTCAACAGAAACAACATAAGAATCATTGGAGTCTCAGAGAACCAGGAAGAAAAACTCCAGGGAGAATTAATAATTAAAGAGATCATTGCAAAAACACTCCCAGGGCTAAAAAAAGAATGCATGCCCATGAGTACCACCTAAAAGAGACCTGAAGAAAAGCACCCCAAAACAATTTCTAGTCACAATGATAAATCCCACAGATAGGAATAGAATACTAAAGCAGCAAGATCAAAAAGAGAAATTACAAATAAGCATCCTTCAGATTTGCAGCAGACCTGTTACAAGAAAAGCTTATCGCCAGAAGGCCCTGATCAAATATAGTGACAAAATGTAATGAACTGAATGCTTTGCCTGGAATACTGCAACCAGCAAGATTTCCATTTAGTTTTGAAAGAGTATACATAGCTTCACAGATAAAGATCTCAGAAACTTTACATACACAAAACCAACCTTAAAAGAAAAACTGGAAGGTCCACTTTAAGACAACACAGACAGACACACAAACTCAAAGATGACATTAAATTCCATGACAATTGGGGCCAGAGAGATAGCATAAAGGTAAGGCATTTGCCTTTCATGCAGAAAATCATTGGTTTAAATCCCGGCATCCCATATGGTCCCCTGAGCCTGCCAGGAGCGATTTTTGAGCATGGAGCCAGGAGTAACCCCTGAGCACTGCCGGGTGTGACCCAAAAAACACAAACAAAAAATTCCATGACAATTATCTCTCTCAACATTAATGGACTAAATGTACAAGTTAAGAGACACAGAGTGGAAAAATAGATCAAAAGGCTAAATTCTGCTGACTACAAGAAACAGATCTGAGAGGCCGGCAAGGTGGCGCTAGAGGTAAGATGTCTGCCTTGCAAGTGCTAGCCAAGTAAGGACCGCAGTTTGATCCCCCGGCATCCCATATGGTTCTCCCAAGCCAGGGGCAATTTCTGAGTGCTTATCCAGGAGTAACCCCTGAGCATCAAACGGGTGTGATCCAAAAAAACAAAATAAAAATAAAAATAAATAAATAAATAACCACATTTGAATAATAAGAACAAACATAGACTCAAAATCAAAGGTTGGAGGAAAATCATCAAAGCAAACCACTCCCTTAAAAACTGAAGTAGTCAGAGCTGAACCGTGTCCTTTACCAGGTACAAAGGGGTGGGGATTCACCTAGGCACTACAGAATCCTCTGCCATTGTGACTCAGAGCTGCACCATGCCAACTGTCAGGCAGAGGGGGAGGAGCGATTGAACCAAGCATGACTGGAGGGCATGGAAAGGGCCAAACCTCAGAGACCACAGCCATAATATCTACCTAGAGCCACACTCTAGAGAAGGGACCCAGCCCATTCCACAGATGACAAAAGAAGGCTAAAATCTGAAGGCATTGCACTCCAAGCCAAGCTAAGAAATCAAAGAATCACTAGGCAGCAAGTTCAAGAAACCACAAACGAATAAATCAACCAACTTAAAGAACTTTTACAGAAGATGAGAGATTCCATACAAATGTAATTAAAGAAAATAAAAAACATCTTAGCAAGCCATAATAGCAGAATTACACAGTTGGAGAATCACATAGAAGAACTTGAAGAAAAACTACAAAAAAAAATGACAAAGAAGCCAACAAGGAAATAAAAGGTAAAGCATTGGAAGAAAAAGTTAGGTATTCAATGAACAAAGACAAAATAAATAATCTACGTATTGTAGGTATACCAGAAGGGGAGGAAATAGTGAAAGAGGAAGAACAAGTGGTCAGGGAAATAAAAGTGGAAAAATGTCCCACCCTCTGAAAAGTTGCTCCAGTGCAAATCCAGGAGCTGAAAAGAGTCCCTAATAAAATAGATCCTAATAAACCAACACCAAGACATATAGTAATCCAAATGAAAAAAAAAAAAAAAAAGAGAGAAAGATGAACTCCTTACAGCAATATGGGAGGAATAAAACCTCAAGTACAAAGGAAGGAACATAATGATCAAACCATATCTCCCATTTAAAACAATTCAGCAAGAAGACAGTGGAATGACATATTTAAATTAGTTAATTAAAGAAACTTCCAACCTAGAGTCCAATACCCAGCAAAACGCTCATTCATATGAGAGGGAGAACTAAAAACATTCTCAGTCAAAAAATAAACTTGAATTATTTGTGCAAACAAAACCAATTCTAAATGATCTACTCAGAGATGAATTACACAATCCAAACCCTGGATTGTAACAACAATAACCCTACACAATACAACTGCACAACAACCTCTTTGTCAATAATCTTCTTAAATGTCAATGGACTAAACTCTTCCATTAAAAGACACATAGTAGAGAGATGGATTAGAAAAACAAAAACCGGATTTCTGTTGCCTGTAATAAACACACCTACAAGTACAGGATAGACACAGGCTTAGAATAAAAGGGTAGAAATCAATTATTCAGCCAATGGAAAACCAAAAAGGCTGTGACAGCCACTTTAATATCAGACCAAAATGCTTTCAATCTAAAGAAAGTGATCAGAGACAAAAAGGGTCACTACTTACTGATAAGAAGAACAACTAGATCAAGAAGTACTAACTCTGGTTAATATTTATGCACCAAATGCAGAGCCAACAAAATATGTAAGGTGTTTGCTAGCAAAGCTGGAGAAACATATGGAAGGAAATGTGATAGTAGTAGATCTCAATACTCCACTATCACCAACTCCACTATCACCACCAGACAGATCAAACAGACACAAAAGTAGCAAAGAAAACTCCACTATCACCACTGGACAGATCAGACAGACACAAAAGTAGCAAAGAAATAAGAGCCTTAAATGATAAATTAGAAGAACTAGGATTAATAGACTTAACCCCCAGAAATCAGAATACACATTCTTCTCAAGTGCATATGGGACCTTCTCCAGAACAGATGATGCCTTAGGACATAAATATGACTTGCATAAACTAACAAACATAAGGATTATTAGAAGCACTATATCAGATCACTATGTAACAGAGATCAAGATTGACTGTAAAAAGAAGCTAGGGAGACAATCCATCACGTCGAAGTTAAACAACATGCTGCTCAAGAACAGCTGGATCAAAGAGGAACTCAAGGAAGAAATAAAAAGATTCCTTGATACAAACAATAAGAGACAAATTGTCAAATTCTGTGGGACACAGCAAAAGCAAAAATTAGGGGGAAACTCATAGCAATACAGGTCTATGTCAGAAAAGAGGAAATGACAAAAATCAATAATTTAAATGAACACCTTAAAGAGCTGGAAAAAAAAAGTAGCAAAGAAACGCAAACACAACAAGAAGACAAAAAATAATAAAAACCAGAGCAGAAATAAACAACATAAAAACTAAGAAAACAATACCCCAAAAAAATCAATGAGACCAGGAGTTGTTTTTTTAAATAATAAACAATATAGACAAACCAAGACTCACCAAAAAAAATAAATAAAAGGGAAAACATCCAAATAAATAGGATCACAAATGAAAGGGGAGGGATTACAACAGAACCCCAAGAAATCCAACATATCCTGTAGACTTATTATGAACAGCTATAAATAGTCAGGTTGGAGAACCCAGAAGAAACTGACAGATTTTTGGAAAAAATATCATTTTTCAAGACTGGATAAAGAGGATGCAGAAAGCCTAAGCAAGTCAATTACATCTGAGGAAATTGAATCTACAAATAAGAAAATCCCCATGAACAAAAGTCCAGTTCAAGATGGTTTTACAGGTGAATTCTATCAAACATTACAAGAAGAATTATTACCACTGATCCACAGGCTCTTCCAAAACTTTGAAAAGACAGTAATCTTTCTAATTACTTTTATGAGGCTTATGAGGCTAATATCACACTCATTCCCAAAGATGACAAAGACACTGCCAAGAAAGGAAAATACAGACCAATCTCTCTAATGAGCATAGATGCAAAAATCCTCAACAAAATCTTAGCAAACCAAATCCAGCACTTCATCAAAAATATTATGCACCCTGACCTAGTGGGTTTCATCCCAGGAATGCGAGGATGTTTCAACATACACAGTCATGCAATGTCATACATCACATCAACAACAAGAAAGGCAAAAATCATGGTTATATCAATCAGTTCAGAGAAGACATTTGACAAAATCCAACACCCATTCATTATGAAAACACTCAGCAAAATAGGACTGGAAGAAACCTTCCTCAAGACAGTTCCAGCTATCTATGAAAAGCCCACAGCCAACATTATTCTTAATGGTGAAAAACTGAAAGCATTTTCACTAAGATCAGGAATTAGGCAAGACTGTCCACACTGTCCACTTTTATTCAATATAGTTTTAGAAGTCCTACAATAGCAATCAGACAAGAAAAGGAAATCAAAGGAATCCAATTAGGCAAAGAGGAACTCAAACTATCTCTGTTGCAGATGATATGATGATATACATCAAAAAACCTAAAGAGTCCACAAAAAACTCCTAGACAATCATTACACCAGAGTGGCCAGCTACAAAGTCAATACAGAAAAGACAGTAGAATTCTTCTATACAAATAATAAAGTAGAGGAGAAAGAGTTTAAGGAGACAATCTCATTTAAAATAGTATCAAATAATATCAAGTACCTAGAAATCAACCTTACAAGAGAAGTGAACTATACCATGAAAACTTCAAAACACTTCAGAAAGAAATTGAAGAGGACCTAAGGAAATGGAAGAACATCCCATGCTCATGGGTAGGTAGAATCAACATAATCAAAATGACTATCTTACCTAAACTTCTATATAGATTCAATGCAATTCCTATCCAAATTCAGACATCATTTTTTAAAAGACTTAAAACAATCAATTATAAAATTAATCTGGAAACACAAAAGACCCAGGTTAGCCAAATACATACTTAAAAACAAGAAGCTGGGTGGCATCTCTTTACCTAACCTGAAGATTTACTATAAAGCCATAGTGATCAAAACAACATGGTCCTGAAACAAAGACAGAGTCTCATCCCAGTCGCTTAGAGCAGAATATCCGAAATAAACACCCACATATACAGTCAAAAGAGACAAGAACTTTAAATGGAACAAAACCCCAGTCTCTTCAACAAATGGTATTGGAACAACCTGATAATCACCTGTAAGAAATTGTAAGTTGATCCATACCTCACACCTTACACAAAAGTCAACTCAAAATGGATTAAAGACCTTGAAATCAGGTCTGAATCTATAAAGTTTATTGAGAAAAAAAGGCAGAACACTCCAAGACCTATATATCAAAAATCTTTGAGGATAGAATGCCAATGGCAAGAACATTAGCAGCAAACCTAAATAAATTGGACTACATCAAACTAAAAGTTTCTGTATGATGAAAGATACCCTATTTAATACTAAAAGACAGTTAATGGAATAGGAAAAAAGTTTGCACTTAACACATCAGATAAAGGGCTGATATATAGGATATACAAAACACTCAGAAAGCTGAGCTCCAAAAATCTAATAAAACCATAGAAAAATGGGGAAAAGAAATGAATAGACACCTCTCCATGGAAGATTGGCAGATGGCCAACAGACACATGAAATATAAGAACCTAAATGCCCATCTACAGATGGATAACTATGTGGTATACAGTTTAAGATTAAAGAGAACTCCTGTTTCTCTTGGCAGCTGCTTAAAGAGCTCTATTTTGTCTTCTCATGGCTAAGTACTACACATTACTGCAATTTCCTGGCCTCTTTTTGAAAATGGGAAATGTAAAAATTCCCATGAATAATCTGCTCTAGGTCTTGGAGTCACATAAGACAAACCTATAAAGATAAAGAGCAGTTTCAGGGTGAAGGGTTAGATAGATAACCCAGAAGGTTCTATACAAATCAGAGCACCCAGTAATTAATTGGAATCTTCTACAGCCTGGTGACTTGATAAGTAAATCAAGAAATGTGTGTGGTTGGTGGAGACAGTTAGAGTTAGAGTTATAAAAGAACAGTGGAGAGGGTCTTGGACATTTCAGCAGTGATAAAGTGCAAATATTTTTTAACTCTATTATAAAATAACCTCATTACCTAAGTATAACAGAAATGTAAAAATTAGGTCAAGAATAATAAAAGTGAGTACTGAAAAATGTATATGCAGAGAAAGCACATGATAAGATCTAATACTCCTTCTTGATAAAAACTCTCAACAAGGTGGAAAAGGAAAGAATTTTTCTCATTATAAACAAGGTCATCTACCACAAGCCTATGGCAAATATTATTCTCAATGAAGATAAACTAAAAGACTTTCCTCTAAAATTCAGTAGAATACTAGGTTGACCCCTCTCAACTTTCAACATAGTGCAATGTTGAATATTCAACATAGTGCTATTTAACATAGTGCTGGAAGTTTTTGCCATAGCAATTAGAAAAACTAAAGATATCAAGGGCATCCAGATAGGAAAGGAAGAAGTTAAGTTCACAGGGTTTGCAGATGACATGCTACTATATGTAATAATCCCTAAAGACTTTACCAAAAAGCTTTTAGAAACAAAGATTCATATAGCAAAGTGGCAGGCTACAAAATTCACATGAAAAAATTAATAGCCTTATACACAAATAATGATAGAGAAGAAGTGGGCATTAATTTCACACAAACTCAAGAACCTTGGAGTCAACTTAACTGAAGAGATGAAAGTTTTATACAAAAAAACTACAAAATGCTACTTCAAGAAATAAAAGAGGACACAAGGAAATAAAAACTCATGCCCTATTCATGGATTGGGAGGATTAATATCATTAAAATGGCAATAATTCCCAAAGCATTGTGCAGATTTAATGCATGTCCTCTTAGGATACCCATGACTTTCTTCAAGGAAGTGAATCAAACACTCCTGATTTTCATTTGGAACAGTGAACACCCTTTTATAGCTAGAGCAACCCTTAGGAAAATGAAGATAGCAGTCATCACTTTCCCCAACTTTAAATTGTACTACAAATAATATAGTCATTAAAAATAGCATGGTATTGGAATAAAGACAAACCTTCAGGTTAATTGAATATACTTGAGTATTTATAAAATGATCCCTAGGTACACAATCAATTAATATTTTAAAAAGGACAATAAATTAAAAATGGAGCAAGAAAAGCCTCTTCAACAAGTGGTGTTGGGACGACTGGTCAGCATAAAGCAAAAAAAAAAAAAAAAAAAAAAAAAGCAAATTCAGACCTCCAGCTAACCCATGCACAAAGGTCAAATCCAACTGCATTTGGATACAGGATATCTGATATCCTTGATATCAGAACTAAAACTATAAGATATATAGAATAACATGTAAGTAAAACACTCCATGACATTGAGACTAAAGAAATTTTCAAGGAGGAAACAGCACTCTTCAAAAAAAATGGAAGCAGAGATGAACAGATGGGATTAAATTAAACTGAGAAGCTTCTACACATCAAAGGAAATAGTGATGAGGATACAAAGGCCATTCACATAATGGAAGAGGCTATTCACCTAAAACCCATCAGATAAGAGGCTAATATCTAAGATATAGAAGGTATTGATAAAATTTAGCAAGAAAAAACATCTAACACCATCAAAAAATCGGGAGAATACAAACCTGTTTTTATATTTATACATTTTATTATATATAATATTATGCATTAAAATAAATATAATAGAAAAATGGAGAGAATAAATGAACAATTTCTCAAAGAAGAAATACAAATGCCCTAAAGGCACATGGAAAAATTGCTCACATCATTAATCATCAGGGAGATGCAAAAAAAAAAGACAATGTGGTACCATCTCATGCCACAAAGAATGGCTCATATCACAAACAGCAAGGACAATCAGTGCTTGTGGAGATGTGGAGAGAAAGGAACTCTCATTCATTGCTGATGGGAATTTTGTCTAGTCCAGCCTTTATGGAAAACAATATGAAGATTCCTCAAAAAAATTGAAATTTTCCTCCCATATTATCCAGCTATACCATTCCAAGTTGTTTCCACACCAAAACAATAAAAAAAAATGCCTTAACACACCTATATTAATTGCGGCAATATTTACAATAGCCAGAATCTGGAAGTAAGTCAGATATCCTTCAACAGATGTTTGGCTAAAGAATCTGTGGTACAAATTCTAGAGTCCTGACTGAGGCAATTGCAACTGAACTGGACTTCTGGAAACATAACGAAAGACGATATCACAGACTTCATCCGAGTTTCAGCGCAAGGGCCAAGACCACTAACCACAGAAGACAGATTAAAATGACATCAAGGAAACAGAACTTCTACAATCACAAAGAAAGTCTTCATCATAAGTTCCACTCCTTGACCTGTATACAGACTGAGACCTCTAGATTTAAAGGTCTGTTTTTATCATCCAGATCGGAGCACAAGTCTTCCATACAGCACAAAAACACCAAGGGAAGAGTAAATGAACGTGAAAGGAGTCTATAGATGATCTCATGACAATATATTCCAAGGGTAGAGAAACCCTGTATCTCTTAGGCCAAGGAGATTCCCATTTCATATGACCCCAATATTTACTGTGCTATGCAGGGGGGGAGACAAAAAAATACTAAATAATCCTTCTTTTTTAATTTAATTTTAATTTTTTTATTTTTATTATATTTTTATCTAGTTTTTGTCGATTTCTTGGTTTGGGGTAGATATTGAAGTAGTTGTCCATTTTTTAATTATATATTTACTTTATCTTTCTTCTTTTCTCTTCTTCCTCTTTGCACCTTGTCATATTTCCTATCTCAAGATCATGGCAACTACATGATGCATATTTTTATTGCTGCAGTGCTCACTGGATATCTTATTTGATTCCTCTTTTTGAACTACTTTGGTGTTTCACCTTCTTCTCCCCTTTGTCCGTCAAACCAACGTTGAGAGCCTCTAGAATGACTCTGCTCATAGTTGGCATTCAATTTTTACCCCATTATATTACCTTTCTCTTCCTCAAACAAAAATATGAACTTGAACTTGAACTGTCTAGTCCTGCCTCCAATTAGAGGGGGCAGTAATGGAGGCACCAAGACCAAACAGTTATAAGACCACTAAGTAATAAACTAGACACAGAAGGAACCATGCATTCTAGCAGCCCCTGGGGGGAGAGTGGAGGATATGGGAGGCAGGATGGGAGCAGTTGTGGGAGGACAATTTGGTGGTGGGAATTCCCCTGATTCAATGTAAATAGGTACCTGGAATATTACTGTGAACAATATGTAAGCCACAATAATTAAAATAAAAATTATATTAAAAAAAAGAATCTGTGGTACATATACACAGTGGAATACTATGGAACTGTCGGAGAGATGAAGTCATGAAATTTTTATGGGCATAAACAAATGGGCATCAAAACTATTATGCTGAGCAAAATAAGTCAGAAGGAGAGACATAGACACAGCTAGGGGATTTAAGAAAAAGAAAAGACATTATTGTAATATAAACCAGAGACAACAGAGTGAGGATGACCAATAGAGTGAATGGACCACCTCACAATATAAAGCTTAGCAGAGTATTGAGTGCAGTTAGAGAAATAACTACACTAACAACTACTATGACAATTGAATAAGTGAAAGTATTAGAATGTCTGTTTTGAATACAGACAGGGGTTCAGTGAGGAGGGAGATGGAGGGCATTGGTGGTAGGAATGTTGCAATGGTGAAGGAGGTGTTCTTATATGCATTTCAGTGATAAACATAATTTATTTGTAGACTTGGTTTTAATTATTATAAAACATTGAACTTCTATTTTCTTCTTTTTTTCTTTATTCGATTTTTTATTTTTGGGTCACACCCGGCAGTGCTCAGCTCAGCACTCAGCAGTCACTCTTGGCTCTACTCTCAAATATCAATCACTTCTGGCAGTATCAGGGGACCATATGGGATGCCAGATTTGAACCACAGTCCTTCTGCATACAAGGCGAACACCTTATCTCTATGCTATCTCTCCAGCCCCTTAAACTCTACTTTCTTTTCTTTTTTTTTTTTTTTTTTGGTTTTTGGTTTTTGGGCCACACCCGCTGGTGCTCAGGGGTTACTCCTGGCTGTCTGCTCAGAAATAGTCCTGGCATGCATGGGGGACCATATGGGACACCGGGATTTGAACCAACCACCTTAGGTCCTGAATTGGCTGCTTGCAAGGCAAACACCGCTGTGCTATCTCTCTGGGCCCAAACT
The DNA here is from genome assembly GCF_024139225.1 of Suncus etruscus. Taxonomy (NCBI): domain Eukaryota; kingdom Metazoa; phylum Chordata; class Mammalia; order Eulipotyphla; family Soricidae; genus Suncus; species Suncus etruscus. Next base: position 90,392,165 of record NC_064854.1, read on the forward strand.
CTATTTTCTTAATGAAAAAATAAAGAAAGCATAGCCTGTTTTATCTACTAAAGGAATAGTTAATTGATAATATATTTCATCCTATCTTAATACTTTGAACACCCAAGGACATTGTACAAGATAATGTTCTAGATGTTAGAGTTATGACTATGAGAAAAAAAGACATAAAATTATTGTTTCACCATATATTGTGTATTGGGAAAATATGTAAAATTTATGGAATTTTAAGTGGTGAGATGTGCTGAGGAAAAATTTAACAAAAGAGTATTTTGTTCAATTTTAAAATATGTGCAAAGGAAAACCTAATTAAGAAAAGACATTTGGGAGAAATGGTAAGTGTTGCCTGTGCGTGTTTTTTCACTATCCTGTCTCCTGAACCTTTTGGGAGTGGGCCGAAAAGGGCCCAGAAAAATAGCTCTCCCAGAGGCTCATCCAAGGGCCAGAACGCCAAGGAACTGTGTCTGACCATGAAAATCGGCTATCTGCAGTATTCTCCAGAAAGGAAAGTCCCCTGTTTGATATGTCAGCCTGGGAATATTTACGCCCGCCCAGTGGTTCCCGGCTGTCAGAAACTGCAAGTGTTGCCTTGTGTGTTTTTCCACTGTACTGTCTCCTGAACCTCTTGGGAGTGGGCCGAAAAGGACCCAGAAAAATAGCTCTCCCAGAGGCTCCAGAAGAGCACAGCTGCTTCGCTTCATTGCTGTGCACTCTTTCTAACCAATGAACCCCATCACAACATGCAGAAAAACATCACACTATAAGCGTGACAATGGGGAAATCTCGCAGGCAAACACACGCACAGAGAATGAAGACAGTGCAGATGACCTAAAAAATTTCAACCATCTGATTAATCTCTCAGATAAGGAGTTTAGAATAGAAATAAGGAAGATGTTTGTAGATATCAAAGAAAGCATAGATCGATCTGAACAGAACACAAAGACAGAAATCAGAAAACTCCAAACTAAAATAACAGACCTGAAAAATACGGTAGCTCAACTGACAACCTCAGTGGATAGCCGCTCCAGCAGGGTAACAGCAGCTGAGGACAGAATCAGCGTACTAGATGATGAGATGCAGAAAAACTCAACACAGCAGAAGAAATTGGAAAAGAACCTTAAGACAAACGATCAGGCAATGGAAAAAGTACTCAAGAAATGTGAACAGATGAAAACAGAAGTCTTTGATAAACTCAACAGAAACAACATAAGAATCATTGGAGTCCCAGAGACCCAGGTAGGAGATCTCCAGGAAGAATCAACTGTCAAAGACATCATCAAAGAGATACTCTCAGAGTTAAAGACTACATGCAATCAAATGCCTAAAGAGTACCAGCTAAAAGAGACCCAAAGAAAAACACCTCAAGACACATCCTCATTACGATAACAAATCCCACAGATAGGGATAGAATACTGAAAGCAGCAAGATCAAAAGGGGAAATTACATTCAAAGGAGCATCCCTAAGACTTACAGCAGACATATCACAAGAAACTCTCAAGGCCAGAAGACAGTGGTGGGATATTGTGACAAGACTAAATGAAATGGGTGCTTCACCAAGAATACTGCACCCAACCTGACTCACATTCAGGCTTGAAGGAAAGGTACATAGTTTCCTAAATAAACAACAGCTCAGAAACTTCACAGATGAAAAACCAGCCTTAAAGGAAAAACTGAAAGGCCTACTTTAAGACAAGAGAGACCAACAAACACAGCAAACTTATCTACAAAGATGACATTAAATCCTATGACAATCATCTCCCTCAATGTCAATGAAATAAATTCACCAATTAAAAGACACAGAGTGGCAAAATGGGTCAAAAAGATGAATCCAACATTCTGCTGCCTACAAGAAACACACCTGAATAGTCAGAACAAACATAGACTCAAAATCAAAGGCTGGAGGAAAAACATCCAATAAAACAACACCCTTAAAAAAGCTAGGGTGGCCATATTAATATCTGATGACACCAACTTTATACTCAGAAAAGTGGTAAGGGACAAAGATGGACACTATGTACTAATCAAGGGATATGTGCAACAGGAAGAAATCAGATTATTAAACATATATGCACCCAATGAGAGACCAGCAAATTATCTAATACAATTACTGATACATCTGAAAGAAAACATCAATAATAGCACAATAATTGTGGGAGACCTCAGCACTGCTCTGTCAACACTTGATAGGTGAACCAGACTGAAACCCACAAAAACATACTAGCCCTTAAAAGAGTAATGGATAAAAGATGACTAGTAGATATATAGGATACTCCACCCAAAAAAACCTGGATACACATTCTTCTCCAATGTACATGGGTCGTTCTCCAGGATAGACTACATGCTGGCACATAAAACATACCTTCATAAAATCAAGAGGATAGAAATCTTGCAGGCTACCTTTGCTGACCACAACACTCTGAAATTAAATGTGAACTACAAAGGCACACAGAAGAAAAACTTTAACACTTGAAAATTAAACACCCTGCTATTAAACAACCAGTGGGTCTGAGATGAAATCAAAGAGGAAATCAAAACTTTCCTGGAAACAAATGATAATGTAGACACAAACTGCCAGAATCTATGGGACACAGCAAAAGCAGTCCTGGGAGGAAAATTTATAGCTTTGCAAGCACACATCAGAAAGGAAGAAGGGGCCTAACTGAATAGTTTAATGATGCAGCTCATAGAATTAGAAAGTGCACAACAAATGAACCCAAAAATAGGGACAAAAGCTGAGAGCAGAAATCAACGAAGTGGAAACCCAAAAAACAATATGAAAGATCAACGAAAGCAGAAATTGATTCTTTGAAAAAATAAACAAGATTGATAGACCATCGACAAAACTCACAAAGAAAGAGAGAGAGAAACCTAATAACCTGTATTATAAATGAAAAGGGGGAGATCACAACAGATATTGCAGAGATCCAAAGGGTAATCAGAGACACCTTTGAGAAACTTTATGCTACTAAACATGAGAACCTAGAAGAAATGGATAAATTCTTGGACACTATAGCCTTCCACAGTTAAGTAAGGAGGATGTAGCAAATCTAAACATCCCCATCACAATTGAGGAAATTGAAACTGTAATAAAATATCTGCCCAAAAAAGAAAAGCCCAGGCCCAGATGGATTCACTAATAAATTCTTTCAAACCTTTCAAGAGGAGCTATTACCAATCCTTGCCAGGCTCTTCCATGAAATTGAAAAAAAAACAAAAAACGAGAATACTCCCAAACAGCTTTTATGAAGTCAACATCACCTTGATAACAAAACCAGACAGAGATGTTGCCAAAAAAGAAAATTACAAACCAATAAATATGATCCAATCCATCATCAAGAAGATCATACACTATGACCAAGTAGGTTTCATCCCAGGAATGCAAGGCAGGTTTAACATACGTAAATCTATCAACATCATACATAACAGAAATACAACAAGAAAAATAAAAATCACATGAATATATCAATAGACACAGAGAAAGCATTTGTAAGGACTAACACCCATTCTTGATAAAATCTCTCAGCAAGATGGGAATGAAAGGAACCTTTCTCAATCTAGTTAAAGCCATCTACCACAAGCTAATGGCAAATATTATCCTCAATGAAGAAAAACTAAAAGCCTTTTCTCTAAATTCTGTTACAAGACAAGGTTGTCAGCTTTCACCACTCCTCTTCAACATAGTACTGCAACTGCTTGCTATAGCGATCAGGCAAGAAAAATATATCAAGGGAATCCAGATAGGCAAGAATGAAGTCAAGCTCTCACTGTTTGCAGATGACCTGACACTCTGCTTAGAAAAACCTAAAGATTCTACGAAAAAGCTTCTAGAAACAATAGACCCATATAGCAAGGTGCAGGATACAAAATTTACACACAGAAATTAATGACCTTTCTATACACCAATAATGATAGGGAAGAGATGGACATTACAAAGGGAATCGCATTCACATTAGTGCCACACAAACTCAAATAACTTGGAGTCAACTTAACTAAAGACGTGAAGGATCTATATAAAGAAAACTTTAAAGCCTTACTCCAAGAAATAAGAGAGGACACACGGAAATGGAAACACATACCCTGCTCATGGATTGGCAGGATTAACATCATTAAAATGGTAATACTCCCCAAAGCATTGTACAGATTTAATGCAATCCCTCTAAAGATACCCATGACATTCTTCAAAGAAGTGGATCAAACACTCAAATAACTAAAGCACTCCTAGGGAAAAGAAAAATGGGAGGCATTACTTTCCCTAACTTTAAACTGTACTACAAATCAATCATTATCAAAACAGCATGGTATTGGAATAAAGACAGACTCTCAGATCACTGGAATACACTTGAGTTCTCAGACAATGTTCCCCAGACATACAATCACCTAATCATTCACAAAGGAGCAAGAAATCCTAAGTGGAGCAGAAAAACCTCATCAACAAGTGGTGCTGGCAGAACTGGTTAGCCACTTGCAAAAAAGTGAACATAGACCCCCCCCCCCCAGTTAACATCATGTATGAAGGTAAAATCCAAATGAATTAAAGACCTAGATATCACACCTGATACCATAAGGTATATAGAACAACACGTAGGAGAAACACTCCATGACATTGAGACTAAAGGCATCGTCAAAAAAGGAAACCACTCACTAAAAAAGTAGAAGCAGAGATAAAAAAAAATGGCAATACATTAAGCCGAGAAGCTTCTGCACCTCAAAAGAAATAGTGCCCAGGATACAAGAGCCACCCACAGTGTGGGAGAACCTATTCACCCAATACCCTTCAGAAAAGGGACTAATATTTAAAATATACAGGGCACTGACAGAACTGTACAAGAAAAAAAATCTAATCCCATCAAAAAATGGGGAGAAGAAATGGACTTTGACAAAGAAGAAATACAAATGGCCAAAGGGCACATGAAAAAAATGTTCCTCATCACTGATCATCAGGGAGATACAAATCAAAACAACAATGAGATACCATTTCACACCACAGAGATTGGCACACATCACAAAGAGTGAGAACAATCAGTGCTGGCGGGGATGTGGAGAGAAAGGAACTCTTATACACTGCTGGTGGGAATGCCGTCTAGTCCAACCGCTATGGAAAGTGATATGGAGATTCCTCCAAATACTGGAAATTGAGCTCCCATTCGACACAGCTATTCCACTCCTAGGGATATACCCTAGGAACACAAGAATACAATACAAAAACCCCTTCCTCACACTTATATTTATTGCAGCACTATTCACAATAGCCAGGCTCTGGAAACAACCAAGATGCCCTTCGACAGACAAATGGCTAAAGAAACTGTGGTACATATACACAATGGAATATTATGCAGCCGTCAGGAGAGATGAAGTCATGAAATTTTTCTATACATGGATGTACATGTATACATGTACATGATACATGTATCATGCTGAGTGTAATAAGTCAGAGGTAGAGAGAGATGCAAAATAGTCTCATTCATCTATGGGTTTTAAGAAAAATAAAAGTCATTTTTGCAACAATCCTTAGAGACAATGAGAGGAGGGCTGGAACTTCCAGCTCACTTTATGAAGCTCACCACAAAGTGTGGTGCGTGCAGTTATAGAAATATCTACACTGAGAACTGTAGAGTATTTTGTATATACTTTATGTATTGTATTTATTTTATTTTTAGAAATAAAATAGGTTGGAAGACCAAAGAAGACAGTTGGGCAGAGGCAGTTGGACAGAGACAGTTGGAGAGAGGCAGTTGGACAGAGAGGATAAAAGGGGAAGAAGAGAGAAAGAGAGTGAGAAGAAACAAACAGAAGTGGGGACACGGGACACACAGAAACAGAAGAGTAAGGGACACACAGAAGAGACAAAGAGAAGAAGAGAGACACAGACAGAAGAGAGACAAAAAGATAGAGGAGAGACAAAGAGAAGAGGGTGAGAGACACACAGAAGAGAGACACATGCAGGGAGCAGAGAGAGAAAGAGAGACACAAAGGAACAGAGATAGAGGAGAAAGACAGAAGAGAAGACAGAGAAACAGAGAGAGACAGGGAGACACAGAGAAAGAGACAGAGACAGAAAGGAGAGAGATAGGAGAGAGGAGAGAGGCAAGAGAAAGAAGAAGAAAGACACACAGAAAGAAAGACAGGAACACACAGGGGAGACATAGGAGGAGAGAGAGAGAGGATGGTCGCTGCCCAGACAGAGAGAGACGCACACTGAGAAGAAGGAAAGAGACAGCACACAGAGAGAGAAACGGAGAGAGAGAAGAGGGGGAGAGACACGAAGAAGAAGAAGAAGAAGAAGAAGAAGAAGAAGAAGAAGAAGAAGAAGAAGAAGAAGAAGAAGAAGAAGAAGAAGAAGAAGGAGGAGGAGGAGGAGGAGGAGGAGGAGGAGGAGGAGGAGGAGGAGGAGGAGGAGGAGGAGGAGGAGGAAGAGAAACACATGGAGGGAGCAGAGAGAGAAAGACAAAGGACCAGAGATAGAGGAGAAAGACAGACAGAAGAAGAGAGGCACACGTATGGTGCCCAGACAGAGAAAGAGACAGAGACAGAGAGAAAGACAGAGAAAGACAAGAGGGAGAGAAGAGACACACAGAGAGAGACAGAGAGACACAGAGAGAGACAGAGAGAAAGACAGAGGAGAGACAGGAGAGGAGAGAGATCGAACCAGGGAGGATTAGGCTCTTTTGGCCAAACCTTTTGTCCTCCAAAACCTCTTTCTTCGGATCATTTATTGCGGACGATTATTGCCAAGGTCTCCCCAAGAATGGGAGTTGGTCTCTCAATTTGGGAGATATTTGGGGACCCTGGATATATCAGCAATGGACTCAACTTCATGCCACATTGAACTACCATAATCATGTGAATGAATGAGGGAACTGGAAAGCTTGTCTAGAGTACAAGTGGGGGTGGGGTGGGATGGAGGGAGATTTGGGACATTGGTGGTGGGAATGTTGCACTGGTGAAGGGGCATGTTCTTTACATGACTGAAACCTAATCACAATCATATTTGTAATCAAGATGTTTAAATAAAGAAAAAAAGAAAAGACATTTGGGTAAAAAAATGCATGATGGAAGTAAGAGAGTTGACTATGCTGGCATGTAGCAGAAAAGCAGTCCAGACTTTAAATAGACAGAGAAAAGACAATAATAGGCCATATGTATGTATCAGAGTAGGATGGATGCATTACAGAGACTAATGAGGGTTCAGGAAGTATAAACATAAAGCCAGACCAAATTTTGGTTTTTGGGGTCACACCTGGCAACACTCAGGGCTTCCTCCTAGCTCTAAGCTCAGAAATCGCCTCTGGCAAGCATGGGGGACCATATGGGATGCCGGAATTTGAACCACTATCCTTCTGCATGCAAGGCAAACATTCTACCTCCATGCTATCTCTCCGGCCCCTTGACCAATTTTATTGCAAGTGAAAAGGATGTCATTGAAAGGATTTAAGAAGTGTACTGATGTAATATAATTTGTATCTTAAGGAATTCCCTTGTCTGCAGCTTTAAAAATACAGTGAAGGTATCTAGGTTAAAAAGCAGAAAGGCCATTTTGAAGGATATCACTTAACAAGTAAGCCAATGAACTAGACTGATATTAATGGAGACAGTAAAATGAGGCAAAAATATGTACCTAACTTGAAGCTAAAATTAGTCTTCAAATTAATAATGATGGTAAAACAGTGTAGAGACAACTCCATGAATTTAAAACTTAGAAGGCAGCTTTGGCACAGGATAATGCCAGACTATGACTATCCCATATCAAAGATATATTATTGGATGACACAGATGATATATAACTGAGCCAAGAATGCATAGGACTTATCTGTGACAAAGCAGAACCCAGAAATATGAGAAAGGGCCACATTTTTCTGTGCCTTATTTGTTATTCATTTTCAATATCATCATGTTCACTGAAATATAAGTCCACTATAAATTCCCCAGTTCTACCTAGAAACTCATTCATTACAACATGGACATGTCTTTGCATAGTTTAAGTGAGAAGATATTAAATGATATGTCTTTCCTAAAAGAGTTCTTTCTCTGAAATATTTAATCAAACCTATTTAAAATTCTTCAGAGAATTCAAAAGCTACCTCTTGTTAACTGACATAGTGTCCTGCTCAACAGTTATTTAAAAATATAAATAACTTGATCTACCAAAATTATAGTCTGCTTACTTCTATAGGTTGATTTGTATGTTAGTGTTTTGAAAGAAAATGTAATAATTTTTCTTAAGAACAGAATTTCCAATTTGAAGAACTATTAATCAAAACAGACTGTCCTCAGCAGCCCATTAATTATAATTTATTTTGACAGATTTTGTGTGGTTATATCTTTAGGGGGAAGAAGGTGTTGGGTGATTAATTGGTGGATAGTGTATGTTAATAGGATGTTATTAAATTTAAATAGGATGCTAATTACATTTAAATTAAATTCAGATTTGAAATACTTAACTCAAGACAAAAATTAAAATATTCAAGCTTCTTAAAGGACCTTGTCTTTCTGTCACCTTCATATATCTGATGACACTTTCTCCTTGTTTATAAACTTGTTTTTCAAAAAAAAAGAAATCAGATGGTTCTTACAGCCTCCAGCTGTAATAGGAAATCTTGTTCTTGTAGTATAAAATATCTAGTTAGATATTTTCAATTTTTTATTGAAGAAAAACCCTCATATATTTCTATCTTATTTTGTTCAAAACAAGTCCTGTCAAGCTACAAAACATTGCTATTTGATCTTATTCCTCTGGCTATAAAATGGAAAAAAACAGCTCCAAAAGAAATTAGTTCTTTACTCTCCAAAAAGTCACTAAGTTGCTGTGGTCTGAGGTCTATAAAACTCGGGAATTTGGGAAAAAGTTAATAATATAAAAAAACTTTTGGGAAATTCTCTGAGACTTTTGTTTCTTCTCTCAGGGAAAACACAAATGGTGAACTCTGAAGTATCTGTCAGCAAAATATCTAATAATTTATTTCACATAACTGAGGGGAGAATAGGAACTGTACCCTGCCTGTAAAGGAAGCAACAGACTTTATATTCCTCTGTAGAGAGGTCAGTGCTTGCCAAGATTATTATTTGAAGACTTCCTTAGAAAAGTAATAGGCCTTGGGATAATATATTTTTCACCTGATTCCAGTCTATAAAGAAAGAAAACTGGGGCTTACTCATAGGATAAAAAGATAATATAATTTGGATCTATAATTTAGATGTGTATCATGGTTCCACTTTAGAAAAGTTATTTACTTTTGAGTTTTGGTTCTGTATTATATAAGTAGTAAAAATAAGTACTAATCTTGTGATATAAACATTATATAAGATCATAACATTCATAATAGTCAGTGTCTAATCAATACTGCTGCCATTATCGCCTAATGACTTTCAATTTCACATTTAGGTCCTGCTGAATGCCAGAATCTAGTTGTAGCTTCTGTTATTCTCATATACATGAACACTGCCATTGTTTGTTCTTCATAATGCTATTATCTTATAAACTTTTCTCCTTATGTGATTTTTATTCAGCTGTCTTGGAAAAGCCTCTAGAAAAAAAGGCTGGCAGAAATTATGGCCCACCAGGCAATAAGAAGCTTATATATTTCATTGATGATATGAACATGCCAGAGGTGGATGCCTATGGAACTGTGCAACCACACACTATAATCAGGCAACATCTGGACTATGGACACTGGTAAGAGTCCACAAGAGGGACTGGAAAGGTTTGAGGAAAATGTGTGGTGCCATATATGAATTATACACATAAAAATTTAGCCAGAGAAAATGGTGCGCTTTCATCTTAGTGGGGTAAAAACTACTTTCTCCTCAGTGCTCACTAGAATATATGTCCTCTAAGTCTCCACAAGTAACAACTTCCATGGCCTAGCCATGGTCCAATAGATAAAAATATGTAGTTAATGGGAAAAATACGAATTTCCTAGAAAAGTCACTTATTTTAGATAATTTTGATTCACCTTTCAAATGTTATTCAGTTTGTTATAGAAGAAAATTGGAGAGGATAAGGAGGAAATTTAAAAAGAAGAATTACTGTTATGCTACTTAAAGCTTTTGTTGAGTACCTGGCATATATAACAATAGAAAATCTCCACATATTTTAGCAAATGAACTATAGTGGAAAAATAGAATTGTCTAATTTGCTTTGTGTTCTTTATAATTATAGTCACAGTTTAAACAAAAAGTAAAAATTCTCTGTAAATAATATCATTTTGTCTTTGTATGTTTTTATATATCATACTCAGAAATGTCTATTTCATACCTTCTCTAATCAAACTAACCACCGTATTTTAGCTCATGATCTTTTCTTCCCAAAGAATAAAGATGCGATCTATAATTTATTTCTTCTTCATTCATACAACTTTCTTGCACTCCCAATTATGCCATTCCTGAGACTTACTTATCTACTACCATCTTGCTTCTTCTCATTCTACCACTTGAAATTTTTAATCAACTAATCTGTCCCAATTGACCCCTTAATGTCAGCATTCAAACCTGCATAAATTTCTTTCATGTGAATCAAATCTATGGGGAGTTGGAGGGTTGGGGTCCTACCTGGTGGTGTTCAGGGTTTACTTCTGGTTCTATGCTCAATGATCACTCTTGGTTTTATGCAAAGCATGCAGTACCAGGATCAAAATGGGGTTAGTTACACATGAGACAAACACCTTACTACCTGTACTGGTACAGGTCCATGAGACAAACACCTTACTACCTGTACCTGTACTGATTATATATAGAAGGATATAACAGCAACTAAAATGCTTGCCTTATGTGTAACTAGCCTCTGTTTGATCCTTGGCACTATATATAATACTGTAAGTACTGATGAGTTGTGATTTATGAAGAGATTCAGGTGTGGTTTAAAATTTAAAAAGTCTAATTACCATACTCCTTTTAATTTTATAATCCCATTTTCATATGTTTTCACCTCCCCAGTTAACTATAATTTTATGCCTATTATCTGAAATTTACTGATCTGTTACTGCCCAACTCTAACTGTATATTTGCTGTAAAATACAGCAGAACCATTGGGATACTTTTTTATGTTTTCTGTACAGCATTTATCAGGTTAAACTACTCTGTTCTTTTGGAAACTGATTCCCTTTGCCTTCTGGGGTGACACACATCTCTGATATTTTTGTTCTTTTCTTGTTATTTTCATAGATGTTTTATACCTTTCATTTTATTTTTGTAACAGTATTGCGTATTTTCAATGTCTGCCAATGAATCGAGATGTTTTTCCCACCCTAACACAGCAATGACAGGGAAAAATCCCACCTCTATTTACAAAGCACCTTCCTGGGTCTCTCAACAACTCTGACCTATAGTTTTTAACTGTTGCAGGTATGATAGGAATAAGTTGTCTCTGAAGGAAATTACAAATGTCCAGTACATTACATGTATGAACCCCACTGCAGGTAGCTTTACCATCAACCCTCGACTTCAGGTATGACTTGAGCTATTGATAGATGAATATTTTGCCAAGATTAATATTACTTGTTTATGAGTATTAATTTTCTTTTACCTTATTCAGCATCTTAAAGAATTATAACTCTCACAGGATTCTGAATTGTATATCTAATCAGCAAAACTTCTCATCCCATTGTCACTAATATTTTATTGCTAAAGCAATCCTAAAATTATGTGATTTAACTTATCCTTCAAACTTAAAAAAAAACTTTATAAAAATGACATTACTCTCCCAAGATCATGTAAAATAAAAATCATCATATATAAACTCAGATGGCCTGAATCCATGTTCATGCCTTTGTCACTATTTTGAATAAAGGTTCATTCATATCCCATTATATATTCATTCTTAGATTTGGTTTAGTGTGAAAATATGACCAGAATTTAGAATTCAAAATATTTTTGTAAGATTCAGAAAAATAGGGGCCGGAGAGGTGGCGCTAGAGGTAAGGTGTCTGCCTTGCAAGCTCTAGCCAAGGAAGGACTGCAGTTTGATCCCCTGGCATCCCATGTGGTCCCCCAAGCCACGGGCAATTTCTGAGCGCTTAGCCAGGAGTAACCCCTGAGCATCAAACGGGTGTGGCCCAAAAAACAACAACAAAAAAAAAAGATTCAGAGAAACAACTTCATAGTTTGGAAATTATGTTTTTCATGCAGAAGTCGAGATTTTAATTTTTTTGAAATTCGTGGTCCCCTTAATGCTGCTAGAAGTGATTCCCAAGCACCTAATCATGGGTAACTACCAAGAACCTAACAAGGAGTTTGCCCCAAATTCAACAAACTAGTAAAATAAAGGTTACTTTTGAGCCAGATAGATAGTATAAGAGAGAATGGCTTGGCATTAGGTGCAAACAGCCCCCATTCTTTACTCTCTGGCACTGTATATAGTTCCCAAGTACTGTCAAGAGTCATTCCTGAGCAAAGAGCCAGGATTAAAAATATCCCAGTTTTGACCCAAATGTTGACATTCTCAAAATAATAATTTTTTTTCTATTTTGTGGGGATTTTTAGGGAGATGGCATACTCAGTAGTGCTCAGGACTCACTCTTAACTCATTGGTGTACACTGGTGACCATATGGGTTGCCAAGAGTCAAACTCAGGTCAACTGTGAGCTAGATAAGCTCTTGTACACTCTCCAATTTCCTAGTTCTTTATCATTTTAACCAAATTCATAAAATGCAAATGTAACTTTTATTCTGTAATGATGAAATGAAGCCTAATTCCTGACTTTCTCTATATGCTTATTATCTTGTTCAGCGTCACTTCAGTGTGTTTGTCCTCTCCTTTCCTGGAGTTGATGCTCTCTCCACCATCTACAGCACAATTCTAATCCAACACCTAAGGCTTGGAAAATTCCCAGTATCATTGCAGAAATCCATTCCACAGCTGATCCATCTGGCCCTTACCTTCCACCAAAAAATCTCCACCACATTTTTACCAACAGCAATCAAATTCCATTACATATTCAATCTCAGAGACTTCACCAATATTTTCCAGGTATGTCCATTTGCTTCAATATTAGTAATACTGATTAGTAAATAAATTACAATTATATTGATAAATGATAAAGACAGATTCTTGGGGGAAAGGCATAGTCTCTTCAATGTGATTAACACAAATTGTTAAATAGTTTCATGGATTCTGTGAGGCATAGCAAAATAAAAATTAAATTCTGTTTACTGATTACATAATTTTTCAGTATGTATAATGCAATTCTTTAGATTTAGTTAATTTCTTTAAATTAGATAAATATTAACATCTTGGAGATAGTTATATAATGAATGATCTTATATGTAGGAAGGAAAATGGCACAAAACAAAAATGATAAAATTATTTTGTTTGTGTTACAAGATTTTATGTTTATTATTTGAAGGTAATTTTAACTTATTCTACTGACCAAAGAGACACTGGAAATTCAAACAGTGCCCTACAATCACCAGGTTCATACCTGCTAGTTTTCATAGCTTTCACCATTACATTCTGCAGTGCTGGCACTAATGGTACAGCTATGTGGTGCTAAAGATTAAACTTGGGTCCCTGTGCATGCAGGCGTGCAAGCCTAACTGTTGAGCTATTTTTGACCCTGTTTCTTTTTTGTTGGAGTATAAAAGTCTTCCAGACAATATATTTATTTTTTGAAGAAGACAGGTTATGATTATAATGCATCATTTGCCAATCCCTGAAATACCTTACTTCTAAAAACTCCTAGGTTTATTTTAAAATTCATTTTAAATTCTTCAAAAATTTGTTCAAATATTAATGGCCATCTATGCTCCTTGTTTCCAATTTCTTGATATTTTACTACAAGGCAAGTTATCAAATACCATTCATAAACAGAATCTTTATATGATGTAGTATACAATTTACCCACCCGGAACAAAAATCTGCAAAAAATATTTTCTCCCTTACTCAAAATAACTTTGTGATAGAATTGATAGCATGACTTTTACAACAAGCCTGTAGGGAAACATCTACATTAAGAGGTGTGAGTAAAACATGGCTTCCCATAGGTATTTGGGTGAAATTAGTTATCAAACCACTTGTATGGGTAAGACTCTGTGAAACTTCAGACTGATTAATTTAAGAACCTGTACACACCGGTTTCTGTGCAATACTACAGGGGATAGGGCATTTGCTGTTCATGTGGCCAATCCAGGTTCAATCACAGATACCTCATATGATTCCCAAGCCTTTCAGAAGATATCACTGAGTATAGAGCCTGGTGTAAACCCTGATTTTAACCAAAGGTAACAAGAGCAAAAAAAAAAAAAACAAAACAAACAAACAAACAAACAAACAAAAACCCTCACAACACAGGTCTAACATGTTCCAACTAGGTATCTTAGGTATCTTTATAGCAAGGATAAATAGCTTGCTAATTTTTTTTTTATTTAAACACCTTGATTACATACATGATTGTGTTTGGATTTCAGTCATAAAAGGAACACCACCCATCACCAGTGCAACATTCCCATCACCCAAGTCCCAAATCTCCCTCCTCCCCACCCAACCCCCGCCTGTACTCTAAACAGGCTCTACATTTCCCTCATACATTCTCAATATTAGGACAGTTCAAAATGTAGTTATTTCTCTAACTAAACTCATCACTCTTTGTGGTGAGCTTCCTGAGGTGAGCTGGAACTTCCAGCTCTTTTCTCTTTTGTGTCTGAAATTTATTATTGCAAGAATGTCTTTCATTTTTCTTAAAACCCATAGATGAGTGAGACCATTCTGCGTTTTTCTCTCTCTCTCTCTGACTTATTTTACTCAGCATAATAGATTCTGTATACATCCATGTATAGGAAAATTTTATGACTTCATCTCTCCTGACAGCTGCATAATATTCCATTGTGTATATGTACCACAGTTTCTTTAGCCATTTGTCTGTTGAAGGGCATCTTGGTTGTTTCCAGAGTCTTGCTATGGTAAATAGTGCTGCAATGAATATAGGTGTAAGGAAGGGATTTTTGTATTGTATTTTTGTGTTCTTAGGGTATATTCCTAGGAGTGGTATAGCTGGATCGTATGGGAGCTAGATTTCCAGTTTTTGGAGGAATCTCCATATTGCTTTCCATAAAGGTTGAACTAGACGGCATTCCCACCAGCAGTGGATAAGGGTTCCTTTCTCTCCACATCCCCGCCAGCACTGAGCCACCCACTGAGTGGGAGAATCTATTCACCCAATACCCATCAGACAAGGGGCTAATCTCCAAAATATACAAGGCACTGACAGAACTTTACAAGAAAAAAACATCTAATCCCATCAAAAAATGGGGAGAAGAAATGAACAGACACTTTGACAAAGAAGAAATACAAATGGCCAAAAGACACATGAAGAAATGCTCCACATCACTAATCATCAGGGAGATGCAAATCAAAACAACAATGAGATACCACCTCACACCACAGAGAATGGCACACATCACAAAGAATGAGAACAAATAGCTTGCTAATTTATAGTTCCAACAGCTATGTTCCAAAAGGCTTACCCTAAAGATTCAATGAGACCAATTTAAGGAAAAGCCTGATAAAACATGTAAACAGGTACAGCATATGGCTCTTAAATCAATTAAATCCAAATATTAACTCTTTTGAAAATGAATCAGAGGCTCACAAAGATTGCACAGATTTAACTAGAAGCATATAGCTAGCCTGAAAAAAAAAACTGGGATCAGGACTGGGTCTTCGGTTTCCTGTCCTAAACCCCATTCACCACATAATTTTGTCCTTATTATCTGTATTTTTATAAGGAAAATAAAAGTGACATGGTAAAGATAACTAAGGTTGTCGTAAACTCTTAGCTGTAAGACTAGAAAACATGAAATTCTGTTATCCCCAGATTTTGTTAATGGCTGACTTTATGATTATCTTATAGGAGTTTCCATTTATTGACCTGTAGTTGAGAAACACCTTTATTATACCACAACATATCTCATAAATTTGATTTCAGTATAATAATGGAAGGTATTTTGTTCTAAATGAGAAAAAATATTGTTAAGATTATTTGATTAAATTTGTATTGAATTGTATATATTATAAGTATAGAGGCAGAATTGTAGGAAGATGAGGAGGTTAGCTCTTATTTCAGATTTAATCGTTGTACTTTCTGGACTGACACTGTTATCCATATTATCTTTAATTTATATACATATATATTTATTTATTATTTTTAGTTTTTGGGTCTCACCCGGCAATGCTCAGGGGTTACTCCTGGCTCTTTGCTCAGAAATCACTCCTGGCAGCCTCAGGGGACCATATGGGATGCTGGGATTTGAACCACCGACCTTCTACATGCAAGGCAAATGCCTTGCCTCCATGCTCTCTCTCAGATCTCAATTTATATATTTTTAAAAAATTTTGGAATACACAGTATAAGAACATTTTAATTTATAGTTTACTAAATTTTAGTTATATATTTATATTAAAACTTCACAAAGTTTTTTTGCAGGGGCCAGAGCGATAGCACAGTGGTAGAGCATTTGCTTTGCATGAGGCTGACCTCATGAACAGTACAGGGGATTGAATCCAAAATAGCTGTAAGAAAGCTAGGTGCCCTATATGCTGTGCTTTATCTCCTCTCTAGCTCTTTAGATAGTGTTTTTACCAATTCCCTTTGCAGTTGGTATATTCTGCTACTATGCTCATTTATTAAATTATTAATTTTAATCATAATGATTTGGCATAAGATTTTTCTTTGACAAATTTTATTTGATTCATGTCAAAAAAGTTAATTCACCTTGATTTATTTTTAATGTTACTTAATTTGTTAAATAATTTTTATTGTGACCAAAGTGAATTATGAATCTTTCACAGTAATATTTAAGGCACTATGACTTAGAAAATTGAGTTTCAGGCATGTAATGTTCAACATCAATCCAATCACCAGTAAAGATCTTTCTCTTCTAAAGACAAGTAAAGATTTTAAAGACCAGTAAAGACTTTTCTCTGAAAATATTGTCATATAATTTCTTGGTTATATTATTCATAAATATGTTGCATTTGTTATTGATTATTGACCCATTGTTTGGATCAAATATTCCAGTATTTTTTCAGAAATTTTGTTTAATTGAAACATGTTATAAATTTCTTAATTTACTAATAACTTGAAGGTAGATAATCATATTGTCCTTCAGAGGATATAAATGTTGCTTCTGAAAGAAAACTATTAGGTACTGGAGAGGTTAATGTTGGGCTTTAGTTCACTGGAGCCTGACTGATTTTATTGTTTGTTTATTTATTCTAGAGTTAGTCTCATAATTTTTATCTATGATTCCTTGACAATCCCTAAACAAATTTTATCCTCCCTATCTTATGAGACAAGAAACCATTGCTTAGGATTTTAGTCTCACAAAGATCTCTACATTTTCAGTTTTCTGAACCTGTAATACACTGTTTCTATATTTTTAATAATTTTTATTGAAAATAATGTGAATTACGAGTCTTTCACAGTTATATTTAAGGAACATAGTGACAGTGAATTAGGGCAAGTCCCACCACCCCTTCACCCCTGTTCCCAACATATATTCCATATCTCCCTTCTTTGCCCCCTGAACTGCTAGCGTAACTGGTCCCCTTTGTATATAACTTGTAGATCTTGATTCTGTTGTCATTGACTTTGGGTTTGGTATTTAGGCCTGATATTGGAATTAAGACAGGCCCTCAGATCAGAGGAATACGCTTGAATACTCAGAGAATGTTCCCCAGACATACAATCAATGTCCTTTCATCTTGGAATAGATACCCAGGAGTGTCATTGTGTAAATTCAATTTTGAGTTTACTGAACACCCTCGATACTGTTTTCCATAGGGGTTGGACCAAGCACCATTCCCACCAGCTGTGGATGAGAGTTCCTTTCTTATCACATCCTCGCCAAAATACATTGGTACCATTAATTTTTATGTGTGCTGTCCTCACTGGTGTAAGGTGGTACCTTATTGCTATCTTGATTTGGATTTCCCTAATGATGAGTGATGGTGAGCATATTTTTATGTGTCTATTGCCCATCTTTTGGTCTTCCTTGGCAAAGTGTCTATTCATTTATTCTCCCCAGTTTTCTATTGCTTTATTATGTT
The DNA here is from genome assembly GCF_024139225.1 of Suncus etruscus. Classification (NCBI taxonomy): domain Eukaryota; kingdom Metazoa; phylum Chordata; class Mammalia; order Eulipotyphla; family Soricidae; genus Suncus; species Suncus etruscus. The sequence goes on from NC_064854.1 coordinate 90,410,199, forward strand.
TTTTTGAGATAAACTTTCTGAGTGCTTTATCTAGAGAGGGGGAGATTGTTACCACACACCCCATTCCTCCTGTTAACTTACCTACAAGGAAGACCCTCCCATTTCTGGGAGGAGTCTTGGGGAGGTTACAAAAGGTTTGGCCTGAGGGGCAAAAGAGAGGGGATTTGCATTGATGCAGGATGGAGGAGGAAGTAGGAGGAGATCTCTGAGGGACAAGGTACAATGCAGGGCTGAATAGGAATCCAGCATAAATGGTTATGGTAGGCCACACATGTGGTGGTTAGGGCATAAATAAAGCTGATATTTCTTGGAACCTGTTTGTGGATGATTTCCTTGCCTCTACCTGAACCTGCTGACCTGCATGCTGGAGAGAGTTGTAGCCACGTGTTCCTGGGCTGGAAGAGAAAGGCCTCCATCACCATCCACCTCCATCCAAGCCCATCCAAAGGACCTTCATATTATTTAACTCTACACCCCTGATCAATAATAGTGACCCTCTTTGTCTCTGAGGACTTTCTTGGGGTTGAATGTAATTTGGTCTGATATAAGAATGGCTATTCCACCTTATTTTTTTGTTTTACATTGGTTTGAATAATTGATTTCCATCCTTTTATTCTAAGTCTGTTTCTATCTTGTTCTTTTAAGTGTGTTTCTTGCAGGGAACAGATTTTTTGTTTTCCGATCCAACCCTCTACTCTGTGTCTTTTTTTGTTTGTTTATTTTTGGGCCCACGGGCCACTCCTGGCTATGCATTCAGAAATCACTCCTAATTTGGGGGGTTATATGAAACACCAGGAGATCAAAATGCAGTCCGTCCTAGACTAGCAGAGGCAAGGTAGTCACCTTTCTGATTATGTCAAGTCTCCAGTCTCTATTGTGTGCCTTTTAATGAGGGGATTTAGTCCGTTGACATTTTGAGGAGATTATTGACAGAGAGGGATGTTGTGCAATTATATTGTTTAGGATCGTTTTTGTTAAAATTGAGTGTTTGGGTGTGTAATACTTCTCTTAGTAGTTCATTCAGGGTTGGTTTTGTTAGTGCAAATTGTGTAATTTCTTTTGTCTGAGAATATTTTTAGTTCTTCCTCTTATGTGAATGAGAGTTTTGCTGGTTAGTGGACACTAGGTTGCAAGTTTCTTTCATTCAGTAGTTTAAATATTTCATTCCACTGTCTTCTTGCTTGAATAGTTTCAAATGGGAGATCCGGTTTGATTCTTATGTTCCTTCCTTTGTACTTGAGGTATTTTTTCTCCCTTATTGCTTTAAAGTATTTATATTTCTATTCATTTTTCACCATTCAGATTACTATATGTCTTGGTGTTGGTATACTAGGATCTATTTTATTGGGAACTTATTTTGCCTCCAGAATTTGCATAGGTGTCTCATTCCAGAGAGTTGAAAATTTTTCTTCTATTATTTCCCTCACTACTTGTTATTCCCCTATCCCTTTTACTCCCCTTCTGGTATCCCTACAATTTGTAAATTATTGATTTTGTCTTTGTTCATTAAATATCACACATTATCTTCCAAAGCTGTGTTTTTCATATGGCCTGCTAGTATGTATTTTAGTTCCCTCTGTTCTGTTTGTATGGACTATCTCCTTTTCTGATAGAGTTCTTCTTTGATTAGGATGAACTTTTCACCTATGGATTTCTTTAGTTAGTGATTCTCTGAATTCCATTGTGAGGAAATTATGCTGATCTTATGTCCTCATCTATAAATATCATATATTTTGGAGGACTTGAAAATCTATGAGGATTTTTCTCTATATTCTTAGTTGCTGGTGTTAAGGTCTGTCAATGCATTGAATATTTTGGAAATTAGTCCTTTATCTAATAGGTAGTGGACGAATAGTTTTTCCTATCCAGTGGGAAATTTATGAGGCTGAATTATTCAAGTTATGTGATTCTGCTGGAGAAAAAAAGGGGAAAAAATGCACCCAGCAACAAAAAAAATTACCAAATAAAAAACACAAAAGTGAAAAAGAAAGAAAAAGTGGGAGAAAAAAGAGAAGGAAAATAATAACAAAATCAAACTTCAAACAAAACAAAAAAAAAAAGAGGGAGTGGTGGTGTGGCAGCTCCCCCACATTTTTTATGCATAGGCACAGTAAGTATTGGGGAAGAAAGGGAATTCCCTTGGCCTAAGAGATTCAGGGTTTCTCCGCCCTTGAAGCATACCATGGGAACAACTACTGGCTCTATATATGCTCATTACCACATCCCAAGGGCTTTTTTGTGGTGCCAGGAAACTCTCCTCTCAGTTGTGGATGAAAAAGTCAGGCCACCGTAGCTAGAGATCTTGGTATTTACACCAGTCATAGGACAAGGTCTAGAATAGAGTCTTTATGGTTCAAGAAGTTCTGTTCCATCATTGTTGTTGTGTTCGGTCTTCTGTAATAAGTTTTTGCTCAGATCCTAAGCCAAAGCCTAGGAAATTATGGTTCCAAAAGTTCTGCTCAGTCTCTGTTGTCAAAGTTGAGCCTCTGTAATTAGAGATCTTGATATTTGCAAGAGTCCTAGGCTACAGCCTAGGGTAGAGTTTTCCTTGTTGGTCCCAAGGTAAGTTCTGCCCACTCATGGTTGTCAACGTCAGTTTCCTGTAGTTAGTGCTCTTGGTTTTTACACAAATCAAAGGACAATATATCTTCTAATTTCCACTTACTGTTCGGTGATGTGATAGGACAACCTGGTCTTAGATCAAGTTGTTATTTCCTCGTTGTCCTCGTTGTCATATCAGAACTGTGCTAGTTAGTGCCAGAGCAGTATTAGAAATTTCCCAGCAGAGTTTGGTTCCTGGTATTGTTGCAGGAAGCTGTATCAGTTCTATGTCTGGGATCTGGGGATCCGGATTGAACTAACATTGTCCAATCTCATGAAGACTAAGTTGTACCCACATGACACATGTTCAGGATGGGAGGCACCCCTGTGTTATTAAATAGTGTGAGTTCTTGTCCCTAGAAGATAAGATCTTATTTCTGTGTCTTTTGTTTCCACTTTTTTACTGTGCCTATACAAAAGCCTACAGCGTCATATTGTATTGCTGTTGCTATTCTGGGTAAAGATGACAGTCTACACAGTCTATGTGGTCAGGTTTTGACGTAAACTTTTACCCCAGGCAAGACGTTTTCTTGGTTTTAGTACTAAGCAGCACCAAAACTGGTGAGGATAAAGAAAATACGTGTATGTATGTGTATATATATATATATATATATAAAACAAATAAATAAAACAGTTAAAAATGGTAATTGAAGAATGAAAGTGATGGAGGACACTACCTTTATATTTATGAATACACATCTTAAGATCAATTATTATAAAGGTATTAAACTTACAAAGGCAATATAGGCCTCCCAATTAGGTCTTTTGAGATATTCTTGGAGGGAGTGAAAGCCAAAGCACTTTTTTTTTATTATAATATAATTTTATTTTGATCATAGTGGCTTACATATTGCTGACAATAATATTTTAGGTACATATTCACATAAAATCAGGAGGGATTCCCATCCATCACCAAATTGTTCTCCCTACCCGTCCATTTTTGTCTTCCCTCCCATTTCTTCTTCCCTCACCCCCCGGGTGGCTAGAATATGTGGTCCCCTCTGTATCTAACCTATTACTTAGTAGTCTTGCACCTGTTTGGTCTTGAGGCCTCCCTTATTTCCCCCTCTAACTGGAGGCAAGACCAGCTATTTTAAGTTATGTGGTTTTGCCTGAAAAAGAAAAAAGTAATAAATTGGGGTAAGAGTCTAATACCCCGAAAATGGGCGGAATCCTTCTAGTGGCTCTCATCATCGATTTGGGAGGTGAAAAGAAAGAGAAGGTGAAACACTCCACCAGTACCAAAAGAAGTGTTAAATATCCATTGAGGACTCCAGCTTTATCGATAAGCACCACAAAAAAACAAACAAAAAAAAACAAAACAACACAAACAAAAACACAACAAAAACAAGCACACAAACAAAAAAACACACCATGGTCTTGAAATAAGAAACATGGCATAGCACATAACGAAAGAAAAGAGAGGAAGAGAAAAAATAAGTGTAACTGGGGACAACAATTTCAATAATCACACCCAAAGAGAGAAATCGACCAAAATAGATAGGTAAATGAAATTAATAATACTAATAAATGAAGGTAAAAAATATATATATAAATAACCAAGGTTTTGTGCTTTTTGTATTTTTGTTTTTTCCCTCCTGCCCTGGCACAGTAAATATTGGGGTCATTTGAAAAGAAATTCACTTGGCCTAAAAAAATATGGGGTTTCTCCGTCCTTGGAGTATACTGTCATGGGGATCAACTCTAGATTTTGCTCAGGATCATTTACTCTCCCGGTGGCGTTTTTGTGGTTGGTAGACTTCTGCTCTGTCCAGGGTGATACAATCAGAGCTCTGTGTTTAGAGGTCTCAGGATCTGTGCAGATACTGAGACCTCTAAACACAGAGCTCTGATTGTATCACCCTGGGATTTATGATGAAGTCAGTCTTCGTGATTCTAGAGGTTCTGTTACCTCAGTGTCATTTTAATCCATCTTCTGTGGTTGGTGGTCTTGGGCTTTGCACTGAGCCTAGGATGGCACCTAGGTTAGCGTCTTTCTTTGTGCTTCCAGAAGCTCCATTCCGTTACAATTGTCTCTGCAGGACCTTTGGGACTGGGGATCATGCTTATTGTGCAGGTCATAGTTCAAACCCTAAATTAGGGCTTTTTTATTGGTCCCAAGATGTGTACAGTCTGGCCGTGGTTCTATCAGCCAGTCATCTGTAAATCGCGATCTTGGCTTTTGGACCTACCAAAGGGTGCCAAGTCTTCTGGTTTTGTCTTGTCGTTAGCTGGTAAGGTAGGCTAATCAGCTCTAAGGTCAAGTTGTTCACATTTTCCTCGTTGTCGGGATATCATGTTAGAGCTGGCCCTTGTTGTTGACCCCGCAGTATTAAGGCTGTCCTGGATGGGATTTGTTTCCTGCAGTTGTGCCGTTTCTATGTCTGGGATCCAGGGTTCAAGGCTGGATGAATGGTATCTAATCACCTGAGGTCTAAGTTGATTCCACATGACATATTTTCCAAGTAGGAGATATCCCTGTATTATTAACAACTGTGAGTTCCTATCTCTATTAGATAAGAGCTCTTTTCTATATGTAAGATTTCCCCTTTATTTAGTGTGCCTTTGCAGGGAGAAATGGTGCTACATTATATTGTCGGTGTATTTGGGGGTGGACAGAGGGGATAACAGAACAGGTCACATCCCCAAAAACGATAAAAAAAATGAAATAAAATAAAATAAAATAAAAATAAAATAAATAAAAAAAGAAAGGGAATGACAATGTATATGCTCACAAATGTATATGTAGGACAGGCATTTGAAAAAATAAATTAAAATAAATAAATAAATAAAAGAAAAAGAAATAAAATGAGTTAGCGAAGCTTTTAAAGGACCAAAGTGGTGCAAAAAACTACCTTACATTTGGGGGAAAGCCGGTAAAGATGTGGTGTATTACAGGTCTCATGCCTATGTTGGAAGTACAGTTTTTCCCATTGCCTTTTGGGTTTTTCTTGTGGTGTGTGGGTTCCCAGGCATCTTTCTATCCCACCCCCTGGCCTTCTTCAGTTTGGTAAAAATTTGTGGTAGGGAGGTCTTGGAAGAATTCTTGTATTGGGGATACTTTTGGACCTAGGCCCGGTTTCAAGAAACAGTCCACGTTAGGGGGAGTTGGTAGGGAGGGCCGCGCAGCATGAGTCCGCAGGGGAGTTGGCTGTCTTTTCTTGCAGGAGACTAGGTGTGGGTTTGACTGGGTGTCCCCTCGCCTGGGTGCTGGGTACTGGTTCGTTGGGTAGGAGGTCGATCTTGATGCCTAATAGATTAAGGACTGAGGGTGAAGAGTTTTAATATGGTGGGAGATCTGGATGGGATTGAGGGGTGAAGGGATAGTTAGATTTCCGGAGGGGAGAAAGGGGAAGGTATATGGGAGGGGTATGAAGGGAGAAAAAAGAAAAAATACCTTATAAAGAAAGGGAGAAGAGAATGGGGAAAAAAGTAAAGAGAAGAATAGAAAAGAGAGAAATGAAGAAAGAGATGGGCCGGGAAGGTGGCGCTAGAGGTAAGGTGTCTGCCTTACAAGCGCTAGCCAAGGAACGGACCGCGGTTCGATCCCCCGGAGTCCCATATGGTCCCCCCAAGCCAGGGGCGATTTCTGAGCACATAGCCAGGAGTAACCCCTGAGCGTCAAACGGGTGTGGCCCAAAAACAAAAAACAAAAAACAAAAAAACAAAAAAACAAACAAAAAAAAAAGAAATGAAGAAAGAGAAAAAAAAAGAAAAGAAAAAAGAGAAAAAAAAAGAAAAAAAAGAAGAAGGTAGTGAGAAGAGAAGAGAAAATAGCAAGGGAATGCTGGATTGGTTGATTGTGTTCGATGAATAGAGTCTGTAGTTTAAGTCCGTACGTCTAGTTACTGCCTCGGTGATCTGGCTGGTCACGTGCTTCAATTCCTAAAAGAAGGTATAACCTAGAGATAAAGTGTATGTTAAAGATTTTTCTCGCGGCTATCTCGTAGTGCAAGCAAGGTATGGTATCTCGTGTAGTATCCTGAGTTGCCACCTTAGTTTGTCCGCCCTTTGTATCCAAGGGTGCCTGTGGACAGAAAAGCTGAGAGGTTATTTAAAATATAGTAAGATAAAGGCATTAAAACATAGTGTTAAGGTATGTTTCCATTGCAGTCAGTGATTTCCCGTGGTGTTCTATACTTGTGTTCTTGTATGCGATCTCTAAGGGATTATTGTGGGCCTTTGTTGTAGAAGTCTGATTACATACCTGTTCTCTCTATGCTGCTGTCTCTGTTGTTGCTGTTTTCTTTGTGGTATACTGTGTAGTCAAGAGTTTGCATTGTTCCTTTTTCATGTATTTTGGACACTGCTCCCAAGTATATGTTGACTATTACAGTGCTCGGAGTTTCTACCCTGTTAAACCCTGTTATTTGATTGTTAGGTATTAGTTGTGTATAAAATATATGTTCTAGGTGCTTCAGAATAGTGCTACCATTCTGTGTTTATCTTTTGTCTTCTGACTTACTTCGTTTAACATAACATGATCTAGGTCCATCCACGTTGCTGCAAAGTCTGTGATTGTATCATTTCTGACTGCCGTGTAATATTCCATTGTGTATATGTACCACATCTTAATGATCCATTCATCTGTTGTTGGACATCGAGGTTGGTTCCAAGATTTGGCTATTATACTGATTGCTGCGATAAATAGTGGGGTGCATATGTATTTTGGGATGAAGCACTTTTTGTAACGCAGACCTTGGTCTTAAGTTTGAAACATGATTTGCAGCATGATGAAATCATGTAGTGTCTTTGAGCTGAGGTTTTTCTGAAGCTGAATCCAGTATCATGCAACAGTCCACGATTTGATGGGATGAGAAAGGCCACATAGCTTGAGTCAGCAGGCATGTTGATTGTAGTTCCTTGCTGAGGCATGGGATGGGGATTGAGAGGGTATCTTTTCATTGAGGAGATGAGTGGTGGTTTGTTGGGGCAGGAGGTCGGTCTCGGTGCCTAACGAGCTAAGAATTGAGGATAAAGAGGGTTAAATAAGGAAAGATAAGGAATAAGGATTGGGGGATGAGAGGGTAGAAGGGATTCTGGGGTGGGGGAGGGGTAATAGATAAGAGGGGCTATATACACTATATAGATGGATTGTTTATGGTTTAAGTTTCGCAGTCAGAGAGAATACCACTGTATAGAAAATCACGCCCACATATAGGCTGAATTTAGAGATCTATTCAAGTGTTATCCTCCAAATATTGGGCATTTTATTTTCTTTCTTAGAAACACTCTAAAATTAGGAACATTGTTGGATAATGATTAAAAAGTATATTTGTAGTGCGGGTGCATTAGTGTCCATGCACTTTTGAAAATGAGGACAAGTAAGAAAAGACACCTCTGCAAGGGGTCCACAGCATAGCCCAGTTTATGGCCATGGGGGGTACTGAGCGGGAGAGCTGGCCAAAAACTCCACTATGCAGGAGATTGAGACCATGCCCCATGCCAGACCAGCCCTCAGGGCCAGACCTGGCAGCTGGGACCCTGAGGGGATGAGGGATGGGAGAGAAATTCCTCCCCTATGAATATCCAGACTTTTAAATTATGATACCTTTTAAATTATGAAACCATGTGGTTCTGAGCTAAAACCACTTGTTCTATGACACAGAGCATGCTTCTTAACTCTGATACACAAAATGTATATTGTAAACCATATAGATCATTATGATGATTATTATTTGGAGTGATTTGTGGGTAAAATATGTAACACATACAGTGGTGTTCAGAACTTACTCCTAATTCTGCACCCAGAAGTAACTCCTGGCAGCCATGAGAGAAGCATTTGTAATGCCAGGGATAAAACTGGTGTTGACTACAAAAAATATACTATATACTGTACTTCTATACTAGCTCTTTGAACTCTATAGTTGTTATTTATAATTTTTGTCTAAAAATATCTAGTCCAGTTTTACATAACTTTCTTTAATAAATAACAGTTGCAATTTTAACTGTTAATTATAATATTTATTTCTGTTTTAATTAAAGGGCATTCTCTTTTCCTCAGTGGATTGTCTTAAATCTACACAAGATCTAATAAAGCTTTATCTGCATGAGTCAAATCGAGTATATCGAGATAAGATGGTAGAAGAAAAGGACTTAGAAGTTTTTGATAAAATTCAGATAGAAGTCGTCAAGAAAATTTTTGATGTGAGTATTTACCTTGTTATTTAAAAATTAATCATAATTATGTAGATTCTAATCCACATTACAAACTCTTGCCCATAAAGTGGAAAAATATCAAATAATGTAAGAAAAATAAAAATGTAATATTGTGGCAATGCTAGGCAAAAGAAAACACAAATTAATAATAAAAGTTGTAAATGGAATGGAATATTCTTCCAATCCTTTTAGTTACATCTCCTATATTGGGTAATCATAGGTAATAGTCCAATTCTTATGTAATATTTCCTTTAAATAGACAACTAGGATTGCATTGCAAATGAGTATAAAAATCATCCATAATGGTCAGATCCTCTTGGGATTTAGCCTGCATCTACTGGACCCATTCCTACTGCTGGCTGCCTCACATTTGGAATTTTCCATGACTGGATTCAGGCAGCCTTCCATGATTTCTGACTTCTGGGGGTTACAGATCCCAGGACTGCTTTCTGGCCTTTGAAGCAGCAACGTTTATTAACATACTGACCACCATTCTTAACACTGATACCTTAGGATAACAGCTCTTTGAGGGCCACCAATAAACACACTGACCTTTGAAATATGGAAAGAAAAGAACTTTGTAATGAAACTGGCAAAAACAGCAGTTGAACAGCCATCATCTGCAGCTGAAACAAAGAGGGGCATAGTGTTCAAGCTGTGTTCATAATCAAACCAAGCACTTATCACTAAGGTTCCAGTCTGAGCATCCACACAGTGGCCCTCACCCCCAGCTCAAACAAAAGCCCAGGCTGAGCAAGTACATAGGCCACTTTGTTGCTGGGGTCAGCGCTGCAGCTGAATATCACAGGTGACAGAGACTGGTTTCCAGAGCTGCAGGCTCTTTCCTTTCTTCCTTCCCCAAAAAACCCCAGCTCAACTTGGCACAGGCATTCAGGTGAGCATTCCCTTCCCCTATGAAAACTGCTATATTCGGCTGCTCCGCTTTGCTTTGCAGCCGTGCACATCATTTAGCCAATGAATACAAACATAACATGTAGAAAAACCCACAATACAAGTGTGACAATGGGGAAACAACGCAGGCCAGCGCCAGACATAGAGAATGACGATGGCAACTCTGATGACTTGAACTACTCAGTCTCTCAGCTAAGGAGTTTAGAGTCGAATATGGAAGATGTTCAAAGAACTCAAAGAAAGTATAGAAGAGAACACTAATAAGAATCAAGAGAACATGAAGATAGAAATCAGAAAACTCCAAACTGAAATTTCAGGTCAAATATCAGGTCTGAAAAACTCAGTTGATGAATTAAAGAAAATCATGGTTGAGATTTCCCACAGGTTAACAGGAGCTGAGGATAGAATTAGTACACTGGAAGATGAGATGAATAACAATTCTATACAGCAGAATAAATTGGAAAAAAGCCTTAAAGCAAATGATCAAACAATGGAAAAATTACTCAAAGAATGGGAACAGATGAAAATTAAAAGTCTAAGGTAAGCTCAACAGAAACAACTTAAAAATCATTAGAGTCCCAGAGACCCAGGAAGAAAATTTCCAGGAAGAATCAACGGTCAAGAACATTATTAAAGAGAAACTACCAGAGCTAAAGAATACAAACAAACAAATCCTGCATCCCCGAAGAGTACCAACTAAAAGAGACCCCAGAAAAAACACCCCAAGACACGTCCTAGTCACAATGATGAATCCCACAGTTAGAGACAGAATTCTGAAAGCAGCAAGATCGAAAAGAGAAATTACATTCAAGGGAACATCCTTGAGATTTACTCCAGACCTGTCACCAGAGACACTCAAGGCCAGAAGGCAGTGGTGGGATATAGTGACAAAACTCAATGAAAGAAATGCTTCGCCTAGAATACTGCACCCAGCAAAACTCACTTTTGAGTTTGAAGGAACAATGCATAGTTTCACAGACAAACAACAGCTCAGAAACTTTACAGACTCAAAACCATTCTTAAAAGAAAAACTGAACGGCCTACTTTAAGACAAGACTGACCAAAAGACACACCAAACTTCGATATAAAGATGGCACTAACTCCCAGGAAAATTCTTTCTCTCAATGTCAATGGACTAAATGCACCAGTTAAGAGACACAGAGTGGCTAAATGAATCAAAAAACTCAATCCAACCTTCTGCTGCCTACAAGAAACGCACCTGAATAGTCAGAACAAACATAGACTCAAAATAAAAGGCTGCAGGAAAATCATCCAAGCAAACAACACCCATAAAAAAGCTGGAGTGGCCATACTAATATCAGATGATGCAAACTTTATACTTAGGAAAGTTGTAAGGGACAAAGATGGACATTTTATATTAATCAAGGGATATGTACAGCAGGAAGAAATCACTCTCCTAAACATACATGCACCAAATGAGGGGCCAGCAAAATATTTAATAAAATTGTTGACAAATCTGAAAAATAATATCAATAACAACACAATAATTGTGGGAGACCTCAGCACAGCATTGTCAACACTTGACAGGTCGACCAGACTGAAACCCAACAAGAATATACTAGACCTGAAAAGAGAAATGGAAAAAAGATGCCCTGTAGATATATACAAGACACTCCCCCCAGAAGCCTGGATACACATTCTTCTCTAATGTACATGGGACATTCTCCAGGACAAACTACATGCTAGCACATAAAACATACCTCCATAATATCAATAGGATAGAAATTTTGCAGGCTACCTTCTCTGATATCAAGGCCTTGAAACTATATGTGAACTACAAAGGGATATAGTGGGTCTGAGATCAAATCAAAAAGGAAAAGAAAACCTTCGTGAAAACAGATGACAATGGAGACACAAACTATCAGAAACTTATGGGACACAGCAAAAGCGGTACTGAGAAGTAAATTTATAGCTTTGCAAGCACACATCAGGAAGGAAGAAGGGGCATACCTGAATAGTTTAATGATGCAGCTCATAGAATTAGAAAGTACTCAACAAAAGGACCCGAAAATAGGGAGACAGAAGGAAATAACAAAGCTGAGAGCAGAAATCAATGAAGTGAAAACCCGAAAAACAAACCAAAAGATCAATGAAAGCAGAAGTTGGTTCTTTGAAAAAATAAACAAGATTGATAGACCACTGGCAAAACTAACAAAGAAAGAGAGAGAAACTTGATAACTCGCATTAGAAATGAAAAAGGAGAGATTACTACTGATATGGTAGAAATCCAAATGGTAATCAGAAACTACTTTGAGAAACTCTGTGCCACTAAAAATGAAAACCTGGAAGAAATCGATAAAATTTTGGACTCTTATAATATTCTACGATTGAATGAAAAGGACATGGCATTTCTAAACACACCCATTACTATTGAGGAAATTAAGACAGTAATCAAATGTCTGCCCAAAAACAAAAGCCCAGGCCCAGATGGATTCACTAATGAATTCTTTCAAACCTTTCAAGAGGAACTTCTACCAATCCTGGCAAGACTCTTTCATGAAATTGAAAAAATAAGAGAGGAAACGTGGAAATGGAAGCACGTACACTGCTCATGGATTGGCAGGATTAACATTATTAAAATGGCAATACTCCCCAAAGCATTGTACAGATTTAATGCGATCCTCTAAAGATACCCATGACATTCTTCAAAGAAGTGGATCAGGCACTTTTGAAATTTATTTGGAACAATAAACACCCTAGAATAGCTAAAGCAATGATTGTGAAAAAGAATATGGGAGGAATTACATTCCCCAACTTTAAACTGTACTACAAAGCAATAGATATCAAAACAGCATGATATTGGAATAAAGAGAGGTTCTCAGATTACTGGAATAGGCTTGAATACTCAGAGAATGTTCCCCAGACATACAATCACCTAATTTTTGATAAAGGAGCAAGAAATCCTAAATGGAACAAAGAAAGCCTCTTCAACAAGTGGTGTTGGCACAACTGGCTAGCCACTTGCAAAAAATTGAACTTAGACCCCCAGATAACTTCATGTACGAAAGTTCAATCCAAATGGATGAAAGACCTCGAATCAGACCCGAAACCATAAGATGTATAGAATAACACGTAGGTAAAGCACTCCAGGACATTGAGACTAAAGGCATCTTCAAGGAGGAAATTGCACTCTCCAAGCAAGTGAAAGCAGAGATAAACAGATGGGAATATATTAAGCTGAGAAGCTTCTGCACCTCAAAAGAAATAACGCCCAGGATACAAGAGCCCCCCACTGAGTGGGAGAAACTATTCACCCAATACCCATCAGATAAGGGGCTAATCTTCAAAATATACAAGGTACTGACAGAAATTTACAAGAAAAAAACATCTAATCCCATCAAAAAATGGGGAGAAGAAATGGACAGATACTTTGAGAAAGAAGAAATACAAATGGTCAAAAGACACATGAAAAAATGCTCCACATCACTAATCATCAGGGAGATGCAAATCAAAACAACTATGAGGTACCACCTCACACCCCAAAGATTGGCACACATCATAAAGAATGAGAACAAGCAGTGTTGCCGGGGATGTGGAGAGAAAGGAACTCTTATCCACTACTGGTGGGAATGCCGTCTAGTTCAACCTTTATGGAAAGCAATATGGAGATTCCTCCAAAAACTGGAAATCGAGCTCCCATACGACCCAGCTATACCACTCCTAGGAATATACCCTAGGAACACAAAAATACAATACAAAAATCCCTTCCTTACACCTATATTTATTGCAGCACTATTTTCCATATCAAGACTCTGGAAACAGCCAAGAAACCCTTCAACAAATGAATGGCTAAAGAAACTATGGTACATATACACAATGGAATATTATGCAGCTGTCAGGAGTGATGAAGTCATGAAATTTTCCTATTCATTGATGTACACGGAATCTATTATGCTGAGTGAAATAAGTCAGAGAGAGAGAGAAGGATGCAGAATGGTCTCACTCATCTATGGGTTTTAAGAAAAATGAAAGACATTCTTGCAATAATAACTTTCAGACACAAAAGAGAAAAGAGCTGGAAGTTACAGCTCACCTCATGAAGCTCACCACAAACAGGGATGAGTTTAGTTAGAGAAATAACTACGTTTTGAACTATCCTAATAAGGAGAATGTACAAGGGAATTAGAAAGCCTGTCTAGAGTACAGGTGGGGGTTGGGTGGGAAGGAGGGATATTTGGGACATTGGTGATGGGAATGTTGATGGTGATGCGTGATGGGTGGTGTTCTTTCCATGACTGAAACCCAAACAACAATCATGTATGTAATAAAGTTGTTTAAAAAATGTATAAAAAATAAAAAGAAAACTGCTCAAAAATCATCCATTATATCTTTGATGGCTAAAATATCTGGAATAATTTTAAGGTCTAGAAGTTTATTATAACACAGACTTCAAATCAGTTTCCACTTTACAAAGATCATCACTCACTTTTTGATACTTACTTCCCACATACATCGCCCAAAATGTGTACAGATAAATCAGTTTTATTTTTATTACAATTCTGAGAAATAATGAATTGGCAAAATAAATTGAGAAATAATATTATATAATTCCTTTTAAATTAACAGTGCCTTCTGCTCTGCTCTGAAAACCTTGGTCAATGCTAATTCACATATTATTTACAAAGTGTATTAATCTGAAAACTTTTTCCTGTACACATTCTATTAATAATTTTCATAATAATTAACTCCTCAGTGCCATATTTTCACAGTCTATGATGACATTACATATTTTACTCTCAAAATTATACCAAAACTAACATAATTTCCCTCACATAATTTGGGGAGTTTTGTGAATTTAACTTAAATATAATAAAATTTGTTAATTTTACCTTGTTTTTTATACTTACTCATTAGGTAAAGCTCTATAAATTTTCTTTATAAGGTAAGTAGGTCTAACACTTTAGATATTTATAGTCCATTTCAATATCTGGTATTAATATTGATGTTTGAACTTAATTTTATGTAATTAATTTCCCTATATTCCTTGTTTCTAACATATTAGTTCTATCTTCTTATGTGACCTAATATTTAGCCCTCACGTCTTAGATGCCTCTTACTTAGTATTATAGAAATTGGAGTTAATATTTTCATTGTTAACTCTTAAACAAGGCTTGACATTTTACATTTTATAAACTAAATTTTAGAATAACAGCAGTCTTTGAAATAGGTACTCTGATGTGAATTTGTGTAGTAAAGTCATATCATTTTAATCATAGACCACATATAATTAATATACTTATCATCACCAGTGGTAGCCTGAAGCAAATATTTGTATTGTATCAAAGAAAATTTTCCCAATTTCCATAAGGAAGCAATATAATTGTCTTATTAGAAATGTAAATATCTCTGATGCAAGGTCTTTTTGCTATCATATATCAGTATTAAGAATTTTTTGTGTTTTTATTTGTTTTTTGGGTCACACGTGGTGACATCAGAGATTACTCCTGGCTATGCACTCAGAAAAAGCTGCTGGGTTGGGGTACCATATGATATCCTGGGGGATCAAACTACAGTTCGTCCTAGATTAGCACATGCAAGGCAAATACCCTACCGCTTGTGCCACCACTCCATCCCCAAATTTTTGTGTTTTATAAAATTTTGTGCCTCTTACAGCTTGACCAATCATAAAATTGATGACACTGTTTTATTGCTCTAAGTATTTTAATAGGTCAAACTGTTTAGACTTGCGATAGTTTTTCCTCTGCTATATTTTTAGTATTAAGTTCCCTCAGAACTGTTGTTTAGTACAGGCAATTTTTAAACTGGAGAAACGTTTTTTCTTCTATGTGTATTTCTCAAGTAGGAAGAATGTCTCTTCTGCACAGCATTATATCTTATTATAAAATATAGGCATTTGATAATACTGTCTGGAAATTCCAGAATAGCTTAGAGGTTTCATATGACCTAAACCATCTTTAATGATATAACAAATCCTAGTATCTAAATATTTCAGCTCCTTTCTTATAAACAGGCAGAAATCTTATTTACTAGATAGATGTTATTGTAACCTTCATAGTCTACATGAAGTTTGAAGAATACTGTCTCATGGATATATAAAGCTAGCCTTTGTGAATAGCATGATAGTGGTTCTCTTTCCTAAGT
Organism: Suncus etruscus; assembly: GCF_024139225.1. Taxonomy (NCBI): domain Eukaryota; kingdom Metazoa; phylum Chordata; class Mammalia; order Eulipotyphla; family Soricidae; genus Suncus; species Suncus etruscus. Next base: position 90,425,994 of record NC_064854.1, read on the forward strand.
GGCTCTTTAATGAAAGGAATGAGAATTGGTAATCATTCCTTGTAGGAAAGTAACACTGCTTATTTACTCATTATAAATCTTTCTTGAACTAACCGCATCTACATATCCTTCTTGAGGCCTCATAGATTTGGGTTTTTGCAGTAGTTCCTCTTTGACTTAAAAGTGCATTTACCCTCTAGTGGGGGTAGATGGGAGAAAAACTTGGTACATTAGTGACAGAAAATTGCACAGGTGAAGGGTTGTGTAAATTCTATGACACAATCATAAACACTTTTGTAACCACGGTGCTTAAGTAATTATAATAAAAACATAAAGCATGATTATTGCCTATATTCTTAAGTGATAGATTGTGTTAAAGAAATTTGACTCTGGAAGAACAATTAATATGGTCTAAAATGAATAGTTCTATTAGTAGTCCTATCAACAGAGAGAACACATATAAAGTGGATACAGCAAGCAGTTTACAAGACTTCTCACTGAAAACATTCACTGGGAAGAACAGTCAACAACCTAGTGCTACTCAACTCTCCAGAAATAAATTGTAGAAAAGTCTAAAGTAAAAGCACACTTATTTTGGGTTGGGGAGGGAGAAATAAAGACTAAAAGAAGTCATAGATATAGCTCTACCAGGATGGTCTATATGTCTTAGCCACCATAATACACTCATCTATCTGGTTCCACTCTGACAAGTCACACCATAAAGGTTCTAATGCCAAAACATCTGATTAAGTTATTTGTAAACATACCAGATACAAAGGAATTTATCCTAAAGTAGTTTCCCAGACCTAATCTCCAATTTAAGTAAGATATCAACTAACCTAAGTGTTTCAGAAAAGTTTAGTTTTGTGCCTGTTCCCACTGCAGCAGAAAGATATTGAGAACTATAAACAAAATATTAAGCAGTTGTTTCTAGGCTCTAGCTGGAAGTATCCATTCCCAACAAAGCAACTAGGAACAGTTTAAAAGTCAGCAACAGGTAGAAAGTAACCTGGAGGTAAGCCTTGCCTATTAGACTTTATCAAACTCTGATTCAAAGCAACTATCCACAAAACTATTGACAAAAATCTCAGGAGCTATTAATTTAAACTTGCTGAACAGCGCTGATTATTACAGGTGACCTCTATTTTCAGGCACTGGAAATTCAGTTCAACTACATCAACTTCTAGAAATTGCACCTATAATAAACCTAAGTGCAGGTATATCAGCTAGAGCTTGGTACTATAGCAACACAGGTTACACATGCCACAAAACCCATGTTGCCATCTAGGGAACACAAGTCACAGGCACCAGGATGATTTTTTTCAAGCACTTAAGATGAATGAACAATATATTGTTGGCTTCCAGATATCAGTAGTGTCAGAGGCACTAGCATATAATTGTAAACATGGTCAGCTGACAACTGCTGAATACATTAGAAACTTACATTCTATGAAACATCAGGAATAATAAAAAAATATCAATAAATGAAGACAAAATGGAACAAATTCATTTATTGAATCATAATTTTACATGCATCAGAGCAACAATCTTCTCAACTTGTACAGAAATTATGACAAACATGGAACAGAGATTTAATAATATCTAAAAACTTGATTGAAAAAGGTACATTTTATAAAAGGTGTTAAAATATAATAAATGGAATTATCAGTAGATTGGAAGCAGCTAAAAACAGAATTAGTTAACATTGAAAATAAGACACGCAACACTACCAATTAGGACAATGTAATAGAAGAAATTTAACTAGGATGATAAAAATATATGATTTTATATACAATATTTATACAAAAAAGCCTTCATTATAATAATTGCAGAGGAAGAGGTGACCTCAAAATTCAAGAATATCATAGATTACTCTGAGGTACTTTACCCCACAAATGGGGACTCATACACAGAGACAGATACAGGTCAGATCTCCAAGACCTCATTATGGACTCCTGAGTCCTCCAAGAATTACCCCTGAGCACAGAGCCAGAAATAGGACCTGAGTACCACCTGGTGTGACCCAACACAAAAACTAAGCAAGCCACAAAAGAACAGTTGAAGAGTTTATGTTCTTTTTGTTGTTGTTGTTGTTGTTCTTTTTTTTGTTTTTCTTTGGTTTTTCAGGTCACACCCATTTGATGCTCAGGGGTTACTCCTGGCTAAGTGCTCAGAAATTGCCACTGGCTTGGGGGGACCATATGGGACCACAGTCCTTTCTTGGCTAGTGCTTGCATTTACCTCTAGCGCCACCTCGCTGGCCCGTGTTTATGTTCTTTTTAAACCAATGTTTCCTCATCATCTTAAAAAGTTAAAATTTGTGCCTAGACCCCATCTAGAAGTTTTCCCTATGTATAGAGCCAAGTACAAAATTTGAGTACCTTCTGAGGTGTCTCCTACACTATAAATCAATCAATAATTTTTAAAATTATGCCAATTTTAAAAAATACCTGAGCTTATGTTTTTGCAAGAGACAAGAAAATAAACTTAAATTTAAATATTAATTTGAGTAAAATTATTTTGACCTTAAAGATCATTTTAATTAACATCCAACAAAAAAATCCAGAGTACTTTTATTCCAATAGTGATGATGTAAGAATTATTATTTAGGGACATCCACTCTGTACTGATATTCATAGTTCTCCTTACATATTGTCCCTTATTGTACATTAGATAAGGATATATCCCGCATTCAATTTTTTATCCTCAATTCACGGGGATAACAAATATTATCCTTAATTGCATTTAGTTGTAAATAAATGTTCAATATACACTGTATAAAATTTTTTTAAGAGAGAACACATGTGAAAGCAACACTGATATTTAATTTCCAGGAGAGGAAAGGAAGAGTATGTGTATGAACCAGAAAGAGACCCAGTTAAGAAATGTTTTTAAATTTGTCTGTGTCTTGTTGCCAGAATATTGAAATGACTATGGAGGAGATACGAAACCTGAATATATATTGTCACTTTGCAAATGGTATTGGTGAGCCCAAGTATATGCCTGTAAAATCATGGGAATTATTGACCCAGACTCTTGTTGAAGCTTTGCAAAACTACAATGAAGTCAACAGTGTAATGGATCTAGTTCTCTTTGAGGATGCCATGCGTCATGTGTAAGTGCTATTGTCTTATTTATGAATTTAACAATATATCTCTTTGAGGATGCATCATGCATAGGTACTATTGTCTTATTTATGAATTTAACAAGACATTGATAAAACTAAGAAATCATGAAGATCAAGGAGTGGCTAGAGCAACAACTAAAGCCCTATCACAGGTCTCCGGGGGCAGGCAGTGAGCTCAAACAGAATTAGTTTTCCTTTTTTACCTGGGGTATAATTATTACCTTGACATAATCATATAGTACCAAGAAAAATTTTAGATAATAAATAAGGTACCCAAAAAATGGAGTACCAAAACATCTTGGAACTATTTTCTCACACTTAACTAGGCTAACTTTTATATGATGAAATCAAAGGTTTTGTTTACTGTAGAGGGCCTTTAATAAAAGAAACTGTGCCCATTTCTGGTGATTCTCAGATAGCCAGGCAATAATTAATGCACGGGTTTAGTGATGTGGTACTTGAGAGTGAAGTGCAAAACATGAACTTTACCTCATTTATTATCTATGAATTAGAGTATTTTTTTTTCTGGTGTGGGTTAAGATGTAAGCTACCAACTTCAAACAAAGGTGTTCCCTCAATTTCCACCTTCTTTTTTTTTTTTTTTTATTTAAACACCTTGATTACATACATGATTGTGTTTGGGTTTCAGTCATAAAAGGAACACCACCCATCACCAGTGCAACATTCCCATCACCCAAGTCCCAAATCTCCCTCCTCCCCACCCAACCCCCGCCTGTACCCTAAACAGGCTCTACATTTCCCTCATACATTCTCAATATTAGGACAGTTCAAAATGTAGTTATTTCTCTAACTAAACTCATCACTCTTTGTGGTGAGCTTCCTGAGGTGAGCTGGAACTTCCAGCTCTTTTCTCTTTTGTGTCTGAAAATTATTATTACCAGGGTGTCTTTCATTTTTCTTAAAACCCATAGATGAGTGAGACCATTCTGCGTTTTTCTCTCTCTCTCTCTGACTTATTTCACTCAGCATAATAGATTCTGTGTACATCCATGTATAGGAAAATTTCATGACTTCATCTCTCCTGACAGCTGCATAATATTCCATTGTGTATATGTACCACAGTTTCTTTAGCCATTCGTCTGTTGAAGGGCATCTTGGTTGTTTCCAGAGTCTTGCTATGGTAAATAGAGCTGCAATGAATATAGGTGTAAGGAAGGGGTTTTTGTATTGTATTTTTGTGTTCCTAGGGTATATTCCTAGGAGTGGTATAGCTGGATCGTATGGGAGCTCGATTTCCAGTTTTTGGAGGAATCTCCATATCGCTTTCCATAAAGGTTGAACTAGACGGCATTCCCACCAGCAGTGGATAAGAGTTCCTTTCTCTCCACATCCCCGCCAACACTGTTTATTCTCATTCTTTGTGATGTGTGCCATTCTCTGTGGTGTGAGGTGGTATCTCATCGTTGTTTTGATTTGCATCTCCCTGATGATTAGTGATGTGGAACATTTTTTCATGTGTCTTTTGGTCATGTGTATTTCTTCTTTGTCAAAGTGTCTGTTCATTTCTTCTCCCCATTTTTTGATGGGGTTAGATGTTTTTTTCTTGTAAAGTTCTGTCAGTGCCTTGTATATTTTGGAGATTAGCCCTTTATCTGATGGGTATTGGGTGAATAGTTTCTCCCACTCAGTGGGTGGCTCTTGTATCCTGGGCACTATTTCCTTTGAGGTGCAGAAGCTTTTCACCTTAATATATTCCCATCTGTTAATCTCTGCTTTCACTTGCTTGGAGAGTGCAGTTTCCTCCTTGAAGATGCCTGTAATGTCCTGGAGTGTTTTGCCTATGTGCTGTTCTATATATCTTATGGTTTTGGGGCTGATATCGAGGTCTTTAATCCATTTGGATTTTACCTTTGTACATGATGTTAGCTGGGGGTCTAAGTTTAATTTTTTGCAAGTGGCTATCCAATTGTGCCAACACCACTTGTTGAAGAGGCTTTCCCTGCTCCATTTAGGATTTCCTGCTCCTTTATCAAAAATTAGATGGTTGTATCTCTGGGGAACATTTTCTGAGTATTCAAGCCTATTCCACTGATCTGAGGACCTATCCTTATTCCAATACCATGCTGTTTTGATAACTGTTGCTTTGTAGTACAGTTTAAAGTTGGGAAAAGTAATTCCTCCCATATTCTTTTTCCCAATGATTGCTTTAGCTATTCGAGGGTGTTTATTGTTCCAAATGAATTTCAAAAGTGTCTGATCCACTTCTTTGAAGAATGTCATGGGTATCTTTAGAGGGATGGCATTAAATCTGTATAATGCCTTGGGGAGTATTGACATTTTGATGATGTTAATCCTGCCAATCCATGAGCAGGGTATGCGTTTCCATTTCCGTGTGTCCTCTCTTATTTCTTGGAGCAGAGTTTTATAGTTTTCTTTGTATAGGTCCTTCACATATTTAGTCAAGTTGATTCCAAGATATTTGAGTTTGTGTGGCACTATTGTGAATGGGGTTGTTTTCTTAATGTCCATTTCATCCTTATTATTATTGGTATATAGAAAGGCCATTGATTTTTGTGTGTTAATTTTGTAGCCTGCCACCTTGCTATATGAGTCTATTCTTTCTAGAAGCTTTTTGATAGAGTCTTTAGGGTTTTCTAAATAGAGTATCATGTCATCTGCAAACAGTGAGAGCTTGACTTCTTCCTTTCCTATCTGGATTCCCTTGATATCCTTTTCTTGCCTAATCGCTATAGCAAGTACTTCCAGTGCTATGTTGAATAGGAGTGGTGAGAGAGGACAGCCTTGTCTTGTGCCAGAATTTAGAGGGAAGGCTTTCAGTTTTTCTCCATTGAGGATAATATTTGCCACTGGCTTGTGGTAGATGGCCTTCACTATATTGAGAAAGGTTCCCTCCATTCCCATCTTGCTGAGAGTTTTGATCAAGAATGGGTGTTGGACCTTATCAAATGCTTTCTCTGCATCTATTGATATGATCATGTGGTTTTTATTTTTCTTGTTATTGATGTTGTGTATTATGTTGATAGATTTACGGATGTTAAACCAGCCTTGCATTCCTGGGATGAAACCTACTTGATCGTAGTGGATGATCTTCTTAACGAGGCATTGAATCCTATTTGCCAGGATTTTGTTGAGGATCTTTGCATCTGCATTCATCAGTGATATTGGTCTGTAATTTTCTTTTTTGGTAGCGTCTCTGTCTGGTTTAGGTATCAAGGTGATGTTGGCTTCATAAAAGCTATTTGGAAGTGTTTCTGTTTGTTCAATTTCATGAAAGAGTCTTGCCAAGATTGGCAGTAGTTCCTCTTGGAAAGTTTGATAGAATTCATTAGTGAATCCATCTGGACCTGGGCTTTTGTTTTTCGGCAGACATTTGATTACTGTTTTAATTTCATCAATGGTGATGGGGGTGTTTAGATATGCTACATCCTCTTCCTTCAACCGTGGAAGATTATAAGAGTCCAAGAATTTATCCATTTCTTCCAGGTTCTCATTTTTAGTGGCGTAGAGTTTTTCAAAGTAGTTTCTGATTACCCTTTGAATCTCTGTCATATCAGTAGTGATCTCTCCTTTTTCATTCCTGATATGAGTTATCAAGTTTCTCTCTCTCTCTTTCTTTGTTAGGTTTGCCAGTGGTCTATCAATCTTGTTTATTTTTTCAAAGAACCAACTTCTGCTTTCGTTGATCTTTCGGATTGTTTTTTGAGTTTCCACTTCGTTGATTTCTGCTCTCAGCTTTGTTATTTCCTTCTGTCTTCCTATTCTTGGGTCCTTTTGTTGAGCATTTTCTAGTTCTATTAGCTGTGTCATTAAGCTACTCAGGTAAGCTCCTTCTTCCTTCCTGATGTGTGCTTGCAAAGCTATAAATTTTCCTCTCAGTACTGCTTTTGCTGTGTCCCATAAGTTCTGAGAGTTTGTGTCTTTACTGTCATTTGTTTCCAGGAACCTTTTTATTTCCTCCTTGATTTCATCTCGGACCCACTGGTTATTGAGCATGAGGCTGTTTAACTTCCAGGTGTTAAAGTGTTTCTTCTGAGTCCCTTTGGAGTTCACAAATAATTTCAGAGCCTTGTGGTCAGCGAAGGTAGTCTGCAAAATTTCTATCCTCTTGATCTTATGGAGGTATGTTTTATGTGCCAGCATGTAGTCTATCCTGGAGAATGTCCCATGTACATTGGAGAAGAATGTGTATCCAGGTTTCTGGGGATGGAGTGTCCTATATATATCCACTAGGCCTCTTTCTTCCATTTCTCTCCTCAGGTCTAGTATATTCTTGTTGGGTTTCAGTCTGGTTGACCTGTCCAGTGTTGACAAAGCCGTGTTAAGGTCCCCCACAATTATTGTGTTGTTGTTGATATTATTTTTCAGATTTGTCAACAGTTGTATTAAATATTTTGCTGGCCCCTCATTCGGTGCATATATGTTTAGGAGAGTGAATTCTTCCTGCTCTACGTACCCCTTGATTAATATAAAATGTCCGTCTTTGTCCCTTACAACCTTCCTGAGTATAAAGTTTGCATTATCTGATATTAGTATGGCCACTCCAGCTTTTTTATGGGTGTTGTTTGCTTGGATAACTTTTCTCCAGCCTTTTATTTTGAGTCTATGTTTGTTCTGACTATTCAGGTGCGTTTCTTGTAGGCAGCAGAAGGTTGGATTGAGTTTTTTGATCCATTTAGCCACTCTGTGTCTCTTAACTGGTGCATTTAGTCCATTGACGTTGAGAGAAAGAATTGTCCTGGGATTTAACGCCATCTTTATTTCAAAATTTGGTGTGTCTTTTGGGTAGTCTTGTCTTAGATTAGGTCTTTCAGTTTTTCTCTTAAGACTGGTTTTGTGTCTGTGAAGTTTCTGAGCTGTTTTTTGTCTGTGAAACCATGTATTCTTCCATCAAACCGGAAAGTGAGTTTTGCTGGGTATAGTATTCTGGGTGAAGCATTCATTTCATTCAGTCTTGTCACAATATCCCACCACTGCTTTCTGGCATTGAGTGTTTCTGGTGACAGGTCTGCTGTAAATCTCAGGGAAGCTTGCTTGAACATGATTTCCCCTTTTGATCTTGCTGTTTTCAGAATTCTGTCTCTATCTGTGGGATTTGTCATTGTGACTAGGATGTGTCTCGGGGTGGTTTTTCTGGGGTCTCTTTTGGTTGGTACTCTTCGGGCATGCAGGATTTGATCACATATATTCTTTAGCTCTGGAAGTTTCTCTTTAATGATGTTCTTGACCATTGATTCTTCCTGGAAATTTTCTTCCTGGGTCTCTGGGACTCCAATGATTCTTAAGTTGTTTCTGTTGATCTTATCATAGACTTCTATTTTCGTCTGTTCCCATTCTTTGACTAATTTTTCCATTGTCTGCTCATTTGCTTTAAGTTTTTTGTCCAATCTCTCCTGCTGTATGGAATTGTTATGTATCTCATCTTCCACAGCACCAAGTCTATTCTCAGCTTCTGATACCCTGTCCCAGAGCTTATCCATTTTGTCATTCACTTCGTTTACTGACTTTTTCAGTCCTGTTAGTTGGCATGTTATTTCAGTTTGGAGTTTTGTCATTTCTGCCTTCATATTTTCTTGGTTCTTATTAGTGTTTTGTTCAACTCGATCCATGGTTTCTTGGAGTCTGTTGAGCACCTTCCATATTGCTAGTCTAAAGTCCTTATCTGAGAGGTTGATTAGTTGTTCAGTCATTATCTGGTCCTCAGAATTGTCATCTTCATTCTCTATGTCTGATGCTGGCCTGCGTTGTTTCCCCATTGTCACACTTGTACTGTGGGTTTTTCTACGTGTTGTGGTGGTATTCATTGTCTATATGATGTAGGCAGCACACTCCTCTGGCTCCTCCCTTTCTGGATGGGCTGACTTGCCTCTAAGGGAGGGGAGTCCTCCGTGGATGAAGCCTCACACTGGGTCAAATCTTAGGCCCGAGCATGCAACAGAAAAGACAGTCCAGAGAGAAATGTTTGCTTCTGTGATATAGCACCGTTCTTAGTGTGATTTTTTCTTTTTGTTGCAATGGAGTTCTTTCCTTAGAAAGAGTGCACGGCCGCGTAGCGAAGCGGAGTTTCACGCAAGAGGACAGTAGACAGACATAGACAGGTCACACTCACAGTCTTTCACAGTTGAGCCCCACTGGGCCAGTGTACTTTCGCGGATTTTCCCCGCCTGGTGTCACACACAGGGAGCCAGCTCTTGCAAAGCTTAGCCGGTTTTTATGCTCTGAAGTCCCTCCCTGAAAATGGCGTCTGGGCGAGCGAGGTTTCTGGAGGCTCTTTTTGCCCCACTCGCAAGAGTTTCACGCAAGAGGACAGTAGACAGACATAGACAGGTCACACTCACAGTCTTTCACAGTTGAGCCCCACTGGGCCAGTGTACTTTCACGGATTTTCCCCGCCTGGTGTCACACACAGGGAGCCAGCTCTTGCAAAGCTTAGCCAGTTTTTATGCTCTGAAGTCCCTCCCTCAGATCCTGGCCAAGGTAGCTGGTTCGTTTCACTGTTGGGGTGCCTGGGTCTGGAGGGCCCTGATGTGCGAATGAGGAGGGGCCGCCGCCGCCGCTGCTCAATTTCCCGAATTAGAGTATTTTTAAGTGGGGCTGGAACAGTTAGGATATTTTCTTTGCATGCAGCCAACCTGGGTTTAATCCTTAGCAACCTACATGGTCTCCAAAGCTTGCCATGAGTAAATTTTTAGCTCTGAGCAAGGTATAATCATTTAGTGCACTGGGTGTGATCCAAAATAAAAAATAGTTTTTTATTTTAATGCATATTTTAAAAATCAAGTACCAATTTAGGTGGTATTACATTCAAATTAAAGAATGAATGGAGTTATCAAGCCTCCCGACCTTCATAACTTGATATTATAATTGAGAAAAATTTATATCAGGGAGAATAAGTAAAGTCACCTATGGCCACAAACTCTAGAAATAGGTTAGCTACATCAGTCTTATTCCATTTTATCTTTTTAGCCATTGTACCGGACATATCTTCATTTTTTAACACAGTGTAAGTTTGAGTAAATGAGATTAATTTGATCACTGCCCAGAAACTTTCACTTTGTCACAGAGTAAGTGGTTCATAATAATGGTTTTCCTTGTGCTTATTTGAGATACAGTGATTTATAATACTATTAATGGTATAGTTTCATGCAAAAAATACTCCAAGATTGCACCAATTACCAGTACCCATCTTCCTAACCATTGATTTAGTGCTTCCGACTCACTGCCATTAATCACCCTTTACATATGTTAAGCTCATTTCTGCAGACAAATTCTCACGTTTTGATGCCTTTGGTTATTAGTAATTTCATATGTTTATTATATCTTACATATAATATAAATTACACTTTATATATCCCACTCCCTCAGACTAACTTAATATAGTATGATTTCCATATATCATAGAAAATTACATTATATATTTTCATTATGTACAAGTAATATACCACTGTGTATATACAACAGTTTATTTAGTCATTTATTCTTTGACATTTAAGTTGACATTGAATCTAGCAGCATTTTAAATGACTCAGTAATACTGCCTAGGCAAAAAATAGCAAAGATTAACAACGAGATTACATCAAATTAATAAATCTCTGTCATCATAAAAATGACTAGAATTAAGACATTCCACAGAGTAGTAGATAACATCTATTAACCACTCACTTAAGGAAGACTAACATCCAAGATATATAAAGCACTTGTAAGAATGAAGTAAAAGACACCAAGGATGAAGAAAGAATGAGTGAGTGAAAACCAGATACCTGAGGTGCCCTGGCACAAAGGCAAATCCTTTGTCTGTGAAGGCAGGGGAGAGAGGTCAGCCCTTGCTGTGAGATTACGAAGTGGGAGAAACTGATGAGACTGAGGTGACCTGTCACCTTTGCATGGTGCTCTACTCTTCTGTCTCCTGAACCTCTCTTGAGAGGCACAATAAGGGCCCAGCAAAAACTCTCTCCTAGAGACACCCAAGCTGAAAGGACAAGAAAGATAGAGTGAGTGAAAAATAGTAACCAGAGGTGCCCTGGCAGAAAGGCAGATCCCTTGTCTTTTAAGGAAGGTGGGAGAGGTCTGCCACTGCTTTGAGATTTCCAGTTGGAAGAGACTGAGGGGCTCTGTCGATTTTGTGTGTTTATCTACTATTCTATCTCCTGAACCTTTCCTGAGAGGGCCAAGAAGGGCCCAGCAAAATTGCTCTTCTAGAGGCCCCAGAAGAGCATGCTCTCTCTGCTTTGTTTTGCGGTGGCACACTTCTTTCCAACTAATGAAACCCACCATAACATGCAGAAAAAATATCACACTACAAACAGGACAATGGGGAAACCTCACAGGCAAAAAACATGCACAGAGAATAAAGATATCTCTGATGACCCAAAAAATAATAACCATCTGAATAATCTCTCAGATGAGTTTAGAATAGAAATATGGAGGATCCTCATGGAAATCAAAGAAAATATATCTCCAGATAAACAAAACTCAAAGATAGAAATCAGAAAACTTCAAACTGAAATAACATTTCTGAAAAACACAGTAGCTGAATTGAAAACCTAAATGAAAAGCCTCTCCAACAGGGTAACAGAAGCTGAGGACAGAATCAGTGAACTGGAAGATGAAATGCAGAACAACTCCACAAAGCAGAAGAGATTAGAAAATAATCTTAAGGGCCAGAGAGATAGCACAGCGGTTTTTGCCTTGCAAGCAGCCAATCCAGGACCAAAGGTGGTTGGTTCAAATCCCAGTGTCCCATATGGTCCCCTGTGCCTGCCAGGAGCTATTTCTGAGCAGACAGCCACAAGTAACCCCTGAGCAATGCCGGGTGTGGCCCCCCCCAAAAAAAAAGAAAAGAAAAGAACCTTAAGGTAAACAATAATACAATGGAAAAATAACTCAAAGAATGTGAACAGATGAAAATAGAAGTTTTTTATAAACTCAACAAAGACAATGTAAAAATCAGTGGTGTTCCAGAAGCCCAGGAAAGAAGATACTCAGAAAGAATCAAAAGTCAAAGATATCATCATAGAGAAACTCCCAGAACTAGAGACTGCATGCAATCAAATCCTGCATGCCCAAAGAGTACCAGCTAAAAGAGACCATAAGAAAAACACCCCAAGAAACATCCTAGTCACAAAGACAAATTCCACAGATATAAAATGCTGAAAGCAACAAGATCAAAAAGGGAAATTACATTCAGAGGAGAATCCTTAAGATTTACAGCTGATGGCCTTAAATATGTTGAGAAAGGTTCCTTTCATCCCTTCTTGCTGAGAGTTTGGACCTTATCAAATGCTTTCTCTGCATCTAATGATATGATTAAGTGATTTTTATTTTTCTTGTTGTTGATGTTGTGCATTGTGTTGATAGATTTATGGATGTTAAACCATCCTTGCATTCCTGGAATGAAACCTACTTGATCGTAGTGAATGATCTTCTTGATGAGCCATTGGATCCTATTGCAAGGATTTTGTTGAGGATCTTTGTATCTGTGTTCATCAGAGATGTTTTTCTGTAATTTTCTTGTTTGGCACCATCTCTGTTTGATTTTGGTATCAAGGTGATGTTGGCTTCATAAACGCTGTTTGGAAGTGTTCCTGTTTTTCAATTTCATAAAACCGTCTTGCCGGGATTGGTAGTAGTTCCTCTTGAAAGGTTTGAAAAAATTCATTAGTAAATCCATCTGGGCCTGGGCTTTTGTTTTTGGGCAGAAATTTGATTACCATTGTAATTTCCACAATAGTGATGGGGATGTTCAGATGTGCTACATCCTCCATATTCAATTGTGGAAGGTTATAAGAGTCCAATAATTTATCCATTTCTTCCAGTTTATTGGCATAGAATTTCTCAAAGTAGTCTTTAATTACCTTTTGAATCTCTGCAATATCTGTAGTGATCTCCCCCTTTTCATTTCTAATACAGGGTACCAAGTTTCTCTCTCTTTGTGATTTATGCCAATGGTCTGTCAATCGTGTTTATTTTTTCAAAAAACCAACTCTACTTTTGTTGATCTTTCAGATTGTTCTTTGGTTTTCCATTTCATTGATTTCTGCTCTAAGCTTTGTTATTTCCTTCTGTCTCCCTATTTTTGGTTACTTTTGTTGATCATTTTCTTATTTTATGAGCTGTACTATTTTGTTCTGGTATGCACCTTCTTCCTTCCTGATGTGTGTTTGTAAAGCTTTAAATATTTCTCTCAGTACTGCTTTTGCTCTGTCCCATAGATTCTGATAGTTAGTATCTTCATTGTCATTTGTTTCTAGGAAAGTTTTTATTTCCTCTGTAATTTAATTTCAGACCCACTCTATGTTCAATAGCAGGCTGCTTAATTTACAGTTGTTAAAGCTTTTCTTCTGTGTCCCTTTGTAGTTCACATCTAATTTCAGAGCCTCATGGTTTGTGAAGATAGTCTGAAAAAATTTCTATTCTCTTGATATTATGGAGGTATGTTTTAAGTGCCAGCATGTCGTCTATCCTGGACATTGAGAAGAATGTATATCCCTGGTTTCTGAGGAATAAGTGTCATATATATGTGTAAAATATATGACATACATATGATGATATATATGTCATATATATACAATACATATATGTATACTAGTCCTCTTTTTCCATTTCTCTTTTCAGGGCTAGTAAATTTTTGTTGAGTTTCAGACTAAATGACCTCTCTAGTGTTGAAGGGCCATGTTGAGGTCTCCCACAATTATTTTTTTTAACAATTCTTCTTTCAAATTTGTCAATCATTGTATTAGATAATTTGCTAGTTTCTCATTGGGTGCATATATGTTTAGTATTATGATTTCTCCAGTTGCACATATCCCTTGATTAGTACGAAGTGTCCATCTTTGTCCATTACAACTTTTCTGAGTCTAAAGTTGGGGTCATCAGATATTAATATGGCCACCCCTGCTTTTTAAGTCTGTTGTTTTCTTGGATGATTTTCCTCCAGCCTTTAATTTTGAGTCTCTGTTTGTTCTGACTGTTTAGGTGTTTCTTGTAGGCAGCAGAAGGTTGGTTTCATCTTTTTTATTCATTTTGCCACTCTGTGTCTCTTATTTAGTGCATTTATGCCATTGATATTGAGGGAAATGATTGTCATAGGATTTAATGTCATCTTTCTCAATATAGTTAAGGCCATCTACCACAAGCCAAAGCAAATATTATCCTCAATGGAGAAAAACTGAAAACCTTTTCTCTAAATTCTGGCACAAGACAAGGTGTTCCGCTTTCAGCACTCCTCTTCAACATAGTAATGAAAGTACTTGCTATAGCAATTAGGCAAGAAAAAGATATCAAGTAAATCCAAATAAATAGGAAAGGAAGAAGTAAAGCTCTCATTGTGTGAAGATGACATAATACTCTACTTAGAAAACCCTAAAGACTATAACAAAAAGCTTCTAGAAACAATAGATTCATATAGCAAGGTGGCAGGCTACAAAATTAACACAAGAAATCAATGGCCTTTTATACATCAATAATGATAGGGAAGAAATGAACATTAAGAAAACAATCCATTCACATTTTGCCACACAAACTCAAATACCTTGAAGACAACTCGACCAAAGATGTGAAGGACCTATAAAAAGAAAACTATAAAACCTTGCTCCAAGAAATGAGAGATGACACATGGAAATGGAAACACAAACACTGCTCATGGATTGGCAGGATTAACATTATTAAAATGGCAATATGCCTCAAAGCATTGTACAGATTTAATGCAATCCCTCTAAAGATACTCATGGCATTCTTCAAAGAAGTGTATCAAACACTTCTGAAATTCATCTGGAACAATAAACACCCTCAAATAGATAAAGCAATACTTGGAGCTTTTTCATACTGGAGAGGAAGGCTGCAGCTGGACCCAGAAGATGCCACATACCAGGATTCCTGCTCCTCTCCTACGGGTATGGCTGGGAATCTGGGAAGACAGCTGGCCAATGGCTTCCTGGGCTGACCACTTAGTCCAATAGACTGAGATCCCCCCATAGCAGACTGGTCTTCAGGGCCAGGTCTGGCAACTGGGCTCTGGGGGAGGGGGGATGAGGGAAACTCCAATCCTATGCTTTTTCAAACTGGAGTGGAAGGCTGCATCTGGACCCAGAATTACATGGTGGCATGACTGGGAATCTGGACAGACAGCTTGCCAAAGGCCTCCAGAACTGTCCAGTTAGTCCACGAGACCTAGAGCCCCCCACGCCAGGCTGGCTTTCAAGGCCAGGTCTGGCATCTGAGCTCTGGGTTATGGAGAGGAGGCAAACTCCTCCCCCATGCTTTTTCATACTGGAGAGGGAGGCTGCAGCTGGACCCAGAAGATCCCACATACCAGGATTCCTGCTCTTTTTCTACGGGTATGTTTGGGAACCTGGGCAGACAGCTGGCCAATGGCCTCTTGGGCTGACCACTTAGTCCAGGAGACAGAGATTCCCCCCATGACAGACTGGTCTTCAGGGCCAGGTTTGGCAACTGGGCTCGGGGTGAGGGGGGAGGAGGAAAACTCCCGTATTCATATTGAACCCCTGCATCGATGTCTTTTCCTACTAATACTCATTTTCATAACCACATGGGCACAAATGCTCCCGCGTGACAAATATACTTTTTAAGCATTATCTAAAAATGTTCTTTATTTTAGATGGTTCTTGGGAAAGGAAACCAAATGCCAAAGATTTGGATGATAGCAGTCAAATAAATCTTTAAAATCAGTCTTTATGTGGATGTGATTTTCTGTACTGACTTCAAGCCAAAATCACAAACAATTCATATATATAGTATATAGCCCCTGTCATGCATTGCCTCTCCCCTACCCCTGTGTCTCTTCTATCCCCTCATCTCCCAATTCTGATCCATTATCTTCCCCTAATTTAACCCTCTTTACCCTCAGTTCCTAACTCGGTAGGCACTAAGATTGACCTCCTGCCCCAACAGACCACTTTCCAGCTCCTCAGTGAAAGACACCCTCTGGGTTCCCGTTCTCATACCTCAGCAAAAAACTACAACCAGCACGCCTGCTGACTCATGCTTGATGGCCCTTCTCACCCCCACCAAATCGTGGACTGTTGCACGATACAGGAATCTGCCTCAGCAAAACCCCCAGCTCAAAGACACTATATGGTCTCGTAATGCAGCAAAGCCTCTCTCAAACTCAATTCCAAGGCCTGTGAATCAAAAAGTACCAGCTATACCACACCTAGGAATATACCCGAGGAACACAAAAATACAATATAAAAATCCCTTCCTTACACCTATATTCATTGCAGCACTATTTACAATAGCCAGACCCTAGAAACAACCAACAATCAACAGATGAGTGGCTAAAAAACTGTGGTACATATACACAATGGAATACTATGCAGCTGTCAGGAGAGATGAAGTCATGAAATTTTCCTATACATGGATGTACATGGAATCTATTATGCTGAGTGAAGTAAGTCAGAGGGAGAGAGAGATGCAGAATGGTTTCACTCACCTATGGGTTTTAAGAAAAATGAAAGACATTTTAACAGTATCTCAGAGACAAGAGAGATGAGGGCTGGTAGGTGCAGCTCATGACATGAAGCTCATCACATAGAGTGATGAGTGCAGTTGGAGAGATGACTACACTGAAAACTATCATAACAATGTGAATGAATGAGGGAAGTAGAAAGCCTGTCTCGAGTACAGGTGTGGGGGGGTGGGGAGGAGGGAGATCTGGAAAATTGGTGGTGGGAATGTTGCACTGGTGAAGGGGGGTGTTCTTTACATGACTGTAATCATACAACTATAATCATATTTGTAATCACGGTGTTTAAATAAAGATAATTATAAAAAAAAAAGAAAGGTACCTTGGCTTTTACTCCCCACAAGAATATATCAAAAGACCTAATTGGGAGTCTTATATTACCTATGTAAGCTCAATACCTGTATAACAATACATCTTAAGATGTGTATACAGGTAGCCTCCTCCACCACTTGTTTTATTCGAATACCTTTTCTTTTTAACTCAGTTTTATTTATTTGTTCTATTTTAATATATACATTTTTCTCTATCCTTACCATTTTTGGTGCTGCTTGGTACAAAAAGCCTTGTCTGGGATAAAAGCACAGAACAAAACCAGACGACAGACTCTGTGTGTGCAGCCTGCCATCCTTACCCAGAATAGCACCAGCAACACAGTATGACACCATACGTTTTTGTATGGGCACAGTGATAAAAGGGGAAGCCATAGACACAGAAACAAGATCTTATCTTCTAGGGATAAAAACTCACTTTTTATAGCAGAAGGGTGCCTTTCATCCTGAACATGTGTCATGTGGATACAACTCAGTCCCCAGGAGATTGCACAGTGTTAGTCCAATCACAAACCCCAGATCCCCAACGTAGAAATGATACAGCTCCGGGCAACAACACCAGGAACTAAGCTCCATTGGGAAATTTATAACACTGCTCTGGCACCAACTTGTGCCAGTTTTGATATGACAACGAGGAAAGGAAAACTTGACCTAAGACTAGGCGGTCCTATCACATCACCTAACACTAAATGGAAATCAGAAGAGATATCGTCCTTTGAACTGGAAAAATAAGAGCACCAACAACAGAAAACTGACTATGACAACCATGACTGAACAGAGCCTACCTTGGGACTAATAAGTAAAATACTACCCTAGGTTGTTGCCCAGAATACATAAAAAACAACAACAACAACAAGATGTCTAATTGCAGAGGTCCAACTTGGACAACAGAGACTGAGCAGAACCTTTGGATCCATAATATCCTAGGCTTCGGCTTAGGGACTGAATGAAAACAGGGAGCGTTGCGGAAGACTGAACACCACAACAACGATGAATAGGAACCTAGAGACTCTATCCTAGACCCTGACCTATAACCTGCACAAATACCAAGATCGCTAGCTACAGTGGCTTGATTTTCTCACACACAACCAAGAGGAAACTTTCCTGGCATCACAAAAAAGCCTTTGGGATGGGGTAATGAGTATATATGTATGGAGACAGGGGTTGATTTCATGATGGTATGCTTCAAGGATGGAGAAACCCTGAATCTCTTAGGCCACGGGAATTCCCTTTCTTCCCCAATGCTTACTGTGCCTATGAAAAAAAAAATTGGGGTGAACGCCAAACCCTGCCACTCCAGCACCCATACTTTTTCTTGTTTTGTTTTGATTTGTTAGTTTTTGACTTTTTTCTTTTTCTTTTTTCTTCCTCTTTTCTCTTTCTTTTTCACTCTTGTGTTTATTATTTAGAGATTTATTTTTACTTTTATTTGCCGGGTCCATTTTTTTTTGTCTTCCATTTTTCTTTTTTTTCTCTCTCCTTTCTTTTTTGGTAGTGGTCACCAAATTTTTTCTCTCTTTTTTCTTATCCTTTTTATCTCCAATGAAAGTGGAATGGATGCTCAATCTACAACAAGATGTAAAGTGGAGACCAGTTGCACTAGCATTCTGGGGGGTAAAGGAGGGAGATATGGGATGCATACTGGGAACAGGGGTGGAGGGAATATAGCACTGGTGGTGGGAATGCCCCTCATTCATTGTCACTATGTACCATAAATGATGCAGTGAAAGATTTGTAATGCACTTAGATCACAATAAAAATTTTAAAAAAGCAATACTTGGGATAAGGAATATGGGAGGCATTACTTTCTTCGACTTTGAACTGTACTACAAAGAAATAGTTATCAAAACAGCATGGTATTGAAATGACAAACTCTCAGATCAGTGGAATAGACTTGAGTACTCAAAAATGTTCCCCAGACATAATATCACCTAATTTTTGATAAAGGAGCAAGAAATCCTAAATGGAGCAGGGAAAGCCTCTTCAATAAGTGTTGTTGACACAACTGGTTAGCCACTTGCAAAAAAGCAAACTCAGACCCCTACCTGACACCATGTACTAAGGTAAAATCCAAATGGATTAAAGACCTTGATATCATACCTGAGACCATAATGTATATAGACAAACACATAGGTAAAACACTCCATGACATTGAGACTAAAGGCATCTTCAAGGAGGAATCTGCACTCTCCAAATAAGTGGAAACAGAGGCAGATGATATTATAATAGTTGTATTTTAGGCATACTTTGATGGAATTTCAACATCAATTCTACCACCAGTGTCAACTCTCATGATCAATGTTTCTATACTTCACCTCACTGAAACTCCATGTCTGAAAACTTTACCAGAACATTACAAAGTTTGGTTGTTGCAGCATAGACCTAATATTTTTATTATTGATGAGTCTGTGATCTGTGTTTTTTGCTACCCCACACTCCCACATAAAAATCTAACTGGAGCTCTGACACTTGTTTCCCCATTACTTGCCTTTCTTGTCTTCTTTTTTCATGCTTTAATTACTTCCATTCTCTGTTTCCCTCCTTAATCTCTGGGGTCAAAGGCATCCCCTTTACTAATTTACATTTTTATCAAGTTATTTATATATACTACAGATAAGTGAGATAGTTTTTTGTTATTCTTCTGATTTAATTGACTCAACATATCTTCTAGTTCCAACCATGTTACAACAAATTTTATTATTTTATAGTTAATTACAGCTCTTTTTTCTTACAGGGTTTTTCTTACACCATATATTTATAATCCATTGCTTGTGATTGAACAAATAGATTTATTCTATATCTTAGTTATTGTACTCATTACAGCAAAGAATAATAACGTACATCCTTTTGAATTAAAGTTTTAAGTCCTGAGTGTAGATACCCAAAAGTAGCATTGCCATGTCATATGGCAGCTCAATTCTAAATTTACTGAGCACTCATCATACTATCTACTACAGATTGAACTAGACAATACTCTCACCAGCAGTAGATGAGGGTTCCTTTATACCACATCTCTTCAAGTACAGATTGACGCTATTTTTATTTTTTAATAATTTCATTGTGAAAAAAGTGAATTACAAGTCTTTTACGGTAATGTTTAAGGTACATAGTGAAATGAATTAGGGACATTCACACTGCAAATGTCCTTCCTCCACCCCTGTTCCCAGCATGAATCCATACTCCCCACTTTGCCCCATGGACTGCTAGTGTAATAGGTTTCCTTTGTGTATAGCTTGTTGTAGATTGAGTATCAATTCTGGTGTCATTGACTTTGAGTTTAAGTTTAAGTCTGATTATTTTGATTTCCACTCAATGTTTATATGTCTTGTTGCATTCATTTTCCCCCTCGATTTATGAGGGAGAACAAGATTCTGTGGTTTTGTTGGAAAAAGAAAAGAAAGAAGACGAATAAAAGCTGGGAGGAATCGTTTAGAAACTATAAATATGAATTCAAAAGAAGGAAAGAAAAAAGAAAAACAAAAAATAAAAAAGCAATGACATAAGACACAACAACAGCAATAAAAATCAATACCAAAATAACTACAAGAAGAAAGAAAAAGATGAAAAAAATAAAGAACTAGTGTGACAAGGCTTTGTGGGTTTTATGTTTTGTTTAGTTTGGTTTTGTTTTGGATTGGGGTTTGTTTGTTTGTTGCTTTTTTTGTTTGTTTTTGCTTTTTTTGAATAGGCACAATACATACTGGGGAAGTTAGAAGGAGAATTGCCTTGGCCTAGGAGATAATGGAGTTTCTCCACCCTTGAAGAAAGAATACTGTCATAGGAGCAACTACAGGTTCCATACCCATTTATTATGGAACCCCAAGATCTTTTTATGGTTCTATAAAACTTTCTGCTCATTTCTGAATGAGGAAATCAGTAGGACAAAGTCTAGGATAAGAGTCTTTTGTCAAGGTTCTAGAAGACTGTTCTGTCATGTTTGTTGTAATCAGTCTTCAGTAATTAGTGGTCTTGGTTTTTTAAAAGATTTAGGCTGTAATCTAGGATAGAGTCTTTCTTTATGACTCCAGGAGATATGCTCGGTCATGGTTGTCAAAGTCAGACTCTAGGATTAGAGAACTTGGTTTTTGTACAAATCCTAGGCCAAAGTCTAGGCTAGCATCTTTCTTATTGGTCTCAGGAAAAGTTCTGCTCAGTCTCGGTTGTCAAAATCTGTCTTCTATAATTCGTGATCTTGGTATTTGTACAGGTCAAAGGATGGCCTGTCTTTTTATTTTATCTTACCATTAGATGATGAGATAGGGCAACCTGCTTTTGGATCAAGTTTATTTTGTTTTCTCATTGTCTGGTTGTTGTACCAGCCTGTTGCAAGTTGGTGCTAGAGCGATATTAGGAATTCCTCAGAGGGAGTATGGTTCCTGGTGCTGTTTCAGAGAGCTGTGTCGGATCTTCATTTGGAATCTGGAGTTCAGGGTTAGATTGTTGTTATTTTTAATTTGTGCAATTTTCACTCATATCAGATGAGATCTTGTGTACTTGACTTATATTTCAATAATGATTAAATGATGATGAGCACTTTATTATGTGCCTACTGACAATTTATTTGTCCTCTTCAAAACAGTGTCTTTTTGTTTTCCTCACCATTTCTGAAAGAATTTTTAAATTGTGTTTTGTTGATGTTTGTGAGTACTTTAAAAAACCTGGATAACAAGCCTTTTTTCTGAATACCAGTGAACTTTCAAAAGGAATGAAAGAGATTCTTCTGGTAGAAAAAGTAAGAAAGTAACACCAAGGTCTAATATTTTATGATAGAAATAGTTGGGCTGACTGAGTCCCTGCTTAATTCTTTTGGGAAATACATAGGTCATAAATTTATTTGACCGCGATTTGCTGAGTACTTCTTGCATGGGTAGGTATCAAGGTTATCTGCATAGAAGGGGAAATATGGAATTCTTTCTATGGGCTGTTCCACTCTCACACCCTCATTACCAATATTGCAATAAAGATAATATAATTTTAATTTTATTCATTGATATTCTGTGGTTTAATAATTATTAATAATTATTTTCAATATACATAATGCCAACATCATACTCTGAAAAAGAGACTCTACCTCCCTCTTCCAAAAATTCCAGAACCAATCCCTCTCTACCTCACACCAATTCAATCTTTGTATTAATTTTCTCATTAAGTTGCCTTTGTATTTATGTTGACATATACTATACTGCATCTGACAAATATGAAATACATTATTCTGCATATATCCCATTCCATCTGACTAAATTAAAAATGATAATTTCTATTTTTATTTTGCTGCTGCAAATTAAATTATATTATACTTTCTTAGAGCTACATAGTTATTGTACTAAGTGCAATGATGAACTGTGCAAATTCTTTCAAAGTGTAAATATTTCAAATGTAAAATGTCAAAATGTAAACATGTAAATATTCTTTCAAAGTAATATTTTTAAGTTTTTTTTGAAATTGAATAAACAGAATCAGAAATGCAAAAGGGATGTCACTAATGGGCACTACAGAAATCTAAAGGGTAATCTGAGATTACTTTGAGAATATGCCAGAAAAGAAGAGAACCTGGAAGAAAGGGTAAATTGTTGAAATGCCAAAACCTTTTCATGTTGAACCAAGATGACCATAAATACCTGAACAGACATATCACTATTCAAGATATTGAATGGTTAATCAATAGGCTTCTCAATATCTACAGTCGGCCCAGATGGATTTACTAGTGAGTTCTTTCAAACTTTTAAAGAGGATATATTGCCAATACTCTGAAATTCTTCAAGGAAATTAAAGAAACACACTGAAAAAAATTCTATAAAGGTAACATCATCCTAATACCAAAAGCAGAGCTAGATACCACACACAAAAGAGAGAATTATAATTCCATATCCTTGGTGAACATGGAAGCAAAAAATCTCAACAAAACATTAACAAATAGAATTCAACAACTCATCAAGAAAATTATACCACACACATATTCTCTGAAATCCAACAGGTGAAATTCCTGAGAACAGATCCCTAAGTAAATCCCGAGTACTGCATTGTGTGGCTAAAAAAGCATAAATTAAAACTTTTGTAACCATGTTGCATAAAATATAATATTTTAAATGACATTTTATTTAAACACCTTGGTTATGAACATGATTGTGGTTGTGTTTCAGTCATAGAAGAGGACACCCCCCCATCACAAGTGCAACATTCCCACCACCAATGTCGCAAATATCCCTCCTCGCCACCCCGTCCCTCCTGTACTCTAGACAGGCTTTCTAATTCCTTCATACATTCTCATTATTAGGACAGTTCAAAATGTAGTTATTTCTCTAACTAAACTCATCACTCTTTGTAGTGAGGTTTATGAAGAGTGCTGTAACTTCCGGCCCTCCTCTCTTTTGTCCCTGAAAATATTTGCAAGAATGTCTTTTGTTTTTCTTAAAACCCATAGATGAGTGAAACTATTCTGCGTTTTCTTCTCTCTCTCTGACTTATTTCATTCAGCATAATAGATTCCATGTACATCCATGTATAAGAAAATTTCATGACTTCATCTCTCCTGAGGGCTGCATAATATTCAATTGTGTATATGTACTACAGTTTCTTTAGCCATTCATCCGTTGAAAGGCATCTTGGTTGTTTCCAGAGTCTTGCTATGGTAAATACTGCTGCAATGAATATAGGTGTAAGGAAGGGATTTTTGTATTGTATTTTTGTGTTCCTAGGGTATATTCCTAGGAGTGGTATAGCTAGGTCGTATGGGAGCTCAATTTCCAGGGTTTTTTTTTTTTTTTTTTTTTTTTTTTTTTTTTTCAGAAAGGTTGGACGAGACAGCATTCCCACCAGCAGTGGATAAGAGTTATTTTCTCTCCACATCCCCACCAACACTGCTTGTTCTCATTTTTTGTGATAAGTGCCCATCTTTGGGGTGTGAGGTAGTACCTCATACTTGTTTTTATTTGATTTGATAATTAGTGACGTGGAGCAACTTTTCATGTGCCTTTTGGCCATTTGTATTTCTTCTTTATCAAAGTGTTTGTCCATTTCTTCTCCCCATTGTTTGATGGTATTAGATGTTTTTTCTTGTAAAGTTCTGTCAGTTCCTTGTATATTTTGAAGATTAGCCCATTATCTGATGGGTATTGGGTGAATAGTATCTCCCACTCAGTGGGTGACTCTTGTGTCCTGGACAATATTTCCTTAGAGGTGCAGAAGCTTCTCAGCTTAATATATTCCCATCTGTTAATCTCTGCTTTCACTTGTTTGGAGAGTGAAGTTTCCTCCTTGAAAATGCCTTTAGTCTCAATTTTATGGAGTGTTTTACCTACGTGTTGTTCTATATACCTTATGGTATCAGGTCTGATATCGAAGTTTTTAATCTATTTGGATTTTACCTTCACACATGATGTTAGCTGGGGGTCTAAGTTCAATTTTTTGCAAGTGGCTATCCAGTTGTGCCAACACCACTTGTTGAAGAGGTTTTCCTTGCTCCATTTAGGATTTCTTGCTCTTTTATCAAAGATTAGGTGATTGTATGTCTGCAGAACATTCTCTGAACATTCAAGTCTATTTCACTGATCTGACGGTCTTTCTTTATTCAATATTATGCTGTTTTGATAACTATTGCTTTGTAATATAATTTAAAGTTGTGGAAAATAACGCCTCCCATATTCTTTTTCTCAATGATTGCTTTAGCTATTCGAGGGTGTCGAGCCTGTCTTGTACCAGAATTTAGAGGGAAGGCTTTTAGTTTTTCTCCATTGAGGGTAATATTTACCATTGGCCTGTGGTAGATGGCCTTAAGTATATTGCGAAAGGTTCCTTTCATTCCATCTTGCTGAGAGTTTTCCTCAAGGATGGGTGTTGGATCTTATCAAATGCTTTTTCTGCATCTATTGATATGACCATGTGTTTTTAATTTTTCTTGTTGTTGATGTGTATTATGTTGGTAGATTTACAGATGTTAAACCAGACTTTCATCCTGGGATGAAACCTACTTGATCATAGTGAACGATCTTCTTGATGAGGCATTCGATCCTGTTTGCCAGAATTTTGTTGAGGACCTTTGCATCTGTGTTCATCAGGGATATTTGTCTGTAATTTTTTTTGGCAGAATTTCTATCTGCTTTTGGTATTAAGGTGATGTTGGCTTCATAAAAGCTATTTGGAAGTATTCCTGTTTTTTCAATTTCATAAAAGGGCCTATCCAGGATTGGTAGTAGTTCCTCTTGAAAGGGTTGAAAGAATTTATTCGTAAATCTGTCATGGTCTGGGCTTTTCTTTTTGGGCATAATTTCCTCAATAGTGATGGGGGCGTTTAGATATGCTACATTTTCTTTATTCAACCATGGAAGGTTATATGAGTTCAAAAATTTATCTATTTCTTCCAGGTTCTCATATTTAGTGGAATAGAGTTTTTCAAAGTATTCTCTGAATACCCTTTGAATCTATGTAGTATCTGTAGTGATCTCCCCCTTTTCATTTCTAATATGCATTATCAAGTTTCTCTCCCGCTTTTGCTTTGTGAATTTTGCCAATGGTCTTTCAATCTTGTTTATTTTTCAAAGAACCAACTTCTGCTTTCGTTGATCTTTCAAATTGTTTTTTGGGTTTCTATTTCATTGATTTCTGCTCTCTACTTTGTTATTTCCTTCTGTCTCCCTATTTTTGTTGATCATTTACTAATTCTATAAGCTGCAACATTAAGCTATTCAGGTATTTTCCTTCTTCTTTCCTGATGTGTGCTTGCAAACCTATAAAATTTTCTCTCAGTACCACTTTTGCTGTGTCCCATAGATTCTGGCAGTTTGTGTTTTCATTTTCATTTGTCTCCAGGAAAGTTTTGATTTCCTCTTTGATTTCATCTCGGACCCACTGTTTTTCAGTAGTAGACTGTTTAATTTCCAGGTGTTAAAGTTTTTCTTGTGTGTCCCTTTGTAGTTTACATCTAACTTCAGAGCCTTGTGGTCAGCAAAAGTAGCCTGCAAATGTATAACTACTAGGTCTCTTTCTTCCATTTCTCTTTTCAGTTCTCGTATATTTTTGTTGGGTTTGAATCTGGTTGACCTATCAAGAGTTCACAGACCTGTGTTGAGGTCTCCCACAATTATTCTGTTATTATTGATATCCTTTTTTAGATTTGTCAACAATTGTATTAAATACTTTGCTGGTCCCTCATTGAGTGCATATATGTTTAAGAGAGTGATTTCTTCCTGCTTTACATATCCCTTGATTAGAACATAATGTCCATCTTTGTCCCTTACAACTTTTCTGAGTATAAAGTTTGTGTCATCTGATATTAGTATGGCCACTCCAGCTTTATAAGGGTGTTGTTTGCTTAGATGATTTTCCTCCAGCCTTTGATTTTGAGTCTATGTTTATTCTAACTAGTCAGGTGTGTTTCTTGTAGGTAGCAGAGGGTTGAGTTCAGTTTTTTGATCCATTTCGCCACTCCACTCTGTGCCTCTTAACGGGTGCATTTAGTCCATTGACATTGAGAGAGATAATTGTCATGGTATTTATTGCCATCTTTCTGTAGAAGTTTGGTGTGTTTGTTGGTCTGTCTTGTCTTTAAAGTAGATCTTTTACTTTTTCTTTTTTTTTTTTTTTTGCACATAGCTAATTAGATTTCTTTTTTTTTCTTTTTTTTTTATTTAAACACCTTGATTACATACATGATTGTGTTTGGGTTTCAGTCATAAAAGGAACACCACCCATCACCAGTGCAACATTCCCATCACCCAAGTCCCAAATCTCCCTCCTCCCCACCCAACCCCCGCCTGTACCCTAAACAGGCTCTACATTTCCCTCATACATTCTCAATATTAGGACAGTTCAAAATGTAGTTATTTCTCTAACTAAACTCATCACTCTTTGTGGTGAGCTTCCTGAGGTGAGCTGGAACTTCCAGCTCTTTTCTCTTTTGTGTCTGAAATTTATTATTGCAAGAATGTCTTTCATTTTTCTTAAAACCCATAGATGAGTGAGACCATTCTGCGTTTTTCTCTCTCTCTCTGACTTATTTCACTCAGCATAATAGATTCTGTGTACATCCATGTATAGGAAAATTTCATGACTTCATCCCTCCTGACAGCTGCATAATATTCCATTGTGTATATGTACCACAGTTTCTTTAGCCATTTGTCTGTTGAAGGGCATCTTGGTTGTTTCCAGAGTCTTGCTATGGTAAATAGTGCTGCAATGAATATAGGTGTAAGGAAGGGATTTTTGTATTGTATTTTTGTGTTCTTAGGGTATATTCCTAGGAGTGGTATAGCTGGATCGTATGGGAGCTCGATTTCCAGTTTTTGGAGGAATCTCCATATTGCTTTCCATAAAGGTTGAACTAGACGACATTCCCACCAGCAGTGGATAAGGGTTCCTTTCTCTCCACATCCCCGCCAGCACTGTTTGTTCTCATTCTTTGTGATGTGTGCCATTCTCTGTGGTGTGAGGTGGTATCTCATTGTTGTTTTGATTTGCATCTCTCTGATGATTAGTGATGTGGAGCATTTCTTCATGTGTCTTTTGGCCATTTGTATTTCTTCTTTGTCAAAGTGTCTGTTCATTTCTTCTCCCCATTTTTTGATGGGATTAGATGTTTTTTTCTTGTAAATTTCTGTCAGTGCCTTGTATATTTTGGAGATTAGCCCTTTGTCTGATGGGTATTGGGTGAATAGATTCTCCCACTCAGTGGGTGGCTCTTGTATCCTGGGCACTATTTCCTTTGAGGTGCAGAAGCTTCTCAACTTAATATATTCCCATCTGTTAATCTCTGTTTTCACTTGCTTGGAGAGTGCAGTTTCCTCCTTGAAGATGCCTGAAGTCTCAATGTCCTGGAGAGTTTTGCCTATGTGTTGTTCTATATATCTTATGGTTTGGGGTCGGATATCGAGGTCTTTAATCCATTTAGATTTTACCTTCGTACATGATGTTAGCTGGGGGTCTAAGTTCAATTTTTTGCAAGTGGCTAGCCAGTTGTGCCAACACCACTTGTTGAAGAGGCTTTCCTTGCTCCATTTAGGATTTCCTGCTCCTTTATCAAAAATTAGGTGATTGTATGTCTGGGGAACATTTTCTGAGTATTCAAGCCTATTCCACTGATCTGAGGGTCTGTCCTTATTCCAATACCATGCTGTTTTGATAACTATTGCTTTGTAGTAAAGTTTAAAGTTGGGGAAAGTAATTCCTCCCATATTCTTTTTCCCAATGATTGCTTTAGCTATTCTAGGGTGTTTATTGTTCCAAACAAATTTCAAAAGTGCCTGATCTACCTCTGAAGAATGTCATAGGTATCTTTAGAGGGATAGCGTTGAATCTGTATAACGCCTTGGGGAGTATTGCCATTTTGATGATGTTAATCCTGCCAATCCATGAGCAGGGTATGTGTTTCCATTTCCGCGTGTCCTCTCTTATTTCTTGGAGCAGAGTTTTATAGTTTTCTTTGTATAGGTCTTTCACATTTTTAGTCAAGTTGATTCCAAGATATTTGAGTTTGTGTGGCACTATTGTGAATGGGGTTGTTTTCTTAATGTCTATTTCTTCCTTATTACTATTGGTGTATAGAAAGGCCATTGATTTTTGTGTGTTAATTTAAGGCTGGTTTAGAGTCTATAAAGTTTTTGAGCTGCTGTTTATCTGTGAAGCAGTGTATACTTCTTCCAAACCTGAAAGTGAGTTTTGCTGGGTGTAGTATTCTAGGTGAAGCATTTATTTCATTGAGTTTTGTCACTATGTCCCACCACTGCCTTCTGGCCTTGAGTGTTTCTGGTGAGAAGTCTGCTCTAAATCTCAAGGATGTTCCATTGAATGTAATTTCCCTTTTTGATCTTGCTTTCAGAGTTCTGTTTCTATCTGTGATTTCATCATTGTAAGTAGCATGTGTCTTGGGGTGTTTTTCCTGGGGTCTCTTTTAGCTAGTACTCTTCGGGCATGCAGGATTAGGTCACATGTATTTTTAGCTCTGGTAGTTTATCTTTGGTGATGTTCTTGAATGTTGATTCTTCCTGGAGATTTTCTTCTTGGGTCTCTGGGACTCCAGTGATTCTTAAGTTGTTTCTGTTGAGCTTATTAAAGACTTTTATTTTCATCTATTCATATTCTTTGAATAATTTTTCCTTTTTCTGATAATTTGCTTTAAGGCTTGTTTTCCAATCTCTTCTGTTGTATGGAGTTGTTCTGCATCTCATCTTTCATCGTACTAATTCTATCCTCAGCTGCTGTTAACCAGTGGGAAAGTTCATTCATTTTGTTCTTCAATTCATCTACTGAGTTTTGCAGACCTGTTATTTGACCTGATATTTCAGTTTGGAGTTTTCTAATTTCTATCTACATATTCTTTTGATACTTATTAGTGTTCTGTTCTATACTTTCTTTGATTTCTGTGAGCATCCTCCATATTTCTACTCTAAATTCCATATCTGAAAGATTAACTACGTGGTTGGCTGTTGTTGGGTCATAAGAGTTGCTATCTTCATTCTCTATACCTGATGTTGGTCTGCGCAGTTTCCCCATTGTCACGCTGGTGTTGTGGGTTTTTCTACGGGTTGTGGTGGTATTCATTGGCTAGAGGGAGTGCGCAGCCATGAGGTGAAGTATAGTGGCCGCGCTCCTCTGCTTTGATCCCTTAAGAGGTGGGCTTAATGGTCCCAGCAGAGTCAGCTTTATCGCAACTCCTGCCTGGAATGACTCACCTAGCTGAGGCAAGCCCTCAAAGGATGGATGCCATAGATGATCAAAGTTCCGAGGTTGAAGCAAGCTGGGGGGAAACCTCAAAATGTCAGCTGATCTTAAGGTTCCGCAACTCCTGCCTGGAATTTGGTAGTTTCTCTTTAATGATATTCTTGACCATTGATTCTTCCTGGAGATTCTCTTCCTGGGTCTCTGGAATTCCAGTGTTTCTTAAGTTGTTTCTTTTGAGCTTACCACAGACTCTATTTTCATCTTTGACTAATTTTTCCATTGTCCTATCATTTTCTTTAAGGCTTTCTTCCAATCTCTTCTGCTGTATGGATTTGTTATGTATCACATTTTCCAGCTCACTAATTCTATCCTCAGCTACTGTTACCCTGATGGAGAGCTTATCCATTTTGTCTGTCAATTTGTCTACTGAGTTTTTTAGACCTGTTTTTTGATTTGTTACTTCAGTTTGGAGTTTTCTGATTTCTGTCTTCATATTTTCTTGGTTCTTATTAGTGTGCTGTTCAAGTCGATCTATGCTTTCTTTGAGTTCTGCAAACATCCTTCATATTTCTTCTCTAAGCTCCATATCTAAAAGACTGACTAGTTGCTTGGCCATTTTCTGGTCATCAGCTTTGCCATCTTCATTCTCTGTGCCTGATGCTGGCCTGTGTTGTTTCCTCATTATCACACTTGTATTGTGGGTTTTTCTATGTGTTGTGGTGGTATTCATTGGCTAAATAATGTGCACGGCCACACTCCTCTGGATCCACCTTTTCTGGGAGGGTTGACTCACCTCCAAGGAAGGGAGCCCTCCGTGGATGAAGTCACACACAGGATCAAATCTTAGGCCTGAGCACACAGCAGAGAATACAGTCCAGAGAGATATGATGGGCTTCAGAGATCCAGCACAGTTCCTAGTGTGAATTTTCTGCATGTTGCAGTGGGGATCATTCATTAGAAAGAAGCTCTTTTGGAGACTCTAGGAGAGTGACTTTTCTGGGCCCTTTTGGTCCCACTCCTGAGTGTTTCAGGACACAGGACAGTAGAAAAACACGTAAGGCAACACTCACAGTCCCTCGCAGTTGGGAACCACTCGGGTAGGCACAGATTTCTCCAGCCTGATGTCACAGACCAAACTATAATATTTTAAATGGCAAATCAAATCCAATATCACCACAAGAGAATCACTCTTCATAACCAAGTGGAGTTTGTCCTAGAATAATTTGTCTTGAGAAAATCAATTAATATTATACATTACCACAACTAAAATATAAAAATCATAGTATTATGTCAATAGATTTTTATTATGTTAATACATTTTTATAAATGTAAGGCTCCACTTGCTATAATTCAATCTTGAGAGAATAGATCTAAAGCAGAGTCACTACAGGAAAATAATAAACTGAGACACTCATATGGTAGCAAAGCATGGAAAGGCATAGCTTCAAAATTCTTGTAATGGAGCCTGCAGAACTGACTTCTATTTATTGACCAGCTCAATCCACAATTGAGTAGAGGAGCGTCCAGTGACAAAGTACCTATGTCCGGCTATTGCAGTCTACATGGACCTTTTATATGTAAAAGAGGAGTGGATGAAAAAAGATACCAGGGACTAGGGATAATCTTTGGAGTAAAGCAGGATGTATGACATAGAATATGTCATAGAAAAAGCTTCAAGATTCATTTATAATAAAAGAAATGAATATATTGAAATAGAAGTAACATACCTCAGTATTATAAAGGCTATAATTATAAATCATAACATGCTTCATAATTATATTCTGGGTGTAAAATAATATTTCACTTAAAAACAGGGTCTGTAGAGATAGTAATGCAAGTAAGACACTTGCCCTGCATGCTTTCAACCTGGGTTTAAGTCCATCATCTTAGTCTCTCAATTCCCACCAGAAGTGCTCCCTTAACATAGAGTCAAGGAAGGAAGGAGGGAGAGAGGGAGGGAAGGAGGAAGGGAAGGAGGAAGGGAGGGAGGGAGGAAAGGAAATGAAGGAAGGAAGGAAAAGAAGGAAGGAAAGAAAGGAAGGGAAGGAAGGGAGGAAAGGAAGGAAAGGAAAGAAGGGAGGGAAGGAAAGGAGGGAAGGAAGGGAGGGAAGGAAGGGAGGGAAGGAAGGGAGGGAAGGAAGGGAGGGAAGTAAGGGAGGGAAGGAAGGGAGGGAAAGAAGGAAGGAAAAGAAGAAAGGGAGGGAAGGAAGGGAGGGAAGGAAGGGAGGGAAAGAAGGAAGGAAGGAAAGAAAGGAAGGGATGGAAAGAAGGAAGGAAAGGAAGGAAGGGAGGGAAGGAAGGGAGGGAAGGAAGGGAGGGAGGGAAGGAAGGAAGGAAGGAAGGAAGGAAAGGAAGGAAGGAAGGACAGAAGGAAGGAAGGGAAGGAAAAGAAGGAAAGGAAGAAAAGGAAGGAAGGAAGGGAGGAAGGAAGGAAGGAAGGAAGGAAGGAAGGAAGGAAGGAAGGAAGGAAGGAAGGAAGGAAGGAAGGAAGGAAGGAAGGAAGGAAGGAAGGAAGGAAGGAAGGAAGGAAGGGAAGGAAGAAAGGGAAGGAATGAAGGGAGGGAGGGAGGGAGGGATGGAGGGAGGGAGGGAGGAAGGAAAGAAGGAAGGAAGGAAGAAGGAAGGAAGGAGGCCCCAGAAATTCTACAGTTTGTTAGTCAATGACAAATCAACTCCAAACTTAAATAAGAGAAAAAATTAAAGCAAAATAAAAAGCTACCTTGTATGCTGAAACAGGGATTAGGAATTGTAGCAAGGTTAATTTATACCCGAAACATGTCTATGCTAACTGTCATTCAGCTGACTTAATTCGTGCTTCTTTTCTAAGCTAAACAATCACATTCCTTAGTAGCTGACTTTCTGATTTTTTTTCTTTGCCTAATTGTAAGATTTCTACTTTGTAGAAACTTGTAAGATTACTAATCTAAGAATGAAAACAAATGAGATAAAATAGTTTAGGGAGGTGGGAAAGAGTCAAGTTTGACTGAGTTGTATAGAAAGTAAACCTCACACCCTCCCTTTAATCCAAGGGTCTAAAACTCAATTTATCTGCGGGCCTCAGGAGGCAAAGTCGGGGTGATACTTGAGTGTAAAGTCAGTAGTAAGCCTTGAACATTGGGGGGTGTGACCCAAACAACTAAAACAAAACAAAATAAAAAAAGATTCCTCTAGGACAGGGCCACAAAATGTTTACAGAGGGCCGTTTGCGGCCTGCGGGCCACGAGTTTGAGACCCCTGCTCCATCATTCCCCATCTGTATGCCTAAATTTAAGAATTCTTCCTCTACTACCACTTATTCATCAAAGAATATGACTTAAAAAAAACCTTTATTACTACCTAATTCATTAAATGCAACTCAGTCCATGATGGGCCTTCAAAGAAGGTCATAATTCTCATTTGTCTCATTATATATGGCCCTCTCAATGCAAGTCTGACCAATGCCTTGTTCTTGTGTTTCTTTTCTTTAGCTGTCATATCAATCGCATCTTGGAGTCCCCTCGGGGAAATGCTCTGTTGGTAGGTGTTGGTGGCAGTGGAAAGCAGAGTTTGACAAAGCTTGCAGCTTTTATCAGCTCCATGGATATATTCCAGATTACACTGAGGAAAGGTTACGAGATCCCTGATTTTAAGGTGAGCAGGTTGGGCAGCTGAAGAGAAGTGACTGTCATGCTGTTTTTCATTAGTTATACCATTCCGATTGTCATTCGATTTTATCCATAGATCTTAAGCTGGTGATATGAAGGAGTGTTTCCTCTCTAGAAACAACTTAAGAACACCAGCCTTTCCAAGGTCCTCAATTTTGTTATATCTACTTATAATCTGTTATATATAGATATAATCTCCTTGTAATTTGTTATCCTCCAATAAAAAGCACATCTACAAAAACTTATTCTAGGGCTCCCTAGCAACTCAACTAGATTAATGAGATTTCTGACAGGCTTCAAAAATTTTATGGTAAATTCCTATTTCTCAATGACAGATGAATAACCACTGGCCGATATTTCCTAAATTAAAATAACCATTTAGAAGCAATGAGTCATGCTCTTGAAAGAGGGCAAAGGCACATATATGTATATAATCTCCAGAGAACAATTTGTCCAGTCTCTTCCTTTTTATTCATGACGATAATAAAAGAAATATAGTGAACTCTGATGTAATCACCTTTGGAATGCTGCTCAGTTGTACTGCCTGAAATAATTCCATGAAGACTGAACCAAAACTACCCATTTGCATTCATGGTTTATAGTCCATAAAAAGAGCTGCTCATTGCTACTGTGATACCAGTTCAGTCTCTCTTTAATTGACTAAATAAGGTTATATGTCAGGCATATATCAATCAGTGTTTAGTGCTTCCAAAGAAAAAGAAGACAAAAGGGTTGGAGAGATATACAAGTGCTTGCATACAACAATGCAAGTTTAATCTTTAACACTGCACATGATCCCCTAAGCACAGCAAGTAGTGAACCATGGTCACAGTGCCAGGAGTAATCCCTGAATACATCCAAAATATAGAAGATATGATAGTGCTATGGACCAGAGTGACAGTAGAATTGATAGGGTGCTTGCCTTGCAGAAAGTCAACCCAGATTCAATTCCCAGGTTCCCAGATGGTCTCCTGAACACTGACAGGAGTAATTCCTGAGTGCAAAGTCAGGAATAATCTGTGAGATTCTCCAGATATGATTTTAAAACCAAAATAAATAAATAAATAAAAACAATATAAAGAGTTGTACTTTAATAAAATCATCTAAAATAGTAGGTCTCAACTTTGGTCGTTTGTAGGAATCCTCTTCAAACAATACTAATACCTGTTATCACACCTAAAAATTCCTACTAAAGTAGTAACCTGGGCAATAGAACTTTCCAAAGAATCTCCTATATTGTACTACTGACATTTATAAACATAGTTATTGATAATTCTATAAGTACACAATTCCAGAAGTAGTTGAGAACCATTAAACTGAAGGAATATTGTTGCTCTTATCCCATATTAGAAACAATGACTAATAGACAAAAGAGGAAATAACCAGTATTGGTAAAAGATAAAAAGAACTCTAATCCATTATTGGTTAGATATAGAATAATCTCACTTATTTGTGGGACATAGAAAAAATAAATGGTAATAATATCTGGAGACAATAGAAATAAGGGCCCAGGGGACTGGTACATGGTAGGAAGCTTGCTACAAATAGTGGAGTGAGCAATACAGTTAGGGTGGAGAAGGGATCATTATGACAACGGTAGTAGAAACTGCTCCCTTTGGACATTAACTGACTGTTGAATGGAAATAAAGTGATATGCATGGTACTCCTTCTTCAACAATAGTGCAAACCACAAAGTCTAGAAGGAGGAAAAAGGAAAAAAGAGAGGAGGGATACAATACCTACTTCAGAGGCATGCACTGGAGAGAGTAGGAGGAATAGGACATAGGTGGTGGGAAATGTTCATGGATGAAGGGTAATGTATATAATGAGGCAGAAACTCAGTCATACACATATTTGTAATCAAAGTGCATAAGTAGAATAAAAAATATTGTTTGCCTAATGTGTATGAAAAAAATGTAGACTTCTCAAAAAATTCAAAGTAGAACTTCAATATAATCTAAACAGTCTACTTTTGGCATCTTCCCAAGATAATAATAAAACAGTAATTTGAAAATATTTATGTACATCTATATTTATTGAAACCCTATTTACAATACTTCAACATTGAAACAACCCAAATATACAACAATATAAATGGCTAAAGAAGATGTATATATCAAGCATGGCAAAGATTACCAAACTTAAACATTTCTGTGAGCTCTTCTGTAGAATCAACACAAAGGACATATAAAACTAAAACAGAGCATAGCTAATAAAGAAAGGTCTCGCTGAGAAAATTTACTGAAAAACACAGCTCTCATATCAGGAATACATATGCTGAAGATATGAGATTGGCACACATCACAAAAATGAGAACAATCAGTGCTGTCGGGGATGTGGAGAGTAAGGAACTCTTATCCACTGCTGGTGGGACTGCCGTCTAGTCCAACCACTATGGAAAGTGATATGGAGATTCCTCCAAAATCTGGAAATTGAGCTCCCATTCGACCCAGCTATTCCACTCCTAGGGATATACCCTAAGAACACAAGAATACAATATAAAAACCCCTTCCTCACACCTATATTTATTGCAGCACTATTCACAATAGCCAGGCTCTGGAAACAACCAAGATGCCCTTCAACAGATGAATGGCTAAAGAAACTGTGGTACATATACACAATGGAATATTATGCAGCCGTCGGGAGAGATGACATTTTCCTATACATGGATGTACATGGAATCTATTATGCTGAGTGAAATAAGTCAGAGAGAGAGAGATATGCAGAATAGTCTCACTCATCTATGGGTTTTAAGAAATATAAAGTCATTTTTGCAACAATCCTCAGAGATAATAGGAGGTCTGGAACTCCAGCTCACTTCATGAAGCTCACCACAAAAAGTGGTGAGTGAAGTTATAGAAATAACTACACAGAGATCTACCATAATCATGTGAATGAATGAGGGAACTGGAAAGCCTGTCTGGAGTACAGTGAAGGTGAGGTGGGATGGAGGGAGATTTAGGACATTGGTGGTAGGAATGTTGCACTGTTGAAGGGGGTGTTCTTTTCATGACTGAAACCTAATCACAATTATATATGTAATCAATATGTTTAAATAAAGAAAAAAGAAAAAAGAATACATAAAATGTGAATAAAAATATAAAGAATGAAAAGAATTAATGTAGAGAAAAAGTCATTGAATCATGGTAATTCAAAAGAGAGAAACAAAAAGTAGGAAAAGAGTGGTTCATAGAAAGAATAACTCAGAAATTATTCTGTAGAGGTAGACCTATTGCTATGATTTAGGATGCTGAAAGAATTTCAGGTAAAATAAAACCAAGGTGAATAATTCCAAAACAAATTTATTTAAAATTTAAAAAATAAAATAGACATGGCTACATAAAATAGCAAGAGCAAAGCCACAAGCACAAGATTCACATAAGTTCTCTCAAATAAAACTTTACTGACAAAGGAATGCAAAGATAGGTTCAAAATATTCAAGAAAAGGAACTTCCTAGATACCAAAAAATATAGTACAGTAGGGATGGCACTTGCCTTGCATTCAACCAACTCCTTCTTATCCCCCAGTACCACATACAGTCCCTCAAGCCCTGCCAGGACTAATTCCTTAATGCAAAGCCAGGAATAAATCCCATGCACTGCCAGATTGTGTCCAAAAAGATGAGAAAGAAAGGGGAAATAATTGGAGGGGTAGGGAAAGGAGAGGAAAAGAGGCAGGAGGATGGGAAGGGGAAGGGTGAGGTTAAGCAAGGTTAGGTGAAGAGAAAGGTGAGGGAAGAGGAGGGGAGGGCAGGAGATGCAAGGGAAGAACCTTCAACTAAAAGTTTTCACTGATTGAGTTAATCTCCAATTTGAGGTTGTGATAAAAGTATTCTCAGGTAAACAACAGCTGAAAAACTATTTGCCTCTAAACCATATCTATAAAAACGACCTATAATAAACAGAAAATAAGTCATAAACTTCACTAAACTAAAATTCTCATGTAAAAATGACTACATACATTTTAAGAGTTCAAATAATCAAATCGACATTTATAAACATATATGAACCAAATAAATGCAAAACAAAGTTTATTAAGTACCTGCTAGCAGAAAAGCCCTAAATGAAAAATTTGGAGAATTGAAAATAATAGGCATATACAGGATCCTCCACTCTCCAAATATCTGATAGGCCAGAGATTGGGGACACATTTTGAACGTCCCAGAATCACAAAAGCAAAGATCATATCTAGTATCTTTTCAGACTACAAAGAAAAAAAAAGTAAATGACAGTGCCATAAAGATAAAAAGTAATCATTAAAAAACTTCAAGAAGGGGGCTAGAGCTGTGGTGCAAGAGCTAGGGCATCTGCCTTGCATATGCTAACCTAATGCAGATCACAGTTTGATCCCTCAGCTTCCCATATGGTTCCCCAAGCCAGGAGCAATTTCTGAGCACATAGCCAGGAGTAACTCCTGAGCATCACCAGCTGTGGCCCAAAACAAACAAACAAACAAACAAAAAACCTTCAAGGAAGTCATACTATGTATGTTGCTCAAGCTATTATATAATATCAAAGAACTGGAAACACTCTAATAGCTTCTTAAAGTTGAAATTACTCAAGTATCAAAAATCGAACTATTAACTAAAAATAAAATTACAGATCAATAAAGTTCCTGAACAAAATCATTGTGAATCAAATTCAATAATTTATCAAAAGAACATACACCACGATCAAGTGCAATTCATTCTAGGAATGTAAGAAAGTTTCAATATGAGGATCCAGAGTGGTGATTCAGAGCAGTAAGGTGTTTGCCTTGCCAACACTAGCTTAGAATGAACCGTGGTTCGATCCCCTGGCATCCTATATAGTACCCCAAGCGAGGAGCGATTTCTGAGTGCTTAGCCATGAGGAACCCCTGAGTGTCACCAGGTGTGGCCCAAAGAAAACAAAACAAAAAATGGTTTAATATCAAATAATGCAATATATCATATTAATCAAAGAAAAGATAGAAACCATTTGACTATATTAAAAGATAGAGAGAAAGCTTTTGACAAGATTGAACACTCACTCATTAAAAATATTCAAAAAAGTGTGAATAGAGGGGCCAGCAAGGTGGTGCTAGAGGTAAGGTGTCTGCCTTGCAAGCGCTAGCCAAGGAAGGACCAAGGTTCGAACCCCCGGCGTCTCATATGGTCCCCCCAAGCCAGGGGCAATTTCTGAGCACTTAGCCAGGAGTAACCCTTGAGCATCAAACAGGTGTGGCCCAAAAACCAAAAAAAAATGTGAATAGAAATAACAGATATCAAAATGACCATGTTTATTTAAGACAAACCCATGAGCAACATCATTCTCAATGGTAAAAAAAAAAATTAAAAACCTTCATTTATACTTGATGTATATGACAAGGGTGCCCACTATCTTCAAAATTATTCAATATATTTTTAGAAAGTTATAGTAAGG
Organism: Suncus etruscus; assembly: GCF_024139225.1. Lineage (NCBI taxonomy): Eukaryota > Metazoa > Chordata > Mammalia > Eulipotyphla > Soricidae > Suncus > Suncus etruscus. The sequence goes on from NC_064854.1 coordinate 90,464,589, forward strand.
AAGGGAGGAGGGAGGGAGGGAAGGGAGGGAGGGAGGGAAGGAGAGAGGGAGGGAGGGAAGGAGAGAGGGAAGGAGGGAAGGGAGGGAGAGAAGGAGGGAGGGAGGGAATGGAGGAAAGGGGGAGAGAAGGGAGGAGGGAAGGAAGGGAGGATGGGAGGGAGGGAGGAAGGAAGGGAGGGAGGGAGGGAGGAAGGGAGGGAGGGAGGAAGGGAGGGAGGGAGGAAAGAAGGGAGGGAGGGAGGGAGGGAGGGAAAGGAAGGAGGGAGGGGAGGGAGGGAAAGGAAGGGAGAGAGGGAGGGAAAGGAAGGGAGGGAGGGAAAGGAAGGGAGGGAGGGAAAGGAAGGGAGGGAGGGAAAGGAAGGGAGGGAGGGAGGGAAAGGAAGGAAGGAAAGAAGAAAGAAAGGAGGGAGGGAAGGAAGGAAGGAAGGAAGGAAGGAAGGAAGGAAGGAAGGAAGGAAGGAAGGAAGGAAGGAAGGAAAGAAAGGGGGAGGAAAGGGAAGGGAAGGAAAGGAAAGGGAAGAAAAGGAAAGAGAAGGGAAGGGAAGGAAAGAAAGGAAAGGAAAGGAAAGGAAGAAAAGGGAAGGAAGGAAAAAGGAAGGGAAGGAAGAAAAAGGAAGGAAAGGAAGGAAAAAGGAAGGAAAGAGGAAGGAAAGAAAGAAAAAGGAAGGAAAGGAAGGAAAAAGGAAGGAAAGGAAGAAAAAGGAAGGAAAGGAAGGAAAAGGGAAGGAAAAAGGAAGGAGAGGAAGAAAAAGGAAGGAAAGGAAGGAAAAAGGAAGGAAAGGGAGGAAAGGAAAGGAAGGAAGGAAGGGAAGGAAGGAAGGAAGGAAGAAGGAAGAAGGAAGGAAGGAAGGAAGGAAGGAAGGAAGGAAGGAAGGAAGGAAGGAAGGAAGGAAGGAAGGAAGGAAGGAAGGAAGAAGTTACCATATAACCCAGTGTTACACCTCTTGGTATATATGCTGAAACACAAAAAATTTATTTTGAAAAGATATATGCACAACTGTGTTCATTGCAATAGTCAGGATATGGAAAGAACCCAATTGTCCAATTTCAGATGAGGGGTTAAAGGTGTGGTATGTATACATATAAACACATGTACACAATGAAATGTTATGCAGCTATAACAGGGGTGGCAAACAAGTTCGACACAAAGAGCCAAAATTTTAAACTGTAAGACTCAGAGAGCCACACCACGCAGTGACCTGCCAAAACAAACACTCACACAAAAGCATATAATTTTAACAATAATATATTAAACACATATTGCATTTTGCCATTTTGAGTGAGGGTAAAAACCCTGCAGTGATGGTGAGGGTGTGCTCCATCCTCCACATTAAGAACTAACGGCAAGTTGTGACACAACATGTGACACATGGGTGTCCCTGCTCACTGGCCCGTGCAGTTATTTCCGAGAGAATGGGAGACCGGATGACGCAGCCTGGGGGCGGGACTCCAAGCTCAGTGATCTCTCCTCATAGGTCCCTCCTCAGAAGCAGCAGAACAAAATCCAAACTTGGCAAAGAGCCACAGTATGCAAAATAATAAGAGGCAAAGAGCCTCATTCATTTTGGCCGGGAGCCGCATGCAGCTCGAGAGTTGCGTGTTTGCCACCCCTGGTAAGAACAGGTGAATGTGTATCAAGTTAAGTGAAATTGAAATAAAAGGGAGAAGGACAAATATCAGAGATGATATCTTACTTCATATGGCCTGATGAGAGACAAAACACAAGTCAAGACATTATAAAGCCATGACAAATTTTTTACTTAAGATGATAAAAATTCCAATTACAAAACATTGTAAGAAAAATACTAAATGAAGAAAAGGGGAAATTATATAAGGTCATATAAGGAAAGTAGTAGAAGACCTTGAACACTTTGTGGTGATGAACATCCAGTAATTTTGTACATCAGTGCCATAACCATAAACACTATTGTAACCATGCAGCTAGACTATATTTTAAATATGATGTGTAAACATTGGAATACTATTCATCTAAAATAAAATATTAAATCTTGACTTATTATAGTTAAATAGAGTTAGAGAATATTATGTTAGGGAAAATAAGTCCAGACCAAGGGTAGCTATCAGAAAACCTGATTCAAGTAGTGTATAGAAAAAATTAAGCCAGTGCTCTAGAAAGTTAGAATGCAATTTTTCATGGCTAAAATAAGATTTTATGGATTTCATTTATTTAGAAATTGATTATTGTTTTTCCTCAGATAGTGTTCTAGTGTAAGTTTTTTTTTCTTTAGTGATTTTTGTTTTATGTTTGTATTTTGTTTTTGAGCCACTCAAAATGTGCTCTGTGCTCAACGGTCATGGCGAGCAGGGCTTATGAGGACATATTGGGTTGCTGGGAATCAAACCTGGGTTCGCCATTTGTAAGCCAACTGCCAGTACCAATGTACTATTCCTCAGACCTTTGCAATGAGTTTTAGAGTGCATTAGATAGCTTTGACTTGATATATGTATCCTTCAAGTCAATGATCATGAGTGATAAGACCCTTCAAAACCAAAAGAAATTATTTACCTTCTGGATCAAGTATTCATACAACCTCTGGGGTTACTAGATAATGCATGTAGCTTATACACAATATATAATTTATATATATTAATAATAACTGTTCAATTTTATTTACACAACTTTTTGGACTGCGACCTATTTTAATCAAATGTTTCTGTCAGTCAATGCATAATAGTCATCTTCCTTTTCTCTCACTGCCATTTTGTCCTATTACCCATAAGAGGGGATAAGAAAATGGTTTTATTTCTAAAAAGTGAATTTGAGATCTCTGAGAAATTTTTTATGTTCATTGTTCCTGCAGGTGGATCTGGCAGGATTGTGCTTGAAAGCCGGAATAAAGAATCTCAGCACAGTGTTTCTAATGACAGATAGTCAAGTGGCTGATGAGAAATTTCTGGTACTCATTAATGATCTCTTGTCATCTGGTAAGAGATGCTTTGTCCTTGAGTGTTATTGTTAAATTTTATGAGTTAAAATCATTTAAAGATGGTAACTTGTTCAATATCAGATAAGTAGGTTATAAAACTGAGTAGAGTTGGGAAGAAATTATAGCATGAAACTAATTAAGTATTTTTGCAGAATTGATGCTGGACCTCCTCTCTGAGATCTATTATTCTTTTTTTTTTTTTGATGCCCGTTTGATGCTCAGGGGTTACTCCTGGCTAAGCACTCATAAATTGTTCTTGGCTTGGGGGGACCATATGGGATGCGGGGGGATTGAACCGCGGTCCTTCCTTGGCTAGTGCTTGCAAGGCAGACGACATCTTACCTCTAGCGCCACCTCGCTGGCCCTGAGATCTATTATTCTTTCTGTGCAAATAATACATTATTTCATTTTTTCTTTATTTAAACATCTTGATTACAAATATAATTGTGATTAGGTTTCAGTCATGTAAAGAATACCCCCCCTTCACCAGTGCAACATTCCTACCACCAATGTCCCAAATCCCCCTCCATCCCACCCCACCCCCACCTGTACTCCAGACAGACTTTGGTGAGTACAGTTATAGAAATAACTACACAGAAAACTACCATAATACATTATTTCATGGTTCTGTTAGTGAAAATAGAACTAATTACTGGAAGCATGAGGCAAAGGGCCTAATGAAGAGATGATATTCTCTCCTCTAAATACAAGAGGAATTTGAGAATTAATATACTTTAGGTTAGTTGGATATTAGAATTAAGATACACATTCTGAGAATGTGTATAAAGAAAATTTAAACAATTAGGAATGATTAGACTACCAATTTAACTAATTAAGTATGCATAACTTTGTAAAAGCAAAGTAGAAGCAGATCTGATATAGAAAATCTCTGCATAGTTTTCTTTTGTTTTCAAATATATTCTTGTGGGCTGTCATTTGCCCTATGACTGTCAGGAAAAGAAATAAGACTCTAGAAGAAAGTTCAATACCTTACTGTTCTTATTTACTTATGAACTCAATGTTTCTCAACCACTCCAAAAATATATCTTGATATGAGTATATAATATTACATATAAGTATAGATAAGTATGAGGTTACCCTTCCCACAATGTTAATATCATACTCAACCACACCTGCAAGGAGTCTGCGGTTTGGAATAAAGAATATAAGTCCTGGCTGGGAGAGGAGAGGATAGAAAAAAAAGGCAGCAAGGAAGTCTGGGTAGTGGCTGAAAGAGAGACAGGCAGATAGAGTAAGCAGAAGAGCAGACAAGAAGCTGCTTGGAAAAGGCTTAGCATAGAAGCCACGTGAAGAAATGCACATGACAGTAGGGCCATGAAATCAAGCTGGCTGACTCCTGAAATTTTAATTGACTGCTTCTAAATTTCTTTTTTTTATTTTATTTTATTTTTTTTATTTTTTTAATTTATTTTTTATTTAAACACCTTGATTACATACATGATTGTGTTTGGGTTTCAGTCATGTAAAGAACGCCACCCATCACCAGTGCAACATTCCCACCACCAATGTCCCAAATCTCCCTCCTCCCCACCTAACCCCTGCCTGTACTCTAAACAGGCTCTACATTTCCCTCATACATTCTCATTATTAGGAAAGTTCAGAATGTAGTTATTTCTCTAACTAAACTCATCACTCTTTGTGGTGAGCTTCATGAGGTGAGCTGGAACTTCCAGCTCTTTTCTCTTTTGTGTCTGAAAATTATTATTGAAAGAATGTCTTTCATTTTTCTTAAAACCCATAGATGAGTGAGACCATTCTGCGTTTTTCTCTCTCTCTCTGACTTATTTCACTCAGCATAATAGATTCCGTGTACATCCATGTATAGGAAAATTTCATGACTTCATCTCTCCTGACAGCTGCATAATATTCCATTGTGTATATATACCACAGTTTCTTTAGCCATTCATCTGTTGAAGGGCATCTTGGTTGTTTCCAGAGTCTTGCTATGGTAAATAGTGCTGCAATGAATATGGGTGTAAGGAAGGGGTTTTTGTACTGTATTTTTGTGCTCTTAGGGTATATTCCTAGGAGTGGTATAGCTGGATCATATGGGAGCTCGATTTCAAGTTTTTGGAGGAATCTCCATATCGCTTTCCATAAAGGTTGAACTAGGCGGCATTCCCACCAGCAGTGGATAAGAGTTCCTTTCTCTCCACATCCCCGCAAACACTGTTTATTCTCATTCTTTGTGATGTGTGCCATTCTCTGTGGTGTGAGGTGGTATCTCATTGTTGTTTTGATTTGCATCTCCCTGATGATTAGTGATGTGGAGCACTTTTTCATGTGTCTTTTGGCCATTTGTATTTCTTTTTTGTCAAAGTGTCTGTTCATTTCTTCTCCCCATTTTTTGATGGGATTAGATGTTTTTTTCTTGTAAAGTTCTGTCAGTGCCTTGTATATTTTGGAGATTAGCCCCTTATCTGATGGGTATTGGGTGAATAGTTTCTCCCACTCAGTGGGTGGCTCTTGTATCCTGGGCACTATTTCCTTTGAGGTGCAGAAGCTTCTCAGCTTAATATATTCCCATCTGTTAATCTCTGCTTTCACTTGCTTGGAGAGTGCAGTTTCCTCCTTGAAGATGCCTGTAATGTCCTGGAGTGTCTTGCCTATGTGCTGTTCTATATATCTTATGGTTTTGGGGCTGATATCAAGGTCTTTAATCCATTTGGATTTTACCTTCATACTTGATGATATCTGGGGGTCTAAGTTTAATTTTTTGCAAGCAGCTATCCAATTGTGCCAACACCACTTGTTGAAGAGGCTTTCTTTGCTCCATTTAGGATTTCTTGCTCCTTTATCAAAAATTAGGTGATTGTATGTCCGGGGAACATTTTCTGAGTATTCAAGCCTATTCCACTTATCTGAGGGCCTGTCCTTATTCCAATACCATGCTGTTTTGATAACTATTGCTTTGTAGTACAGTTTAAAGTTGGGGAAAGTAATTCCTCCCATATTCTTTTTCCCAATGATTGCTTTGGCTATTCGAGGGTGTTTATTGTTCCAAATGAATTTCAAAAGTGTCTGATCCACTTCTTTGAAGAATGTCATGGTTATCTTTAGAGGGATAGCATTAAATCTGTATAATGCCTTGGGGAGTATTGCCATTTTGATGATGTTAATCCTGCCAATCCACGAGCAGGGTATGCATTTCCATTTCCGCATGTCCTCTCTTATTTCTTGGAGCAGAGTTTTATAGTTTTCTCTGTATAGGTCCTTCACATTTTTAGTCAAGTTGATTCCAAGATATTTGAGTTTGTGTGGCACTATTGTGAATGGGGTTGTTTTCTTAATGTCCATTTCTTCCTTATTACTGTTGGTGTATAGAAAGGCCATTGATTTTTGTGTGTTAATTTTGTAGCCTGCCACCTTGCTATATGAGTCTATTGTTTCTAGAAGCTTTTTGGTAGAGTCTTTAGGGTTTTCTAAGTAGAGTATCATGTCATCTGCAAACAGTGAGAGCTTGACTTCTTCCTTTCCTATCTGGATTCCCTTGATATCTTTTTCTTGCCTAATCGCTATAGCAAGTACTTCCAGTGCTATGTTGAATAGGAGTGGTGAGAGAGGACAGCCTTGTCTTGTACCAGAATTTAGAGGGAAGGCTTTTAGTTTTTCTCCATTGAGGATAATATTTGTCGTTGGCTTGTGGTAGATGGCTTCAACTAGATTGAGAAAGGTTCCTTCCATTCCCATCTTCCTGAGAGTTTTGATCAAGAATGGGTGTTGGACCTTATCAAATGCTTTCTCTGCATCTATTGATATGATCATGTGGTTTTTATTTTTCTTGTTATTGATGTTGTGTATGATGTTGATAGATTTACGGATGTTAAACCAGCCTTGCATTCCTGGGATGAAACCTACTTGATCATAGTGGATGATCTTCTTAATGAGGCATTGAATCCTATTTGCCAGGATTTTGTTGAGGATCTTTGCATCTGCATTCATCAGCGATATTGGTCTGTAATTTTCTTTTTTTGTAGCATCTCTGTCTGGTTTGGGTATCAAGGTGATGTTGGCTTCATAAAAGCTATTTGGAAGTGTTTCCGTTTGTTCAATTTCATGAAAGAGTCTTGCCAGGATTGGTAGTAGTTCCTCTTGGAAAGTTTGAAAGAATTCATTAGTGAATCCATCTGGGCCTGGGCTTTTGTTTTTCGGCAGACCTTTGATTACCATTCTAATTTCATCAATGGTGATGGGGGTGTTTAGATATGCTACATCCTCTTCCTTCAACCGTGGAAGATTATAAGAGTCCAAGAATTTATCCATTTCTTCCAGGTTCTCATTTTTAGTGGCATAGAGTTTCTCAAAGTAGTTTCTGATTACCCTTTGAATCTCTCTCATATCAGTAGTGATCTCTCCTTTTTCGTTCCTAATACGAGTTATCAAGTTTCTCTCTCTCTCTTTCTTTGTTAGGTTTGCCAGTGGTCTATCAATCTTGTTTATTTTTTCAAGGAACCAACTTCTGCTTTCGTTGATCTTTCGGATTGTTTTTTGGGTTTCCACTTCGTTGATTTCTGCTCTCAACTTTGTTATTTCCTTCTGTCTTCCTATTTTTGGGTCCTTTTGTTGAGCATTTTCTAGTTCTATTAGCTGTGTCATTAGGCTACTCAGGTAAGCTCCTTCTTCCTTCCTGATGTGTGCTTGCAAAGCTATAAATTTTCCTCTCAGTACTGCTTTTGCTGTGTCCCATAAGTTCTGATAGTTTGTGTCTTGATTGTCATTTATTTCCAGGAACCTTTTGATTTCCTCCTTGATTTCATCTCGGACCCACTGGTTATTGAGTATGAGGCTATTTAACTTCCAGGTGTTAAGGTTTTTCTTCTGAGTCCCTTTGGAATTCACAAATAATTTCAGAGCCTTGTGGTCAGCAAAGACAGTCTGCAAAATTTCTATCCTCTTGATCTTATGGAGGTATGTTTTATGTGCCAGCATGTAGTCTATCCTGGAGAATGTCCCATGTACATTGGAGAAGAATGTGTATCCAGGTTTCTGGGGATGGAGTGTCCTATATATATCCACTAAGCCTCTTTCTTCCATTTCTCTCCTCAGGTCTAGTATATTCTTGTTGTGTTTCAGTCTGGTTGACCTATCCAGTGTTGACAAAGCCGTGTTAAGGTCCCCCACAATTATTGTGTTGTTATTGATATTATTTTTCAGATTTGTCAACAGTTGTATTAAATATTTTGCTGGCCCCTCATTCGGTGCATATATGTTTAGGAGAGTTATTTCTTCCTGCTCTTCATACCCCTTGATTAATATAAAATGTCCATCTTTGTCCCTTACAACCTTCCTGAGTATAAAGTTTGCATTATCTGATATTAGTATGGCCACTCCAGCTTTCTTATGGGTGTTGTTTGCTTGGATAATTTTTCTCCAGCCTTTTATTTTGAGTCTATGTTTGTTCTGACTATTCAGGTGCGTTTCTTGTAGGCAGCAGAAGGTTGGATTGAGTTTTTTGATCCATTTAGCCACTCTGTGTCTCTTAACTGGTGCATTTAGTCCATTGACGTTGAGAGAAAGAATTGTCCTGGGATTTAACGCCATCTTTATTTCAAAATTTGGTGTGTCTTTTGGGTAGTCTTGTCTTAGATTAGGTCTTTCAGTTTTTCTCTTAAGACTGGTTTTGTGTCTGTGAAGTTTCTGAGCTGTTTTTTGTCTGTGAAACCATGTATTCTTCCGTCAAACCAGAAAGTGAGTTTTGCTGGGTATAGTATTCTGGGTGAAGAATTCATTTCATTCAGTCTTGTTACAATATCCCACCACTGCTTTCTGGCATTGAGTGTTTCTGGTGACAGGTCTGCTGTAAATCTCAGGGAAGCTTGCTTGAATGTGATTTCCCCTTTTGATCTTGCTGTTTTCAGAATTCTGTCTCTATCTGTGGGATTTGTCATTGTGACTAGGATGTGTCTTGGGGTGTTTTTTCTGGGGTCTCTTTTGGTTGGTACTCTTCGAGCATGCAGGATTTGATCACCTATATTCTTTAGCTCTGGATGTTTCTCTTTAATGATGTTCTTGACCATTGATTCTTCCTGGGATTTTTCTTCCTGGGTCTCTGGGACTCCAATGATTCTTAAGTTGTTTCTGTTGATCTTATCATAGACTTCTATTTTCATCTGTTCCCATTCTTTGACTAATTTTTCCATTGTCTGCTCATTTGCTTTAAGTTTTTTGTCCAATCTCTCCTGCTGTATGGAATTGTTATGTATCTCATCTTCCACAGCACCAAGTCTATTCTCAGCTTCTGACATCCTGTCCCAGAGCTTATCCATTTTGTCATTCACTTCGTTTACTGACTTTTTCAGGCCTGTTAATTGATATGTTATTTCAGTTTGGAGTTTTGTGATTTCTGTCTTCATATTTTCTTGGCTCTTATTAGTGTTCTGTTCAACTCGATTCATGGTTTCTTTGAGTTCTTTGAACATATTCCATATTGCTAGTCTAAAGTCCTTATCTGAGAGGTTGATTAGTTGGTTGGCCATTATCTGGTCATCAGAATTGTCCTCTTCATTCTCTATGTCTGGTGCTGGCCTGCGTTGTTTCCCCATTGTCACACTTGTGTTTTGGGTTTTTCTACGTGTTGTTTTTCTACGTGTTGTGGTGGTATTCATTGGCTATATGATGTAGGCAGCACACTTCTCTGGCTCCGCCCTTTCTGGATGGGCTGACTTGTCTCTAGGGGAGGGGAGTCCTCCGTGGGTGAAGCCTCACAGTGGATCAAATCTTAGGCCCAAGCATTCAACAGAGAAGACAGTCCGAGGAGGAATGCTTGCTTCTGTGTTATAGCTCAGTTCTTAGTGTGATTTTTTCTTCTTGTTACGATGGTGTTCTTTTCTTAGAAAGAGCGCACGGCAGTGTAGCGAAGATGAGCGGCCGTGCTCTGCTGGAGCCTCTTTTGCCCCACTCCCAAGAGTTTCACGCAAGAGGACAGTAGAGAAACATTTACACGGAGCACTCACAGTTGGGCTGCACTGGGCGGGCGCAGATTCGTGGCTTTTCCCTGCCTGATGTCCCAAACAGGGCAGCTGGCTTCTGCGAAAGCCCGCCGGTTTTCCGCTTCTAAATTTCTATGTCATTATCCTGAACCTTCAGACCCATTGGCTTAAGGGGTAAAGGTGCCATGCTGAGAAAAGCCTCACCCCAGATGCATGGACATTAGACTTTACATATTAATTTAAAACAACAAATGGCACTTGAACACGAACACAGAACCTAAGAAGCAGAAGATCTCAACAATAGTGAGTGTCTTGACACTGTTGGTAGTTACCGTTTTTTCAAACTGGACTGAAAATGGAGAGCCTAGAATTTTGAAGCACATGGAGCCTGATCTGAATATGGCTGAGACACCTTCAGGCGGAAGGTGGGCAGTGATGGCGAGTGCTGAAAACTTGGAGGACCATTCCAAAGGCCCCCGACCTTTCTTCTACCAAGGTTGTCTTTTCCGAGGACCTTGGCCTCTCAATTTGTAGAAACGTATAGAGTTCACCGATTGGGAAAAAACCAAAGAGAAAGCTCCATTGGAAGGGGTCCTACAGCGTTCAATACAGATTCTGGCCAGATGACTTATTTCAGCTGCTCTAAAATCTCAGACATGCTATGGCAGCGGTGAGTGTGCATCCAGAGACAAACATTTATTCAGTGAGTTGCAGCAGGAGCACTCCCTGCAGGCAGGCAGGCCGGGTCAGCACCCGCTGAGCCACTTCTCAGTGGCCCCAGCCAGGGACACTTGGGTTCCATGGAGATAAACCGTGATACCACCTGTGTACCCTGGGGATTAGCCCCCAGGCTCACCAGCTTCTGGACATCATGATGATGAAGAAAAAGAAGATAGAGAACACAAGTCCAGTGAAGCCCAATGAAGAAGCTGATTTCAAAACCTCCTGCATCTTAACTATGTTTCAGGTTAATTTCTTGACCCTATGTGTATCAATCATTGTCTTACTGGTTAAAATGTGTCTTATCTGTATGATATTACTATTTTGTTCTAACCCCGACTGCAAACAAAAAATTTTATATCTAACTTTATTGCTTTAATATTTGTTTGCACAATTCTGGGAAAATGCATGTTAGAGTTTTGAAGGTTCTCTGCTATCCTAGTGAATTTTTCCCAATTACTACAATATTTTATTGTGTATTTTATGTAGCAGCTTATTTTCAAACTGTATTATCTGCAAAAATCTTCTTGTGATTTTGTTTAGAGGAGTTTATAAAAAACAGTAGGAAGTTCTAGACATATTAATACTCTTGGTGTAATAGTGCTAAGATTTGCAGAAAAGTTTTAATGTTTATGCTCAGAGAAGTCTAAGAAAAAATTGTGATATGTATAAGATATGGAAAATATTTATTGTTTGAAAGGAATTGCGTACAATGTAAACTTTGGATGCTTTGGGTTATATTAGAGTTCCTCTTTTGGTGGAAAACAAAAATAAAAGTTCTGTAACTTTTCTCAATGTTTTTTAAACACAAAGAAGGAATAAATGTGAGGTTACTCCTCCCCCAATGCTCTATGTTAACATCACCTGGATAGTCAGACCCACCCACACCTGGAAGGGATCTTTGGTTTGGAGTAAAGAGAACGTGTGGCCTGGGGGGAAGGGAAGAGAAAAAAGGCAGTAGAGAAAAAGGCAGCAAGGACGGACGTATGGAGATGAGAGAGAAAGAGGGAGAGAGAGAAGAGAGGAGAGAGAGAAAGAAGAACAAGAACAAGAAGAAGAAGAACAAGAACAAGATGAAGAACAAAAAGAAGATGAAGAAGAACAAGAAGAAGAAGAACAAGAACAAGCTGAAGAACAAGAACAAGCTGAAGAACAGAACAAGAACAAGATGAAGAACAAGAACAAGATGATGAAGAACAAGAACAAGAAGAACAAGATGAAGAACAAGAACAAGAAGAACAAGAACAAGATGAAGAACAAGAAGAACAAGATGATGAAGAACAAGAACAAGATGATGATGAAGAAGAAGAAGAATATGAAGAAGAAGAAGAAGAAGAAGAAGAAGAAGAAGAAGAAGAAGAAGAAGAAGAAGAAGAAGAAGAAGAAGAAGAAGAAGAAGAAGAAGAAGAGGGAAAGATGAGAGAATGAAAAAGAGGGAGAGAGAGAAAAAGAGGGAGAGAGAGAAAAAGAGGGGGAGAGAGAACTGCCATGGAATAAACTGAGCTGATTCATGAAACTTAAACTGACTGCTTGCAAATTAATTTCTCTGTCATTACTACCCTATGTCTTCATAACCATTGCCAAAAGACCGAGAGGCATTGTGCTGAAGAAGGCTTCACCTAGACACATGACTTTAGGCTTTTTGGGGGGAGGCACACCCGGTGACACTGAGGGGTTACTCCTGGCTATGCACTTAGAAATCGCTCCTGGATTGGGGGACCATATGGGATACTGGGGGGTTAAACCATGGTCTGACCTAGGTCAGTCATGTGAAAGGCAAATGCCTACCGCTTGTGCCACCATCTTGACCTCGACTTTAGATTTTTTTAATATTAATTTAAAATGACAGAAAAACATACCTAAGATATTTATAAAAAAAATACAATATATAAAAGAAAACAATACTATGTATTATATATTTATATAAGTGTGAAATGGGATATTTATGCAGTTATATTTGCTTTAATTAAAGGGGAAATATGCTTTCCTTGATCTTAAATAAAATTCTGCATCTACATAACTAATTCTGGTTAAGAAATTAAATTAAGTAAACAGATGCTCCTGAATAATACTGTCTGCTTTTACTGCACTTCAGAAAGTCCATTTGTCTACAGTCCCTTACCTGGTTATCTAACTGAATTTCTCTTTTGCTCATAAGGCAAGTGCCATAATTTAAATAATATTTCTTTAGTCTATCCCATATCAAAACCCATTTCATGCCCTGTAATCCTTAGGAACTTTACTGCTTTGGGATTATTGTCTGCTTAAAATTATGTGTCCTATTGCCCAGGTCATTTTATTGTAACTTGGCAAAGATTCAGTTTTCTAATTACACTTCATAATTATTGCAGACATTATGCCAATTTTTAAGAGTGGTATAAAACAATTACATATGGTTTTTATTTTATTATGATAGTAATCTTAAAATTAATATGTACCATTATGCTATGGCAAAGATTATTCTGTGAAATATAGCACTTTTGTCCAGATCTTGCACAAATTTTCTTTGAGCAGACTTTTGGAATTCTAGCATTATGAACATTACACAGACTCCACATTTGCACCTTATTTTGCTTTTGTTTGTGAAGCAAGATAGATTTTATAGGATGACATTTACTTAAAAATATGAGAGAGAAAAAATAATACATGTTCAAGAGAGAACAAAGGTTTCTCCAAAATAAAAAAGGCCAGGATCAATAGTTTAAGGGGGAATATTACTTAAGAGAGCAAGACAATGTAATGTTTTTTATAATCCAAAAGTTGTCCCATGCTTATACTTTTTCTCCTAAAATCTGTTATTGCTAGTTTTCCAAATGCCATTTTTTAACTCTCCCCATATACTGTAACAGTATTTCACCTAACTGTTGACACACTTTTCATTATTTTACTGAATTAAACAATCCTCCCACCCTGAAGCTGTGTCATCCAAATGGCTAACTTATAAAATAGCAAAACATATAAAATAGTATTTTCAAAGATCCTATTTTGGGGGTCTTAGAGCAAGTACTGACCTATAAGGTGCTTTATATGTATTCAGCCAAACCAGGTTATATCTTAAGAACAGCATATTTTCCTCTACACATCACTAGGAGTATTCAAGAGCCTGAGCACAGAGCCAAGAATAAATCCTATATATATATATATATGTGTGTGTGTGTGTGTGTGTGTGTGTGTGTGTGTGTGTGTGTGTGTGTGTGTGTGTGTGTGTTTGGCACATAAACAAATAAAAGAAAAAATCTTTAAAGATTATAGACATGTTGCCATGTGTAGTTCACCCTGTACTCAATCAAATGTACATGCTTATAAATTGGTATGAGATATAGAAAATGTTGCACTTTCAACAACTGAAATTTTATTTCTCAAATAAATATTTTAAATATAAGTTTAAAAAACCATTTTTCTCATGTTCAAATAAATTTCTGGAGCCCTATCCAGTGAAAAATATACACCTGCTTCAAAATCATGAAATGTCAAATTTGCATTTTTCTTTTCAAGACTTTCATGTATCAAGGACAGAGTCATAGTACTCAGGGAGAACAATTGGTTTGCATGCAACTGAAAAAAGATTAGATCCCTGGCATCCTATTTTGTTCCTTAACATCCAAGGATTGATTCCTGAGTGCAGAGCCAGAAGTACTCCCTGAGTTTGACCAAAAAATAAAAACAAAGAAACAAAAAACTTTCTATAAAATATTTGTATACACATATTAAAGATAAAATATAATAAAATATTTACTGTTCTCTCTAAATAATCCTCCATTTTTCTCTAACCACTAAGGTCTAATTTTTAGTTAGAAATTGGCTACCAGGGTCTGTGAGGTTTCCCGGGGCCACACAGGGGTTCTTGGATACAAAGGGTGAACATCCTACAGTGGTACCTCGGTGCTCAGTCACACGAGGCACCATACTCTGCTTGAACCATAAAAATGGCCATATAAAACTCTTTAACATACCCTTTATCCCTAGATTATGCCTTCTTTTAGGACCTGAAGGACATGACCAGCCAGATCACTGAAGCAACAACCGTGACCTACAGAGTTTTACCACAGAGCCTAAGCATTGAACACATTCAGCCAAACTAACATGCACTTACTCTTATACCTTCCCTTCTCATTACTTCATATTTTTGTTGTGGTTGTTGTTTGACTGTTGGTTTGTTTTGTTTTGTTTTTCCTACTCTCTCTTCTTGTCTCCCTCTTCCTCCACCTTCTCCTTCTCACTATCATCAATTCAACCTATGTCCAATAAAGATCACACAGTTACCCCCTCCTATAGGAAAGGAAAGCTGACATATAGGGCGCTGTGGACAATACCACAAAGGGTAAACACCTATATAGATAGACCTCATGAACACAATGGTCAGTACTCGAGACACAAAACCTATACATATCCAAAAGTTGAACTATTAGTTTCCTTTCCTTACAAGTACTATACTTACCTATCTTTCTGTTCTCAGTGCACCTCTTGCCCTCCTGGCCTCTCTACATTAATATACACCTAAACTAACTAACGTCTATATGTTTATATGTGAGCAGGAGCACACGGAGATAGGAATCCTCGTTAAGGGACAAACCTATACCACAAACAACCCATACCTATACCCTATATAACCCCTCTCATATACTACCCCTTCTCCCTCCCCAGAAATCCGGCTATCCCTTCACCCCTCAATCCCACCCCCGATATCCCCACCACATTATAACACTCTACCCTCAGTTCTTAATCCATTAGGCATCAAGACCGACCTCCTACCCCAACAAGCCAGTACCCACTACACAAGTGAAGAGACACCCACCCAAACTCTCACCTCGTTCCGGCAAGAAAATACAACCAACACCCCGACTGACCCATGCAGTGCGGCCCTCCTAATCACCTCTCTCGAGTGTGAACTGTGGCTTGATACCGGAACTAGCTCTAAAGGACCTTCACTGCAAGAACTCTACCCAAGACCTCTCTGCCTGGACCCCATACTTCACAAGGAAATCTCAAAAGACAATGGGGAAGCCTGTATTTTCATCATAAATATAGACCTATATAACACTGCCTCTTATCCTGTTTCTCCCCAAATGTAATCTCCTGTATCACTTTCTCCCTTTTCTTTGTTTTTTTTTCTTTTTCCTTTCTTTTTTTTTTATCCTTGTTCGGTTTTTTGTTTGTTTTTGTTTTGTTTTAGTTTTTGTTATTTGATTTGATTTGTTTTTGTTTCTTTTGGGTCACTTCTGGTGGCACTCGGAGGGTGGTCCTGGCTCTATGCTTGGAGATCGCCCCTGGTGGGCATGGGGGAACCATATGGAATGCCAGAATTTGAGCCATCATCCTCCTGCAGGAAGAACAGACGCCTTGTCTCCATGCTATTTCTTCCAGCCCCACTTTACTCCTTTAATTACATCTTTTATTTAATTTTTTAAAGAAACTCTTTTTTTCTTTAGATATATGTGAGCATATATATTCCTAGTTTTTGTCGGGTGTCTGTTTTCTTCTCTCTCCACCTCTAAATCCACCAGCAATATAATGTAGCACCACTTCTTCCTGCAAAGACATATTAAACAAAGGGGAAATTTTATGTGTAAAAACTAGCTCTTATCTACTAGGGATAAGAACTCATACTCATTTACAACACAGGGACATCTCCCACCCTGAACGTATGTCATGTAGAAACAACTTAGACTTCAAGGAACTAGACACTGACTATCCAGCCTTGACTCCTGGACCCCAGAAATAGAAACGACAGACTTCTCCACAACAGCTCCAGGAGCTCAATCCCCTCCAGGGCATGCATAATGCTGCTCTGACATCAACAGGTGCCAGTGCTAAATTGATAACCTGACAACGAGGAAATGGGAACAACTTGATCTAAGAGCAAGTTGTCCTTCCTCATCAGCCAACGATAAGACAAAATCAGAAAATGTGTCACCCTTTGATCTGTGCAAAAGCCAAGATTGCTATATACAGATGACTGGATGTTACAACCAGGATGGGACAGTTCACATTCAGGGACCAACAACAACAACAGCATCAAAAAGCTTTAGCCTAGCTTTTGGTCTATGATCTGTTTAACAAACAAGAGCTCCAATTCCAGAGGTCTGACTGAGACAACCACAATTGAACATACTTCCAGAAACATAACGAAAGACTTTATCCCAGGCTCCATCCTAGGAGCAACATAACGACCAAGACCACCAACTATAGAAGATGGATTAAAACGACACTGAAGAAGCAGAATTGCTAGAACCACAAAGAAAGATTCCATCATAAGCTCCATTCTTTGAGCTGCACAGTCACCAAGATCTCTAGAAACAGAGAGGTCTGATTTTACCATCCATGACGAAGCAGAAGTCTTCCATACACCACGAAAACACCAAGGGGAGAGTAAATGATCATGCAAGGAGTCTATAGTTAATCTCATGACAGTACACTTCAGGGGGGGGGGGAGAAACCCTGTATCTCCTCGGCCAAGGGAATTCCCTCTATAATATCCCCAATAGTACTGTGCCTATGCAGGGGGGAAAAAAAGAAAAGCACAAAACAATCATTTTTCTACATGTTTATTTATCGATTGATCAATTTTTTGACGTCTTTATATTTGTGTAAAGATTGAAGTTGATGTCTCCAATATTATTTTATTTTATCTTATCTTTCTCTTTCTTTTTGCATTCCGGCATGAGATGATTTTAGAACTGAGACTGTTGTGTGGTGCTTGTCTTTATTGCTGTGGTGCTCACTGGATATTTAATTTGATATTTCTTTCTGCATTGTCGTGGTGTCAATTGTCTTTTTCACATCCTCTCTCAAACTGAGGTTGAAATCATCTGGAAGGACTCCGCCTATTTTCAGCATATTTGCCTTTTATTTTCTCTTATTTTGTACCCCAATTTATTGCTTTTCTTTCCTTCAAACAAAACCACATAACTCGATTTATCTAGCTCCACTTCTTAAAGAGGGGGAAACAGGGGAGGACACCAGGACGAAACAGATATATGATGACTAATAGTGAGCAGGACAAAGAGGGGACCACCTACTCTAGCAGTCCAGGGGGTGATGGTGGGGTATATGGGTTGCAGAAGGGGAACTGGGATGGGGGGAGGACAAATTTGGTGATGGGTATTCCCCTGATTCAATGTTGATATGAACCTAAAATACTACTGTGAAAGATATGTAAGCCATTATGATCAAAATTAAAATTAAAAAAAAAAAAGAAATTGGCTACCAGTCAAGATATAGCTCAGGGAATCATCAGAATCTTCACACCATCTTAATTTTTCACTTCATAGGGCTGTGCAATTACCGTACTTTTGTAAATATCACAATAGAAATTACGAAGTTATTATAGGTTACATTGTCATTAAGTTATCCACCTCTTCTTATCTCATCCTATTAAGTTTTATGAAACTGAACAATGTGTAAATTTTACTGTTTAGGTTCTTTAAAGAATCCATGCTAAAGTTCATCTTATTTTTTCACACTTTTTTAATTGACAGTTTCAGCTTTCAATTTCTTGACACCATTTTTAAAGTAATATATGATATAAATCTATCACATTAATCTTACTTTTGGTTACTAGTCATATATATCAAAACCTATTAAAATTATATCTTTCAGAATAATAAGCAAAATACTTTAGTTTTTTTTCTTTATTTTTGGGTTACACCTGCTGGTGCTCAGGGATGATGCTGATGTTAATGCTACCTAGGTCTGCACTCAGGATTTTTTGCTGGTGGGCTTGGGGGATGATATGGGATGACAGGGATTAGCCCAAATTAGCTATGAGCAAGGAAAGAACTATATGTTCTGTACAATCACCTCAGGCCCAGAAATACTGCACTGTTTAAAACTGACCTAAGTTACTGGTTTAAGTAATGAAACATACATAAGAAACAGGGTAGTTTTCAGATCAGGAACAAATGATTGCATTGTTTCATATCTCTTGGCTACCAAAGTTGCTGGTGAAATTATGCATAAATTTATGCTCTTTTTTAACTAAAATATTTACTTGTTGCTATATGCTTATTGTTCTGTTATGACTGTAATGCATATATAACTATAATAAAATTTATGTATTTAAGAAATTCTAAAATACATTTAAAATTTTTTTTGGTCTCTGTACCAACTCAGGGACAGCCTAACCCCAGTTTAGTCTAGAGAGATAAAATAGAATCATTCCCTTGCTTATGGGAATAGAAGTTCTGCCTCTAGACTTCCAGAAATTTATGAGACTACTTTATTAAATTACCTACTAACAAGACTTAGTTAGCTTCCTCACTTACATTTCCTATAAAATTCTTATTTATGCTATATTTGAATGTGTTATACCCTATTGGAATTTTTCGCCAACTCTTTTGTTTAGTTGACTCCAAGATATTTGAGTTTGTGTGACACTTTTATGAATGGGATTTGTTTGCCAAAGGAATCTAGTAATTTGTTGGAAGGTAGAATGCATTTTCACCAGATACTGTATTTCAAGGTACTTAATAGGGTATCTTTAGTGTAGAATCATAATTTCTATTTTTAAAGAAAAAAAATCATGATTGCATCCCAACTGGATAGAAGAGAAAGAAATTTATCCACATGGACCAAGGGTTTAAATATCCCTGGAAACCCATAGTCCTGAATATTTTTAAGTCTTCAAATGTGGAAGTAAACAAGCAAGCAAGGTTATACAATCAAAATTGTAGTTAAGGTTGTTGTGGCTTTGAAGAACAAAGTGTTTTTCACTAAACCTATTTGTTTCAGGTTATAGGCTTTAGTGATTCTGTCGCATCCAAATATGTAAATATTTTCTACCTTGTTTTCACTTATTTTTATGACCATAAATCTTCATCACCTTGTTTTTCTCTCTTAAGTTGCTCACAAATCCTTATCAGTTATTTTTTGCTCCGAAGATTCACTAAATTTTTCTCACTCTAATACTCTTTATAAGAAGTTGCATTATTTTCATTATTTTATTTTATAGGTGACACATTCTACCCTACAGTTCTGTGGATTTACTAAATGATAATTTAAAAAATAATAGCATTTTTCTAGAGTATAACTGATGCTTTTAGAGTCTCCAAGTAACTTTTGTGAAGATAGAGAGAGAGGTAGTAGGAGATCTACTGCTTTCATTCTACCAACTTCTGCCATCTAGGGAAGTATCTAAAGAAATATGACTGTGGGCCTTGATTTTGCAAGGTTATAGCACAGCCTACTCTAGGACAGAGAGTCACCCATTCTGACGTCCATCTGCCACCTCATCTCAAAATTTTAAACTGTGGAAACTAACACATTTGCACAAAGAAATTGCAGTTTATATCTCCTATTTTCAAGATGATGTGTCCTAGGGGCAGTGCGGCCTGGGGTGTGGTTGGTGCTGAGTGTGTGAGCATGAATGTGAGTGTGAGTGAATGAGTGTGCAAGGTGATTGTGTGTGCCCACCCCTGCGCCCCTTCCCCACCTACACCTTGATCTTATTGATCGGGGGTTTGACCCGAGATGAGAAAAACCTCCCTCCTGTGAAGCCCCCTGTGTGGGCCCTGTGCAGTGAGGCCTTCCTGGAGGTGGTGGCATTATCACCTAAGGCCCTAGTTCAGTCCGGCCCAGAGTTGGTTCCGAGGGGTCCGGTGCTCGGATGTGATGATTGATCAGATAGACGAGGCCCAGAGGTTTGCCTAAAAGAAAAGAGAGAGAGAGAGAGAGAGAGAGAGAAGAAGAAGAAGAAGAAGAAGAAGAAGAAGAAGAAGAAGAAGAAGAAGAAGAAGAAGAAGAAGAAAATGTGTCCTAGAATCTACTTTATAGCAGAAAGTATACAGTCTCAAAACTCAGACACTAAACTAAGTAAATAGTTTGCAGGTTTTTTTGCATACTAGAAAAATCTGCATGATTAAAAAAATAACTGGAGAGGCACATGTATTAGAGGGCAGCTTTTGTATAATTAATTCAATACATCATTTTCTTAAGTAATGAGGAACATGAAACTTCACAATCACAAACCATAAAATGCAAAGAACAATGGATACACTATGAAGGTCAACTGCAGTTGCAATAAGGAGAAACCTAGGCAAGTTGCCAAACCCATCAAAAAAACTGATGCTGTTAAATAAAGACCTAAAATCAATGTGTAATGATTTAGCAAAAGAAATCAAGAACGAACTAGGCAGTGAAATTAAGTAATCAATAGATGAGCAATTTAACCAACTAAAAGAATTTTTTTTAGAAGATGAGATAATCCCTAAAAATGAAAATGAAGTGAACTAAAGAAGACATTAGAAATCCATATTAACAGAATCACATTGTAGAGAACTGTACAGTTGAACTGGAAGACAAATTATTAGCCAGCATCAATTTTAAAAAGTCAATAAAAAAGGAATATAAAAGTATGGAATAAAATATTAGGTACTTAATAAAGACAAAAGAAATAATCTTCAAATTATAGGAATGCCTGAAGGTTGGGAAAAAAGGAAAGGAGGAAGAACAAGTAAGGGGAGAGATAATAGCAGAAAAATCACCACTATGGAAATTGGTAACTGCAAATCAAAGAGGCCAAAAGAATATCAAAGAAAATGGATGCAAATAGGAGAAAAAACACTTATTGTGTTTAAATTAAAAAAGAACAGAGATAGGTAAAAATCGGCTACCAGAAGTGCCCCTGCAGAAAGGCAGATATTTGTCTGTAAAGGCAGGTGGGAGTGTTCTGCCTCTCCTGTGAGATAACCAACTGGAAGAGACAGAGGAGATGTGTCACCTTAGTGTGTTTCTCTAGTCTTCTCCTGAACCTCTCATGAGAGGGCCAAGAAGGGCCCAGCAAAAGCTCTCTCCTAGGGGCGCCATAGCCAAAAGGCCAAGAAAGACTGAGTGACTGAAAACCAGCTACCAGAGGTGTCCATGCAGAAAGGCACATAATTTGTCTGCGAAGACAGGAGGAAGAGGTTTGCCCCTGCGGTGAGAGAGAGAGAGAGAGAGAGAGAGAGAGAGAGAGAGAGAAGACCTTTGGCTTTGTGTGTTTCTCTACTTTCTGTCTCCTGAAACTCTCCTGAGAGGGCCAAGAAGGGCCCAGCAAAAACTCTCCCATAGAGGCATCGAAGCAGAAAGGCCAAGAAAGACTGAGTGAGTGAGTGAGTGAGTGAGTGAGTGAGTGAGTGAGTGAGTGAGTGAGTGAGTGAAAAACAGCTACCAGAAGTGCCCTGGCAGAAAGGCAGATCCTTTGTCTTGAAGGCAGGTGGTAAAGTTTTGCCCCTGAAGTTAGATTACCAACTAGGAGAGATGGAGGGGACCTGTCACCTTTGTGTGTTTTCTACTCCTCTGTCTCCTGAAACTCTCCAGAGAGAGCCAAGAAGGTCCCAGCAAAAATTGTCTCCAAGAGGCTCCAGAAGACCATGGCCACTCCACTTTGTGGCTGTGCGCAGTTTCTAACTAATGAACCAAACCATACATGCAGGAAAAAAATCACACTACAAGCCTGCCAATGGGGAAGCATTGCAGTCAAACACCATGACAGAGAATGAAGATGATTGTTCTGATGACCCAAAAAAGTTTAAAATAGACATATGGAGGACCATCATGTAAATCAAAGAAACACATTGCTAGCTGAACAGAACACAAAGATAGAAATCGGAAAACTTCAAACTTAAATAACAGATCTGAAAAACATGGTGGCTAAACTGAAAACCTCAATGAAAAGCCTCTCCAACAGGATAATAGTGGCAAGGACAGAAGCAGTGAAATGGAAGATGAAATACAGAACAACTACATGCAGCAGAAGAGGTTGGAAAAGAACCTTAAGGCAAACTATAATTCAATTGAAAATGTACTCAAAGAATGTGAACAGTTGTAAATAGAAGTCTTTGAAAAATTCAACAGAAAGAACATATGAATCAATGGAATCCCAGAGGCCCAGGAAGGGGATTCCCAAGAAGAATCAACAGTCAAAGACATCATCACAGAGAAATTCTCAGAGCTAAAGACTGCATGCAATCAAATCCTGCATGCCAGTAGAATACCAGCTAAAAAGGACCGAAAAATAAAAACACCCCAAGACACATCCTAGTCACAATGACAAATCCCACAAATAGAGATAGAATACTGAAAGCAGCAAGATCAAAAAGGGAAATTACATTCAAAGGAGCACTCTTAAGATTTACAGCAGATATGTCACAAGAAAATCTCAAGGCCAGAAGAGAGTGGTGGGGTATTGTGACAAGGCTGAATGAAATGGAGGCTTCACTTAGAATACTGCACCCAGATGGACTCACGTTTAGGATTGAAGGAAGGATACATAGCTTCATGGATAAGCAACAACTAAGAAACTTTTCCGATGTAAAACCAGCCTTAAAGGAAAACCTGAAAAGTCTACTTTATGACAAGACACCAACAGACACAATCAAACTTATAAATAGAAATGACATTAAATCACATGACAATCATCTCCCTCAATGTCAATGAACTAAATGCACCAAGTAAAAGACACAGTGTGGTGAAATGGATCAAAAAGATGAATCCACTTTTTTGCTACCTACAAGAAACACACCTGAATGGTCAGAACAAATATAGACTCAAAATCAAAGGCTGAAGAAAAATTATCCAAGCAAACAACACACTTAAAACAGCTGGGGTGGCCATAGTAACATCAGACAACCCAAATTAGACTCAGAAAAGTTGTAAGGGACAAGATCGACACTTTGCACTAATCAAGGGATATGTACAACCGGAGGAAATTACACTACTAAACATATACACACCCAATGAGAGATCTGCAACATATCTAATAGAATTATTGACAAATTTGAAAGAGGATATCAATAATAACACAATAATGTGGAAGACCTCAACAGGGCCTTGTCAACACTTGATAGGTCAACCAGACTAAAACTGAACAAAAATATACTAGCCCTGAAAAGAGAAATGGAAGAAAAAGGAATCAAAACATAGGGAGACAGAAGGAAATAACAAAGCTTAAAACAGAAATCAATGAAGTGGAAACCAAAAAACATTCTGAAAGATCAGTGAAAGCAGAAGTTGGTTTTTAGAAAAACAAACAAACAAACAAAATTGATAGAACATTGGAAAAACTCAAAAGAAAAAGAGAAAGCTGATAACCTGTATTAGAAATGAAAATGGGGAGATAACTACAAATATTGCTGAGATTCAAAGGGGAATCAGAGACTATGAGAAACTCTATGCCACCAAACATGAGAACCTGGAAGAAATGGATAAATTCTTGGACTCTTATAACCTGCCACAGTTAAATAAGGAATTGTAGCATATTTAAACACCTCCGTCACTATTGAAAAAATTAGAATGGTAATCAAATGTCTGCCAAAAAACAAAAGCCTAGGCCCAGATGGATTTACTATCGAATTCTTTCAAACCTTTCAAGAGGAACTACTACCAGTCATGGCCAGGCACTTTCATAAAGTTGAGAAAACATATACACTTCCAAATTGTATTTTTAACAATAATTTTTATTTTGACCAAAGTGGATTACATCTTTCACAGTAATATTTTAGGGACATATTAAAATTGAATCAGGGGATTCCCATCACCAAAGTCCTCCTTCCACCCCCGTTCCCAGCTTGCTTCCTATATCCCACTTCCTTATCCCCAGGGCTTCTAGTATAAGTCTGTGTCTAGCTTATTGTAGATTGGGTATTGATTCTTTTGTCATTGGCTTTGGATTTGGTGTTAAAGTCCGATCATTTTTGTTACTACTTAATGATCATACAACTGCTTGGTCTTGGTACCCTCCATTATTTCCCACTCAATTTGAGAAGCGGAGCAAGATGGTTCAAGTTATGTGATTCATTTGAAGAAGAAAAGCAATATAATGGGGTAAAAATCAAGCAAGCCAAAAATGGGCAGAGTCATTAGAGGCTCTCAACATCAGTTTGAGAAGAGAAAGGGAGAAAGGAAGAGAAACACCACAGCAATACAAAAAGAAAAATCAAAAAAAAAATCTAACGAGCACTACAGCAATAATGACAAGCACAGCATAATAATCACGGTCCTGAAATAAAAACAACATGGAGCACAAAAATATAAAAACGACAACAATAACAAAACCAAAGACAAAAAGCTAATTAAAATAAATTAAATAAATTAAAAATTATTTTGTGCTGCTTCTTTTTTTCTGCATAGGCACAGTAAATAATGGGGAAATTAGAGGGGGGAATTCCCTTGGCATAAGAGATGCAGGGTTCCTCCACCCTTTAAGTATACTGTCATGGGAATAACTACAGACTCCTTGCATGTTCACTTAGTCTCCCCTAAATTCTTTGGTGTATGAAGCCAACATTACCTTGATAACAAAACCAGGTAGAGATGCTAACAATAAAAAAAATTATAGACCAATATCCCTAATGAACACAAATGTAAAGATCCTCAACAAAATTCTGGCAAATAGGTTCAATACTCGTCTAGATGGTCATTCACCATGACCAAGTAGGTTTCATCCCAGGAATACAAGGATGGTTTAACACCCATAAACCTATCAATATAATACACAGCATCAAAAACAAAAAACATAAAAACGTGATCATATCAATAGATGCAGAGAAAGCATTTGATAAGCTACAAGACCCATTTTTGATAAAAAAAATAAATAAAAACTCTCAGCAAGATTGGAATGAAAGGAATCTTTCTCAATATAGTTAAGGCCATCTACCTCAAGCCAATGGCAAATATGATCCTCAATGGAGAATAACTGAAAGCCTTTCCTCTAAAGTCTGGAACAAAACCAGGCTGTCCTCTCTCACCTCTCCTATTCAACATAGTACTGGAAGTCCTTGCTATAGCGATTGGACAAGAAAAAGATATCAAGGGAATCCAGATAGGAAAGGAAGAAGTCAAGCTCTCACTGTTTGCAGATGACATGATACTCTACTTAGAAAACACTAAAGACTCTACCAAAATGCTTCTACAAACAATAAACAATGTGGCAAGCTACAAAATTAACACACAAAAATCAATGCCTTTTAATATACCAAAAATGACAAGAAGAAATGAACATGAAGAAAACTATCCCATTCATATTAATGTCACACAAACTCAATTATCCTGGAGTCAACTTGACCAAAGACATGAAGGACCTATACAAAGAAAACTATAAAACCCTGCTCCAAAAAATAAAGACACATGGAAATGGAAACACAAACCTTGCTCATGGATTGACAGGATTAACATCATTAAAATGGCAATATTAAAAGTGAACTTAGACCTCCAGTTAACATCATGTACAAAGGAAAAATATAAATAGATTAAAGACCTAGATATCAGACTGGAAACCTTAAAGTATATAGAACAACATGTAGGTAAAATGCTTCATGACATTGAAAATAAAGGTATCTTTAAAGAGGAAACAGTACTCTCCAAACAAGTAAAAGCAGAGATAAATAAATAGGACTATATTAAGCTGAGAAGCTTCTGCATCTCAAAGGAAATAGTGCCCTGGATACAAGAGCCACCTATTGAGTGGGAGAAACTATTCACCCAATACCCATCAGATAAGGGGTTAATATCCAAAATATACAGGGCACTGACACAACTTTACAAGAAAAAAATCATCTAACCCCATCAGAAAATGAGGAGAAGAACTGAACACACACTTTGACAAAAAAGAAATACAAATGGCCAAAAGGCACATGAAAAAATGCTCCACATCACTAATCATCAGGGAGATGCAAATCAAAACAACTATGAGGTACCATCTCACACCACAGAGATTGGCGCACATCAGAAAGAATGAGAACAATCAGTGCTGGCGGGGATGCAGAGAGAAAGGAACTCTTATTCACTGCTGGTGGGAATGCTGTCTAGTCCAACCTTTGTGGAAAGCAATATGGAGATTTCTCCAAAAGCTGGAAGTTGAGCTCCCATTTGATTCAGCCATACCACTCCTAGGGATATATCCTAGGAACAAAAATACAATACAAAAATCCCTTTCTCACACCTATATTTATTGCAGCACTTGTTACAATAGCCAGATACTGGAAACAGCCTAGACACCCCTCAATAGATGAATGGCTAAAGAAGCTATGGTACATATATACAATGGAATATTATGCAGCCGTCAGAAGATATGAGGTCATGAAATTTCCTATACATGGATGTATATGGAATCTATTATGCTGAGTGATATAAGTCAGAGAGAAAGATCAACACAGAATGGTCTTAATCATCTATGGGTTTTGAAATAAATGAAAAAAATTTGTGTAATGATTCTGAGAGACAAAAATAGAGGAGAACTGAAGGGTCCAGCTCCCAACATGAGATCATCACAGGGATTTTATAGTGCAGTCACAGAAATAATTACACTAAGTACTGTCATAAAAAAATGTGACTGAATGAGGAAAGTAGAAAATCTGTCTAGAGTACAGGCCAGTGTGGGGTGAGGAGAAAGGACACTTGGTATATTGGTGATGGGAATGTTGGTGAAGGGTATATATATAAAATCAAAAGAAAAGAAAGGGCCTCCTAATGATTACCACGGGCTGTATTCTTTACACTGACTGTATAGAAAGAGGAGGTAAGTAAATGCTCTCCATATACACCTCATATACAGCCCTTTGCCTGGTCTGTATTGTGAACGGGGGGACAAAAACTGGCAATACTCCCCAAAACATTGTACATATTTAATGTGATCCCTCTAATGATAACTATGATATTCTTCAAAGAAGTGGATCAAACACTTCTGAAATTCATTTGGAACAAAAAACATCCTTGAATAGCTAAAGCAATCCTTGGGAAAAGGAATATGGGAGGCATTACTTTCCCCAATTTTAAGCTGTATTACAAAGAAATATTTATCAAAACAGATGGTATTGTAATAAAGAAAGACCCTTAGATAGTGGAATAGGCTTGAGTACTCAGAGAATGTTCCCCAGACATACAAGCACCAAATTTTTAATAAAGGAGTAAGAAATACTAAATTGAGCAAGGAAAACCTCTTTAACAAGTGGTGTTGGCACAACTGGTTAGCCACTTGCAAAAAAAAGTGAACTCAGACCCCCAGTTAGAAACATGTATGAAGGTATAATACAGGTGGGTTAAAGTGGA
The DNA here is from genome assembly GCF_024139225.1 of Suncus etruscus. Taxonomy (NCBI): domain Eukaryota; kingdom Metazoa; phylum Chordata; class Mammalia; order Eulipotyphla; family Soricidae; genus Suncus; species Suncus etruscus. The sequence goes on from NC_064854.1 coordinate 90,492,229, forward strand.
TTGATATCAGACCTAAAACTATATGGTATATAGAACAACACATAGGTAAAACACTCCATGACATTAACACTAAAGGTGTATTTAAGGAGGAAACAACATTCTCCAAACAAGTGGAAACAGAGATAAACAGATAGTAATATATTAAGCTGAGAATCTTCTGTGCCTCAAAGGAAATAGTGCCCAGGTTACAAGAGCCACCCACTGAGTGGGAGAAACTATTCACCCAATACCCATCAGATAAGGGGCTAATCTCCAAAATACACAAGGTACTGATGGAATTTTATAAGAACAAAACAATCCCATCAAAAAAATGGGGAGAAGAAATGAACAGACACTTTGTCAAAGAAGAACTACAAGTGGTCAAAAGGCACATGAAAAAATGCTCCACATCACTAATCATCAGGAAGATGCAAATCAAAACAACTATGAGGTACCATCTCATGCCACAGAGATTGAGGCACATCAGAAAGAATGAGAACAATCAGTGCTGGCGGGGATGTGGAGAGAAAGTTACTCTTATTCACTGCTGATGGGAATGCCATCTAGTTCAACCTTGATGAAAAGCAATAAGGAGATTTCTCCAAAACCTGGAAGTTGAACTCCCATACGATCCAGCTATACCGCTCCTAGGGATATACTCTAAAAACTCAAAAATACAATACAAAACTTCTCTCCTCACACCTGTATTTATTGCAACACTTTTTACAATAGCCAGACCCTGAAAACAACCAAGATGTCTTTCAACAGATGAATGGCTAAAGAAACTTTGGTACATGTACACAATGGAATATTATGCAGCTGTCAAGATATATGGAGTCATGAAATTTTCCTATATTTGGATGTACATGGAATCTATTATGCTGAATGAAGTAAGTCAGATTGAGAGAGATAGACACTGGATAGTCTCATCTATGCTTTGAAGAAAAATAAAAGACATTTTTGCAATAATTCTCAGAGACTAAAGAGAGGAGGGCTGTTAGGTTCAGCTCATGATATGAAGTTCACCACAAAGAGTGATGAGTGCAGTTAGAGAAATAACTACTTTGAGAACTACCCTAACAATGTGAATGAATGAGAGAAGTAGAAAGCTTGTCTTGAGTACAGCTGGGCAGGTGTTATTGGAGAAGGAGGAGATTTGGGACATTGTTGATGGAAATATTGCACTGTTGAAGGGTGGTGTTCTTTACATGACTGAAACACAACTACAAATATATTTCTAATCAAGTGTTTAAATAAAGATAAAAAACAGAGAGGTGTAGACTTCTTAATGCAGTAAGAGAAAAAAATCTTAAATATGAAGGAAAGAATATTAGAATTATACCAGATCCCCCCTACAAAACAGTATGGAAAGAATGGAATTACATCTTCAAATTACTGAACTAAAATTTTTTTTATCTAGAGTCTACTACCTGGGAAACTTTTCACTTACATAAGAAGGAAGGAGTAATATCACTCACAGACAAAAAAGAACTCGCAATTGCAATAAACAAACTGATTCAGGAGGACAGAAAAATAGTACATTGGCTAGGACATGTAGCTGACCAGGATTTGCTCTTCGGTATCATATATATATTTTCCTGAGTCTTCCAGAAGTGACTCCTAAGCACAGAGCCAGGAGTAATTCCTGAGTGTTGCTAGTTGTGGTTTTTTAAAATCAATTCAATATATCATTTTCTTAAGTAATAAGAAAAATAAAACCAAAAACCATGAAGTCATAATCAAAACCCAAAATTAACGAACAATTTAAAGACTACTTATATAAAATATATTAATAATATAATAACAACAACCCTACACAATATAATGACAAAACAGCTATATCTGTCAATAGTTTCCATGAATGTCAATGGAATAAACTCTCTCAACAAAGGCATAGAGTAAAGGATTGATCAGGAAACAAAACTCATGCATTTGCTGCTTACAGAAACCACGTTTAAAAATCTCAGGATAGGGCCCGGAGAGATAGCACAGCGGCGTTTGCCTTGCAAGCAGCCAATCCAGGACCAAACGTGGTTGGTTCGAATCCCGGTGTCCCATATGGTCCCCCGTGCCTGCCAGGAGCTATTTCTGAGCAGACAGCCAGGAGTAACCCCTGAGCACCATCGGGTGTGACCCCAAAAAAACCAAAACAAAACAAAACAAAACAAAATCTCAGGATAAACACAGGTTCAGAATAAAAGGATGGAAGACAATGATACAAGAAAATGGACCAAAAAATATGGTACAGCTTAATCAGAGAAAATTACATTTTTAATTAATTACTTAATTAACTAATGACAAGAATGGATACTTCTTAATACTTACTGATCAGGAGAACAAAACACTAAAATACTAACTCTTAGCAACATGTACTCACTAAATGTTGGGAGAAACACATAGATTTAATAATGATAATAGTGGGAGAGTTCAAAATGCCATTTTTACTGCTGGATAGATCACAAGGAAAAATATCAGTAAGGGCATAAGAGCCCTAAATTAGAAGAACTGAGACTAATGGACTTACTCAGGGCCTTCAGTCATCAAAAAGATGAAAACACATTCTTCTCTGGTGCAAATAGAACATTGGTTAGACTAGATCACATTCTAGGGCATAAGTCTAAATTACAAAATTTTCTAACAAGAAGAATGCCAAGCATATTATAAAAACACAAAGCAACACATTTTGAATATATGTTGATTATAAAAAGATGTGGAGAAATTCTAACTCCTGAAGACTGGTAAAACATGCTGCTTATTAAGAGCTGTATCAAAGAAGAAATAAAGAGATTTCTTGAGACAGATGTTAATGAGAAACAAATTACCAATAGCTACTGGACACAGCAAAAGCAGTAATTAGGGGTAAACTCATAATGATACAAACCTACATAAAAAATGAAAAGCGTAAAAGGCACACTTTAAATATTTATAAAAATAACAATGGACCCAAAGTACAAATTAAAGAAAAGAAATAATAAAGAGCAGAGCAAACGTCAATGATCTCGAAACCAAGAAAACAATCCAAAGAATCAATGCAATAAGGAGCAAGTTTTTTTTTTTTTAACACTAAACAAGATAGACAAACCATTGGAAAAATGCAAAGGAAAAAGAGAAAGTGCTCAAATAAGTCAGATCAGAAGTAAAAGAGGAGAATTATAACAGAACCCCTAGTGGATCAAAATCCTTGACATCAAACATAAATCCATGAAATACAGTGAAGAAAACATAGGCACAATACTCCAAGACCTAGACTTCAAACGAGTCTTCAATGACATGATGCCAATGGCAAGGGTTATAGAATCAATCTGAATAAATGGGATTATGTCAAACAAAAAAATTACTTTATGGCAAAAGTAATACTGTATAAAACTAAAAGAGTGTGTGAAAAGATTCGCATTCAACACATCAGATAAACGTTTGATATCTAGAATATACAAGTACTCAAAGGATCAACCTGCAATGTCTAAAACACCATTAAAAGTGGAGAGAATAAATGGAGAGATACCTATTTAAGGAAAAACAATAGATGGACAAGCACATGAAAAAATTCTCATTATCAATTATTATCAGGGAAATCCAAATCAAGACTTTAATGACGTATAATCTGACACATGTAATGATGGAACATACAAAAATACTGGGGATATTTTGTGTTGGTGTGGATGTGATGCAAAAGGAACTTTAATCAAGTTTTCATCAACTTTCATCAACTGTTGATGATAATGATCCAACCCCTATGAAAAACAACATGGAATGTTTCCAGTAAACTCATAAACTGTCATATGATACAGCAATCCCACTCTGGAATATCTATTCTGAGAACAGAAAATTCTCATCAAAAAGGATGTATACACACTGCTATTCACTGCAGCTTTCAGTACAATAGCTAAGAGTCATAATCAACCTAGATTTCTTACAATAAAGATATGGAACATAAAGATGTGGTACATATATAAATGCATACTACATAGCTGTAAGGAATTGTGCAATCATGTAAGTTACTGCAATGTGGATGGAACTGGAAGGTATTATGTTAAACAATGCAAAGGATAAATCAAAGGAGAAGGATAAATGAGGAGAATATACTAATATAAGGTATTTGGAGAGTATATGGTAATGTGAGACTATATGTATTTAGAGAATAACTTTATGAATACATAAAATTGTTTAAGTGGAGGATTTTAAAAATATATTATGCCCAATAATATAGTGAGAAGAAGGACCAAAATTTATTGGAAGAGGAGAACGACATTTATTAAATGACAAGGACAGAGGACAAGGAGTGTCAGGTACATTGGTGTTCTTAAAAAGGACAGAACTAAATATCCAGGCCATAGTTTCAACAACAATAAAGTTATGAGACCCAAACTTTAAGAACAAGTTAAGGTTTTTTTAAGTTTAAGTTTTTAAAGTTGAAGTTTTTAACAAACTTAAAAATGTTTCTATTATAATGACAAGGAGCTTTTGGCAGAGATGCACTTTGGGAAAATTGGTGGACGAAGGTTGACAATGGTATTGGGATTTGTCTTGAAAATTTGTATGTCTAAAACATAATTATAAATAACTTTGTAAATTACAGTGTTCTAAATAAAAAAACTTAAATAAAATAAGTAGCTACTGAATAGTTTTTTTTGTGTGGTAGCATGTTTTTTATTATATTTTCTGATGATTATTAACATTGAACATATTTCATGTATTTGTTAGCTATTTGCAAGTCTTCTTTGGAAAATTGTCTACTCAGCTCTTCTGACAAGTTTTTTCTGCTAAAATAATTTTATTGTGAGTTTATTTTTTTCTACTCAATAAAATATCTTTTCATTCTTTTGATAGTTTATTTTAGTGTGCAATAGCTATTATTTTGATATAACTCTGGTTATTTATTTTTGCTTTTGTTTCCCCTGCTAATAGATTCATGACCCCAAAGGTATCATGGTAGCATATATCATGAAATATTTTTTCTGTTTCTTCTACATTATTTATTATCTTAAATCTTACATCTGTCTTCACTTGATTTTGAAATAATTTTATATATGCTTAAGGTAGAAATCATTTTTACATATGCTTCCTTGTATGTAACTTACAATGTTTTGGAAAATATTTTTTCACTTTTTTTATTTAAACAACTTTATTACATACATGATTGTGTTTGGGTTTCATTCATGTGAAGAACACCACCCATCACCAGTGCAACATTCCCATCACTAATGTTCCAAATCTCCCTCCTTCCCACCCAACCCCCGGCTGTACTCTAAACAGGCTTTCTATTTCCCTCGTACTTTCTCATTATTAGGATAGTTCAAAACATAGTTATTTCTCTAACTAAATTCATCCCTGTTTGTGGTGAGCTTCCTGAGGTGAGCTGTAATTTCCAGCTCTTTTCTCTTTTGTGTCTGAAAGTTATTATTGCAAGAATGTCTTTCATTTTTCTTAAAACCCATAGATGAGTGAGACCATTCTGCATCTTTTTCTCTCCCTCTGACTTACTTCACTCAGAATAATAGATTCCATGTTCATCCATGTATAGGAAAATTTCATGACTTCATCTCTCCTGACAGCTGCATAGTATTCCATTGTGTATATGTACCACAGTTTCTTTAACCATTCATCTGTTGAAGGGTATCTTGGCTGTTTCCAGAGTCTTGCTATGGTAAATAGTGCTGCAATAAATATAGGTGTAAGGAAGGAATTTTTGTATTGTATTTTTGTGTTCCTAGGGTATATTCCTAGGAGTGGTATAGCTGGGTCGTATGGGAGCTCAATTTCCAGTTTTTGGAGGAATCTCCATATTGCTTTCCATAAAGGTTAAACTAGAAGGCATTCCCACCAGCAGTGGATAAGAGTTCCTTTCTCTCCACATCCCTGCCAACACTGCTAGTTCTCATTCTTTGTGATGTGTGCCAATCTCTGTGGTGTGAGGTGGTACCCATAGTTGTTTTGATTTGCATCTCCCTGATGATTAGTGATGTGGAGTATTTTTTATGTGTCTTTTGGCCATTTGTATTTCTTCTTTGTCAAAGTGTCTGTCCATTCCTTCTCCCATTTTTTGATGGGATTAGATGTTTTTTTCTTGTAAAGTTCTGTCAGTGCCTTGTATATTTTAGAGATTAGCCCCTTGTCTGATGGGTATTGGGTAAATAGTTTCTCCCACTCAGTGGAGGGCTCTTGTATCCTGGGCACTATTTCTTTTGAGGTGCAGAAGCTTCTCAGTTTAATATATTCCCATCTGTTAATCTCTGCTTTCACTTGCTTGGAGAGTACAGTTTCCTCCTTGAAGATGCCTTTAGTCTCAATGTCCTGGAGTGTGTTTCCTATGTGTTGTTCTATATATCTTATGGTTTTGGGTCTGATATCGAGGTCTTTCATCCATTGGATTTAACCTGCGTACATGATGTTAGCTGGGGGTCTAAATTCAATTTTGCAAGTGGCTATCCAGTTGTGCAACACCACTTGTTGAAGAGGCTTTCTTTGCTCCATTTAGGTTTTCTTGCTCCTCTATCAAAAATTAGGTGATTGTATGTCTGGGTAACGTTCTCTGAGTATTCAAGCCTATTCCACTGATCTGAGGGCCTGTGCTTATTCCAATACCATGCTGTTTTGATAACTATTGCTTTGTAGTACAGTTTAAAGTTGGGGAAAGTAATTCCTCCCATATTCTTTTTCCCAATGACTGCTTTAGCTATTCTAGGGTGTTTACTGTTCCGAATGAATTTCAAAAGTGCCTGATCCACTTCCTTGAACAATGTCATGGGTATCTTTATAGGGATCACATTAAATCTGTACAATGCTTTGGGGAGTATTGCCATTTTAATGATGTTAATCTTGCCAAACTATGAGCAAGGTCTCTGCTTTCATTTCCGCATGTCCTCTTATTTTTAGGAGGAGATTTTTATAGTTTTCTTTGTATAGGTCCTTCAAATTTTTAGTCAAGTTGATTCCAAGATATTTGAGTTGTGTGGCACTATTGTGAATGGGGTTGTTTTCTTAATGTCCATTTCTTCCTTATTACTATTGCTGTATAGAAAGGCCAATGATTTATGTGTGTAAATTTTGTAGCATGCCACCTTCCTCTGAGTCTATTGTTTCTAGAAGCTTTTTCGTAGAGACTTTAGAGTTTTCTAAGTAGAATATCATGTCATCGGCAAAAAGCGAGAGCTTGACTTCTTCCTTTCCTATCTGGATTCTCTTGGAATATTTTTTTTTGCCTAATCGCTGTAGCAAGTACTTCCAGTGCTATGTTGAATAGGAGTGGTGAGAGAGGACAGCCTTGTCTTGTGCCAGAATTTAGAGAAAAGGCTTTCAGTTTTTCTCCATTGAGGATAATATTTGCCATTGGTTTGTGGTAGATGGCCTTAACTATATTGATAAAGGTTTTTTCCATTCCCATCTTGCTGAGAGTTTTGATCAAGAATGGGTGTTGGACCTTATCAAATGCTTTCTCTGTGTCTATTGATATGATCATGTGATTTTTATTTTTCTTGTTGTTGATGTTGTGTATTATGTTGATAGATTTACGGATATTAAACCATCCTTGCATTCCTGGGATGAAACCTACTTGACCGTAGTGGATGATCTTCTTAATGAGGCATTGAATCCTATTTGCCAGGATTTTGTTGAGAATCTTTGCATCTGTATTCATCAACAAAATTGGTCTGTAATTTTCTTTTCTGGTAGTATCTCTGTCTGGTTGAGTTATCAAGGTGATGTTGGCTTCATAAAAGCTATTTGGAATTGTTCCTATTTTTTTGATTTCATGAAAGAGTCTTGCCAGGATTGGTAGAAGTTCCTCTTGAAAGGTTTGAAAGAATTCATTAGTAAATCCATCTGGGCCTGGATTTTTGTATTTGGGGCAGACATTTGACTACTGTCTTAATTTCCTCAATAGTGAGGGGTGTGTTTAGATATGCTATATCCTCTTCATTCAACCATAGAATATTATGAGTCCAAAATTTTATCAATTTCTTCCAGGTTTTCATCTTTAGTGGCATAGAGTTTCTCAAAGTAGTTTCTGATTACCCTTTGGATCTCTATTATATCAGTAGTAATCTCTCCTTTTTCATTCCTAATGCGAGTTATCAAGTTTCTCTCTCTCTTTCTTTGTTAGTTTTGCCAGTGGTCTATCAATTTTGTTTATTTTTCAAAGAACCAACTTCTGCTTTTATTGATCTTTTAGATTGTTTTTTTGGGTTTCCACTTCATTGATTTCTGCTCTCAGCTTTGTTATTTCCTTCTGTCTCCCTATTTTTGGGTCCTTTTGTTGAGTACTTTCTAATTCTATGAGCTGCGTCATTAAGCTATTCAGGTATGCCTCTTCTTCTTTCCTGGTGTGTGCTTGCAAAGCTATATATTTTCCTCTCAGTATACCACTTTTGCTGTGTCCCAGAAGTTCTGATAGTATGTGTCTCCATTGTCTTTTGTTTCTAGGAAGGTTTTGATTTACTCTTTGATTTTATCTCGGACCCACTGGTTATTCAGTCTTAGGCTGTTTAACTTCCAGGTATTAAAGTTTTTCTTCTGTGTCCCTTTGTAGTTCACATATAATTTCAGGGCCTTGTGGTCAGTGAAGGTAGCCTGCAAAATTTCTATCCTCTTGATATTATGGAGGTATGTTTTGTGTGCTAGCATGTAGTCTATTCTGGAGAATGTCCCATGTACATTAGAGAAGAAAGTGTATCTGGGCTTCTGGGGGTGGAGTGTCCTGTATATATCTACTAGGCCTCCTTCTTCCATTTCTCTTTTCAGGTCTAGTATATTCTTGTTGGGTTTCAGTCTGGTTGACCTGTCAAATGTTGACAATGCTGTGTTGAGGTCTCCCACAATTATTGTGTTGTTATTGATATCATTTTTCAGATTTGTCAACAATTTTATTAAATATTTTGCTGGCCTCTCATTCGGTGCATATATATTTAGGAGAGTGATTTCTTCCTGATGTATGTATCCTTTGATTAATACAATATGTCCATCTTTGTCCCTTACAATTTTCCTAAGTATAAAGTTTGCATCATCTGATATTAGTGTGGCCACTCCAGCTTTTTTGTGGGTGATCTTTGCTTCGATGATTTTCTTCCAGCCTTTTATTTTGAGTCTATGTTTGTTCTGACTATTCAGATGCGTTTCTTGTAGGCAGCAGAAGGTTGAATTGAGTTTTTGATCCATTTAGCCACTCTGTGTCTCTTATCTAGTGCATTTAGTCCATTGACATTGAGAGAAAGAATTGTCCTGGGACTTAGTGCCATCTTTATATAGAAGTTTGGTGTGTCTGTTGGTCAGTCTTGTCTTAAAGTAGGCCGTTCATTGTTTTTAAGAATGGTTTTGAGTCTGTAAAGTTTCTGAGCTGTTGTTTGTCTGTGAAACTGTGTATTGTTCCTTCAAACCTGAAAGTGAGTTTTGCTATGTGCAGTATTCTAGGCGAAGCATTTATTTCATTGAAGTTTGTCACTATGTCCCACCACTGCCTTCTGGCCTTAAGTGTTTCTGGTGACAGGTCTGCAGTAAATCTCAAGGATGTTCCCTTGAATATAATTTCTCTTTTTGATCTTGCTGCTTTCAGAATTCTGTTTCTATCTGTGGGAATTTTCACTGACTAGGATGTGTCTTGGGGTGTTTTTTCTGGGGTCTCTTTTAGTTGGTACTCTTTGGGAATGAGGATTTGATTCCATGTATTCATTAGCTCTGGTAGTTTCTCTTTAATGATGTTCTTGACTGTTGATTCTTCCTGCATATTTTCTTCCTGGGTCTCTGGAACTCTAATGATTCTTAAGTTGTTTTTGTTGAGCTTATCATAGACTTCTATTTCCATCTGTTTCCATTCTTTGAGTAATTTTTCCATTGTTTGTTCATTTGCTTTAAGGCTTTTTTTTCCAATTTCTTCTGCTGTATGGAATTGTTATTCATCTCATCTTCCAGTGTACTAATTCTATCCTCAGCTGCTGTTAACCTGTGGGAAAGCTCAACCATGTTTTTCTTCAATTCATCTACTGAGTTTTTTAGACCTGTTATTTGACCTGAAATTTTAATTTGGAGTTTTCTGATTTCTATTTTGATATTCTCTTGATTCTTATTAGTGTTCTCTTCTATACTTTCTTTGAGTTCTTTGAACATCTTCCATATTGCGAATCTAAACTCCTTATCTGAGAGACTGACTAGTTGGTTGGTCATGTTCAAGTCATCAGAGTTGCCATCATCATTCTCTATGTCTGGCACTGGCCTGCATTGTTTCCCCATTGTCACATTTGTATTGTGGGTTTTTCTACATGTTGTGGTTGTATTCATTGGCTAAATGATGTGGGAAGCAAAGTGGAACCGCCATGCTCCTCTGGCTCCACCCTTTCTGGGCTTGTAAAATCACCTCCAGGGAAGGTTCCAGGGAAGGCGAGCCATCCTCAGATGAGCCACACACAGGATGAAATCAGGCCGAAAATGGAGCACAGCACAGAAGACAAGCAGATAGGGGTGCTGGCATCTGAGTTCCAGCAGAGTTCAGTGGCTTCAACTTTCTGGGCTTGTAAAGTCAGCCATTTCTTACTCACTCAATCGCTTGCTGGATAGCTTCAGAATGCAGTTTTTTGGGAGTTCACTTCCCAGAGCTCTGACGAGAGCTTCAGGGATTCAGAAAAAACAGAGAAGCACAGGACAGGGCTCCCTCAGAAAACATTTTTTTTTTTTTGGATATTTTATTTTGTTTCGAAGGCCAGACCTGGTGGTACTTATGGATTGCTCTTGGCAGTACTGGACTGAGGTCATGAGTGCAAGTGCCACACTAGGTATTGAAGTAGGGTTAACTATATGCAAGGTAAATACCTTCATCTCTCTGGCTTTACAGACTTATTTTCTTAATTAGTTCATTGAATTTGCTTGTATTTTGCCTTAGTGTTTTCACCACGTAATTTTAATCTTTTATATATTAGATGCATCAATTTATATGTATAAAATTTATAAATATTTAAATTTTGAATCAAAGTTATCATTCTTTACCACCTACACATTACAAAAATGTTTACCTTGACTTCTCTATAATTGTAATGTTTCCAAATGCCTTTAAATGCTAAATTATTGATTCATTTATATTTTTGTAATATACTGAATAATTTAACCATTTTAGATTCCATTTATCTAACAAATAATTTATTAACAAATAATTTATTTTTCTATTGACTAAAGGTATCTTAATTCTTATATATTTTTAAATTCTAAGGAATTATCTCTGTTATCTACTAACTCTACTAATAATATAAAGTGAAAACTCTTAAATATATCTGTTTCTCACAGATTTTTATCCATGAGCTAATACCTATTTTAACTTTGTTTTTATTTCTCCTCCTAGATATTAAACTATTTCAGAGCAAAATTTGCATTTAAATTAGTAGGTAAATGTTTTACACAGTTTTAATAAAAGATTCTTAAAATGCTCTTGTTTCATTTATTTATTTGTGGGGGCCCACCCAGTGACACTCAGGGTTTACTCCTGGCTATGCACTCAGAAATCGCTCCTGGCTTCGGGGACCATATGGGACGCCAGGGGATCAAACCGCAGCTGCTCCACGCCACCACTCCATCCCAAAATGCTCTTGTTTTAAACACTTTTGTTTTACTGCTAACTCATGACACAAGAAGATCATATAACTATTCCATTCTTTAATGTGGTTTTCTTCTACCCTGGGTTTGTTATTTTAGAAGGTCGTTCAATTTCACTAGCAAGAGTGTTGGAGTGTGGCCTAAAATTAAAGTACCTATTTCCTCAAACAAAATAATCATTTATGTCCAATTTTACTGCACAAAATAGAAGATTCCAAACATGTTCATCTCTTCTGTGTTTTTCCCCCTAGGAGAAATCCCAGATCTCTACTCTGATGATGAAGTTGAAAACATCATAAGCAATTTAAGTAATGAAGTCAAAAGTCAAGGTCTAGTTGATAACAGAGAGCACTGCTGGAAATTTTTTATAGATCGTGTCCGAAAACAACTGAAGGTATAAAAGGAATTACTGCCCAATATAGGGAGGACAGAAATGATTTATATACTTTGAACACAGAAGACCTTATTGAATTGGGAGTGGGTAGTAAGTGTATAGTCAGAGCACTTTTGCAAGAATGCCCTCCTCAGTTAACCAGCAGTATCTCTCTTGCCTCTTGAAGTCCCAGAATTCTTAATTTCTTAGCTAGAAAGGATATCTGTCATAAGTAAATTATTTTTATGCCTGTTTGATGTGCATCTCAATTTACTAGGAGACAAAGAACTCAAGGCTAAAAGTATTCTATGAGTATGTCTCTGATACTTCTTCATACCCTTTTTGACTTCTCAGGTGACTCTTTGTTTCTCCCCCGTTGGAAGTACATTAAGGATTCGAAGCAGAAAGTTCCCAGCCATTGTAAACTGCACAGCCATTGATTGGTTTCATGCATGGCCTCAGCAGGCACTGGAGACAGTCAGCCTCTGCTTTTTGCAAAAGTCAGAAAATATTGAGGTAAGGGAATAAAAATTCTCAAGGTCCTTTCCACAGAAGGCACAAAGAACTCCATGTCCAAAATATCTGGGTTAAAAATCTGACTTAGAAAGAGAGAAAACTGACTAGAGAGATAGTAGAGTGAATAGGGCATTGCCTTGCATACTGCCAATCTGTGTTTGTTCCTGGTTACCAATATAGTCTGCTGAGACTGCCAAGGGTTATCCCTAAATGTAAAGTGAGAAATAAGTATGATGAAAGAAGAAAGAAAGAAAGAAAGAAAGAAAGAAAGAAATAAAGAAAGAAAGAAAGAAAGAAAGAAAGAAATAAAGAAAGAAAGAAAGAAAGAAAGAAAGAAAGAAAGAAAGAAAGAAAGAAAGAAAGAAAGAAAGAAAGAAAGAAAGAAAAGAGAGAGAAAGAGAGAGAGAGAAAGAGGGAGAGAGGGAGGGAGAGAGGGAAGGAGGGAGGGAGGAAGGAAGGAAGGAAGGAAGGAAGGAAGGAAGGAAGGAAGGAAGGAAGAAAGAAAGAAAGAAAGAGAAAGAGAGAAGAAAGAAAGAAAGGAAAGAAAGAAAGAGAGAGAGAGAAAGAAAGAAAGAAAGAAAGAAAGAAAGAGAAAGAAAGAAGAGAAAGAAGAAAGAAGAGAAGAAAGAAAGAAAGAAAGAAAGAAGAAGAAGAAAGAAAAGAAGGAAAAAGAAAAAGAAAGAAAGAAAGAAGGAGAAAGAAAGAAAGAAAGAAAGAAAGAAAAAAGAAAGAAAGAAAAGAAGAAAGAAAGAAAGGAAAGAAAGAAAGAAGAAAAAGAAAGAAAGAAACAGACAAAGAAAGAAAGAAAGAAGGAGAAAGAAAGAAAGAAAGAAAGAAAGAAAAAAGAAAGAAAGAAAAAAGAAAGAAAGAAAGAAAGAAAGAAAGAAAGAAAGAAAGAAAGAAAGAAAGAAAGAAAGAGAAAAAGAAAGAAAAAGAAAAAGAGAAGAAGAAATAAAGAGAAAAGTAAAGAAAGAAAGGAAAGAAAGAAAGTAAAGAAAGATAGAAAGAAGAGAAAGAAAGAAAGTGAAAGAAAGAAAGAAAGAAGAGAAAGAAAGAAAGAAAGAAAGAAGTGAAGGAAGGAGGGAGGGAGGGAGTGGAGGGAGGTAGGGAGGGAGTGGAGGGAGGGAGGGAGGGAGGGAGGGAGGGAGGGAGGAAGGAAGGAAGGAAGGAAGGAAGGAAGGAAAGAAAGAAAGAAAGAAAGAAAGAAAGAAAGAAAGAAAGAAAGAAAGAAAGAAAGAAAGAAAGAAAGAAAGAAAGAAAGAAAGAAAGAAAGAAAGAAAGAAAGAAAGAAAGAAAGAAAGAAAGAAAGAGAGAGAGAGAGAGAAAGAAAGAGAGAGAGAGAAAAGGAAGGACAAAACTTTCTATACAATGGGAAAAATTTATTCTTTTTTTGGAATGTGAAAGAGAAATGTACTGGATACTGAAAGAGAGAAGGAAAAAGTGTGCCTACAATCCTAATCTTAATAGCGAGATGATCTTTTTATTTCTTGCTCTTTGATTTTAGCCCACATTTAAACAGTCAATTAGCCAGTTCATGGCTTTTGTCCACACAAGTGTCAATCAAATATCCCTGTCATATCTGAGAAATGAACAGCGCTACAATTACACCACTCCCAAGTCATTCCTGGAATTCATCAGGCTATACCAGAGCTTGCTGCAGAAAAATGAAAAAGACCTCAAGTTTAAAATGGAACGTCTTGAGCAAGGGCTGCTGAAACTCCATAGCACTTCTGCTCAGGCAAGTAACATCCCTTTTGTCCTGTCCATAGATCTAGATTAAGTGGAAGCAGCCCCTTCCTGAGAACAGGAGGGATTGCAATCAAGGTCTAGAACTATAAATGTATAATTTTCCAGAAGTCATATATAATGTAAGACTGATAAAGAGCTTCTCTCAGTTTCAAATCTGATCTTTCCATCAAGGAACCTGGAACACCTAGAATCTCTTCTGCTTCCCGCATTTCATCTTTACCTCTGCTTTCTATGCTTTATCGGCCTTTCTCTTCTCTTTTTCAGTCTCCAGTACATTTCTCTTCCACATTCCAAATAAAGAGATGAATGGCTCTATGCAATGGCTGCAGGATTACTGTATTGTTTTCTTTCTTTTAGCCATAACAATATTTAATTTATATTTTATTATAACACCATGGGTTGCTCATCGTACAATTGTTTTAGGCTTTAAATTTTCTAACACCAGTGGCCAGAGCAATAGCACAGAAGGTACAGCATTTGCCTTGCATGCAACTGGCACAGGTTTGATTTTGGGGTGGGGACAAGGGAGATTTGGGACTTTGGTGATGGGAATGTTACACTGGTGAAGGGGAGTGTTCTTTACATGACTGAAACCCAACCACAATGATGTTTGTAATCAAGGTGTTTAAAAAGATATTAATTTAAAAAATGTACTCTCTTTCTCAATACTTCCACTTTCAAAATCTATATTGAGATACTGATTTAAATTATTTCAATAAGTTCTATATCTCTCCTATTGCAAATATCAGTAACATGGAAACTCGTTATCATGTCAAAATCTTTGGGGTAATTATTCAATCCTCTTTGCTTTCTCTCATACACTGGAAATAAATTCAGAAATTACAGCTAAATTTAAATTTAAATATTTCCAGAACCTTAGCATATGTTTTAATTACTTTAAGGCAATCATTTATTTATAACCTTTACCTGGATAACAACCAATGATCTTTTAGCTTCTATGTTCTCCTGTCAACTAATTAATATTATTATTAATTATTATTTGCTTAGAAATCAGAGATATTAGCCTAAAAGTTAATTCAGATTATATTCCTTTTACCTACTCAAAAGTTAAAAAACATATCTGCTCAAATGTATCATTTCTTCAATACAGTAGCCTCTTGCCATTTAAATTTTCTTTTTTAATTTTTATATATTTATTTAAGCATGATCACAAGAATTTTTTGTAGTTGGGTTTTAGTTTATATATATAAAGAACATCCCTTTTATCCAGTGCAACATTCATACCACCAATGCCCACAATCTCCCTCCTCCCTAACCCCTTGTATTCAAGACAGGCATTCTATTTCTCTCACTCACTAGCATTGTCATGGAAGTTGTCAATGTAGTTATTTCTCTAGCTGAACTCACCATTCTTTATGGTAAACTTCATACTGTGGGCTGGACCTTCCAGTCCTCATCTCTATTATCTCTGTATATTTTTACAACAGTTTTTTATTTTTCTTAAAAACCACAGATGAGCGACATATTCCATGTCTATCACACTTCCTATGACTTATTTCACTCATCATCATAGATTCCATGTCCATCCATATATAGAAAATTTTCATGACTTCATTTATTTTTGATGGCTGCATAGTATTTCATTGTGTATATATACCATGAGCTACTTAGCCACTCATCTGTTCTTGTGCTTCTGGATTGTTTCCAGATTCTATTTTAAATAGTACTGCAATGAATATCATTGTGCAGAAGGCATTTTTGTGTTGTGATTTTGTGTTCCTAGCTGGATCATATGAGAGTTCTATTTTCAGTTTTTTGAAGAATCTTCATATTGTTTTCCATAAAGGCTGAACAAGACAGCATTTCCTCCAACAGTGAATTAGTGATCTTTTCTCCCCACATCCCCACCAGAACTGATAGTTGTTATTCTTTGTGATGTATGACAGTCTTTGTGATGTGAGATGGTACCTAATTATTCTTTTGATATGCATCTCCTGATTATCAGTGATATAGAGCATTTTTATGCATATTTTGGCTATATGTATTTCTTCTCTGAGGAAGTGTCTGTTCATTTCTTCTCCCCATTTTTTTGGTTTTTGGGTCACACCAAGCTGTGCTCAGGGGTTACTCCTGGATTTTCATGCAGAATTCACTCCTGGCAGGCACAGGGAACCATATGGGATGCCGGGATTTGAACCACCGTATGTCCTGGATTGGCTGCATATAAAGAAAACACCCTACCACTTTGCTATCTCTCTGGCTCCTCTTCTCCCCATTTTTCGGTGGGGTTAGATGGTTTTTTCCTGTTAAGTTCTATCAGCATCTTGTATATCTTAGATAGTAATCCATTATCTGAAGGGTATTGGGTGAAGAGTTTACCCATTTTGTGGGTGGCCTTTGTATCCTCATCACTATTTTCTTTGAGGTGCAGAAGCTTCTCAGCTTAATATAGTCCCATGTGTTTATCTCTGCTTGTCAGCGTGTTTGGACACTGCTTTTTCCTTATTGAAGATGACTTTAGTATCAATTTTATGGAGTGTTTTACCTACATGTTTTCCTATACAGCTTATGGTTATGGATCTGGTATAAATGTCTTTAATTCATTTGGATTTGACCATTTTGTAGGGTGCTATATGGAGGTCTGAGTTGTCTTTTTTGCATGTGGTGCAACCAGCACCACATGTTGAAGAGACTTTCCTTGCGCCATTTTGTATTTCTCGCCCCTTCATCAAAGATTAATTGATTGTAGGTCTGGAGAACATTCTCAGAATACTAGTAGAGTCTATTCCACTGATATGAGGGTCCATCTGTTTTAATGACTCTTGCTTTGTAGTACAATTTAAAGTGGGGAATGTGATGCCTCCTATATTCATTTTCCTAAGGGTTGCTTTAGCTATTCATGGGTGTTTTTTGTTCCAAATGAGTTTCAAGAGTGTTTGATCTACTTCTTTGAATGATGTCATGTGCATTTTTAAAGGAATCACATTAAATCTTTAAAAAGCTTTGGTGAGTATTGCCATTTTAATTATGTTAATCCTCTAAGAGGTCGTTGGTGTCAGGAGCATCAGGTATGGGCCCTTCCAATGTGGATCCAGGCTGTGGGTCTGATGTCTGTGCACAAACACTGAATCTCCAATCTGGAAGGGATGTGGAACCTGTGTTTCCCCTGGATAATAAACAGCTGCTAGAGACATCCAGATAAGCTGCTGCACTCCCTCCAAGGCTTTTAACCTAGAAATCAAGGGGGTGGAAGGTGCAAGATTTAACTCTGACATAGGTAAAAAGCTTTTGAATAGGTGGTGGAGAACCATATAGTATCTCAAAAGGGGTAAGGTTCAACCGCGAAGGGGAGGGAGTATTCCTGGCCCGGAATAGGGCATAAGGCAGGAGTATTTTCCAATCCTTCATGTCAGTCTCCAAGGACAATTTGGTTCTCTTTGATTGTTCTATTCATCCTTTCTACCTGGCCTGAGCTCTGGGGTCAGTAAATGCAATAAAGTTTCCAATTTATTCCCATAATTCTAGCCAGTCCTTGACTCACCTGGGCCACGAATGCAGGTACATTATTGGATTTTATTACCTGGGGCAGTCCGAATTGGGGGAAAATGTCCTCCAAAATCTTTTTGGCAACTACTACTGCAGTTTCTCTTTTGGTAGGGTCAGTTTCTTACCACCCTGAGAAAGTGTCTACAAAAACTAGGGGATATTTTAGTCCATATTTGACAGGTTTTACCTCAGTAAAATCTATTTCCCAAAATTACCCTGATCTATCCCCTCAAAGTTGATGTCCTTTTGGTGTTTTAGTGGGATGTGCATTCACCACCTGACAGGCTTTACAAGCTTTTACAATCTGCTCGGTCATTTCTCGGATCCTTCCAGGCAGAGTGGGGGCAAATGGTTGTTCCCTAAGTAGCTCCAGAATGACTCGAACACCTAGGTGAGATATAAAGTATGCACCTATTGGAGGTATGTCATTGCAAGTTGGTCTTTTGTCTCTTCAGGCTCAGACTCCTCACTTTTAAAGGAGAGATTTGTCTGCCAATCCTCTGTGATCAGAGTCTGAACCTCTTGGTCCTCGCTGAGGGCTGCTGCCCTGGCTTTCTCATCAGCCCATCTGTTCCCCACAGCGATATGGTCTGACTCCTTTTGATGCCTTGGGCAATGGATTATAACCAACTCAGTGGGCATGAGAACCACAGACAGGAGTTGCAGGATTTCAGCTTTACAAACAACCAGCAGTTCCTAGGAATTCTCAAAGTTGCTTCCAGGTCACAGGAGGGGGCATCTGGGTTAGCCACCTTTTCCCCCTTTTATGGTATATCCTAAGAAAGTGACCTCCTGACTACATAGCTGGGCCTTTTTAACGGAAGCTTGGTACCCCGAGATGTCCAAGCTCAATTAACAGAAAGCAGGTATCAGACTCACACCTTTCCTTTGAGGAGGTGGCCAGCAATAGATCGTCTACATACTGGAGCAGGATTACCTCAGGGTGACAGACCTGAAAGTCGCCTAGGTCCTGATGTATTGGTTGGCCTTTGGCTCCAATGCTATAAAAACCTAATATAATTACAAAAAGTATCTCCACATCCTCCATCCCAGAACACCCTGCACTCCCCAAAGATGGTGAACTTTGGCAACCACTGAGCAGAGGCCACACTGCATCAGTTTCTTTTAACACTGGGAGCATCATCTTGTGGGGAGACAGGAAAAGTGAGCTCCAAGAAACCTTCCTCATAAGACAGGAGTGTCAGCATTTCATCAATGGTACTACAGTTCATGTTGACAGAAAAAGTGCTTTTCAGTTTCAATAATTTTTTAAAAATGTCAAAATCTGCACTAAAACTTAAATTTATGCTGGATCCCTCTTAGACATGGGCCTTTCTGAGAACTTGTCCTTGTTTCCAAGGCTAACTAGCACATAAATAGACAGTGGCTCCCCCCAACATTGGTTTGACAACAAATCAAATCACAGACATCTCTTCCAGAATGGCAGTGTGACAAGACAACAGGGATGAATGAGCCCTACTAGGAGACACTTAACTCCACAGCAAAGAAATGCTGCATTTTATGAAAAACACAAGAACAATGTATCATTTCCATTTTCAATATAAAACGTTGACACTTATTTGTCCACCTAATAGCACTGATCAGCCTGAGGAGCTAGGATAAAATCCTTTTGAATCAACTGAACTCTAAGAAAGTCCCCCAGACAATAAGGTAGGGATTGGTGCAAGCCAATGAATCAGAGTGTAATGACTAAAAATTTCCAACTTCCTGTCACATATTGCATTACAGTCAAGTGAGAGGCTGATCAACATTCTCTAATATCAGGCCAGAGAGAAGCTGTTAAGCAAATCTCTTCCCATTAGAGGGGCTGGACAGTCAAAAATGAATGATGCACCTTTCCTTTTCCTAAGTCTACAGTCCTTTTAGTTGTCCAAGCTCAGTATCTATTCCCATTTGCTCCCCTCACCAATGACTTCTTAGAGGATAGTGTCCCCAGAGGCTGTCATAAGACAGAGTAGATAGCCCGGTGTCTACTTCAAAATCAATGGGAGTCCCCTCCACTTCAAAGTTTACCTTGAGCTCGGGGAGGGGATCTGAGCCCCATTTCCCTAATCGTCTTCTACAGTACACGGGATGGAGCAGGCCTGTTCCCTTTTTCCTAGGGCATTCTTTTACCCAGTGCCCTTTCTCTTTGTAATAGGCACAGTGGCCCAGGTTGCCTCTCTACCTCCTGTACCTTTCTTATGTCCTGTATTATCTACTACTGCAGCTAGGATTTTTGTCAGCTCTAAATTTCTCTTCTTCTCTGGAGTGGGATTGGTCTCACTCTTCCATTTTAGAAAAAAAATCCCTAGAAGTTGCTGACAATCATCCCAGGTGGGTTTATGAATAAGCGTCAGCTGGAAAGAACTTTCAGGTGGCCATTCGACCTCAAAAGTTGGCCATTCAGCTGAACAGAAGGACTGCCATTTTCATCCTTAACAATTAGAGACAGGTTTTGCAGATCTCGGACCAATGGGCTAATGTTAAAGGAGTTGAGACAGACTATCCCATCGTGAGAGCAGGTAAATGACAGTATAGCACAGTTATACAACAAGACAAAAAGAAATACCACAGAGAGAATTCTCAGGCAATCAAAAATACAGAGTCGAGCTGTCCTGACAAACATGAATCTTCCGATCCACCCAGAAGGAATCTCCAAGCGTCCTTGGAGTCCCAGTCACCACCAGGACATCCCCCAGGGCTGTGTCCTGTGGCTCCTGGACTCGTCCATCAGCTACAGTTGGAAAGGAGCCAATGAGAGCTTATGCTCCTGCACTTGGTCTGCCTCCAACAGCCACGCAAACCAGAAACCAGCCTAAAACAGAAACAGAAACTACAGAGACCAGCCTAAAACAGAAACAGAAACTAGAGACCAGCCTAAAACAGAAACAGAAACTACAGAGATCAGCCTACAGAGACCAGACTAAAACAGAAACATCAACAGAAACAGAAACGCAACAGAGACAAACACGGACATTTGATCATACCCAAAGAGAGACAGGTTGGTTGAGACCTCCATTGCTAAATCTCGTTGGGGCCTCCAAATGTTGAGGCCGTCTGACAAATGGTGTGCTCAAGGAAGACTCTAAGTCATTCTCTCATGCAAACGCAAAGCGTTTATTATCCAGCATGCTGGGGCTCAACACAAACTGAGGTAAAGAGCCTTGGATCAAGATGTGAGGGCCTTTTATAGGCTTGTTAACCATCCGCAAAGGAGTTATTAACCGTCAACAAAAGGAGTTATTAACCGTTAAACAGAATATCTCCAGGATTTACAGGCTGTTAAGGGGTGGGGGGCAAAGGGAGGGAGGGATTGGCTTCCTTTTCATTACAGGCTGTTAAGGGGGGCTAAGGGAAGGATTGGCTTCCTTTTCACATGAAGATGCCTTTAAGTTCAATATTGTGGCATGTTCTGTGTACATTTTCCTCTATGTACCTAAAAGTTTCAGGTTTGATAACAGGTGTTTAATCCATTTTGATTTGACCTTTGTGCATCGTTTTAAATAAAGTTCTTTTTGTACGTGGATAACCAGTTTTCCCAAGACCACTTGTTAAAGAGGCTTTCCTTGCTCCACTGTGTATTTCTTGACCTTTATAAAGGATAATTGATCATATACTTTGGAGTGAGTGTTAGAATATTTACATCCACTCCATTAATCCGAGGGTCTATTTTTATAGTATCAAGCTGTTTTAATAATTATTACTTTGTAGTTATAGTTGAAGTTCAGAAAGTAAGGCCTCCTATTATTTTTCTCCATGGATTGTTTTAGATTTTTCTGGAATTTTATTGCTCCATATAAATTTCAAGAGTGTTTAAAATGCCACAGATATTCTTTTTTAAAATGCCACAGATATTCCTATAGAGATTGCATTAAATCTGTACATTGATTTGGGAAGTATTGCCATTTTAATGATGCTATTCTGCCCAATCCATGATCAGGGTATATGTCTCCATTTTTTTCTTTTATCGTATCTTGAAATAGAGTTTTGTAGTTTTCTTTGTATAGTTACTTTACTTCAATAGAGATGTAGACTCCAGATCTTTGATTATCTGAGGCATAATTGTAAATAAAATTGATTTTTAAAATATTTATTTCCTTTTCATTATTTTTAACTATAAAGGACATGGGATTTTACATGATAGTTTTGTAGCATGACAACTTACTATACCAATTTATTATTTTTATAGGCTTTTGATTTTCTAAATGTAGTATTATGTCATCTGAAAACAGTGAGATTGACCTTTTCTTTCGCTATCTACATGCCCTTAGTATATATTCCTTACCTTTTGTATGTTAAACCATGCTTGCATCTCTGGAGTGAATCTTACTTTGTCATGGTGTATAAACCTTTTGATGAGTTGTTGGATTCTGTTTGCTAGTACTGTTTTTGAAGTCTTGTATCTGTGTTAAACAAGAATATCCGCCTGTAATTTTATTTTTGTGGTATCTCTGTCTGTTCTTAATATCAGTATAATGCTAGCTTATAGAAAGTATTTGGAAAAGTTACTATTTCTTCAATTTCCTGAAGAGCCTGAAAAAGATTGGCAAACAGTACTAAAGGCTTGAAAGAATTCACTAGTGAATCTAGCAAGGCCTAAGCCTATAATGTTGGAAAGCCTTCACTTTACAATTTCAAATTCTTTCATCATGACAAGCATGTTCAAATATTCCAAAGAGTGCAAAATTTCAAAGGATAATCAGAGGTTACTTTGAGAAACTTTATGCCAGAAAACAAGGTAATCAGGCAAATATGGATAAATTACTGAACTCCTATAACCTCCCACAGTTAACCAAGATGATCTGGAATATCAGAATAAATTATTGAGAAAATTCAAATGGAAATAAAAAGGCATACCAAAACAAAGATCCAGGCCCATATGGATTCATTAGCAATTTATTTCAAACCCTTAAAGAGGACCTATTAGTTTCTTTCAGATAATTTAAGAAACAGAAACACTCCCAAATAGTTTCTATGAAGTTAGCATTACTTTGACACCAAAAACATACAGTGATCCCCACAAAAAGAGTAGTCCTTGATGAGCATAGATGCAAAGATCCTCAACAAAATTCCAGCAAATAGTATCCAACATCTCTTCAAGAAAGGTATGCAACATGGAAAAGTAGGGTTCATTCCACATTCTGAGAAGAATGTTTTTTTACAGATTCATACTTACCAGATTCATACTTACCAACAAAAATTAAAATCACAAACATATCAATAGATGCATAGAAAAGCATTTGATAAGGTTCAATATCCATTCATGACAAAAACTGTCAACAAGATTGGAATAGAAGGAACTTTTTCAATATAGTCAAGGCCATTTAACACAAGTCCATGGCAAATATTAAACTTCAATATGAATAAATTGACAGCTTTTCCTCTAAAATATAGCACAAGAAAAAAAGTCACATCTTTCTACCCTATTTAACATAGTACAGGAGCTACATGACAATCAGGCAAGAAAAAGAAATAAAAGGCATCCAGATAGAAAATGAATTTTCAATTTTCAAATGACATGTTAGTATATTTAGTTAGTATATGGAAATGTTGCACTGATGAAGGGGGTGTTCTCTATATGACTGAAACCCAACTACAATCATGTTTGTAATCAAATTATATAAATAAGTATATTCAAAAAGATAATACTCAAGTTTCTACCAAAAAGTTTCTAGAAACAATAGATTCCTATAGCAAAGTGTCAGGCTACAAAATTAGCATGCAAAAATAATTGGCCTATTTTTATATACAAATCATGATAGAGAAGAAGTACACATTAAAAAAACAATCCCATTTACAATAACACAGAAATTCAAGTGCCTTTGAGTTAATTTAACTAAAAAGATAAAGGACTTACATACAAAACCTTTAAAACACCACTTCAAGAAATGAAAGAGATTAAATGGAGACATATAACATGTTCATGGTTTGGGGTGATTCACATCATTAAAATGAAAATACTTTCTAAATTATGGTATACCATCTAAGGATACCCATGACATTCTTCAAGAAGTTTATCTTGTACTCTTGAATTTTATTTGAACAATAAATGCACACAAATATTTAAAGCAACTCTTAGGAAAAGAATATTCGTGGAATCACTTTCCCCAACTTCAGATTGTACTATGAGGCATTAGTCAGTGAAATAGCATGGCATTGGAATAAAGACAGCCCCTCAGATTAGTGAAATAAATTTGAGTATTCAGAGAATGATCCCAAGACATGCAATAAATTAATCTTTGATAAAGGGGTAAGAAATGTAAAATGAAGAAAAGGAAGACTCTTTAACATGTGGTGTTAGAAAAATTCGTCAGTCATATGCATGTACAGAGATAAAATAAAAATGAATTAAAAATCTTAGTATATACATTGGTATAATAATTGGTATATATAATTGGTATTTATACATTGGTATAAAAATCTTAGTATATACATTGGTATAATCTCCATGTCCATCCATGTATAGAACATTTTATGAATCATTTTTTCTAAAGGATGTAAGATGTACCACAATTACTGTTCTATTGTTGGGCACTGCGTAGCTTCCAGATTGGCTATTGTAAATAGTACTGTTATGAACATAGGAGTGTGAGACCTGAAACTATAAGGTACATAGAGGGGAACATAAACAAAATACTCCATGACAATTAGAGTAAAGGTATTTTCAAGAAGAAACACTATTGATCAAGCAAATATAAGTAAAGTTAAACACATAGGACTACATTAAACAGAGAAGCTTCTGAGAAAACAGTAACTAGAATACAAAAGCCACTCACAGAATGGGAAAAACTATTCACCCAATACTCATCAAATAAGTGGCTAATATCTAAGATATATATCTTAAGATATATATATCTTAAGATGGATAATATATATAGATATATATCTTAATATAGACAATATCTAAGATATATAAGGTATATCTTAGAATCAAACAAGAATCTAACAGCACCAAACAAGAATCTACATCAAAAAATGGGATGAAGATTACAACTGGGAGAGATGGAGGGGACCTGGAGCCTTTGCATGTATCTCTTTTCCTCTGTCTCCTGAACCTCTCCTGACATGGCCAAGAAGGGTCCAACAAAAACTTTCTCATAGAGGCGCCAAGGCAAAAGGCCAAGAAAGACTGAATGAGTGAAAACTGGCTACCAGAGGTATCTCTGCAGAAAGCAGGTGGAAGAGGTCTGTCTGCTGTGAGATTACCAACTGGGAGAAACGGAGAGGACCTCTTGCCTTTGTGTGTTTCTTTACTTTTCAGTCTGTGGAACCTCTCCAGAGAGGGCCAAGAAGAGTCCAGGAAAAACTCTCTCCTAGGGGCACTCAAGCTGAAAGGCCAAGAAAGACTGAGTGAGTAAAAATCAACTACCAGAGGTGCCCCTGCAGAAAGGTAGACACTTTGTCTGTGAAGGCACGGGGAAAGAGGGCTGCCCCTGCTGTGATATTTCCAACAGGGAGAGACAGAGGGGACTTGTCGCCTTTGTGTGTTTCTCTACTCTTCTGTCTCCTGAATCTCTCCTGAGAGCGCCAAGAAGGGCCCAGAAAAAATTCTCTCCTAGGGACACTCAAGCCGAAAGGCCAAGATAGACTGAATGAGTGAAAACCGGCTACCAGAGGTGCCCCTGCAGAAAGGCAGATCCTTTGTCTGTGAAAGCAAGCAGGAGGGGTCTACATCTGCTGTGAGATTACCAACTAGGAGAGACAGAGGGGGCCTGTCGGCTCTGTGTGTGGCTCTACTCTTCTGTCTCCTGAACCTCTCCTGAGAGGGCCAAAAAGGGCCCAGCAAAAACTGTCTCTAGAGCAGTGCTTCTCAATTATTTTCTGTCATGCTGGCACTTAAAGTATACCTCCATAAAATCAAGAGGATATAAATTTTGCAGGATACCTTCACAGACCACAAGGCTTTGAACTTAGATGTGAACTACAAAGAGACACAGAAGAAGAACTTTAACAACAGCCTGCTACTGAACAACCAGTGGGTCTGATATAAGAATAAATGACAATAAATACACAAACTATCAGAATCTATGGGACTCAGCAAAAACGGTAGTGAGAGGAAAATTTATAACTTTGCAAGCACACATCCGGAAGGAAAAGGGGGCATACCTGAAATGCCTAATGACACAGCTTATAAAATTAGAAAATGATCAATAAAAGGAACCAAAAATAAGGAGATAGAAGGAAATATCAAAGTTTAGAGCAGAAATCAAAGAAGTGGAAACCAAAAAACATTCTGAAAGATCATTGAAAGCAGAAGTTGGTTTTTTGAAAAAAATAAACAGGACTGATAGACCTTTGGCAAAACTCACAAAGAAAAAGAGAGAAAGCTGATAACCTGTGTTAGAAATGAAAAGGGGAAGATCAGTAACGATATTGCAGAGATTCAAAGGGTAATCAGACTACTTTGAGAAACTCTATGCCACCAAACATGAGAAACTGGAAGAAATGGATACATTTTTGGACTCTTATAACCTTCCACAGTTAAGTAAGGAGGATGTAGCATATTTAAACACCCCCATCACTATTGAGGAAATTAAAATGGTAATCAAATGCTTGTCCAAAAACAAAAGCCCAGGCCCAGATGGTTCCACTAATAAATTCTTTTAAACTTTGCAAGAATACCCACTACCACTCCTGGCCAGGTTCTTTCATGGAATTGAAAAAAAGGTGTATATTTCCATTTTTTTTTGATGAAGCCAACAGTCATCTTGATAACAAAACCAAACAGAAATGCTGTCAAAAAAGAAAATTACAGACCAATATCCCTGATGAACACAGATGCAAAGATCCTCAACAAAATCCTGGCAAATAGAATCCAATGCCTCAGGAAAATTATTTACTACTATCAAGTAGGTTTCATCCCATGAAAACAAGAATGGTTTAACATACATAAATCAATCAACATAATTCACATCAACAAGAAAAATAAAAATCACATGATCACATTAATAAATGCAGAGAAAGCATTTGATAAGGTCCAACACCCATTCTTGGATTAAAAAAAATCAGTCAGTAAAATGGGAATGAAAGGAACTTTTCTCAATATAATTAAGGCAGTCTGCCACAAGTCAATGGCAAAGATTATTCTCAATGGGGAAAAACTAAAATTCTTTCCTCTAAATTCTGGTACAACAAGGCTGTCCGCTCTCACCACTCCTCTTCAAAATAATACTGGAAGTACTTATAGCGATTATGAAAAAAAAAAAAGATATCAAGGGCATCCAGATAGGAAAGGAAGAAGTCAAGCTCTTATTGTTTGCAGATGACATGATACTTTGCTTAGAAAACCCTAAAGACTACCAAAAAGCCTCTAGAAACAGTAGATTCATATAGCAATGTGGCAGGCTAAATAATTAACACAAAAATCAATGATCTTTATATACACCAATAATGATAGGGAAGAAATGGACATTAAGAAAACAACCCCATTCAAATTAGTGCCACACAAACTCAAATATCTAGGAGGCAACTTGATGAAAGATGTCAAGAACCTATACAAAGAAAACTATAAAACCCTGCTTTGTGAAATAAAAGAAGACACGCTGAAATGGAAACACATAACCTGCTCATGGTTTGGCATGATTGACATCAGTAAAATGGCAATACTTTCCAAAGCCTTACAGATTTAATGTGATCCCTCTAAATATACCCAGGAAACACAAAACCACACCGAGAAATGCCCTCACACGCCTATATTTATAATAGTATTGTTTACAGTAGCCAAAATCTGGATGCTACCAATGCCCAACAATAAAACAGTAACTATGGTACATCTACACAATAGAAACCCTTGGAAAAAATGATTCATGAAATTTTCTATACATGGATGGACATGGATACTATAATGCTGAGTGAAATTGATCATTCTGGACAAGAACTGGTTGCTGAAAGGGAATGTACTGATATGCATTCCCAACCAATAACAATAATGCAAACCACAATGTCAGAAAGGAAGTGTGTGAGAGAGAGAAACAGAATGTTTGTCTGAGAGACAGGCAGAGGGTGGGATTGGTAAGGAAATGGGAGACAGAAAATTGAACTGGTGAAGCGCAGTGTACATTCTATGACTGAAGCCCAAATCTGAGTATTTCTGTAACCATAGTACTTAAATAAAATTTTAAAATTAAAAAAATAAAGTTGTACATGAGCCTTTGTAATATGGTCCGTTTCCATTGGCCGAGGAGGCTCCTTTTGGCATTTGTTGGCTTTGCTTCAGTTCTAAAGTATTCAAAATTGGTAACATTTGTATTTTCTCTGCACAATGAAAGTCCTAACTCTGATTTGGATTAGGTTTTATCTGTCAATAGCATCCTCAAAAACACAGTTTTCCTCATTTCTGTATGTAATTCAGTTAAATTTATGAGTAGTAAGAGACTGATGAATTGAAGAAATATTTATAAGAGGTTTGTGGACCAATGCTAATTCTCTACATATATGTCTTACTCCACAAGTAATTGTAATTTACCACACAAGATAAAGTGTTTATGTTTAGTTCATCTTTGGTTTCTAATTTAGGTAAATTTGAGTTTAATAATTGATAACAATATGTTTGCCAGGACTCCTGGCTGCAGTGAAAAATAAAACTAACTCAAATTCTTTAAAAAAGAAAAATAAATATCCAAAATAAAAGGTTGGAAAGGAAGGAATAGAAAATATAGAGGGGAAGAGAAAATCAACTATTACTTTATATCAAGATCCTTATTATGGCAACTGCCAGAATCCACTAAAATAATTTTAATTGATGGTATAACTTAAAATACACAGCTAGAACAAAATTTGTACATAGCTAAAGTAAAATACCTATGATAAATCTTTTCAGATAGGCAACCCTTGGGGACCAGGCAAACTCAACTTCATATTCTGTATGATTTGAAAACCCCATATATTTTTTAAAGAGAGTGTCTCTTTTCCAGTTTCTTACCAACTTCCAAAATAAGTTCATGAACAACTTATAACTCCCTCAAGATGAAAGACAGCATATCCTTAGTGTTTGTGGTCTTTCTGTTATCAAACTTCCTATGCAGGGAAAGAAATATCTAAATAAAAAGAAATTCAAAGTGTAGATGAAGTGCAAGGCAAAGAAGAGGAAAATTGTTACCTTTCTTAATTTCCTATTCTATTGAAAAAGAGTCAGAAAATAAGCCAGGGTTATGTCTTTTTTGTAGTTTTTTGAAGTCTATCCAAATGTGACTGAAAAGATCTTTATGTCACTCCAAGTCACATTTTGATAGTTTTTAAGAGCTATCAAAATCTCATTTACAAAGCTGGTGGTTATTTACGTTCTGCATCACTAAATCTAACAACAATAATAATAAACCACAAAAAAAGCCACTCCAATTTTCTCAAATCTTCTGGGATTTAAAAAGGAACAAAAAGATACTTTTGTGTTTGCTGTCTGGCGTGATTATGTGGTTAAAGCATTTTGATTTACAATTGCATCTTTGTCCTTGTAGAAATAGCCCCAGCAGCTGAACAACAGGAAATGGAAATGGATTAACCTTCCAACACTCCGCAAATAAGATACATTCTAGGAGCAGACTTCATTTTGGTTTAACGCAAAATCTCCACTTTCTATGAATACACAAAATTAAAGTGCTTTTACCCTTTTCCTTTTCTTTTGATCAGTCATGAAAAGGGAATTATCAGCTGTGCCTAAGCTTCCAATTTATTTTCTCTTTATGCATTTTGTATTATAAAGAATTTGAATCTGTTTGACCTGTTCCAGGAAATCTGAAGTAATCTTTGGTTCTTTTGTGAAATAAACTGCATTTAAACAATTGAGAGGCAAAAGTCATTCTGAAATGTAGTTTATGGACATAATGCAAATACAAACGTTTTTTTTAATGTTTAGGACTTAGTAGACCTGAATTATCTTTTTGCATATGAAAATATTAAGAGTACTAGGCTAATTACTCTAAACACTTATGGACATATTAATCACCCAGAGAAATTCATATATAGGTTTCTGGCCTACCTTCATAATTTCTGTCACTAGTGGGATCTGAGACATTTTATTATAAAAGGTACTCAAATCAACCAAAAAAAAAAAAGGTACTCAAATTATATTGCTGTTATTGGCCCAGAAACCCCACTCAAAACAATTTAGACTCTACTAATTTCTATGTGAAAGAAAATCATTCTTCTCCAGGAAAAATGATTTTTCAGATGTGATATTCCTATCTCATTATTGTCTCCATAATTCAGATGACTTTAGAAACTGATTCTTGATGGTAGGTTTGCTTACCTGATGATATTTTTGGGGCACCACTACACAGGTTCCCTTTTTTCCCTTGGTCTTGATTGCGGTGGTCGCTTAACTGGTAAAGCTTTCCAAGTACCACCAAGAAGATTTCACTGTCTGCCTCTTTCTTGATGGTAGGGGTTCATTGACCTGGCTATGCTTTCCAGGCACCTCAGCAATGTTTTGTGGTCAGTGCCAAGCAGTCATTTAAGAAGAATATCCCTTATCTTGAGAGGGTTTTGGGAACAGCCAAGAAAATTATGCTTTCTGATCAGTCCTTGTTTAAGGGGGTTACTTATTTGGCAATACTATCTGTACCACCAAGCAGATTATCCTTCCTCCTCTGTCCTTGGTGACAGGATTCACTTACCTGGTGAAGCTTTATGATACCTTCAAGCAATTTTCTGCCTTTGTCTTTGATGGTGGAGGTCACTTACCTGTAGATGCCTTCCGGGCACCACCAAAAAGATTCCCCTTTCTGCCTCAGTCCTTGTTGGAGTGGCTCACTTACCTAGTGATGCTTCCATGCACTGCACTGCAAATTCCCCTTTATGCCTCAATACTCGATGAAGGGGGTAACTTACCTGGCCATGCTTTCCAGGCACTGTCATACAGATTCCCCTTCATCCCTCAGTTCTTGATAAAGGGATGTTAACATGGTGACATTTTTCAGCACTGCCAAGTTGATTTCCCTTTCTGCCACAGTCCTTGATGGTAGGTCTCACTTATATACTACACTTTTCAGGTGCTTCCAAGCAGATGCTCCATTCGACATCAGGTTTGACGGTGGAGATCAATTACCTGGCAACACTTTCTGGGCCACACCAAGTAGATTCCTCTTTCACTGGCAAGCATATTCTTTCTGTCTTAGTCCTTGATAAAGGGGTCACTTACCTAGCAACACTTTCTGGGCACCATCAGGCTGATGCTCTTTCTGTCATAGTCCTTAATGGCAAAGGTCACTTACCTTGCAATGCTTTCTGGGAACTGCCAAGCAGGTTCCCCTTTCTGTCACAATTTATGGTGCCATGGGGAAGATTTTCAGGAGCCACGAAGCTGATTTCTCTTTCAGCGTCAGTCCTTGTTGGTGGGGGTCGCTGACTTGGTGAGGCCTTTTGGGTGCTGTTAAACAGATTCTCTTTCTGCCTCAGTCCATGAAGGTTGGGTGCACTTCCCAGGAACCACCAAGTAGATTCCTTTTTCTGCCTCCACCCTTGATGGCTGCTGTTGCTTAGCTGAGGATGCTTGATGGTGGGGGTTGCTTACCTGGCAAAGCTTTCTGGGCATTTTTAAGCAGATTTCCTTTTGTGCCTCAGTTCTTGATAAAGGGTATCACTTACTGGGTAATGCTTTCTGGGCACCATTAAGCATATTCCACTTTCTGCCTCAGTCATTTATGGCAAGTGTTGCTTACCTTGCAACACATAGGAGCCACCAAAATTCCTCTTCCTTCCTCAGTCCTTGATGTGAGGGTCACTTAACTTGCAATGCTTTTCAGATGCCACCAAGCAGATTACCCTTCCTGACTCAGTACCTGATGGCAGGGGTCATAACATTGCTGCTGACTAACTCTTGGTTTTCGGTTGAATTAGAGAACTTCTTTGAGTCCTCTTGAGGAGAGTAGATGCACAGGCAGCGAAATATGAAGAAATAAGACCACACGATGAATGTTTGGGAAAAACAGAATTCTAAATTTAATCTCCAAGCTAGGAGAGCTATAAGGGGTAAATGGTATGAGAAGAATGTTCAGAATGACAAAGAATACATACTTTCTGAGACACAGAAATATTATCAGTAGCCCTCTTGATATACATAACAATTCACCTGGCTCTGGTGAAAAGGACTATATTAAGAGTTCTGAATTACAGTCTAGGTTAAATAAAATCCACATCAGTTTCTCTTTAAGAAAGGAGATGCAATACTTAAGATGCAATGGACAATTCTATATATGGTAGCCACCTCTTACGGTCTGCACCACCACATTGCTTAGTGCTCTAGATGCAAAAACTATGTGTGTCCTAAAATGCTCAGCCACTGTCTAACCCTGAAACCTTCACTTAGCAAGGCCTACGCTCATCAGTGATGAAGTGCCTAGAAGTTGGAAAACCTTTCAATTCCAACGAATGGCCAATTATTTTTAATTTTAACTTATTTGTACTGTATCTATTCATTTTTCTTTTCTCTTTTATCTTTTGTTTTCTTTTTCTCTCACTCCTAATCTATTTCTAAACTAATTGTTTATCTTTACTTAATTCAATTATTTCTTAAAAGCTCAGACCCATCCTATGAGGTTCAGGCCTCTAACAACTTAAGAATAGTTCACTAATGTCTATATTTATGTGGGCATGAGTTTATAGACAGAGGACTCCCCTCTGAGTGCCAAACCTAATTGTTTATCTTTACTTAATTCAATTATTTCTTAAAAGCTCAGACCCATCCTATGAGGTTCAGGCCTCTAACAACTTAAGAATAGTTCACTAATGTCTATATTTATGTGGGCATGAGTTTATAGACAGAGGACTCCCCTCTGAGTGCCAAACCTAAGTTGTAAACAATTCATGCCTAAATTGTATATAGTCCCTGCTATATACTATTCCTCCTCCACCGTTCAGAAATCCTTCTATTTTTTCACCCCCAATCATAATCTGATATCCCTCCTTATTTATCTCTCTTCACTCTCAGTTCTTAACTCTTTAGATACTCAGACAAAAATCTTGCCTCAATAAGACATCACCCAGCTCCCAAAGTGAAAGGACATCCTCTCAGTCCCACATGTAGTGCCCCAGCAATAAACTACAACCAATATTCCTGCTGACTCATGCTGTGTGGCCCTTTTTATCAACCCCATCCAAATGTGGACTGTTGCATGATACTGGATTCAGCTCCAGAAGGAACCCCCAGCACAAGGACTCTATCTGATCTCTTTGTGCTGCAAATTTTTTATCAAACTCAACAGGACCATAGTGTATAATGAAAATGTGCCCTGGATTTTACACCCCACAAGAATATCTCAAAAGACAATGGGGAAGCCTATATTTCCTTTATATGTTTAATACTTCTATAATAATACCTTTGAGTCTGCTTATTCCCAAATGTAAGGTAGCCTCTTACATCAATGTATTTTTCTTCTATTTTTTTTTCTTTTTTGGTTTTTGGGCCACACCCGGCATTGCTCAGGGGTTACTCCTGGCAATCTGCTCAGAAATAGCTCCTGGCAGGCACGGGGGACCATATGGGACACTGGGATTTGAACCAACCACCTTTGTTCCTGGATCGGCTGCTTGCAAGGCAAACACTACTGTGCTATCTCTCCGGGCCCTCCAATTATTTTTTAATTTATTTTTATTTATTTCTTCTATTATATATATTCCTTTCTCTTTAACTTTACCTGTTTTGGTTCTGCTTGGTATGAAAACCTACACACAAAAAAGTCTTGCCTGGAATAAAAGCTCAGGTCAAAACCAGGGCATAGAGATTGTGTAACCTGATGTTCTTACCTCCAAATGCACCAGCAATATAACATGGCATCATTCCTTTTTGCAAAGGCATACTAAAAAAGGGGGGGAGATTTATGTATAGAAACAAGCTCTTATCTACTAGGGATAAGAACCTACACATTTTATAATACGGGGGCACCTCCCATCCTGAACATATGTCATGTGGACCGACCTTAAACTCCATGTGATCAGACAGAGACTGTCCAGTCTAGAGCCATAGAATGGACAGAGGTCCCTGCAACAGCACTAGGATCTAATGCCACTCTAGCATCAACTTGCACCAGTGTTGATATGAAATCCTGACAAGGAGATGGCAACAACTTGATCTAAGAGCAGGTTGTCCTATCACCTAACTATAAGATAAAATCAGAACACATCATCCTTTGATCTGTGCAAAAACCAAGATCGTTAACTACAGAAGACTGATCTTGACAACCATGACTGGGGAGAACTTATCCTGGGATCAATAAGAAAGACCCTAGCCTAGGATTTGGCCTAGGATTTTGTACAATAAACAAGATCTCTAATTTCAGAGATCTGATTTTGTCAACTATGGCAGCGCAGATTTTCTGGAAACATAATGAAGAACTCTATCCTAGACTCATCCTAGAATCTGTGCAAAAACCAATACCACCAATTACAGAAGACTGATTACAACAAAAGTGATGGAACAGAACTGCTAGAAATGTAAAGAAAGATGTTATCCTAGGCCTAATCCTATGACTTGTGCAAATACCAAGATCTCTAGTTAGAGGCCCAATTCTATCAGCCACAACTGAGCAAAAAGTTTCCTGGCACCATAAAATTTCCTTGGGGTGTGAAAAGGAGCATGTATGGAGCCTGTAGTTATTCCCATGACAGTATGCTTCAAGGGCAGAGAAATTCTGTATTTTTTAGGCCAAGGGACTTCCCTTTCTAATTTATCCAATATCTACTATGCCTATGCAAAACAAAACAAAACATAAACAAAACAAAAAAATTCCTTGCCACACCAGCCCTCCTTACTTTTTTCTTTTCTTTCTTTATTTTCTTTTTTCAGACTCATGGTTATTATTTGGTACTTGTATTTTGTTGCTGTGGTGCTTTTTTGTAGTTGCTGGTTTTGGTCTTTCATTTGATTTTTGTTTCTTTCTTCATTTTGTCTATTTGGTTGTTGTTGGTTTTGATTTTTGTGGGGTGTTTTTCTTCTTTTATTTTATATTTTTTGGGGTTTTTTTTTGGGGGGGCCACACCCGTTGATGCTCAGGAATTATTCCTGGCTAAGCGCTCAGAAATTGCCCCTGGCTTGGGCGGACCATATGGGACACCGGGGGATCAAATCTCGGTCCTTCCTTGGCTAGTGCTTGCAAGGCAGACACCTTACCTCTAGCGCCACCTCACCAGCCCCGTTTTTCTTCTTTTAAATTGATATTTATAACCTCTAGATGGACTCACCCTCCCCCCTTTTTTTTGTTTTTGTTTTTTTTTTTTTTTTGGTGTTTTGGCCATACCTGGTGACACTGAGGGGTTATTTTCCTGGCTATGCACTCAGAAATCACTCCTGGCTTGAGGGACCATATGGGATGCTGGGGGGTCAAATTCTGGTCCTAGGCTAGTGCAGGCAAGGCAGATGCCTTACCACTTGCACTGTCACTCAGGCCTCTCCTCCCATTTTTTGTTTGTTTGTTTTTTTATTTTTTGTTTTTGGTTTTTATCATTTTTTCATTTTCTTTTCTTTTTTATTTTCAAACAGAACCACATAAATTGAATCATCTTGTTCTACCTCATATATTGAGGGGGAAAATGGATGGAACCAGAATCAAACAGTTGTATGAACATTGAGTATAAATAAAAATTGATCAGACTTAAACACCAAACCCAAAGTCAATGACAACAGAATTGATACCCAATCTTCAACAAGCTATATACAGAAGGGAATAGTTATACTAACAGTCTGGAGGGCAAAGGAAGGGGATGCTAGAAACAGAGTTGGAGAAAGAACAGCACTGGTGGTGGGAATACCTCTGATCAATGTCACTATGTACCTTAACTATTACTGTGAAAGACTGTAATTCACATTTGTAACAAT
Source organism: Suncus etruscus (assembly GCF_024139225.1). Classification (NCBI taxonomy): domain Eukaryota; kingdom Metazoa; phylum Chordata; class Mammalia; order Eulipotyphla; family Soricidae; genus Suncus; species Suncus etruscus. The sequence goes on from NC_064854.1 coordinate 90,527,730, forward strand.
AAAAATTATTTAAAAAATAAAAGAAGAAATGAAAAAAAGAGTCCTGAGTTAAAAGAGAAAATGGTAGTTTTAACATCTCAAAAACAGATCCTGCCCAGCTAGTTTCAAAAGTAATATTTTTTTGGTGTAGCAAGGAGCTAAGCTTGCCTAACAGGTTTCCCATTTCTGCAGGGAGACTGGTTTTGTGTAATAGAAGTTGGTGAAAGACCCAGGCTGAGGAAATGCAGATTTTTATACCTACTAGCTCGGAGCTACATCCTAGCCAAGCCTTTTTGATGTAAATTTTGAGAGAGAAGAAAATTGTTTCTAAGAGAATTTAACCAAGGCTATATTTTAACCTGTAAATAAACATAACAGAAGAGATAATAGACCAAATGAATGTGAAGAAATATGTCAGTACCATAACATGAATCTCAAAAATATCACTATGGAATTCCACCAATTCTCCGTACAGGGCTATACTTCCCAGCAGACATTTTGGTTAAAATACCTTGGGGATAATTTGAAGCAGTTATCCGTGCTAAGAATATGGCATCCTAGCGAGCCTTCTGTCCATCCCCCTCATAGAAATATAGAAATTCTTATTGATCTATTAATGGTGCAACACTACATGGTGACTCATTCATGGCACCTCCAAGCAAATTTTTCCATTCTGCCTCAGTCTTTGAAGAGGGGATCACTTACCTGGCAAAGTTTTTACATGGGCCAAGCAGACTCCCTTTTTTGCCTCATTCATTGATTGTGGAGGATGGTTATAAGGAGATGTTTTCTAAGCACCATCACACAGATTTTTCTTTAGACTCATTCCTTTATGGCAAGAGCATTTTACTCTCAAGGTCTCCCAAAACCACCAACCATACTCTTTTTTCTCCCTCAGTCATTGTCAGCAGGAGTCACTCTTCCTGGCAACACTTTTTCAGATTCTAAGGAGCTGTTTCTCTTTTATACCTCAGACCTTGATGGTGGGGGTTGCTTACCTGGTAATGCTTTCTAGGCCCCACCAAGCATATTACCTTTTGTGCCGCATTTATTGAGTTTAATGAGAATCACAAAGCAGATTCCTTTTTCTACTTCAGTTCTTTTTGTTAGTGTCACTTAATTGGTGATACTTTACAGAAACCAAGTAGATTACCCTGTTTGACTCAGTACTTGATGGATTTTTTTACCTGGCAAAGCTTTTGAGGTATCACCAAGCAGATTCCCCTTTCTGTCCATGATGACAGAGGTCACTTACCTGAATATGCTTTCATTGAGTCTCCAGACAGTATTGAACTCAGTATTGAAATTAAGGTGCAGTTTACCATTATGCCTCAGGTCTTGATGGTGGATGTTGCCTACCTGGCAATGCTTTCTGGGCACTGCCAGACAGACTTCTCTTTTTGCCTGCATTCATTATGGTGTGAATCTCTTACTTGATGAAGCATTCTGAACACTGCCAAGCAGATTCCTTTTATTGTCTCAGTCCTTGATGTCAGGGGTACTTAGCTGGCAACATTTTCTGGGTGACATCAATCAGTTTCCCCTTTCTGCTAAGTCCTTGATATCAGAGTTCGCTTACCTGGCAAATTTTTCTGGGCATCACCAAGCTGATTTAGCTTTCTGCATCAGTCTTTGATGGTTGGGGGTTACTTAACTGGCAACTATATCCAGGTACCACCTAACATAATTTCCTTTCTGACTCAGTCCTTGATCTTGTGGGTCACTTATCTGGGTAGGCTTTCCAGGCACCAGAAAGCAGATTCTCTTTTCTGCCTCAGTCCTTTATGATGGGTATCTCTTACCTGGCTACATTTTCTGAACACAATCCCCTTTCTGTCTCAGTTCTTGATGTTGGGAGTCACTTAACTGTGAAATTTTAAGGGCTTTTAAAAGCAGATTCCCCTTTCTGCCTCAGTTTAAAGCATAGGTTGCTTACCTGGTGAAGCATCTGAGCACTGCCAAGCAGATCCCCCATTCTATCTCAGTCCATATTGGTGGGGCTCTCTTACCTGGTGACACCTTCCAGGTGCAGCCAAGTAGATTTTCCTTCCTGCATCAGTCACTGATGGCAGGATTTACTTACATACTTATACTTTCCAGGAACCACCAAGCAAATTCTATATTTGACCTCAGTCCTTAACTGTGGATATTGCTTATTTGGCAATGCTTTCCAGGTGCTGCCAGGTAGAGTCCCCTTTCTGTCTCAGTCATTTATGGCAAGGGTCACTTACCTGGTGAAGCTTACAGACACCAGCAAGCAGATTACCATTTCTGCCTCAGTTCTTTATGCAGGGGTGGCTTATCTAGTGATGTTTTTCAGGCAGTGCCAACCAGACTCCCCTTTCTGCCACATTCCTTGATTTTGGAGAACTTTTACCTGGAGATGCTTTTGGAGGAACAACAAGCAGATTCTACTTAGATGTCAGATGCCTCTCACACTTTCCAGGCACCACCAAGGATACTCCTCTTTATTCTTCAGTCCATGACGGTCTTTGCTTTCCAGGAAAAGCTTTCTGTTCATATCTAAGCTGATTCCCCTTTCTGCCTCCATCCTTGATAGTGAGGTTCATTTACCTGGCAATGCATTCTGGGCACCAACCACAGTGAATATTAAACTTTCTGCTTTTGTAGTGAGGGTTGATTACCTGGCAATGCTTTGGAGGCACTGCTATTCAGATTTCTCTTTTAATCTCAGACTTTGATGACAGGGTTCACTTACCTGGACACAAATTTTGAGCACCACCAAGGAGATTTCCTTTCTGCTTCAGTCCTTGATGGCAGTGGTCCCTTACCTAACAACAATTTTTTGGCAACACCTAGCAGCTTTCCCTTTCTGCCACAGTCCTTGATGGCAAGGTTCACTTACTGGTGAAGCTACCTTATCACCACCAAACAGACTCTCTATACTGGCTTATTCCTTAATAGCATTGATCATTTATATGGCCAGGTGCTGCCAAGATGATTCTCCTTTCTGCCTCAAATTGTGATGTCATGGGTCACTTACCGGGCAAAGTTTTCCAGGCTCTTTCAAGCAGAGTCCCCTATCAATCCTTGAGAGAAGGGGTCACTGACCTGGTGATGCATTCCCAGAACCTCCAAACAGATTCCCTTATCTGCCTCATTTTTTTTTTGATGGCATGTTTCACTTACCTAGTGATGCTTTCTATCTCCAGCAAGGAGGTTCCATTTTCTGGCTCATTCCTTGATGGTGGTGACTGCTGACCTGGCAAATTTTCCAGGTGCTGTAAACCATTCCCTTTTCTGCCTCAGTGTTTTTGTAAGGGGTCACTTACCTGGAGATACTTTCCTGCTTCACCAAGCACATTCCACTTTCAGCCTCAGTACTTGACTGTGGGGGTTACTTATATGGCTAACCTTTCTGGGCAATGCCAAGCAGAATCCATTTTCTGCCTCAATCCTTGATGGTGTGTGTCACTTATCTGGAGACACTTTCTGGGTGAGCAAAACAGATTTCCATGTCTGCCTCAGTGTTAATGTTAGGAGTCACTTACCTGGAGAAGCTTACCAAGCACTGCCAAGCAGATTCCTCTTGATAGCGGGGGTTGCTTAAATAGCAATGCTTTCCACGCACTGTCAAATATTCTCCCATTTCTGCCTCAATCCTTGATGATAGGAGTACTTACCTGGAAACATTTTCTAGGCAATACCAAGAGGAATTCTCTTTATGGCTCAGTCCTTGATATCAGAGTTCTCTTACTTGGTGACTATTTCCTTGTGCCACCAAGCAGATTTCCCTTGATTCTTCAGTCTTTGATGGCAGGCAGGCATCGCTAGCATGCACTCTTTCTTGGTTCTGCCAACCTAGGGATCTAGCTGGCAAGCTATTTCCCTTTCTTCCTCAGGTTTTTATAGTGGGGTCTCTTACCTGGGATGCTTTAAGGTCGCTGCCAAGCAGATTCTCTTTCTGATTCAGTCCTTATTAAAGGGAATTACTTACTTTGCAATGTTTTGGGGCAATTCCAAGTAGATTCACATTTCAGTCGCAGTCTTTAATAACAGGAGCCGCTTAACTTGCAAGTCTTACTGTGCGTTGCCAGGCATATTCCTTTTTCTGCCTCAGAATTTATGGTGTAGATTTGCTTACCTGGTGAGGCTTTTCAGGCACTGCAAAGAATATTTCTTTTTCTTCTTCAGTACTTTTTGGTGAGTGTTGCTTGCTTAATTGCAACACCAAGCAGATTCTTCTTTCTGCTTTAGTCCTTAATGGTATTATTATTTAACTGGTGAAACTTTCTAGGCTCCACTAAACAGATTATCCTTTCAGTTTCAGTCCTTGATAACAGGACTCACTTACCTGGAAATGATTTTAGGGTGCAGCCATGATAATTTTTCTTTCTGCCTTAGTCATTGATGTTAGGACTCACTAACATGACAATTTTCTGTGTATTACAAGTAGATTTTCCTGCTGTCTCAATTTTTGATGGCAGGATCCCAAATTTGGTGAACCTCTTCTTGAACCAACAAGAAAATTTCCATTTCTGCCTCATTTCTTGAAGGCAATTTCTTGAAGGTGATGCTATCAGGACACCACCAAGCAAAACCCCTTTCTTCCTCAGTCCTTAAAGATTGGAGTCACAAAATGAGTGATGCTTTCAGAATGCTGACAAACAGATTTTTCTTTACTCTTCATCTGGGAGGACTTTTACAGATATGCCCTGCAGCCAAAGCAGTGCTGGAAGGCAGCTAACGATGCTGGATACATTAATGAAAAGATGACACCTATCAAGGTGAAGATGAGAAAATGAAAAGAGACCATGCAAGGGATGAGCATGCATGACCCCAGATGACACTGAAGAAGATAGAAAACTCCCTACAGTTTTAATGAAAGAAGGGACAGTCACTGGAGGCAATGCTTAAGGGGTATCACATGGTGCTGGAGCCTTAATTGTACCCAGTGAACACACAGTCAAGAAGCACTGGCGTGGGTGCTGGGGTGGTAAGCTACTTTTATCTGGCTGTTACCTCACCATCATGGGTATCAGTTCCATCTCTGCTATCACAAAGTCCTTGAAAGAAGCAGGCTGATGCTTCAGAAATAAAAAAGGATGCATGGAAATGGAGACACATACCTGCTCATGGATTGGCAGAATTAACATCATTAAAAAGGCAATACTGGGGCTGGACCAGTAGCACAAGCGGTTAGGCATCTGCCTTGCCCACACTAGCCTAGGATAGACTGTAATCCTCCATCATCCAATATGGTCCCCTAAACCAGGAGCGATTTCTGAGGGCCTAGCCAGGAGTACCCCTGAGCTGATATCACCAGTGTGGCAAAAAAGAGAAAAGAAAAAAAAAAACATAAAAAGGCAATACTCCCCAAGGCATTGTACAGATTTAATGCAATTTCTCTAAGGATATCCATGACATTCTTCAAATAAGTGAATCTAACACTCCTAAAATTCATCTGGAACAATAAAAACTCTTGAATAGCTAGAGCAACCCTGGAAAAAGGAATATGGGAGGCACCACTTTCCCCAATTTTAAACTGTATTACAAAGCTATAGTCATAAAGACAGACTCTCAGATCAGTGGAATAGAAGAGTAATTAGAGAATGCTCCCCAGATATACAATCAATTAATCTTTAATAAAGAGGCAGTAAATGCAAATGGAGCAAGGAAAGACTCTTTAAAAGTGATGTTGGGACAACTGGTCAGCCACTTGCCAAAAAAAATAACTCAGACCTCTAACATCCTGCCCAAAGGTCAAATGCAAATGGATTAAAGACCTTTATCAGACCTGAAATCATAAGGTATATAGAACAACATACAGGTAAAACACTCTATGATATTGAAACAAAAGGCATCTTCAAGGAAGAAACAGCTCTCTAAACAAGTCAAAACAGAGATACACAAATGGGAGTATTTTAAGCCGAGAAGCTTCTGCACCTCAAAGGAAATAATGCCTAGGATACAAAAGCCAACCACAGAATGGGAGAAGCTATTTACCTTATACCCATCAGATAAGGGGCTAATTTCAAGGATATAAAAGATACTGACAGAACTCAACAAGAAAAATATCTAACCCCATCAAAAATGGGGAGAATACATGAACAATTTATCAAAAAAGAAATATAAATGGCCAAAAGACACATGAAAAAATGCTCTTAATCACTAATCATCAGGAAGATGTAAATCAAAACAAGTATGAGGTATCATTTCACACCACAGAGACTGGCACAGAACAAGAACAATCAGTGCTGGTGAGGATGTGGAGAGAAAGGAACTTTCATTCACTGCTGGTGGGAATGCAGACTAGTCCAGCCCTTAAGAAAACGTTATGGAGATTTCACACCAAAAAAAAAAACTAAAAGTTGAGCTCCCATTTGATTCAGCAACACCACTTCTAGGGACTTACTCTAGGAACTCAAAAACGCAATAGAAAATACCTTTGCACACCAGTATTCATTGCAGCGCTATTTACAATAACCAGATTCTGGAAACAACCAAGATACCCTTTAACAAATGAATAGCTAAAATGGTATATATACACGATGGAATATTATGCAGCTGTCAAAAGAGATGAAGTCATGAAGTTTTCCTATGCATGGTTGTACATGGAATCTATTATGCTGAGTGAAATAAGTCAGAGGGAGAGAGAGACACATAATAGTCTCACTCATCTATGGGTTATAAGAAAAATAAAATAATTCCTAGAGATGAGGGCTGGAAGGACTGGCTCAAGTTATTAAACTCACTACAAAGAGTGATGAGTGCAGTTAGAGAAATAACTACACTGAGAACTAGCATGACAATGTCAGTGAGTGAGGGATATTGAAAGCCGATCTCAAATACAAGAGAGGGGGGGGAATGGGGGCATCATGATATGAAGGTTGCATTGGTGAAGGGGGGTATTATTTTTATGACTGAAACCCAATTACAATCATGTTTGGAATCACAGTGTTTAAATAAAAGTATTTTTTTAATTTAAGAAAAAATAACACATCACTAATCGTCAGAGTGATGCAAATCAAAACAACAGTGAGGCACTATCTCACACCTCAGAGACTGGCACACATAAAAAAGAATAAGAACAATCAGTGCTGGCAGGGATGTTGAGAGAAAGCAACTCTTATTCACTGCTGGTTGGAATGCTGTCTAATACAGCCTTTATGGAAAACAATTCGGAGATTCCTCAAAAAACTGGAAATTGAGCTCCCATATGTTCCAGCTACACCTCTCCTAGGGATATACCCTAGGAACAAAAATACAATTCAAAAATTCCATTCCTCACACCAATATTCATTGCAGTGCTATTTACAATAGCCAGACTCTGGAAACAACCAAGATGCCCTTCAACAGATGAATGGCTAAAGAAACTGTCATATGCACAATAGAATATTATGCAGCCATCAGGAGTCATAAAATTTTCCTATATGTGGATGTACATGGAATCTATTATGTTGAGTGAAATAAGTCAGAGGGAGAGAAATAAAAACAGAATAGTATCACTTACCTATGGGTATTAAGAAACATAAAAGATATTTTTGTAATAAGGCCCAGAGACAATAGAGTTAAAGGCTGGAAGGGCTGGAGGACCGGCTTACAATTTGAAGTTCACCACAAAGAGTGATGAATACTTTTAGGGAAATAACTACACTAACAACCACCATGACAATGTTAAAGAATGAGAGAAGTAGAATGCCTGTCTCAAATACAGAGAGGGGTGGGGGACGATGGGAGCATTGGTGATGGGAATGTCATACTGGTGAAGGGGGTAAGAATACTTATGACTGAAACCCAAATACAAACATGCTTGTAATCATGGTGCTTATTTTTATTAAAAAATACAAATAAATAAATAAAAAGTACACATGTACTTATAAAAAAAAAAAGCAGGCTGAGTCTCAAGGACATGGATCTGGTGGAGGTCACTGAAGATTTTACTCCCCAATCTTGGGTGTTCAAAAGAGTCTGGACCTTGATCCATGTAAGACTAATGTAAATGGAGGTGCCATCACCTTAGGCCACCCATTGGGAGGATCCTGATCCAGAATCAATGTGTGGTCCATGAGTTAAGGAATCAAGGCAAGAAGTATATGATGGGTTCTGCCAGTATTGGAGGTGTCCAGGGCATCACCATCATCATTAAGTGCACAGCCTGAGTGAGGAGCATGAGCAGCAGCCACTCACTGAGCTGAGCCAGTCCGCAGAAACTGGGAACCATCAGTGCAGCATAGCCCTGGCCAGCCCCCATCTCTACCCAATAAGATATCAAGCTTGCACAGGGTTATAGGACAGAGAACCATCTCCCTGAGTACAAGTAAAATGTCTTTAATAATTTAGGCCTGCAGAAAGGGGACCTGGAAAAGGGATGCTTCCTTATCATATGCCTTAGGAAATAAAATAAATAGCACCTTAACTTGAAAAAAAAGTGGGAGTCCCTTAACTTGGTACATGTTCCAGGTGCCAGCAAGCAGATCCCCTTTTGCCGCCATCCTTATGGCAGGATTTAAGTGGCGATGCATTCTGAGTACTGCAAGCATATTTACATTTAAACCTTAGTCCATTATGGTGGAAGTTGCTTACCTGGTGACTCTTCCGGGAACCACAAAGCAAATACCCCTTTCTGCCTCAATCTTGAGGGCAGGTGTCCCCTATCTGGCAAAGCTTTCTGACGCTGACAAGTGGATTACCCTTACGGCTCATATCTTGATGGCAGTGGTAACTTGCCTGGAGAGCTTTCCAGATGCCACTTAAAAGATTCCAATTTCTGCCTCAGTCCTTCATAGCAGTGGTTGTTCATCTGGAGAGGCTTTCCTGGCTTTGCTAAGCAGATTCCCCTTTTGACCTCAATCTTTGAGGCCACCACCTATCTGGAGGTGCTTTCTGGGCAATGTGAAGCAGACTCGACTTTCTGCTTTAATCCTTGATAACATGGGTTGTTTAACTAGAGACACTTCCTGGGCCTGCATAACTGATTCCAGTTCTGCTTCAGTCTTGATGGTGGGGGTTACTTACCTAGAAAACTTTCCAGGTGCCACCAAGCTGTTTTTCCTTTCTGCCTCATTGATAATGGAAGGTCACTTACATGGCGACACTTTATAGGCAATACCAAGCATATTCCTTTTTCTGCCTCAGTCCTTGATGGTGAGATTCCAGTCTGGTGAAGCTTGAAACCACCAAGAAGATACCTCTTTCTGCCTCCATTGTTATTGGCAGGGATCACTTATTGGCAATGCTTTCCAGGCACCAAGAAACAGAATCCACTTTTGCCTCAATCCTTATTGGCAGAGGTCGCTTAGGTTTGTATGTGTTCTGGGCAATGGGAAGCAACTCCCTTTTCGCCTTAGTCCTTGTTGGTGGGGTCACTTAACTGGCGATGTTTTCCAGGTATCTACAAGCAGAAATCCTTTTGTACCTCAGTGGGTGACTCTACCTGGTGATGCTTTTTGGCACAGACAAGATTTACCTTTCTAGATCAGTCCTTGAAGGTAATGATCTCTTAGCTGGCAAATTTTTCAGGCATGCCAAAAAAGATTCACCTTTCTGCCTCAGTCCTTGATGGTGAGATCTTTTGCTTGATGAAGCTTTCTGGGCATCACTAAATAGATTTCCCTTTCTGATTCAGTCCTTGATGATGATCCCCTAACCTGGCGAAGCTTTCCTAAAACTTCCAAGCAGATTGCCTTTTTGCATTAGTCATTGAAGGCATGGGTCTCTTACTAGTGACACGTTTGAGGCATCACCAAGTAGAATCCCCTTTCTGCCTCAGAATTTGAAAGTGGGGTTGTTTACCTGGTAACACTTTTCTAGGGCTTTCAAGCAGATTCCTCTTTCTCAGTCCTTGATATTTGGATTGCTTAACTGGCAATGCATTCTGTGTACCTCCAAGTAGATTCCATTTTATGCTTTAGCCCTTGAATGTAGGTCACTTACTTAGTGACCTTTCCAGACACCACCAAGCATATTTCCTGTTTGGCTCAGTTCGTGATGATGAGGGTTGCTTGCCTGATGATGCTTTTAGGTGCTGCCAAACAGGCTCTCCCTTATGCCTCAATCTTTGGTGACAGAGATACTTACCTGGCAACTTTTCCTGGCAATGACAAACAGAATTCCCTTGTTGCCTCAGTCATTTATATTAGAGGTCACTTACCTAGCAAAGTTTTCTGTGTGCCACAAGCACATTCCCTTTCTGCATCAAATCTTGGTAGGATGGGTGCCTTATCTGGCAACTCTTTCTGGGCACCACCAAACTTTGATATTTTATTCTGCCTTAATCCATAATATCAGGGGTACATACCTGGAAATATTTTTAGGGTTAGAACTCTCATTTTGCCTCAGTAATTGACAATGGAGGTATCTTATTTGATGGTTTTCTATGTGACATCAAGTAGATTTTTCTTTCTGCTTCTGTTCTTGATGGTGGGCATAGCTTTCCTGGTGTCTCTTTCCATGCACCATCAAGCATGGAAAAAGAAACTTTATTTTTTGATGGTGTGAGTCACATACCTGCCAATACTATTCAGGCACCACAAAGTAGATTCTCCTTTCTGATTCAGAGTTTGATAGCGGGGTCATTTACCTGGTGACCTTTTCAGGCATCACCAATCAGATTCCTCTTTCTGTCTCAGTCCTTGATGTCAGAAGTCACTTGTTAAAGTTTTCTGGATCCACCAAGCAGATTTCTCTTTCTGCCTCAGTCCTTGATGGGGATACTTAACATGCAATGCTTTCTTGGGTATCCCAAGCAGATTTCCCTTTAAGACATAGTTGTTGATGGTGGGGATTGCTTACCTAGCTCTACTTTCTGTGTGCTGCCAATATATTCCCCTTCCTGCCTCAGTTTATGTTGGAAATAGCTTAGTTGGTAATGCTTATAGGGCACCTCCAAGCATATGCTTTCTCTGTCTCAGTCCTTCATGGTGGGGGTAGGTTAAATGGTAATACTTTCTGAACACTTTGACATATATTTTTTTCTTCCTCAGTTCTTTATGCAGAGATCACTTGTCTTGGGCTGTTTTCAGGTAACACCAACCAGAGTCCGCTTTCTGCCTTGGACCTTGACAATGGTGCTCTCTTATCTGAAGATGCTTTTCTGGCATCACCACACAGATTCCACTTTAGCCTCAGTTCTTGATGGTGGTCTCTTACCTCTCATGATTTACAGGCACCATAGAGCATATTCCTCTTTCTTGTTGGAATGTTCACTCTACCTGGCTATGCTTTTTTGGGTGCTACTATCTGAGTCCCATTTCTGCCTCAGTCCTTGAGAGCACGGATCACTTAGATGGTGATGCATTCCAGGTATCAAATTTGCCTTTCTACCTCAGGCCTTGAGGACAGGGTTCACTTTCCTGGCAATGCTTTGACAGCAATGATAAACAGATTTCCATTCTGCCTCAGCCCTTATGGCATGGGTCGCTTATCTAGCAACGCTTTCAGAATACAACTATGCAGATTCCCCTTTTTGCCTCAGTCCTCGTTGGGTTTATGTATCTTGCGATACTTTCCGGATAACAAGAAGATTCCCCTTTTAAACTAAGTTCTTGACAGCAGAAGCTGCTTAATTTGTGTTCCTTTCTAGGTATCACAAAGCAGATTCCTCTTCCTGTCTCAGAGTTTATGACAAAAGTTGCTTATCTGGCAAGGCTGTCCAGGCACCACCAAATAGATTCCTTTCTACTTAAGTCCTTTTTTGCAAGTGTCACTTGGCAATGATTTCCCGGGACCTTCAAGCAGATTGCCCTTTCTGCCACAGTCCATGATGGCAGTATTCACTTATCTGACAATGTTTATGGGTGCTGCCAAGCAGAAATCACTTTCTGCCTCAGTCCTTGATGATAGAATTTCTTTACCTGGTGACTCTGAGCACCACTAACCAGATTCCTATTACTGCCTCATCCTTGCTAGCAGGGTTACTTATCTGGTGCACTTTCCAGGCATGGCTAAACAGATTTCCATTTCTGCTTTATTCCTTGATTTTGGGATTCCTTACATGATGACACTTTCTGAGCATTCCCTATTCCATTCAGTCCTTGATAGCAAGGGTCATTTACATGATGATGCTTTCCAGGAACCTCCTCTTTCTGCCTCAGACCTTAAAAGCTAGTGACACTTTCTGGGCGCCACCATGCAGATTTTCCTAGCTGCCTCAGTTGTTAATGATGGGGGAGTTTACCTGGCAATGCTACTGAGCACTCCCAAGCAGATCACCCTTTCTGTCTCAGGCCTTGGGATGGGGTCCAATACTTGGTGATATTTTGGGGACACTGCAAAGCAATTTCCCCTTTTTTTCTCAATCCTGATGTCAGATTTTGCTTACTCGGAGACTGTTTCCATGCACTATTAAGCAGATTTCTCTTTCTGTCTCATTTGTTGATGTTATTGGTCATATACCTGGCAATACTTTTCAGACACTGCTAAGTAGATTCTTCTTTATGCCTTGGAGTTTGATGTTGAGATCGCTTACTGACAACCTTTTTAGGCACCATCAAACAGATACTGCATTTGTCCCCCATTCCTTAATGTTAGGGGTTGTTTACCTGGCAATGTTTTCTGAGTATTGCAAAGAAGATTCCTCTTACTGCTTCAGTCCTTGATGAAGGAGGTAAATTACCTTGCGATGCTTTCTGGTCACCCCAAGCAAATTTAGTCCTTGATGGCAGGGGTCACTTACCTTGCTATGCTTTCTGGGTACCATCAAGCAGATTCTCCTTCCTGCCTCTGAGTTTAAGGTGGAGGTTGCTTACCTGGTGATGCTTTCTGAGCACCACCAAACATAGGTCTTTTCTGCCTTAGTCCTTGATGGTGGGGAGTCATTTATATGGTGACATTTTTTGTGCACCTTCACATATATTTCTTTCTCCATTCGTCCTTAATACAGAGGTTGCTTACTGGCAGTGCCAGCAGATTTCCCTTTCTGCATCATTCCTTTATGGTGGAAGTCTCTTACCTGAAGCTGCCTTCCTGGAATAAGCAAGCAGATTCCACTTTAGACTCAGTCATTAATGGCAGTGGTCACATATATCTTACAGTTTACTGGCACCACCAAGCATATTTAGTTCTTGTTGGTGGGTGTTGCTCTAACTGGCAATGGTTAATCAGATGCTGTCAAGCTGAATCTCATTTCTGCCTTAGTCCTTGACTGCAGAGATTACTTACCTGGTGATGATTTCTGATCACTGTCAAGCAGTGGGTACCACTTAACTGGTAATGCTTTCCAAGCACTGCCAAGTGGGTTCCTATTCTGCCTCAACCTTGATGGCATGGGTCACTTACCTGGCAATGTTTTAAAGGCACCACCATACAGATTCCACTTTCTAGCCCAGACCTTGATAGTGGGGTTTGCTTACCAGATGACATTTTCTGGACATTGCCAAGAAGATAATAATTTCTGCCTCAGTCTTTGAGGAAGAGGGTTATTTACCTTGCTATTCTTTCCAAGCAATGCCCAGGAGGTTCCCCTTTCTACCTCAGTCCTTAATGACAGGGGCCACTTAACCTTGCAATGCTTTCTGGACACCACCAAGTAGATTCCTTTTTATGCTTCAGAATTTAAGGTGGAGGTAGCATACCTGGTTAGCCTTTCTGGGCACTGCCAAACAGTTTCCTTTTCCTGCCTGAATTATTGATGGCAAGTATCACTTACTGGACCTTGCTCTCTGGGAACCACCAAGCAGATTTCTTTCTTTGCCTCAAGCCTTAATGGTGAATATCACTTACAAGCCTTAATGGTGAATATCACTTAGCAGTCAAAGCTTTCCAAGAACCGCCAAGTAGATTCCGATTTCTGCCTCAGTGCTTGTTTGTGGTGATGCTTATAAATAAGCTCTCAATTTGCTGCCAAGCAGAATCTCCTTTCTGTCTCAGTCCTTGATGGCAGTGTAGGTTACCTTTTGATGTTTTCTAAGCACCACAAATTGGTTAACTCAGTTCTCTTTATTTTTTGTTTTGTTTTTTGTTTGTTTTTGTTTTGGGGTCACACACGGCAGTGCTCAGTGATTATTCTTGGCTCCATGCTCAGAAATCATTCCTGGCAGGCACGGGGGACCATATGGGATGCCAGGATTTGAACCACTGACCTTCTGCATGAAAGGCAAATGCCTTACCTTCATGCTATCTCTCCGGCCCCAACTCAGTTCTTAATAGTGGAATTTGCTTACCTAGTGATGCTTTCTGGATGGCACCATAAAGATGCCCCTCACTAAATTTAATGTCATGGGTGTTTATGTAAGGGGCTACACTTTTGAGCACTCCCAAGCAGGTTCCCCTTTCTGCCTCAGCAATTGATGATGGGATTTCATTTTATTATTAAATATATTTTTTAATTTTTTTCTTTATTTAAGCACCATGATTACATACATGATTGTAGTTGGGTTTCAGTCATAAAAAGAACATTCCCCTTTACCAGTGCAACATTTCCACCACCAATTCCACCATCGCCCTCCTTCCCCACCTCCTACTTATTTGAGAAAGGCATTCTACTTTTCTCACTCATTAATATTGTCAGGATAGTGTAGTCATCACTTTTTGTGGTGAACTTCACATCCAGAGATGGTCATTTCAGCCCTCATCTCTGTTGTCTCTGGGCATTATTACAATAATGACTTTTGTTTTTATTGAAACCCATAGATGAAACTATTCTGTGTTTATATCTCTCCCTTTGGCTTATTTCATTCAGCATAATAGATTCCATGTACATTCATGTATAGGAAAATATGATGACTTCATATATCCTGACAGCTGCATTGTGTATATGAACCATAGTTTCTTTAGCCATTCATTTGTTGAAGGGCATCTGGGTTATTTCCAAAGTCTGGCTATTGTAAATAGTGCTGCAATGAATATGGATGTGAGGAAGGCATTTTTGTATTGTATTTTTGTGTTCCTAGGTATATCCCTAGGGGTGGAGTAGCTGGATTATATGGGAGTTCAAGTTCTAGCTTTTTGAAAAATCTCATATTATGAACTAGATGGCATTGCCACCAGCAGTGAATTAGAGATCCTTTCTCTTCACATCTCCACCAGCACTAATTGTTCTTATTCTTTGTGTCCATAGCATGAGATGGTACCTCATTGTTGTTTTGATTTGCTACGCTTTCCTGGTACAGCCGAGCAGATTTTTCTTTCTGCCTTATTCCATAAAGGCAGACGCATTACCTGGTGAGCTTTTCAGGCACTGTCAGGCATATTCCCCTTTCTGCCTCAGTCCTTTATGGTGTGTGATTCTTACCTGGCCACAATTTCTAGTGCTACCAAGCAGATTCCACTTTTGACCTAATCCTTATCAAAGGGGATTACTTATTTTGTGATGTTTTTTAAGGCAACACCAAGCAGATTCCCCTTTGAACCTCAGTCCTTGATGGTGAAACATCTAACATTGAGAAGATTTCCAGGCACAATTCTTCCTGCTTCAGAGTTATGACATAGTTCCCTTACCTGGCCAGGCCTTTCAGGCACCACAAATGGATTCCTTTTCTTCCCTCAGTTCTTGGTAGCTTTGTAAGTCTTTGATCACTTACCTGGCAATGTTTTCTGGGCATTGCCAAGCAGATTCCCCTTTCTCAGTGCTTGATTACAGTGCCACTTCTTTGGTGAAGCTTTTAATTTGCAACAAAGTTGATTCCCCTTTCTGGCCCACTCTTAATAGTTGTGTTCAGTTATTTGTTGATACTTTCCAGGTACCTCCTAGTAATAAAATTTTCTGCCTCAGTTCTTGATGGTGAGGCTTGTTTACCTAACAATGCTTTCTGGGTGCAGCCAAACAGATTCCACCTTCTTGCCTCAGCATTTATGGCATAGTTTGCTTATCTGGCAAGGCCCTCCAGGCACTGGCATGCAGATTTTTCTTTAATTTCATTCCTTCTTGGCAATTGTATTTACCTGGTGATGCTTTCTAGTCACTGCCAATAAGGTATCCCATTCTGTCTCAGTCCTTGATGGCAGGGGTCAGTTTTCGGGTGATGTTTACTGTGAAACTTTAAGCAAATTATTTTTTATGCCCAAGACATTGAAGGCAAGTGCAATAGCATGTTGAAATTCCCCTATCTGCCTCAGTCCTTGATGGTGGCGGTCACTTACTGGGTTATACTTTTGAGGAGCTGTCAAACAGATTCCCAATTCTGCCTCAGTTCTTGATGCTGGAGGTACTTACCTGGCAATGTTTTCCAGCATCACTTATGTGGCAAAATTTTCACATGTGGCCATATTCCCCTTTTTGCCTTGTTCCATGATGTTGGGATTCTCTTACCTGGTGATGTTTTCCAGTAACTGCCAAACAGATTCCCCATTCTGGCTCAGTCCTTGATGGTGAAGGTCACTTAATTTGGCAATGCTTATTGGAGCTGTCAAGTGATTCCCCCTTCTGTCACAGTCTTTGATGTTTCAGTTCCTTACCCGATGACACTTTCTAGGTGCTGTCATGCAGAATACCCAAACTGCCTCAGACCTGGCAATACTTTGGATTATCTGAAAGCAGGTTCCCCTATATGCCTCAGTCCTTGATGACTTGGTCTCTTATCTCGTGACTTACCAGACAATACAAAACAATTTTCCCTTTTGTCCTCAATTGTGATGGTGAAAATCACTTACCTAATATGCTTTTTAGGTGCCATTAAGCAGACTCTCTTTTCTGCCTCAGTACTTGAGGAAACAGCTAGCAAACCTTTTTGGATACAAACAGACACAAACTACTTAACATCCTCAATCTATATTGTTGAGGTAACTTCTTTGTCTATGAAGGCAGGCGGGAGGGGTCTGGCCCTGCTATGAGATTGGCGACTGGGAGAGACTGAGAAACCTTTCAGCTTTGGTATTTCTCTTCTCTCTCCTGAAGCTCTCCTAAGAGGGCCAAGAAGGGCCCAGCAAAAACTGTCTCCTAGAGGCCCCAGAAGAGCATGGCCACTTTGATTCTCTACTCTTTCTAACTAATGAACCACAATATAACACACAGAAAAAAAATCACGCTACAAGCATGAAAATGGGGAAACCTCACAGGCAAACATCATAAACAAAGAATGAAGGTGATATTTCTGATGACCCAAAAATTACCAACCATCTGATTAATCTCTCAAATAAGGAGTTAAGATTAAAAATATGGAGGATCCTCATGGAAATCAAAGAAAATATAGCTCTAGCTGAACATAACACAAAGACAGAAATCAGAAAACTCCAAACTGAAATAACAAATCTGAAAAACATGGAGGCTGAACTGAAAACCTCAATGGAAAGCCTCTCCAACAGAGTAACAGCAGCTGAGGACAGAAACAGTGAACTGGAAGATCAAATGCAGAACAACTCCATAGAACAGAAGAGATTGGAAAAGAACCTTAAAAAATGATCAAACAATAAAGAAATACTCAGGAATGTAAACAGATGAAAATAGAAGTCTTTGATAAACTCAACAGAACCAATATAACAATCATTTGGAGTCCCAGAGGCCTAGGAAGGAGATCCCCAGGAAGAATCAAAATTTAAAGTCATCATCACAGAGAAACTCCCAGAGCTAAAGATTGCATGCAATCAAATCCTGTATGCCCAAAAAGTACCAGTTAAAAAACCTGAAAAGAACACCCAAGACATATCCTAGTCACAAGGATAAATCCTACAGATAAAGATGGAATACTGAAGCAGCAAGATCAAAAAAGAAAATTACATTCAAAGGAGCATTTTTGAGATTTACAACAAACAGGTCACAAGAAATTCTCAAGGCCAGAAAAGAGTGTAGGGATATTTTGACAAGACTGAATGAAATGGATGCTTTACCTAGAATTTGCACTCAACCCGAATCACGTTCAAGTTTGAAGGAAGGATACATAGCTTCACAGATAAGCAACAGCTCAGAAACTTTACAGATGAAAAACCAGCCTTAAAGGAAAATCTGAAAGGTCTACTTTAAGACAAGACAGACCAACAGACACAACAAACTTATACACGAAGATGACATTAAATTCCATGACAATCATCTCCCTCAATGTCTATGGACTAAAGGCACCAATTAAGAGACACAGAGTAACTCAATGGATCAAAAAGATGAATCTAACATTCTGCTGCTTACAAGAAACACACCTGAATAGTCAGAACAAACATAGACTCAAAATTAAAGAATGGAAGAATAGCATCCAAGCAAAAAACACCCTTAAAACTGGAGTAACCATATTAATATCTGATGACACAAACTTTATTCAAAAAATTTGTAAAGGACAAAAATTGGACACATTGTACTAATGAAGAGATATATACAACAGGACGAAATTGCACTACTAAACATATATGCACCCAATGATAGCCCAGCAAAACATGTAATACAATTATTGACAAATTTGAAAGAGGACATCAATAACTGTGGGAGACCTCAACACAGCCCTGTCAACACTGGATAGGTCAACCAGACTGAACCCCAACTAAAATACTAACACTGAAAAGAGAAATAGAAGAAAGAGGCATAGTAGATATGTAGAGAACACTCCATCCTTCAAAACCGGGATATACATTCTCCAATGTACATGGGTCATTCTCCAGGATAGACCACATGCTGGCACATAAAACATACCTCCATAAAATCAGGAGGATAGAAATTTTGCAGGCTACCTCGCTGATCACAAGGCTCTGAAATTAGATGTGAACTACAAAGTGACACAGAAGAAAAACTTTTAACAACTGGAAATTAAACATCCCACTACTGAACACCTAGTGGGTCAGAGATAAAGTCAAAATGGAAATCAAAACTTTCCTGGAAACAAATGACAATGAAAACAAAAAATATCAGAATCTATGGGACACAGCAAAAGTGGTACTGAGAGGAAAATTTATAGCTTTGCAAGCAAACATCAGGAAGGAGGAAGGGGCATACCTTAATAGCTTAATCAGGCAGCTTATAAAATTAGAAAATGATCAACAAAAGGAACCAAAAATAGGCAAACAGAATGAAATAAAGCTTAGAGCAGAAATCAATGAAGTGGAAACCCCCCAAATATTCAAAAGATCAACGAAAGCAGATGTTGGTTCTTTGAAAAAATTAACAAGATTGATAAACCATTGACAAACCTCTCAAAGAAAGAGAGAAAAACTTGATAACCCAGATTAGAAATGAAAATGGGGAGATCACTACCAATTTTGCAGCGATTCAAAGGGTAAACAGACACTACTTGAGAAACTCTATGCCACTGGGAGAATTCTTGGAATCTTATAACCTTCCACAGTTGAATAAGGACAATGTAGCATATCTAAACTCCCCTATCACTATTGAGAAAAATTAAAACGGTTATCAAATGTCTACCCAAAAACAAAGCCCAGGCCCAGATGGACTCCCTAATGAATTTTTTCAAACCTTTCAAGAGAAACTACTACCAATCATGGCTAAGCTCTTTCATGAAATTGAAAAAAAGGAACACTTCCAAATATCTTTTATGAAGCTATTTATCAACATGATACCAAAACCAGACAGAGATGCTACCAAAAAAGAAAATTACAGACCAATATCCCTGATGAACACAGATGCAAAGATTCTCAACAAAATCCTGGCAAATAGAAGCCAATACCTCATCAAGAAAATCATTTACAGGGCCAGAGAGATAGCACAGCGGTAAGGCGTTTGCCTTAGATGCAGAAGGATGGTGGTTTGAATCCTGGCATCCTATCCCATATGGTCTTGATTGTGTGCAAATCTTACGTGGCCAATTTTTCTGGTCACTGGCAAGCAGATTTTCTTTTCTGTTTCAAGCTTTGATGATGGGTATCACTCACTTGGAATCACTTGGTATTGCACATCCAGAAACCACTAAGCATATTCCCCTTTTTGCATCAGTGTTTGATAGTGGGTGTCGCTTACCTGGGGATGATTTTCAGATAGCATCAAACATATTCTCCTTATTACCTCAGTCCTTCATGATGAGTCTCTTACCTGGCGATGATTACTAAGTGCCACCAAGCAGATTCTTTCTGCTTCAGTCCTTAATGTCAGAGGTCGCTCACTTGTCCACACTTTTTGGTCACCACCAAGCAAACTTTTTTTTTTATTTAAACAACTTTATTACATACATGATTGTGTTTGGGTTTCAGTCATGTAAAGGACATCACCCATCACCAGTGCAACATTCCCATCACCAATGTCCCAAATCTCCCTCCTCCCCACCCAACCCCTGCCTGTACTCTAGACAGGCTTTCTATTTCCCTCGTACATTCTCATTATTAGGATAGTTCAAAACTTTTTTTTTTACTGTTGCAGTCCTTGGTGGTGGGAAGCACTTACATGACAATGCTTTTCAGGCACTACAAATTAGATTCCTTTTCTGCCTTCAGTCTTTGATGGTGTTGTCACTTACCTAATGAGGCTTTCTGATGCCACCAAGCAGAAATTTCTTTCTTCCTCCATGCTTAATGTCATGGTTTGTTTACCTGGAAGTGCTTTCCAAGCACCACCAAGAAGGTTCCTATTACTGCCTCATTTTTTATGGTTTGTGTCATTTACCTGCTGAAATTTCTGGGTGTGCCAAATGATTTCCCTTTTTATCTCATTCCTTGATATTGGGTTTCACTAACCAGGCAATGCTTTTCAGGCACTGCCAAATCGTCTTTCCATTTTGGCTCAGCCCTTGATAGTAGGATCACCTATCTGGCTATGCTTTCTGGGTGCTACAAAGTAGATATATTTTTACCTCCATCCTTTTGGCTTTATCACTTACCTGGCAACACTTTTGGACACTACCATGCATAAATCCCTTTCTGACTCAGTTTTTAATGGCAGGGTTTATTTACCATGTGACACTTTCTGGGCACCACCAAGCAGATTCCATTACTGCCTCATCCTTGATGTTGGATATTGCTGACCTGGAATATTTTCATGGGATAGCTACCGTATTTTCTGGTGTATAAGATGACTAGGCGTATAAGACAACCCCCTGATTTTGCAGTTAAAACATAGGTTTAGGCCTATAATCACTGTATCAGACAGAACGTTCCTGTGCTGCATGTGCTGCATGTGTTCCTGTGCTCATGTACCCCAGTGAGCCAATCACAACAATCAAAGGTTCAAAAGTTATACTATAATAGACTTCCTTCTGACTCTGGCCAATCTGAGCAGGCTTTTTACAGTAGATTCGGGTCCAAAACATTGTCTAATTTGCATGCATAAAAAGCATGCTTGGATTGGCTGAGTTAGAGAGGCGGTCCGAGCAGCCTTGCAGTGATTGGTCCCTTATCATAGGCACCTTTTCTGGCAATTCCCTGGTGGCGTCAGTTAATCTCCCCCACTACATGAACCAAACAACATCCCATCCTCGGACCCTAGCACTGAACCACCAACACGGTTAGCTGGGTTTTGCCAGAAGTGGCCCCCAGATCTCCTGAGTACTGTTTGGGAGCCCTCAAGAAAGAGATTTGGAAACTCTGCGGCCTGATTTTTTTGTTTTGTTTTGTTTAGCAGCATATTGAAGCATTTTTCAGGATATACTCCGCGTATAAGATGACCCCCGATTTTTGGTTGACTTTTTTTTTGTTTTAAAAGTCGTCTTATACGCCGGAAAATATGGTAAACAAATCACTTTTGCCCCATTCCTTGGGTTCACTTGCCTGGCAATACTCTGGACATTGCCAAACAGATTCCCCATTCTGCTTCAGTCCTTGATAGTGAAGCTTTCCAGGCCCCACCACACAGATTCCTCTAGCTGCCTCAGACTTTGATCACGGAGTGGGAGTGGGGGGAGCCTACCTGGCAACACATTCAGCACCTCAGATTCCCCTGTCTGCCACTGTTCTTGATGGTGGGGCCCTTATGTGGCAATGATTTCCAGACCGTTCAAAGAATTTCTTCTTTATGCCTGAATCCTAAGGGTGGGAATTGCTTACCTGAATATAAAGCAAATAGGTGCTGCGAAGCAAAATCCAATTTCTGCTCATTCCTTGATGGTGAATATTGCTTATCTGGCATCGATTTTCAAACACATACCCCTTCTTCCTCAGTCTTTGATGTTGGGAATCATTTACCTGGTGATGCTTTCTGAGCAATGCCAAGGAGATTCTCCTCTCTGGCTTAGTCCTTGATGGCAAGGATTGTTTATCTGGTGAAGGTTTTCAGGCAGTGCCAAACATATTCCCCTTTCTGCCTGTCCTTGATGGTGGGGGCACTTACCTTGCAGTGCTTTCTGAGCACTGCCCGGCAGATAATGCATTCTGCCCCAGTCCTTGATGGTTAGTTTTACTTACCTGTCTATGCTTTCCAGGCATTGCCAGGCAGATTCTCTTTTAGTCTCTGTTCTTGATAGTGGCATTGCTTACCTCTCACCATTCTGGGCACTGCCAATCATATTCATATTTCTCTGGTAGTCCTTATTGGTGAGAGTAACTCAACTTGGTGATGCTTTTTCAGGCACTGCCAAGTAGTGTCTCAGTTATTGATTGTGGGTTCACTGGCCTGGTGAGGCTCTGTGGGTACCACCAAGCAGATTTGCCTTTTAGCCTCAGTCTTTTTTGGTGGGCAACACTTCCTGATCATGCTTTCTTTACACCATCAAACACATTCCTTCTTTTGTCTCAGTCCTTGATGGCAGAGTTCACTTACATGGCTATTTCTGGACACTTCCAAGCAGACTCCTTTTTCTGACTCCATCCATGATGGTGAGTGTTGCTTAACTGGCAACACTTTCCGGGAACTGCCAAGCAGATGCCTCTTTCTGCCAAGTCCTTGATAGCTGGTATTGCATATATAGTGAGGCTTTCTGAATACCACCAAGCACATTTCCCATTCTACCTCAGTCATTGATGGTGAGTGCTGATTACCTGGAAATGCTTTTCATACACCATCAAGTAGATTCCCTATTCTGTCTCAGTCCTTGATGACATAGGTCCTTACCTGGCAATGCTTTCCAGAAACTGCCAAGCAGAATCTCATTTCTGTGTCAGAGTTTGATGGTGGGAGTCACTCAACTGATAACATTTTCAGGGTTCCACCAAAAATATTCCCCTTTTTGCCTCAGTACTTGATAGTGGGGGTCACTTACCTGATGACATTTTCCAGACATCACCATACAGATTCCCCTTTCTATTGCCCCAGTCCTTGTTGAAGGGGGTTGCTTTGTTATGCTTTCTAGACAACGCCAGTCTGATTCCCTTTTCAACCTCAGTCTTTGATGGTGGGGGTCACTTAACTTTTGATGTTTTTGCTAGCTTTTTTGGGTTTTTTGTTTGTTTTGTTTGTTTTTGTGCATTGCAAACTCCTCCTGACCTCAGCGTTTGTAGTGTAGCTTGCTTACCTGAGGAGGCTTTCCAGGTGTCACCAAGTATATTCCTTTTTCTCTTTTAGTCTTTTTTGGCAAGTGTCACTTATAGGACAATGCTTCCTGGGCACAGCCAAGCACATTCCTCTTTCTGCCTCAGTCATAGATGGTGGCATCACTTACTTGGCAAAGCTATCTGGGTACTTCCAAGCAAATTCTCCTTTCTCTCTCAGTCCTTGATGATAGGAGATGCTTTTCTGGCAAAACTATGCACCTCCAAGCAGATTTTATTTTAAGTCTTAGTCTTTGAAGGTGGGTGCCACTTAACAGGCAATGTTTCCAGGCAATGTTTCTGGGTATTACCAAACAGATTCTTTGTTTTGCCTCTTACCTGACAAAGTTTTCTGGATGATACCTGCAGAATCCCTTTTCTGACTCAGTCCTTCGTACAGAGGTTGCTTATCTGGTGAAATTTTTCATGTATAACCAAGCAGATTCCCTTTTCTGCCTCAAAATTTGATGACTGATTTTGCTTACCTAGTAAAGTTTTCTGGTCACTGCCAACCAGATTTCTTTTGCTGCCAGTTTTTCATGTTATCATTTACCTGATAACACTTTTAGGCTCTACAAAGTAGATTCCCTGGCAGCATCAGTAATTGACAGCAGTGGCCGCTTACCTGGCCTTAGTTTTCTTTCTTTCTGCCTTGGTCCTTTGAAGAGTCATATTTCCAGGATGATATCCAATCTCTGTTCCTTTCTTGCAATAATCCAATGTTTTTTGTTTTTTTTTTAACTGCAGGTGGATGATCTGAAAGCAAAACTGGCAAATCAAGAAGTGGAACTAAAGCAAAAGAATGAAAATGCAGACAAATTGATTAATGTGGTAGGCATCGAGACTGACAAAGTGAGCAGAGAGAAAGCCATTGCAGATGAAGAAGAGCAAAAGGTGGCCCTTATTATGATAGAGGTAAAGCAAAAACAGAAGGACTGTGAAGAAGATCTGGCCAAAGCAGAACCAGCACTTATTGCAGCCCAAGCAGCTCTCAACACTCTTAATAAGGTAGGAGAATTTTCTGACATGTTTATTTTACCCTTTCCAAATGAGATTTAAATAGCCTTGTCCTCTGATACAAAAACAAGTTGGTACCTTAGTGTTTAAAAAAGCCCTTGCATGGTAAAGCTTGGTGGATTTGAGGCAGGTTCAAGATGTCATCAGCTTATTCTTGAAGCAAACATATACACATATTTACATAAACATATGTCAGACTCTAAGATTGTCAATAAACTCCCAGAGAATTGAGTCTTATTATGAGTCAGAACAGGAGAGTCTAACTTTCTTATAGATGAGTCAGGGCCTAAAGAGAAAGGTTTATTTATAATGACTAGAATGCACATCATTAAAGTCAAGGACAAGACATATTTTAGCTGTGAGTCCATGCTAATTTTACCAGTTAATTTCTACAGAAATGTTTAAGATATGAGCTGTCATAAGATATTGATGCCAAGTTTTTTTTAACTCCCAAAATAAAAACTATGCAACACTAATTAAGTTGCAATAATATATATAACAAGTTATTTAATTAAGTTTAACTCATTTATATAGCCATGGTATGGAAAATTTTCAACTGAAATTTGTTTTGTATTTTATTTCTTTGATTTTTCACTTGCTTTTTTAATTTATTTTTTGTTTTACAGTTACAAAATTTGAAGGGTCTAGCTTTGAGATTTACTTATTTGAATTTCACTTGAATTTATTCTGTGTGTTGGTAAGAAAATGTTTTTATCAACACATGGATGAGTGTTGGTCAGAACACTTTTTGCAATAACATTCTTTTCCATTTGGAAAATTCTAAGTGATGGGCAAAGTTAAGGAAAATACAAAAACAAGACAGTAACATCTCATTAGGTATTGGCACAAGAGTAATTGAAAAGTTGCCCTTTTGCTATTGGGGTGCTAACATGGACTCTTTGCTGACTCTTTATCAGTCATTGTATCTCTTTCTACAAATTGATTTTATTTTCTCCTGAAAGTATAAAAATGTGAGAATACAGAAGTCATTTGTCCTTTACATAACTAAAGAAGACAATCTTCTAAGCTTACAAACTCTCCTCTTTATCAAAGTTGTGCTACACCTGTGCTTCTTTTCCACTACCACAGCTTTTAGCTCTCATACAACATACAATCCCAAGTTCTACTGTCAGCAGTCAGATAATATCACGCTCTAAATTATATAGTATGTATCACTCCAATCTATTGTGTTGCTCAAACTATGGGAAGAACATTTATGCTATGAGTGATTTTTTTCTTAATTTTATGTAAAATACTGTAACATACAATATTATTAATCAGTTTTATGAATATAGCAATCACGCACCAAATCCTTCATCACAGTTTCAAATTCTCTTCACAACTGGCCTAGTTCTTGCCACTAGTTCCACAAACTCCCTCTATCTTTGGAAAGTTCAGCTCTATATACCAGTTCTTATGCTTTGTTTCATTTAGTCTTTTGTTATTCCCTTATGATGTTATATATTCCACATTTGAAAGAGATCATTCTGTAACTAACTATATCATCCTAAATATTTCACTCAGCCTTATTCTCCTAAGATATATTTGTGGCAGCAACTTCTTTCTTCTCTTCTTATAATGGAATAGTAGTCTGTGATATATATACCTTAGTTCCTTTATCTAATAATTCTGCCTGGGACATTAAAGTTTTTTCCACATCTTGGCTGAAGTAATAGTGTTTCAGTAAACAGATATTTCCAAGAAGTGTTTTTTTTTCCTTCAGGAAGGAGTGGGGTTACTTTAGGTTAGAAGGCACAAAATGTATTTGCTAGGGCATATGGAAGTTCAATTTTTAGTTTTTTCTAAATGTGTCATATTATTTTCCAAAGAGGTGAAAAATAGTCATTTGTATTCCACCTGAAGTAAATAAGGGCTCACTTGTTTTCTACAACTCTTGTTATTTTGGACCTTTTTTGATATGTGGTATTCTAGCTGTTGTAAGGTGAAAAATCATTATATTTTGATATACATCATTTTGTTCATCAGTAACAGAAAGCATGTATATATACATATATATTTTTTAACGACTGTTTAGCTTTTTTTCTGGTTTTATGAGGCTGCTTGTTATTGTTTTCATTGAGTGTTTATGTAACTTGGATACTAAACATTTGTGAAGTTAGTGGTGAACAAAATTTCCTCCCATTCTACAAGGTGTCATTTTATTATATTCATCATCTTTTTTGCAGTGAGAAATCTGCTTAATTTAACATAATCCCATATATACATCCTTATTTTTGCTCCTTTTGGCCAGTGGAATTCAGTCACAGATTGATTTCACTAGATAGAATGTCATGAAGTGTTCTGCCTATTTTGCCTCAAAGTAATTTACAGGTTGACATTTTGCATTGTGTAAAATACCAATCTTATTTTATTTTTTCATGTGACTGTCTTAACACCATTTGAAGAGGCTTTCCTATTCCACATCATACTCTTTGCTCCTTTGTCAAAGATTATCAATTCATCTACCTGAAGATATAACTGAGATCTCACTTCTATTCTACTGGTCTGATAGTTTGTCTTCCAGTACTACAATTATTTATTTATTATAAATTTATAGTATAATTTAAAGTTAAAGAACAAAAAGCTTCATATATGTTTTATCCTAGGATTTATTTGGCAATTCTATGTGGGTGTTTATTACTCCATATAAATTTCAAATTTATAAATTTCAAGCTCATTTAATCTATACTACTAAAACTTATTTAGAAACTGTGTTGAATCTATATAAAGATAGGTATAATGGTCAATTTGACTTTATTATTTCATCCAATTATGAATATGGCATGTTTAAATTTACTTATCTTTATTTATTAGTGATTACTACTTTTCTTCACAAAAGTATCTCACCTCTCTGGTTAAGATGATTTCTATGTACATTATCTGGTTTGAGAAGAAACGAGGAATGAGGGGTTTTTTTGGTTATTATTCTGTCTCTTCATCACACATTAAATGCCATTAATTTTCATTATTCATTTTGTATTCTGTCACTTTTCTGTACCATTTTTGTTTGGGTTTTTTTTTCTTTTTTACACAGGCACAGTAAATATTGGGGAGATGAGAAAGGGAGTTCCCTTGGCCTAAAGAGATAAAGGGTTTCTCTGCCCTTGAAGCATACTGTAATGGTAATATCTACAGGCCCCATGCATGCTTTTTCACTCCCCCAGGCCCTTCTATGGTGCCAGGAAACTTTCTGTTCAGTCATGGAGGATAAAATCAGGCCTCTGTAACTAGAAATGATGAAACCTAGGATTGAGTCTTACTTTATGGTTCCAGAAGTTCTGTTCCATCCCTGTTGTTTTAATCAGTCTTCTGTAATTGGTGGTTTTTGTTTTTGCACCGATCCTAGAACAACACCTAGGATATAGTCTTTTATAACATTTCCAGAAGTTCTGCTCAGTTACTGTTGTCACAAGAACTCTGGAATTAGAACTCTTGATTGTTTGTACATATCGTAGACCAAAGCCTAAGCTAGGGTCTTTCTTATTGGTCCCAGGATAAGTTCTGCTCATGGTTGTCACAACAAAGCTTCTGTAGTTAGCGATCTTGGTTTTTGCACAGATCAAAGGATGACGTGTCTTCTGATTTCATCCTGTTGTTAGGTGATGAGATAAGACAACCTGCTCTTAGATCAAGTTGTTGCTGTTTCCTCATTGTCAAGATGTCATATCAAAACTGGCAAATAATGGTGCCAGAGCAGTATTGAATTTCCCAGGGGGAGTTTGGTTCCTGGTGCTGTTGCTGTGTCAGTTCTATCTAAGATCTAGGGCTCAGGATTGGATGGTCGCTGTCTGATCACATGGAGTCTATGTTGGGTCCACATGACATATGTTCAAGGTGGGAGGGGCCTCTGTATTGTGAAATGTATGAGTTCTTATCCCTAGTAGATAAGAGCTTGTTTCCTTATATAAAATTTACCCATTTTTAGTATGCCTTTGCAAAAAGGAATGGTAGTACATTATATTGCTGGTGTGTTTAGAAGTCTCAGGCAGCTGGAAGCACTATGGCCCAACATGGCTTCTGCGCCCTTCTGACACCCATCAGAAACCAACAGGAATCAGTATGTGTACGTCCGGACCCACCTCTGAAGCAGGCAGGAACGCTGATGAAATCCAGTCTCAGGCAGCTGAAAACAGCATGACCCAAGATGGCTTCTGCACCCTTCTGACTTCTGGCAGAAACCAGCAGGAATCAGTGTGTGTACCTCCCAACCCACCTCTGAAGTAGGCAGGATCACCGGCAGAAACACTGATGATATCCAGTCTCCCACAGCTGGAAATCACGTGGCCCAAGATGGCTTCTGCCTATTTCACTGACTTTTAAGGAGATTACTGACAGAGAGGGCTGCTGTGCAATTGTATTGAGTAGAGTGGTGGTTGTTACAAATGGGTATTTGGATTGTGTACTTCATCTCTGAGTAGTTCATTTAATTTCAGCTTGGTTAGCACAAATAGTGCGAGTTCTTTTTTGTCTGAGAATACTTTTAGTCCTCTCTCCCATATAAATGAGAGTTTTGCAAGTAAGTAGTGGATTCTAGGTTGGAAATTTCATTCATACAGTAGTTTAAATACGTTTTTCCACTGTATTCTTGCTTGAACTGTTTCAAATGGGAGATCTGGCTTGATTCTTATATTCCTTCCTTTGTACTTGAGGTTTTTATTCTCCCTTATTGCTTTAAGGAATTCATCTTTCTCTTTGAGTTTTTGCCATTTGGATTATTATATGTCTTGGTGTTTTAGGGTTTATTTTATTAGGGACTATTTTTGCCTCTTGTATTTGTACCAGAGCCTCTTTTCAGAGGTTGGTACAGTTTTCTATTATCTACCTCACCACTTATTCTTCCCCTTTCCTTATTTCCTCCCCCCAGTATTCCTACAATCTGTAGATTATTTCTTTTGTCTTCGTTCATTAAATAACTAACATTTAATTAATAATTTAATTAATTAATAATTATTAATAAATAATTATTGATTAATAATTAATTAATTATTTTAATTTAATTAAATAACTAACATTTTAATGCTTTACCTTTTATTTCCTTATTGGCTTCTTTGATATTTTGGGTTTTTAGTTTTTCTTCAAGTTCCTCTTGTGATTCTTCAACTGTGTTATCCTGCTATTATGGTTGCTAAGACATTGTTCATTTCCTTTCCTTCCATTTGTATGGATTCTCTCATCTTCTGTAAAAGTTTTTATTTGAGTTGGTTGATTTATTTATCTATGGATTTCTTAAACTCATTGGCTAGTCATTCTTTGATTTTTATTGTGATGACTTTTATTGTCACTTTTAGGTCCTTATCTACTGGGCTCATGCATTTTGGTGGTCTTTGAAACTTGCTAGGATTTCCTCTTTAAACTCAGCTGCTATTGTCTTCCTATGTTTACCCATATTTCTTTGCATTTGATAACTTAGATTAGAACATTCTGCCTTCGGGTCTCAGCCCTCCTTTGTCATCTGTGGTGTGAAAATTGGACCCTTATCCGTAGTGGCACTCTAAGTGGTAATGATGATGGTGATCGCTAAGGTTTGGCCCCTTCCTTCAGTCTTCTCCCTCAGGATACCTGTGTGAAGGATCAGGGTCGCCCTCTGCTAGCAGTCCCCAAGTGCCCACAATGGCAGCCTCCATGCCAGTAGCCTATCCTCACATCTCCTTCCTTTACCTGCAAGGAGGTGCAGAGTCGCCCTCCAAGCCATAGCCCACAAGCACACACATCCATATTAGCATTTTATAGGTAAATTTTTTCTCTAAGAAAATCTATATTCTACAAAGTCATCAAGTGCCTTGCACCTACAACATAGAAAACACTAAGTTCCTCCATCAGAATATGTCATCTACTGTTCTGGAGAACAAGAATTGTGACAATTTATTCTATCTTTTCTCAACATCAACCTGTAAGACAGTCAGTCTAGGCTTCTCTTTGTTTTTCCTAGACGCATTTATTTTAACCTCTAGGATTTTAAGTACATCTCTCCTCACCATCACTGGGAATTTCCAAAATTCAAAGGTGAGAATTTTCTCACCATTCTTCTGGATAAGTTTTATCCATATTTTGAAATATAATTTACTTTTTTCTGTAAAATTTTCTCTTTTTTTATTTACAAAGCACAAAACATTAGCATATTATAAATGCCTCCTGACAAAGAAATAACTGATCATTTCTTCCAGTAAAATATATTTTTGCTGAGGTCTTTTGAAACATCTGTAGATATTTTATGCACTATTCACTGTATATTGTTTGTAAATTAATTTGTCTTCTGTTCTCTCAACTGAAAAATGGAGTATAGAATAAAAGGTAAGATGTAATATATTAAAATTAATTAACAAAGTAAATCCTTAAATATTTATGGCTTCTATTCTCATTATAGCCATAGTTATGTCACTGTTTCCACAAAACTAAAAAAAATAAATTTCATAGATATTTTAATTAATATTTTGGTTTGTTAATGGAGTAATTATTGGTGGAAATAAGGACATAGGAATATATTTTTAGATATAATATGATTGAATTCTGATAATAATATGGAATTTGATGTCAATATATTTAAATAAATGGAAATAAATCTCATTTATAATGAGTGCCTACTATTGGCCAGACACTATAAGTTTTTCCTCTCACTGCTGTGGTGCTTGGCACTAGTCATAAAATTCATAATAGCTCAGTCTATTACATAAACTGAAACAAATTAATGGACCTTTTAAAGTACATGATTACCAAATTCTATGAATTATACCATCAGATTATATATAAAATTTATATTTTATGTTATCTCCACTTTTACCAAAGTATAATCATCGCTGCCTAGACTATCACGATTGTCTCTCAATTTGTCCCTTTGTTATCTTTGCTCCATGCTGCCTTTGATTTCACGTTTGAATAATCTTTTTAAAATAGCAGTTTGAGTATGTCATTATTATATTCATAATCTTTAACTTGATCTTATAAGATCTAGAATAAAATTCAAAATAGCCACCATGACATACAAGTCCCTTATGATTTTCCCTGACCACTTTTTCTGTATACTCTTCCTGTGTCTGGTATCAGTTTTTTTCATTTACATATAAAAATATATAAATCTTTATTTAAGCACCATGATTACAATCATATTTGTAGTTGGGTTTCAGTCATAAACAGAAAATCCCCCTTCACCAGTGCAACATTCCCATCACCAATGCCCCCCTCCAGTTCTCTTCCTATTGATTATCTTTCCATTTTAAAGAAATTCCCAGTAAAGTTATAACCAGAGCCCTAAAACCAGTAGATTACTTCTATGTGGAATGATTATCTTTAGGTAATTCTATGATTCCATTTCTTCTTTCATGTATTCACCCAAATATAAATTTAGGAAAAAATAGAAGTGATATTTTTAGGAAAATATTAAAATGTAATAAAGAGGAAACAGAACCCAAGTTAAAAATATTTTAATGATGGTGTACATAATGAACATGAATTAAAAATAAAATTATATATAAAAATTGGGATAAATTATGAGGAGAAATATTGCAGAAAAATAGATACACACTAAGACTATAATTGGAAGTTAGTTGATGATATCTAAATTCTGTTACCATCCCTTTGGCTGTCTTCTTTTATCTACACCCAACTATTCCACAGAAAATGGTTCAATAGGCAGTGGTAGTGATAAGAGATCATAGAGTCTTTAATCACATCTGTAATAAAGCCAGGAGCAAGATGGAATTAGAAGTAACTCAGCACATATGCATTGTCAGTCCATGCACATGTGTCTGTACATATATGTTGTTTATATCTTCACTCTTGAGACCAGTAATTTTATTTAACTCTGGCTATAATGTGTACTTGTGTTCTGTCTGCCTTTAAAGAAGGCTGTGTTCTTCCTGAGCACTTACTCTCTCTATTGTCCTCTTCATCCCCTTCCTCAATACTTCCAAATAAAGTTTATTGTTACTTAGAAAATAGCCCTGAAGTCCACCCTGAGCCTCAAAATTACAAGTATGAAAAAACAAGAAGGTAGTGGGAAAACACTTGCAGTGAATGATATAGCAACACTCACTGAAATATTTCGAGAATTCCCATACATTTATCAACAGGGCAAAGCAAACATGCCTGGGAAAATAATAAGCCAAAAAATCCTTTAAGTATCAGATGCTCTATAAATTCTCAGCTAATAAATTTAGAGGTACCATGATAAGGCTAATTATTAAGCTAAAATAAACTATCTAGAGGTAGTCAAAAAAACACAAAAGAGTATAAGGGTAGAAATAAAAGAACAGTCAATTGTGAGATAACCAAAGAATATGGCTGATAAAAACTCTATAGAATAATCTCATTGGTTTGTGGGATATAATAAAAATAAAGTATAGCATGGCAATAATAACTGGAGACAATAGAGATGAGGGTCAGGAGTTCCAGTTCATGGTAGGAAACTTGCCGCAAATATCAGTGAGTGCACTTAGGGTAGAGAAGGGCCCATTATGACAACTATTATTGGAACTGATCATTCTAGACAAGATCTGGGTGCTGAAAAGAGATAAAATTATATACTTTATACCTCTTGATTAACAATAGTGCAAACCACAATATCACAAAGAAGAGAGAGAGAAAAGTAAAACTGCCTGCCCCCAGAGGTAGGGGAGTTGAGTGAGTGGGAGAAAATATTGTTGACAGGAAAAGTGCACTGGTAAATGGTGGTGTACACTCTATGACAGAAATTCAATCATGTACAATTCTGTAAAAAGGTGCTAAATAATTTTAATAAAAATTAACTACCAGTCGAAGGCCTCAGATTACCTGAGAAGGAGAGTAGTAGTGGCTAAGGGGAAAAATAGTTAACTCCAGACAACAGATGGTTAGGGGTGAAGGATTCTAACACTGTATTGAAGATAAATGAGCAGCATACCAGAGAACTATGGGAGATGTTCAAAAGGAAAACTATAAGTGATAAATCTCTGAGTATTCATTTTTTGGTTTTTTAATTTTGTTTTGGGGCCACACCTGACAATACTTAGATGTTACTTCTGCCTTGCATTCATAAATCACTCCTGACAGACTCGGAAGATCAAATGCGATGTCAGGGTTTGAAGCTAGGTAGCTGGGTGCAAGCCAAATGCCCTACCCACTGTGCTATTATTACTCTGACCCCAATTCTCTGATGATTCTCTATGAAGAACTAGTAATCAAATAAATACCCAGGTTGATTTCTATTCTGGTGCTCTCCTAAGAGAAAGCCAGGTTCAGTTTGAGCACAAAGATAAGTTCAATGTTGATAAATTAGGCAAATTTGAGTCAAGTATTTCCCAGGCTCTCTTGGAGTTGGAAATACTCTCAGATCACACTGCTCACTTGAGGGAGATAAATATTGCGATGCACAAGGAAAAATAAAGTTGGTGATGGTTAAAAATGTAGTATAATCCCCTTTGTCTGTGAAGTCAGGTGGAAGGAATCTGGTCCTGCTGTGTGATTACCAATTGGGAGAAACTGTGAGTGTTGCCTGTGCATGTTTCTCTACTGTTCTGAACCTCTCCTGAATGGGCCGAGAAGGGCCCAGCAAAATCGCTCTCCTAGAGTTGCCCAGGCTAAAAACCCAAGAAGAACTGAGTCCGTAAGTGAAAACTTGTTATCAGCAGTAACTTACAGAAAGGTAGATCCCTTTGTCTGTGAAGTCAGGCGGAAGGAATCTGGCCCTGCTGTGCAATTACCAATTAGAAGAGACTGTGCATGTCGCCTGCATGTGTTTCTCTACTCTTCTCCTGAACCTCTCCTGAATAGGCTGAAAAGGGTCCAGCAAAATTGCTCTCCTAGATATGCCCAAGCCAAAAAGCCAAGGAGAACTGAGTTCATGAGTGAAAACTAGTTAACAGTGGTAACTTGCAGAATGGCACATCCCTTTGTCTGGGAAGTCAGGCGAGAGGAATCTGGCCCTGCTGTGTGATTACCAATTGGGACAGACTGTGTGTGTTGCCTGTGCATGTTTCTCTACTGTTCTTCTCCTGAGTGGGCTGAGAAGGGCCAAGCAAAATCTCTCTCCTAGAAGCTCCAGATGAGCACGGCCACTACGCTTCACTTCGCAGCTATGAGCTCTTTCTAACAAATGAACCCCACCATAATGCACAGAAAAAATTACACTACAAGCATGACAATGGGGAAACTTCGCAGAAAACAAGCACAGAGAATGAAGATGATAGCTCTGATGAACCAAAAAAATACCAACCATCTGATTAACCTCTCAGATAAGGAGTTTAGGATAGAAATATGAAGGATCCTCATGGAAATCAAAGAAAACATAGCCCTAGCTGAACAGAACAAAAAGACAAAAATCAGAAAACTCTAAACTGAAATAACAGAACTGAAAAACACGGTAGCTGAACTGAAAAACACAATGGAAAATCTCACAAGCAGGGTAAAAGCAGGTGAGGAGAGAAACAGTGAACTGAAAGATCAAATACAGAACAACTCCATACAGCAGAAAAGAGTGAAAAAGACTCTTAAAGCAAGTGAACAAACAATGGAAAAATTAATCAGAGAATGTGAACAGATGAAAATAGAAGTCTATGATAAACTCAACAGAAACAACATAAAAATCACTGAAGTCCCAGAGGCTCAGGAAGGGGATCCCCAGAAAGAATCAATAGTCAAAGACATCAACACAGAGAAACTTCCAGAGCTAAAGACAGCATGCAATCAAATCCTGCATGCCTGAAGAGTACCAGCTAAAAGAGACCCAAAGAAAAACACCCCAAGACACATCCTAGTCACAATGATGAGTCCTACAAATGGAGATATAATACTGAAAGCAGCAAGATCAAAAAGGGAAATTACATAAAAAGGAGTATCCATAAGACTTAGAGCAGACATGTCACAAAATACTCTAAGACCAGAAGACAGTGGTGAGATATTGGGACAAGACTGAATGAAATGGAGGCTTCACCTAAAATACTGAACCCAGCTCAACACACTTACAGGTTTGAAGGAAGAATACATAGCTTCATGGATAAGCAACAGCTCAGAAACATTACAGATGCAAAACAGACTTAAAGGAAAAACTGAAAGGTCTACTTTAAGACAAAACTGACCAACAGACATGCCAAACTTATACACTAAGATGATATTAAATCCCATGGCAATCATCCCCTCAATGTCAATAGACTAAATGCAGAGGTAAGAGACACAGAGTGGCTAGCTGGATCAAAAAGATGAATCCAATATTCTGCTTCCTACAAGAAACACACCTGAATAGTCAGAATAAACATATACTCAAAATCAAAGGCTGAAGGAAAATCATTGGAGCAAACAACACCCTTAAAAAAGTTTTGGTGGCCATATTAATATCAGAGTACTCAAACTTTAGACGCAGAAAAGTTGTAAAAGACAAAGATGAACACATCGTGCTAATCAAGGGATAGGTGCACCAGGAAGAAATTGCACTACTAAACATATATGCACCCAATGAGAGACCAGAAAAGTATCTAATAAAATGATTGA
This sequence comes from Suncus etruscus, assembly GCF_024139225.1. Classification (NCBI taxonomy): domain Eukaryota; kingdom Metazoa; phylum Chordata; class Mammalia; order Eulipotyphla; family Soricidae; genus Suncus; species Suncus etruscus. Next base: position 90,563,406 of record NC_064854.1, read on the forward strand.
CAACTTTAAAAGATAATAGCACAACAATTGTGGGAGACCTCAATATGGCCTTGTCAACACTTGATAGGTCAATCAAACTGAAACCCAACAAAAATATACTAGCCCTGAAAAGGGAAATGGAAGAAAGAGGCCTAGGAGATTATATATATATATATATATATATATATATATATATATATATATATATATATATATATATATATATGACACTTCATCCCCAGAAACCTGGATAAACATAAACATTCTTCTCTAATGTACATGGATCATTCTCCAGGATAGACCACATGCTGGCACATAAAACATACCTCCATAAAATTAAGACGATAGAAATTTTGCAGGCTACCTTGCTGACCACAAGGATCTAAAATTAGATGTGAACTACAAAGGGACACAGAAGAAGAACGTTAACAACTGAAAAATAAACAGCCTGCTACTGAACAATCAGTGAGTCAAAGATGAAATCAAAGAGGAAATCAATACCTTCCAGGAAACAAATGACAATGAAGACACAAACTATCAGAATATATGGGACACAGCAAAAGCAGTATGGAGAGGAAAATTTATAGCTTTGCAAGCACACATAAGGGAGGAAAAAGGGGCATACCTCATTAGCCTAATGACTCAGCTCAAAAAATTAGAAAATTATCAACAAAAGGAACAAAAATAGGAAGACAGAAGAAAATAACAAAGCTTTGAGCAGAAACCAGTGAAGTAGAAACCCAAAGAACAATCCGAAAGATCAACAAAAGCAGACGTTGGTTCTTTGAAAAAATAAACAAGATTGATATACCATTGGCAAAATTCACAGAGAAAGAGAGAGAGAGAGAGAGAGAGAGAGAGAGAGAGACTGAATAGCCTGTATTAGAAATAAAAAGGGGAGATCACTACCAATATCGCAGAGATTCAAAGGGTAATCAGAGACTACTCTGAAAAACTCTATGCCACCAAATATGAGAATCTGAAAGAAATGGTTAAATTCTTGGACTCCTAGAATCTTCTATGGTTGAATAAGGAAGATGTAGCATATCTAAACACCTCCATCACCATTGAGAAAATTAAAACAGTAATCAAATGTTTGCCCCCCCAAAAGAAAAGGCTAGACAAAGATCGATTCAATAATGAATTCTTTCAAACCTTTCAAGAGGAACTACTACCAAACCTTGCCAGGCTCGTTCATGAAATAAAAAAAAAAATGGGTACACTTTCAAATACCTTTTATAAAGACAATAACACCTTGTACCAAAACCAGACAGAGATGCTGCCAAAAAACAAAATTACAAAAATATCCCTGATGAACACAGATGCAAATATCCTAAATAGGATGCAGTGCCTCATCAAGAAGATCATTCACTATGATCAAGTAGGTTTCATCCTAGGAATGCAAGGATGGTTTAACATCCGTAAATCTATCAACATAATGCACAACATCAACAACAAGAAAAATAAAAATAGCATGATCATATCAATAGATAAAGAGAAAGCATTTGATAAGGTCCAACACTCATTCTTGATAAAAACTCTAAGCAAGATGGAAATAAAGGAACATTTCTCAATATTTTGAAAGGGCATCTACCACAAGCCAATGACAAATATCATTCTCAATGGAGAAAAATCAAAAGCCCCTTTCTTCTAAATTCTGGTACAAGACAGGGCTGTCCTCTATTAACATTCCTATTCAACACAGTACTAGAAGTCCTTGCTATAGCAATTAGGCAAGGAAAATATATAAAGGGAATCCAAATAGGAAAGAAAGAAGTCAAACTGTCATTGTTTGCAGATGACATGATACTCTACTTAGAAAACTTTAAAGACTACCATAAAGCTCTAGAAACAATAGATTCATATAGCAAGATGGCTGGCTACAAAATTAACACGCAAAAATCAATGGTCTTTTTATATACCAATACTGATAGAGATGAAATGGACATTAAGCAAACAACCCCATTCACATTAGTTCCGCACAAACTCAAATATCTTGGAGTCAACTTGACTAAAGACGTAAAAGACCTATACAAAGAAAACTACAAAACACTGCTTCAAAAAAATGAGAGGTCACAGGAAATGGAAACACATACCCTGCTCATGGATTGGCAGGATTAACATCATTAAAATGGCAATACTCCCCCAAGCATTGTATAGATTTAATGCAATTCCTCTAAAGATACCCATGACATTCTTCAAAGAAGTGGATCAAACACTTCTGAAATTTATCTGGAACAATAAACAGCCTCAAATAGATAAAACACTCCTTGGGAAAAGAAATTTGGAAGGCCTTACTTTCCCCAACTATAAACAGTATTTCAAAGTAATAGTTATCAAATACAGCATGGTATTGAAATAAAGACAGATCCTAGATCAGTGGAATAGGCTTGAGTACTCAGAGAATGTTCCCCAGACATACAATCACCTAATTTTCATAAAGGGAGCAAGAAATCCTAATTGGTGCCTGGAAAATCTCTTCAACAAGTGACTTTGGCACAACTGGTTAGACACTTGCATAAAAGCGAACTCAGACCCCCAGCTAACATCATGTACTATGGTAAAATCCAAATGGATTAAAGACCTTGATATCAGACCTTATGCCATAATGTATATAGTACAACATGTAGGTAATACATTCCATGACATTGAGACTAAAGGCATCTTCTAAGAGGAAACTGCACTCTCTAGAAAAGTGGAAGCAGAGATAAACAGATGGGAATATATGAAACTTAGAAGCTTCTGCACCTCAAAGGAAACATTGCTCAGGATACAAGAGCCACCCACTGACTGAGAGAAACTATTCACAAAATACACATCAGAAAAGGAGCTAATATCCAAAATATACAAGGCACTGACAGAACTTTACAAGATAAAAACACCTAATCCCATCAAAAAGTGAGGAGAAGAAATGAACAGACACTTTGATAAAGAAGTACAAATGGCCAAAGGCACATGAAAAAATGTTCCACATCACTAATCATCAGGGAGATGCAAATCAAAACAACTATGAGGTACCATCTTATGCCACAGAAATTGGCACACATCACAAAGAATGAGAACAAGCAGTGCTGGCGGGGATGTGGAGAGAGAGGAACTCTTATCCACTGCTGGTGTGAATGCCATCTAGTCCAACCTTTATGGAAAGCAATATGGAGATTCCTCCAAAACCTGGAACTTGAGCTCCCATATGATCCAGCTATACCACTCCTAGGGATATATCCTAGGAACACAAAAATACATTACAAAAATGTTTTCCTCATACCTATATTCGTTGTTATTCTTTTTATAATAGCCAGACTCTGGAAACAATCAAGATGCCCTTCAACAGATAAATGGCTAAAGAAACTGTGGTATATATACACAATGGAATATTATTCAGCCGTCAGGAAAGATGAAGTCATGAAATTTTCCTATACATAGATGTACATGGAATCTATTATGCTGAGTGAAATAAGTCAGGGGGAGAGAGATAGAAACGGAATAGTCTCACTCATCTATGGGTTTTAAGAAAAATAAAAGACATTTTTGCAATAATTCTCAGAGACAAAGAGAGGAGGGCTGGAATTTCTATCTCATGACATGAAGCTCATCACAGAGTGGTGAGTGCAGTTAGAGAAATAACTACACTGAGAACTATTATAACAATGTGGATGCATGAGGGAACTGGAAAGCCTGTCTAGAGTACAGGTTGAGGTCGGGTTGTGAGGAGGAAAATAGGGGGCATTGGTGGTGGGAATGCTGCACTGGTGAAGGGGGCGTTCTTTACATAACAAAAACCCAATCACAATCATGTTTGTAATCAAGGTGTTTAAATAAAGATATTAATTCAATAAAGCATGTAGATAAACACAAATAAAATAAATATCTAGTATAATCTTCATTCTTTTTCTTCAGTTAAAGGATTTTCATATAACTGAACAACTTTGGTGAAGAAGTGGATTGAGAACCATGTTCTCGAAGAATTAGCCTAAGCGAATTCAAAAATATCTGAAAATAAGAAAGTGTGTTCTAAAAGCATACTCTGACCACTGTGGTATAGACTACTGGAAGATTTGACTTTCCTAGCCAAGTTTTGAACAAAAAATGTGCATAAAGAACAAAAATGTTTTAATAATAAAAGACTGCATAAATCTAGATATCAGTCAACAAAAAGTTGTATGGATAAAGCCGAACTGAACAATTAGATATAAGGTTAAATTTTTTTCACTTATAGCTCACAGGAAAGATCAAATTTTAATTTAGATATTCAATTGACTAAATAAAATAGCAAAAGCATTTTAAATGTTTCTAGAGTTATGGATTCAAGACCCAGATTCAAGAAACCGAATATTGTTCCAACTAACATGCTAATATGGAATTCATACAGAAAATTCCAAAGAACACTGTAATTAAAAGATACAAAAACATTATGATCAAAGAAGGACGTTAGAAATGTTCTAAAATTCAACACAGATCTATAAAATGATACTCTACAGATCATAAAATAAAAGTGGAATATAATTTGAAAAGTAACTTGATCAAATAAGCATCTCACCCCAAATATTCTGTAAGCTGGACTATTGTGCATATTTAAAGGAACAATAAAAAAGCCTCACAAACAGGCAACAGCTTAGGATGTCTAAAGCCTTGAGACCAGTTTTAAACATTCAAGGACCTTCTATAAGAGACCAAAAAAAAGCCCCTTCAAAACCACATATATATTCTACAAATTGATGACAATAAATATCTTAATATCAATTATTTTGCTCAATAATAATGAACTGAAGTTAATAATCAAAAGACTGAAAACAAAATCTAACATTTTCTACAAGAGACATATGAGAAATTTTTGATAAACAGAGGCCCAAAGAAGCCAGAGAGATAGCATGGAGGTAAGGCTCTTGCCTTTCATGCAGGACGGTGGCTCGAATCCTGGCATCCCATATGGTCCCCCATGCCTACCAGGAGCAATTTCTGAGCGTAGAGCCAGGAGTAACCTCTGAGCACTGCCGGGAGTGACCCCAAAACCAAAACACACAGACAAACAGACAAAAAAACAGAGGCCCAAAGTCAAAGTTAAAAAAAACGTCAAACACTGGAAAAAGTCTGTTTGTTTCTTAGCTATACCCATTGGAACCCAGGGCTTACTTCTGGCCCTATACTCATGAATCACTCCTGGTAGTGCTCAGGAGACCACATAAGATTCCAGGTATAAAACCCAAGTCAGCTGCCTGCAAGAAAGTATCCAACACGCTATGTTATCATTTTAGCCTCACTTATAAAATATTATAGAATAATTACCTTTAAAGGCTGGTATAATGTGCATACCCCTTCTAGATGCAAATTCCATGGCCCAGCAGAGGAGGGAACAGTGAATTGCAGAGCACAATGCTCTACAGAGCCAGGAATCTAGAATATAACATGAAAGAAGCAAAACAAGTTCACTTACCAGAGGAGCAAGGACCTTCTGCCCTGTCCCATAGCCATGCATTTCTTTTCGCAGTGCTAGAAATCTAGCCTATAACATGAAAGAAGCAGACAAGTTCACTTGCCAGAGGAACAAGGACCCTCTGCCCTGCTCCATAGCTATGCACTTCTTCTAGTAAATGAGGCCTAGAGCAACACATAAAAACACCACAACACTGAAAAGGTCACAATGGGAAAACAATTCAGAACTCCACCATGATCAGTGAATGAAGATGTTAGTTCTGAAGACCCAAGTGAGTGCTGACCAACTATATAGCCTCTCTAATATTGACTTTAGAGAGGAAATGTAGAGGATGTACAAAGAATTCAAGAAAACCATGGAGGAAACCAAATGAATAGCTTGCCAAGGCCTCCCTTGTGTAAGGAACTCTGACCCTGAAACCATGGTTAAATGAGGACACCAGGCTCAAGAGTCCTTAGTTGCCTTATCCACAAGGGAGGGCACTGGGCTCAAGAAGCCACCTATACCCACAAGGGAGTACGAGGTATCAAGAGACCTTGCGGGCTGATCATGAGGCACTCAGAAAAATGAGGAAACTGATAGGGCCATGGAATAAATCTTATTTGAGACATAACTTCACTAGCATATTAAAGACATTTCTTTGAACCTCTTTTAAAGATCACTCAAATTTCTGTAAACCCACCCTGTCAGGAGCAGTTGTGTATACTCAAGCAATTCTTTATTAGTCTTATAACATATATTAACCACCCTAAAACTTAGCTTTACTGGTTTATTATTTATTATATGACCTAAGTGCAGTCATATTAAGGGTTAATATTTAGCTTAGCTCAAAATGCATAAAATGAAATTAGGCCAAAAATAATCCACAAGTCTTTGAAAACTGGCCTTGCTAACAAAGCAGCACAGAAGCTAAAGGCTGCCCTCGGTTGGTAAAGATAAACATAAAGCTTGCCCTGTGTATTTTATCTGGTTCAGTGTGACAACTAACATTATATCTGCAATTATGATGCCTTGCCAAGAAATTTAGTATGTGTTCTGTAATAGCCCAGAAGGGAGAGACAAGAATAAAGAGACAAGATACAACCTCACTTCTGTGTATTTTAATCTGATTCCATCACCAACTCCATGCACCCACCTTCCTCAAGGACCCCAAGAATTCTCTTAGTATCCAGATCAAGAAGGCCATGACACTAGCCAATAAGAATCAATGGATATAAATGTAGAAATAAGAAAACTTTTCTTAAATAATAAGTCTGAAAAGCTTGGTAGGCAAAACTTATTAGACTTTACTTCACTGGAATGTCTCACCTGTAGAGTATTTGCTGATTAGGATGGAATCACTGAGCTGGAACATAAGCTGCACAACAAATAATTGGAAAAGAGCCTTAAAATAAACAAAAATAAGATGAATAATTCCTCAAAATGAGCTATCAAACAACAATCGAACTCTGGGATAAATGAGATGCAGAAGTTTCTCAGCTTAATATATTTCTATCTGTTTATCTCTGCTTCTACTTGTTTGGAGAGTGCTATTTCCTCCTTGAAGCTGCTTTTAGTCCCAATGTCATAGAATGTTTTAACTACGTGTAGTTCTAAATACTTTATGGTTTTAGGTCTGTTATCAAGGTCTTTAATCTACTTAGATTTCACCTTTGTACATGGTATTAGCTGGGGGTCTGAGTACACTTTTTTTTGCAAGAGGCTAACCAGTTGTGCAAACATCACTTGTTAAAGAGGCTTTTCTTGCTCCATTTAGGATTTCTTGCCCCTTTATCAAAAAATTAAGTAATTGTATGTATAACGAACATTCTTTGAGTACTCAAGCCTATTCCACTCATCTGAGTATCTGTCTTTATTCCAATACCATGTTGTTTTGATAACTATTGCTTTGTAATACAGTTTAAATTGGAAAAAGTAATGCCTTCCAATTTCCTTTACCCAGGATTGCTTTATCTATCCGTTGGTGTTTGTTGTTCAAAATAAATTTAAGAAGTATTTGATCCACTTCTTTGAAGAATGTCATGGGTATCTTTAAAGGGATTGCATTAAATCTGTACAATGCTTTGGGGAATATTGCCATTTTAATAATGTTAATTCTGCCAATCCATGAGCAGGGTATGTGATTCCATATTTGTGTGTCTTCTCTTATTTCTTAAAGCAGAGTTTTATAGTTTTCTTTGTATAGGTCCTTCATGTCTTTCGTCAAGTTGACTTCAAGTTATTTGAAATTCTGTAACACTAATGTGAATGAGGTTGTTTTCTTAATGTCTATTTCTTCCCTATTATTATTGCTGTATAAAAAGGTCATTGATTTTTGTTCGTTAATTTTGTAGTCTGCCACATTTCTATATGAATCTATTGTTTCTAGAAGCTTTTTGGTAGAGTTTTTAGTGTTTTCTAAGTACATTAACATGTCATCTGAGAACAGTGAGAGCTTGATTTCTACCTTTCCTATCTGATGCTCTCGACATCTTTTCCTTGCCTGATAGCTATAGCAAGGACTTCCAGTACTATGTTGAGTAGGAGTGGTGATAGAGGACAGCCTTGTTTTGTACCAGAATTTAGAAGAAAGGCTTATAGTTTTTCTCCATTGAGGAAAATATTTGGCCATTGTGGGAGATGGCATTAACTATATTGAGAAAGGTTCCTTTTATTTATATCCTGCTGAGAGTTTTTATCAAATGGGTGTTGGACCTTATCAAATGCTTTCTCTGCATCTATTATATGATCATGTTATTTTTATTTTTCTTGTTGATATTGTGTATTATAGTGATAGATTTATGGATGTTAAACCATCCTTGCTTTCCTGGGATGAAACCTACTTGATCGTAGTGACTGATATTCCTGATGAAGCATTTGATCCTATTTGCCAGGATATTGTTGAGGTTCTTTGCACCTGTGTTCATCCAAGATATTGGTCTGTAATTTTCTTTTTTGGAAGAATATCTGTCTGGTTTTGGTATCATGGTGATTTTGGCATCATAGAAACTATTTGAAGGTGGTCTCGTTTTTTTTTTTCAATTTTATTAAAGATCCTGACCAGGATTGGTAATAGACCCTCTGAAAGATTTAAAATAATTCATTAGTGAATCCATCTGGACTTGGGCTTTGGTTTTTGGGCAGACATTTGATTACCGTTTTAATCTCCTCAATAGTGATGGTATTTTTAGATATGCTTACATCTTCCTTATTCAACCGTGGAAGGTTATACAAGTCCAAGAATATATCCATTTCTTCCAGGTTCTTATATTTAGTGGCATAGAGTTTCTCAAAGTAGTCTCTGATTACCCTTTGAATATCTGCAATATCTGTAGTAATTTCTCCCTTTTCATTTCTAATACAATTTATCAAGGTTCTCTCTCTCTTTTTCTTTGTGAAGTTTGCTGGTGGTCTATCAATCTTGTTTATTTTTGCAAAGAAACAATTGTTTTTGTTGATCTTTCAGATTGATTTTGGGGTTTCTAGTTCATTAATTTCTACTCTAAGCTTTGTTATTTCCTTCTGTCTCCATATTTTTTATTCCTTTTGTTGACCATTTTCTAATTTTATAAGCTGCATCATTAAGCGATTCACGTATGCCCCTTCTTCCTTCCTGATGTGTGCTTGCAAAGCTGTAAATTTTCCTCTCTCTATTGCTTTTGCTATGTCCCATAGATTCTGATAGTTTGTGTCTTCCTTGTAATATATTTCCAGGAAAGTTTTGATTTCCGCTTTGATTTCATCTCAGACACACTGGTTATTCAGTAGCAGGCTGTTTAATTTACAGGTGTTAAAGTTTTTCTTCTGTGTCCCTTTGAAGTTCACATCTGATTTCAGAGCCTGTGATCAGCAAAGGTAGCCTGCAAAATTTCTATCCCCTTGATTTTATGAAGGTATTTTTTATGTGCCAATATGTGGTTTATCCTGAAGAATGACCCATGTACATTACAGAAGAATATATATCCAGGTTTCTGGGGATGGAGTGTCCTATATATCTACTTGGCTTCTTTCTTCCATTTCTCTTCAGGGCTAGTATTTTTTTGGGTTATAGATTGGCTGACCTATCCAGTTGACAGGGCCATGTTGATGTCTCACAAAATTATTGTGTTATTAATTATGTCCTCTTTTAAATTTGTCAATAATTGTATTAGATATTTTGCTGGTCTCTCATTGTGTCCGTATATTTTAGTTGTGTAATTTCCTCATGTTGCACATATCCCTTGATTAGTATGAAATGTCCATTTTTGTCCCTTCCAACTTCTGAGTCTAAACTTTATGTCATCTGATATTAATATGGCCACTACAGCTTTTTTAAGGGTGTTGCTTGCTTGGATGATTTTCTTCCATCCTTTGATTTTGAGTCTATGTTTGTTCTAACTATTCAGGTGTGTTTCTTGTAGGCAGCAGAAGGTTGGATTCATCTTTTTGATCCATTTATCCACTCTGTGTCTCTTAACTGATGCATTTAATCCATTGACATTGAGGGAGATGATTATCATGGATTTAATGTCATCTTTGTTTATAAGTTTGGTGTGTCTGTTGGTCTATCTTGTCTTAAAGTAGACCTTTCATCTTTTCTTTTTAGGCTGGTTTTGCATCTGGTAAAGTTTCTAAGCTGTTTCTTATTTGTGAAGCTATATATCCTTCCTTCAAATATAAGTGTGAGTAGGTATGGGTGCATTATTTTATGTGAAGCATCCATTTTATTCAGTCTTGTCACAGTATCCCACCCTGTCTTCTGGCCCTCAGAGTTTCTTGTGACATGTCTGTTGTAAGTCTTAAGAATGTTCCTTTAAATGTAATTTCCCTTTTTAGGATCTTGCTGCTTTCAGTATTCTATCCCTATCTGTGAGATTTGTCACTCTGATTAGGTTGTGTCTTGGGGTGCTTTTCTTTGGGTCTCTTTTAGCTGGTACTCTTTGGGCATGCAGGGTTTGTTTGCATGCAGTCTTTAGTTCTGGGAGTTTCTCTGTGATGATGTCTTTGACTCTTGATTTTTCTTGGGGATCTCCTTCCTGGGCCTCTGGGACTCCAATGATTCTTACATTGTTTCTGTTGAGTTTAGCAAAAACTTCTATTTTCATCTGTTTACATTATTTGATTAATTTTTCCATTGTTTATTCACTTGCCTTAAGATTCTTTTTCACTCTCTTCTGTTGTATGGAGTTGTTCTGCATTTCATCTTCCAGTTCACTTATTCTGTCCTTGACTGCTGTTATCCTGTTGGAGAGGCTTTCTATTGAGGTTTTCAGTTCAGATATCATGTTATTTAAACCTGTTATTTCTGTTTGGAGTTTTCTGTTTTCTATCTTTGTGTTCTGTTCAACTTTGATTTTTATGAGGATCCTCCATATTTCTATTCTAAACCCTTATCTGAGAGATTAATCAGATGGTTGGTAAATTTGGGGTCATCAGAGCTATGATCTTTATTCTCTGTGCATGGTGTTTGCCTATGAGGCTTCCCCACTGTCACACTTTTAGTGTGATTTTTTTCTACATGTTATGGTGGGGTTCATTAATTAGAAAGAGCACATAGCCATGAACTTCACTCTTCTGGAGGCTCCTCTGGAGCCTCTAGGAGACAGTTTTCGATGAGTTTTTCTTGGCATTCTCATGAAAGTTTCAGGGGACAGAATAAAAGAGAAACATTATAAAGACAACAGATTCTCTCAGCCTCTCTCTCAGTTGCTCTGTTCGCAGTGGGGGCCAGAACACATCTTGCCTTCACAGACAAAGGAGCATACCTTTCTGGCTAGGTCACCTTTTTCTGGCTGGGGTTCCTCTTTCTGGCTGATTCGCCTCTGCAAAACAGTTTTCGTTGGGTCTTTCTTGGCCTTCTCATGAGTGTTTCAGGAGAAAGAAGAGAAGAGAAACAGGTACAGGCAACAGATCCTCTCTGATTGTAATATTTTTACTAATATAGAAATAAAAAAGAAAAGACAATAAGCAGTCCAGGAGAAATGTACAAAAATGACAACAATGAATCAGAGAATTACATATTTAAATAAAATATGAAATGTTAATATTCTAATAAATATTATATGCATATATACTCATATATAAGGACTTAGTCAAAGTTATGGTATATTTTAGACTTTAATTGAATCAATATACCAGTCATTGCATGAATATCAAATTTTTTCCTTTTTTTAGGTTTTCTTTAATATCTATCTTAAGTGTTTTGAAGTTTACATGGTATAGATATCTCTTCTGTCTTGTTGGGTTGATTCCTAGAAACTATTTTTTTTTTTGGTTCTTCGGCCACACCTGTTTGATGCCTGAGGTTACTCCTGGCTAAGGGCTCAGAAATTGCAGCTGGCTTGGGGGGACCATATGGGACACCGGGGGATCGAACCATAGTTCTTCCTTGGCTAGTCCTTGCAAGGCAGACATCTTACCTCTAATGCCACCTTGCTGGTCCCTCCTAGAAACTGTTTTAAATGAAATAAATTCTTTGGTGCTTTTCTCCTGTGAGTCACTTATATAAAAAATGTTTACAGTTCCAGAAGACCAAACAGTTCTATGAACATTGAGTAGAAATAAAAAAAAAAAAGATCAGACTTAAACACCAAATCCAAACCAAACTACAACAAAATTGATACACAATATACAACAAGGTAGACACAGAAGGGGCCACTTTTACTAGCAACCCCGGGGGCAAAGGAGGGGCAAAGGGATGCATGCTGGGAACAGGGGTGGAGGGGAGATAACACTGATGGTGGGAATGCCCCTGATTCAATGTCACTATGTACCTAAAATACTACTGTGAATGATTTGTAATCCACTTTGGTCAAAATAAAAATTATTAATAAAATAATATCAAAAAACATGTGCTGTCTTGGGGCCAGAGTGTTAGATCAGTGGTAGGGTGTTTGCCTTGAACATGGCTTACCCTGGAAGGATCAGGATTCTCTCCTCCAGTGTTCCATATGGTCCTCCAAGCCAGGAGCAATTTCTGAGCTCAAAGCCAGGTGTAACCCCTGAGCATCACCGGGTGTGGACCCCCCACCCCCCAAAAATAAGTAAAAAAATGGGGCAAGGATAGATGGTAAGGGCTTTTACCTTGCATGCAGAAAGACAGTGGTTCAAATTCTGGCATCTCATATAATCCCTCGAGTCTGCCAGGACCTATTTCTGAGTGTAGAGCCAGGAAAAACCCCTGAGTGCTGCGGGTGTGGCCCAAAAACAAACAAAAAATAAATTAGCTGTCTTTTGTGTATTCACTTTGTAGACTCAACATTGCTATATTGGTTTATTGTTTCTATGAGCTGTTGGTGGGGGGCACTCAGGGATTAACTCCTAATTCTGCACTCAGAAATCGCTCCTGGCAGGCTTGGTAGACCATCTGCGGTGCCAGAAATTGAACCCGGGCCTGTTCCTAGTCAGCCACATGCAAGGCAAATGTCCTACCACTTTAGTATCTCTCCAGCCTTCTATTAGTTTTCTTTAGACTCTTTAGGGTCTTTACTGCATAACATCATGCCATCTGCAAATAGAGATAGTTTAACTTTATCTTTTCCAATTTGGATTCCTTTGTTTTCCTCCTCATGCCTGATTGAAAACTCCTGATTGCTAGGAATTCTAATACTATGTTGAATAAGAGTAGAGACAATTAACATACTTGTCTACTGCCTGAGCTCAGGGTAAAGGCTTTAATTTTTTATCATTAAGAATAATGTTGCCTATGGGCTTTAAAATTGGTAACAATTTAAATAATATAAAAACTTTAAAATGTATGGCTGTATATAGATTTTCTGAAACATTAATTAGAATTTTTAGGAAATAATATTATGATATATAAAATAACTATAAATACCTACCTCTAACAAATTAAATTGCAGCAACAGATATTTATTTTAAACAAATAAGATCTCTGACATTTAATAAATTCAACAGGAACAATATAAGAATCAAAGGGGTTCCAGAGAGACTAAAAGAAAAACCACTATGAAAACGAAACAGTCAAAGAAATCATTGCTGAGAAGTCCCCAGAAGAAACCATGCACCCACATTCTTGAAACCCAAAGAGTACCAGCTCAAAGGGAACCAAAGAAAAGTACCTCAAGGCATATCCTACACACAGTCTTATAAGCCACATAGAAGCAAGAGCAAAAACACAGCAGTAGAGAGTTTGCTTTGCACAAGGCCAACCCGAATGAACCCAGGTTCAATCCCCAGCATCCCATATGGTTCCCCGAGTCTGCCAGGAGTGATTTCTGTGCACAGATCCAGCAATATCCCCTGATTGCTGCTGGGCATGTCCCCTCCAAAAACTATGCACAGATAAAGATAGAATAAAGAATGGAGCCATACAAGAAAGGGAAATTACATAAAAAGAAATATCTTCAAATTCAAAGTAAATTTATCACAAGCTACCCACCAGACCTGATACCAATGTTGGAATGTAGTAATAAAACAACAAAATGAATGCCTCACCAAGAATACATTACTCAGCCAAACTTTCACCCTGATTTGAAGGAAAGATACACAGCTTCATGGATAAAGAACAGCTTGGGAATGTTACAGACTCAAAGCCAATATTATAAGATAAACTAAAGGGTCTACAGTAATGCAAAGCAGACCCAGCTAATACACTGAATTTATACCCCAAAAAAGGCATAACAATTACCTCTTTTGACATTAACAGACTAAATGCTCCAATTAAGAGGCACAGAGTTAAAAATGGAAGAGATAAAAAAGAGTCCAACATTTTTCTGCCTGCAAGAAACACATTTGAATAGTCAGAGCAAATAAAGACTCAAAGTTAAAAGTTAGAGGACAATCTTTCAAGCAAACAACTCCCTTAAAAACATTGGGGTAGCCATCTAATATGACACAAACTTCAGGCTTAAAATGCTGACAAGTGACAATGGGTATAATTTCTAATTAACAAAGGAATAGGTACATTAGGAAGAAATCACACTCAAAAACATATGTACCCAATGAGGGACCAGCAAAATACAGCTATAGCACTCCTAGGGATATACCCTTGGAACACAAACATATAATACAAAAATCCCTTCCTCACATCTGTATTTATTGTAGTGCTATTTACAATAGCCAGACTATGGAAACAACCAAGATGTCCTTTAACAGATGAATGGCTAGAGAAACTGTGGTACAAAAACACAATGGAATATTATGCAGTCATCAGGAGAGATGAAGACATGAAATTTTCCTATACATGGATGCACATGGAATCTATGAGTGAAATAAGTCAGAGGGAGAGAGATAGACACATAATAGTCTCAGTCATCTATGGGTTTTAAGAAAAAATAAAAGACATTTTTGCAATAATTCTCAGAGACAAAAGAGATGAGGGCTGGAAGATCCAGCTCACGATATGAAGCTCACCACAAAGAGTGGTGAGTGTGGTTAGAAAAATAACTACACTGACAACTATCATAACAATGTGAATGAATGAGGGAAGTAGAAAGCCTGTCTCAAATATAGGTGGGAGGGGATGAGAAGGAGGGAGATAGGGGCATTGGTGATGGGAATGTTGCACTGGTGAGGGTGAGTGTTCTTTATATGACTGAACCCCAAATGTAGTCATATTTGTAATCAAGGTGTTTAAATAAAGATATTTTGAAAAGAAGAAATGCAAATGGTTAATAGACATGAAAAAATCTTTACTCCATATTTTTGGAACAAGTGTACTGTGGAGCAAAGGTTATGTGACAAATATAGATGCTAAATATAGTTGAAAAGTTTCTAGTTTTTTGTCTGAGTTACTTCATGGCAAAAAAATATCATTCAGATTAGGTAAATTTAGTTCAACAAACTCATGAAACAAAGCAGCTTAAAGAAAACCATATAACTTGGTCTACAGTGATAGTTTTTTCAAGCAAGGACAAAAAATGACTTTATAATCTTATCTTTTACTCATGGCATGTTGCATATTTCTAAGTATTTTATCTTGTTATATTTTTCAATTGTATGTAAAATAATTACTTTTCTATTGGGCTATGAATCTTTAAAATGGTAAAAGAGTAGAATTCAGAAAAGCTTGAAGCCACTGGGAAATCACTTAGTTTTCCTTTTGATTAAATCATAATATTTAAATGTCGGAGGGTTTTAAAACAGCTTTCTTAGACTAGAACCTAACTAGAACCTAACTCAGTGAGTCACCAAGGACAAAGTATAACCATTTTCCTCTAATGACCTCTTTTCTTTTCTTTTTTTTTCAGACCAATTTGACAGAGCTAAAGTCATTTGGCTCTCCACCTCTAGCTGTCAGCAATGTCAGTGCTGCTGTAATGACACTCATGGCCCCTGGTGGCAAAGTGCCCAAGGATCGTAGCTGGAAGGCAGCTAAAGTCAGTATGGCCAAAATAGATGGCTTCCTGGACTCACTAACTAATTTTGATAAAGAAAATATTCATGAGAACTGCCTCAAAGCGATCAGGCCATATCTGCAAGATCCTGAATTCAATCCAGAATTTGTGGCCACCAAGTCTCATGCAGCTGCAGGTCTCTGCTCTTGGGTTATAAATATTGTGAAGTTCTATGAGGTGTTTTGTGAAGTGGAACCAAAGCGTCAAGCATTGAACAAAGCCACATCAGAACTTACTACTGCTCAGGAGAAGCTTGCAGTTATTAAAAACAAGATTGTTGTAAGTAATGCCCAAATCCCACCTCTTCACCTTCACTAAACCATTTTCACACCAATTACCGAGCACTTACAAAGCTAGATTTTAAAAGAGAAGCAAGAAACCAGAATAGTATCATGTAAAATAGGTTGCTTGCCAGAAGGGCCCACCTAGAGTGGATCCCTGGCACCCCATACTCAATCCCCTGAGCACTGCCAGAAGTGATTTCTGAGTGTAGAACCAGGAGTAATCCCTGAGCATCGTCTGTGTTTAGCCCCTCCCCACAAAAAAGAAAAAGGAAAAAAACCAAACTGCTAAGTTTCACCTTCTTGATTTCTCAATAGAGGCATATTTTTTGCTTTAGTCCCACTATAGTCTAAATAAGATATTGCTCGTTCATTATTCAGAAGTCTTCTTTTTAATTTATAGGCTTACAAATATGATCAAAACAAGTTTTCTCAAGATGTGTTACTTTATCGTGTAGATTGTTTCTAATTCAGGTTAATCAAAGTCCTGTAGGCTCACAACCAAAAACCAAACAAGCCCTTTTTTCATTCCCTTAATTATGAAGAAGGAAAGTGAAAATTGGGGTTATTACCCAGAATTAATCATTTTACCCAAAATAATATTTCTAACACAAAAGCATGTCTTCATTGTAAGAAAAACATTTAATTATATCTGGTAATTTTTCCTATAAATCTCTCTTGTATCCCCTTAAGCCCTCTCCACCATATCTAATTTCTGAGCTCAGAATAAGTACCTTTATTTTTTATTCTCCATATATTTGTAATTAAATGTGTTCTCCCAGAACATAATGTGCTTTATGTTAATATGATTGCTTGACCAGTTTGAGAAGAATTCAGAAGATTAGGAGAAATTTTCTTTTCTTCCCCTACAATCTGAAAAATTTCTTTTCTCTAAATGATACATATATATTCTACATTACTAGTTTTATTAACAGAACTGTTTTATTATTAACCACAAAAGAATTAAAAATATTGCACATTTGACAATTCAGAACAAATAGTCAAATTTTTCATATTTTTTCTCTATTCCTTTGAAATTTAGGTTTTATCTGTTTTGCCACACCCTTGTATCTAGTATCATGAGTGCTGGCCAGCTGTCCTATAGATTTCTCTCAGCAATATCTATATTTGAGCCTTTTATTTATGTTTTATGTTATTGTATTAGCTTATGTAAGTTTTTAAGAAAGAATTTGTCTTGGGGTTTTGATTAAGGATGATATTTTAATCATAAATATATAATTGTGGGGTCAGCAACTTTTTAAACATCTTGATAATATTTTTATTATATGTTCCTCAGTCAAGATAAAGATGTAATCTCAGGTCCAATCAACTTGATGGGAACTTGCTTTACATTTAATATACATATATACTCAATTAAAATAAGAAATCAAAACAAAACCCTATAGCCTTGATGACAGGTTAAGTTCAATCAGTAGATATCAGTTCAAATAAATAATAATATTAACTAATTTATGATATATAAAACAACAATATCAATTTTCTAAAGTAAAATGGGTACCATATTTTTCATTCCTGAAAGAACTAAAAGATTTATGAAAGGAAAAATGTGCACATAAGGCGTCAACCCAGAGGGATATGGGCAGCTGCAGCTATCAAAGTGGTTACAGTGTCTTTACTACTCAATTTCTGCTTCTCCTTTTATTACATGAGCCCTCATACATAAGATGCTACTGAAGTTCTAAAAATCAGTTAACTGATTAAGTTTAATCCAAAAATATTTCCAGGATCTTTCATTTTTATAGGTGAATAAGAGGAAAATGAGACTCTAGCTACAAAATCATCATGTAAATTTTCAAACTGTTTCAAGATTATTGACATTCTGTATGCTTCAAATTTTACTATTTAGTCTTCGAGTAAATTCAGTAGTAAAAGGTGGCAATTTAAAGATATTTGTAGTTAATCTCTCTGCAAAGATACATTAGTTAAGTAATTTTCTCTCAATATATTTGCCTTATAAATTCAGATGTTCTTAACCATTTTACTTTTAAAGTTTCAATAACAAATGCAGAACACTATTGCATTTCCATGATTATTTTTTGATAGAAAAGGTTTTTAAATTATTTCATAATTTTTAATGTCTCCTGGAAAAATGTTACATGGACTGTATTTTCCATGCTCTATCACACATTATTTTAGCTAAAGAGGCATTTGGTGCAAAGGAAATATGTGTATCCCTTTTTACTAGCCAACTGTCATATAATGAGCCCATTTAACAAGTGAAAGCAATAATTTAAGTACTTGGCTACCTTAGGAAGTCTCTTCTGCCAAATTTTCTCAACATATTTTTACTTTTAACAATCTCCACTACACATTCTGTCAACATTTAAAAATGCAAACCCTTCTCCACTAATAACAAAGAAGTTAACAGGTATCTATCTCCCTTAGAGCAAGTATAATCTTCCTTCAAGCTCTATTAGCATATTGTCAGTCTTCTTACAACTAAGACTTATTTTGAGTGCTTTAGGATAATTTTAAGTCAAAAATATTTCAAAATAGATTGTAGTTTAACTGGAACTTGGATATATGAAAATATGAATTGGCCATGGTTATATCTGGTCAACTTTGAATAGCTTTAATTTGTATTTTTTCTGTAATTGACATTCATTAATGTTACAATTTTTAAATAATAGTTAAAAACATATATTATTATATTGAAAACACTCAAGCATTAGCCAAGAATCCAACAAAACAGTATAGAATAATTTCTACTGAAAAACAATTATCTTCTCCCTTTATAATTCTTATTTTGTCTATTTTAGTTACTAATATTGCTCAAAGCTTGCTACTTATTTAAAGCTTATATAATATTGGAAAATTCTCTAAATATTTATATATAAAATATGATTGGAGATTCTTCCAAAAGCTGGAAATCAAGCTCCTATAAGATCCAGCTATACCACTCCTAGGGATATAGCATAGGACCACAAAAATACAATTCAAAAATCACTTCCTCACACCCATATTCATTGCAGCCATGTTTACACTAGCCAACCTATATGGAAACAACCTGGATGTCTCTCAATAGATGAATGGCTAAAGAAACTGTGGTAAATATATACAATGGAATATTATGCAGCCATTAGAAAAGATGAAGTCATTAAATTTTCCTATACATGATGTATATGGAATCTATTATACTGAGTGAAATAAATCAGAGGGAGAGAGATAGACACAGAATAGTCTCACTCACCTATAGGTTTTAAGAAAAATTAAAGATATTTTTGCAATAATTCTCGAGACAAAAGAGAGGAGGGCTAGAAGGTCCAGCTCATGATATGCAGCTTACCACAAAGAGTGATGAGTGTAGTTAGAGAAATAATTACACTGAGAACCATCATAACAAAATGTGAATGAATGAGAGAAGTAGAAAGCATGTCTAGAGCACAGGCCGGGGTGGGATGGGGATGAGGAAAATAATGTTAATATATACCTATATAGGTACATTTTATATATAAATATGTTATATAAATATATGTTTATGGAGTTGATACGCCCAGAAGGGAGAAGCCTCTGAACTCTGCTGGAACTTTGATGCCAGCACCTCTCTCTGTCTCATATGCTGTGCTACATTCTTGGCCTGATTTCATCCTCTGTGTGGCTTCATCTGTGGACGGCTAGCCTTCCCTGGAGGTGAGTTGATACACCCAGAAAGGGAGGAGCCAGAGGAGTGGCCGCGCATGTCATTTAACCAATAACTACAACCACAACACGTAAAAAAAACCAAAATACAGATATGACAATGGGGAAACAATGCAGGCCAGTGCCAGATGGAGAATGAAGATGGCAACTCTGATTAACAGAACATGGCCAACCAACTAGTTAGTCCCTCAGATAAGGAGGTAGTTTAGAGTCACAATATGGAAGATGTTCACAGAACTCAAAGAAAGTATAGAAGAGAACACTAATAAGAATCAAGAGAATATGAAGATAGAAAACAGAAAACTCCAAACTGAAATTTCAGGTCAAATAACAGGTCTGAAAAACTCAGTAGATGAATTGAAGGAAAAAATGGATGAGCTTTCCCACAGGTTAACAACAGCTGAGGATAGAATAAGTACACTGGAAGATGAGATGAATAACAACTCCATACAGCAGAAGTGGGGAGGAGGGAGATTTGGGACATTGGTGATGGGAATGTTGCACTGGTGATGGTGGTGTTCTTTACATGACTGAAACCCAAACACAATCATGTATGTAATCAAGGTGTTTAAATGAAATATATAATAAAAAAAGAAATGGAAAAAAATACAAAAAATAAAAATAAATATAGGTTATAAATATATATTTGTATATTGATATAAATATATATCAAAATTATGTTTAAATATAAACATGTATAATTTAATATAGTGTTGAAAATTTTAAAATAATTAAGCTTATTTAAAAATGGAGAAAAAATAAAGACTTTACTCTAAATTCTGGCACAAGACAAGGCTGTCCTTTCTCACACTCCTATTCAACATAGCACTGGAAGTACTTGCTATAGTGATTAGGCAAGAAAAAGACATCAAGGAAATCCAGATAGGAAAGTAAGAAGTGAAGCGCTCAATGTTTGCAATGACATGGTATTCTACTTTAAAAACCCTAAAGACTCTACCAAAAAGCTTCTAGAAACAATAGAATCATATAGCAAGGTGGCAGGCTACAAAATTAACACACAAAATCAATGGCCTTGTTATACACCAATAATAATAGGGAAGAAATGGACATTAAGGAAACAACCTCATTCACATTAGTGTCACACAAACTCAAATATCTTGGAGTCAACTTGACTAAAGATATGAAGGACCTATGCAAACAAACCTATAAAACCCTGCTCCAAGAAATAATAAAAGACATATAAAAATGGAAACACATACCCTGCTCTCAGATTGGCAGGATTAACATAATTAAAATGGCAATACTCCCCAAAGCATTGTACAGATTTAATACAATTTCTCTAAAGATACCCATGACATTCTTCAAAGAAGTGACTCAAATACTTTTTAAATTTATTTTGAACAACAAACACCAATGACTAGCTAAAGCAATTCTGGGTAAAGGAAATTGGGAGGCATTCCTTTTATTCTTCTTAAAATCCATAGATGAGTGAGATTATTCTGCATATATCTCTCTTCCTCTGGCTTATTTCACTCAGCATAACAGATTCCATGTACATCCATGTATAGGACAATTTCATGGCTTCATCTCTTCTGACGGCTGCATAATATTCCATTGTGTATATGTGCCAAAGTTTCTTTAGCCATTCATCTGTTGAAGGGCATCTTAATTGTTTCCAGAGTCTGGCTATTGTAAATAGCGCTGCAATGAATATAGGTCTGAGAAAGGGAATTTTGTAATGTATTTTTGTGTTCATAGGGTATGTCCCTAGAAATCTAGAAATGGTATAGCTGGATCATATGGGAGCTCAATTTCCAGTTGGAGGGATCCTTTATGGAAAGCGATATGGAGATTCCTCCAAAAACTAGAAATTGAGTTTAGGTGACTTTTATGATATTATTTCCTGTGTTTCTTCTGGGATGTCATTATTAAAATTTTTGGAGGTGTTGCATAGCCACATATACAGCCATATTCTTCAGGAATTCCAGAAAATATGGATCTGGACTAATGAACTTATATGGTTGCCACTGTGGTTGTGGTTGGGAGTACAGGGCTTCAAGAGATGTGGAGGACTGGAAAGAAGCCGCTTGTCCTAACTCTAAGAACAATCTAGAGTTATCAGGCTTAAAGTTTTTATATGTTAAATATTTCTGCATCAATTAGATGTAAAGCAGTGAAGTTGGGACATTGGCATGACAATGATAATATGATATGTACAGCTGTAGAGTCTTCCGCAAGGCAAAAACTTGTCTTGCCTACTTCCCAAGGTGCCCCAGATCTATAAACTGCAAGACAACTGTATGAGATTTTGCAGTTTGGCTTGTCTCTCTTTTAAGAGTATACTGAGTCTATAGAATTGAACAATAAGCTGACATTGGGGCTGTGGTCAGGGGTATCACCACTTTCTTTTCTATCTCTGTCTAGGGAATTGTCTAGGAGTTTTACTATAGACTCTTTAGGATTTTCGATGCATATCGTCCGATCATCTGTAAAAAGAGAGAGCTTGACTTCCTTTTTCTCATCTGGGTACCTTTGATTCTGGCATCTTGTCTGATTGCTATTGCTAGGACTTCCAAAAATATGTTGAATAAGAGCAGAGACAGTGAACAACCTTGCCTAGTTCCTGACTTTAGTGAAAATGCTTTCAGTTTTTCGTCATTAAGGATAATGTTGTCTGTGGGCATTTTATAGATAGCTGTAACTATCACGATGAGGTTTTCTTACAGCTCTAGTGTTCTGAGTGTTTTCATCATGACTGGGTGTTGGATTTTGTCGAATGCCTTCTCTGCATCAATTAATATAATCATATGTTTTTTGTCTTTCTTGTTTTTGGTGTGGTGTATGATGTTGATTGATTTGCATATGTTGAACCATCCTTGCATTCCTGGGATGAAACCCACTTGGTCATTGTGTATAATTTTTTGATGTTTTGTTGGATTTGGTTTGCTAGGATTATGTTGAGGATTTTTGCATCTATGTTCATTAGTGAGATTTGTCTGTAGTTTTCTCTCAGAGATGTCTTTGACATTTTTGAGAATGAGTTTGATATTAGCCTCATAATAGAAGTTAGGAGATTCCTGAGTCTGAGGATCAATGGTAGTAATTCTTCTCGAAATATTTGGTAGTATTCACCTGTAAAACCATCTGGACCTGAACTTCTGTTCTTGGGTAGCTCCTTAATTACTGTTTCAATTTCCTTATATGTAATTGGCCTGTGTAGGCTTTCTAAATCTTCCTTATCAAGTTTCAGAAGATGATAATTTTTCAGTTATCTGTGGGTTACTCCTGGGTTCTCTAAACTAACTGAGTACACTTGTTCATAATAAGTGCTCATGATGCCTTAGATTCCTTGGGGTTCTGTTGTAATCTTTTTTGTCTTCTGGCTGTGTTTTGGGTTTCTTTGATGCTGTTTTTTGAGATCCTTATGATGCTGCTTTAAACTACTGATTTTGTAATTTTTCTCTTTCCTAACCTAGGCCTGCATTGCTACGAGTTTCCCTCTAATTAGTGCTTTTACTGTGTCACACAGATTTTGACGATTTTTCTCTTCATTATTATTCATCTCAAGGAATCTTTTTATTTCTTCCTTATTTCCTCTTTGATCCAGCCGCTATTGAGCAGCATGTTGTTTCATCTCCAGATGTTGGGTTTTCTCCACAGATACTTTTTACAGTCAATTTTGATCTCTTTCGCACAGTAATCTGATAGGGTGCTTCTAGTAATTCTTATATTTGTGACTTTGTGCAGGTTAAATTTATATCCTAAGGCATGGTCCATTCTGAGAAGGTTCCATGTTCGCTTGAGGAGATGTGTATTTTGCTTTCTGGGGGTATAGGGCCCTGTAAAAGTCCTTTAGTTCTAGTTCTTCTAATTTATTATGTAGGGCTCTTATGTTTTTGCTAGTTTTTTTTTCCTAGTGTATCTGTCTAGTGGTGATAATTGTGTGTTGAAGTCTCCTACTACTATCACATTTCCTTCTATATGTTTCCCCAGATTTGTGAGCAAATGACTCACATATTTTGCAGGCACTGCTTTTGGTACATAAATGTTAACCAGAGTTATTACTTCTTGCTCTGTTTTTTCCCTGATCAGTAAGTAGTGACTGTCTTTCTCTCTGAGCACTTTAAGTGCAATTTGGTCTGATATAAGAATGGCTGTCCCAGCTTTTTTTAAATTTTCCATTGGCTTGAATACTTGATTTCTATTCTTTTATTTGTAGTTTGTGTCTATCCTGTATGTTTAGGTGTGTTTCTTGCAGGCATTAGATAGCTGTTTTTGTTTTGTTTTCTGATACAACCCTCTACTATTTTTCTTTTAAAAGGGGAGTTTAGTTCATTGACATTTAAGGAGATTATTGACAGAGAGGGCTATTATGCAATTGCATTGATTAGTGTGGTTGTTGTTACAATTGGGTGTTTGGATTGTGTAATTCATTTCTGAGTAGTTCATTTCAATTATGCTTGGTTACTGCAAATAGTGAGAGTTTGTTTTTGTCTGAGAATTTTTTCAGTCCTCCGTACCTTATGAATGAGAGTTTTTTCAGGTCGTGGACTCTGGATTGGAAGTTTCTTTCATTCACTAGTTTAAACATGTCATTCCACTCTCTTCTTGCTTGAATTGTTTCAAATGATAAGACTGGTTTAATTCTTATGTTTCTTCCTTTGTCCTTGAGGTTTTATTTATCCCTTTTTGCTTTAAAAAATTTCAAATTTCTCTTTCGTTTTTTGTTGTTGTTGTTGTTATTTGGATTAATATATGTTCTGGTTTTGGTTTATTAGGGTCTATTTTATTAGGGACTTTTTGCCTCTTGAAATTGCATCAGAGCCTCTTTCCAGAGAGTGGGAAAGTTTTCTGCTATTATTTCCATCACTACTTGTTTTTTCCCTTTCCCTATATACTCTTCCTCTGGTATTTCTACAATCTTCAGATTATTTCTTTGTCTTTGTTCATTAAATACCTAGCATTTTCTTTCAATGCTTTACATTTTATTTTCTTATTGGCTTCTTTGTCATTTTTGGTTTGTAGTTTTTCTTCAACTTCCTCTATGCAATTATGCAACTGTGTAATTCTGTTATTATGGCATGGTAAGACTTTTATTATTTTCTTTAATTCAATTTGTATGGATTCTCTCATCTTCTATAAAAGTTCTTCTTTAAATTGGTTGATTTATTTGTTCATCTATGTATTTATTAATCTGCTGGTTACTGATTCCTTGATTTCTATTGCCAGACATTCATTGCCACTTAATGTCCTCATCTATTGGGCTGTGCCTTTTGGAGAACTTGGAAACTTGCTAGGATTTCTCTATATATCCTAGGTTGCTAGAGTCTTCCTTAGTTTACACATATTTTTTGCATTTGGTGGCTTAGAGTGTTCTGCCTTTGGGTCTCAACCTTCCATTGTCACTTGTGGTATGGGGCTGTGTCCCTTCTCTGGAGTGTGGCCCTGTGAGAAGGTGCAGGGTTACTCTCTGTGCCACAGTCCCCCGGCATCCACAATGGTGGTGACTGCACCAGTATCCTTTTTATAGACTTGTTCACCATTTTTATATCTTCTGTATATATTTTCCCAGTTTTATGTAGTAAGTTTTTTGCACTTGTTTAGTTTTACAAGTGCTTTATATATCTTTGATATTAAAACTCTGTTGATTTGTGGACAATTTTTTTCAGACTGAGTGTCTTTTTATTTTAATTTTTAGATGGTGGGTTGTTTGATTTCATTTTGTTGCAATATAGATATATTTTAAATAATTTTTATTGTGACCAAAGTGAATTATTAATCTTTTACAGTAATATGTAAGGTAGATAGTGACAATGAATCAGAGCCATTCTCACCACTAGTGTTTTCCTCCCTCCACTCCTCTTCCCAGCATGCAATCCATATCTTCCTCTTTTGCCCCCCCCCAAATTGCTAGTATAACTGGTCCCATCTGTGTGTAGCTTGTTTTAGATTGTCTATCAATTCTGTTGTCATTAACTTTGGGTTTGGAGTTAAAGCTTGATAATTTTTTAATTTCCACTCAATGTTTGGTCCTGGTATCATTTATTTTCTCCCCTCAATTTATGAAGCAGAAGATTATTCGTGTTTTGTGGTTCTGTTCGTGAAAGAAAGAAAAGAAAAAAGAAAAAACCTTAGAAGAGTCTGTCTAGAGTTTATAAAAATTAAATTAAAAGAAGAAAGGGAAAAAAGAGAAACATAACAACAACAAAAAAACCCCAGCAACTACAAAGAAAGCACAACAGCAACAAAAAGGAATAACCAATAATAATCATGAGAAGAAACATGTGGTGAGGGAGAAGGGCAAAGTTTTGTGCTTTTTTTTTTAATAGGTATGGTAAGTATTTTGGAAATTAGAAATAGAACTCTCTTGGCCCAAGAGATACAGGGTTTCCTGACCCTGAAGCATACTGTCATGAAAACAACTACTGGCTCCATAAACTCTCATTTTTATGCCCCAAGATTTTTTTATGGTGCCATGAAAATTTCCATTCAGTTGAGGATTACAAAATCAGGCCTCTGTAGCTAGAGATTTTGGTATTTGCATAGGTCATAGTATGAAGTCCATAATAAAGTCTTTATAGATCTAGAAGTTCTGTTCCATCACTATTGTTGCAATCAGTCTTCTGTAATTAGTGGCCTTGATTTTTGTACAGATTCTAGGTGAAGCCTAGGATAGAATTTTTCATAATGGTTCTAGAAGATCAATTCTGTTGCAGTTGTCACAATCAGACTTCTGGAATTAGAAAACTTGGTTTTTGTACAAATCCTAGCCCAATGCTAGGGTCTTTCTTAATTTTCCAGGATAAGTTCTGCCCAGTCATGGTTGTCAAAGTCAGTCTTTTGTAGTTATCAATCTTGGTTTTTGCACAGATCAAAGGGCGATGTTTCTTCTGATTTCATCTTACCATTAGGTGATGGAATAGGACAACTTGCTCTTAGGTCAAGTTGTTGCCATTTCCTTGTTGTCAGGATGTCATATCAAAACTGGTGAAAGTTGTGCCAGAGCAGTAGTAGGAATTTCCCAGGTGAAATTTTGTTCCAGTTGCTGTTGCAGGATACTGTGTTGGTATTATGTCTGTGATCTAGGATTCGGGGTTGGACGGTCACTGTCCAGTCATGGAGTCTAGGTGAGTCCACATGACACATGTTTAGGGTGGGAACACCTGGTATTATAAAATGTATGAGTTCTTTTTTTAAATGTATGAGTTCTTATCCACAGTAAATAAGAGCTTGTTTCTATACATAAAATGTTCTCCTTTTTAGCATGCCTTTGCTAAATGAAATGGTGCCATATTATATTGCTGGTGCATTTGGGTGTAAGAATGATGGGCTACACAATCTCTATGCCCTGGTTTTAACCTGAGCTTCTATGTCTGTCTATATGTGGGCATGAATTTTTATACAGTATGGACATTTCTTAATTTTGTCCAATTTCTTTATCTTTAGTTGGTCAGTGGCAATAAGTCATAGATGTGTCTAGATTCAATGTCATAAAGGGTTCTGCTTATATTGTAAACATAATTTTGTTATGGTCTGTTACCTATGTCTTTAATAATATTGAATTAATTTTCATCCATAGTGTGATATCTGGAGTGAGTTCTGTTTTTTTATTTGAATAAGCAGTTGTCCTAACACTAATATTGAAAAGGTTTTATATGTTCTACTGTGTGCTTGTCTTTGTCAAGAATTAAATGATATACCTTAACTGAGGGTGTCTGATAACCATGGGTTTGACACCAACCCCCGCACAGGATCACTGAAGAAAGCTGAGACTGAGGTGCCCTGGACATGCCTGAGCGGGGGTGAGTCTGGGTCACCACCGCCAATGCCACTACTGAGGGCTCCTGAGCGATGCAAGTTTGAAAACAACACCTGAGCAGGTTGGGCCCAGAGGAGCACATCTCTAGTAAATGAACTCCACCATAAAACAAAGAAAATAAAAGTGTGGCCATGGAGTGAAGTGGAGTAAGAATCACACTTCAAGTGTGGGGAAACAACGCAGGAAAACAGCATGCATACGGAATGAAGATGGCAACTCTGATGACCCAAAAATGCCAACCACCTAATTAACCTCTCAGATAAGGAGTTTAGAATAGAAATATGGAGGATGTTCATAGAACTCAAAGAACGCATAGACTGAATCTGAACATACTACAAGTATAGAAATCAGAAAACTCCAAACTAAAATAATGGGACTGAAAAATGAAGTACAGGAAATGAAAAACTCTATGGAAAGCCTCTCCAATGAAGTAATAGCAGCTAAAGACAGAATTAGTGAGCTGGAAGATGAGATGCATAGTAACTCCACACAGCAGAAGAGAATGGAAAAGAACCTCAAATCAAATGATTATACAATGGAAAAAATACTCAAATATTTTGAACATATGAAAATAGAAATGTTCGATAAATTCAACAGAAACAACATAAAAATCATTGGAGTCCCAGAAACCCAGAAGAAACCCCCCAGGAATAATCAACAGTAAAGAACATCATTACAGAGAAATTCCCAGAGATAAAGCCTGCATGCAACCAAATCCCGCATGCCCGAAGAGTACCACCTAAAAGAGACCCAAAGTAAAGCACCCCAAGACACATCCTAGTTACAATGACGAATCTCATAAATAGGGATAGAATACTGAGAGCAGCAAGATGCAAAAGGGAAATTACATTCAAAGGAACACCCTTAAGATTTACAGCAGACATGTCACAAGGAACTCTCAGGGCCTGAAGACAGTAGTGGTATATTGTGAAAAGATTGAATGAAATGGATGCTTCATCTAGAATACTGCACCCAGCCCAACTCTCACTCAGGTTTGAAGGAAGGATACATAGCTTCACGGATAAGCAACAGCTCAGAAACTTTAAAGATGCAAAACCATCTTTAAAGGAGAAACTGAAAGGTCTACTTTAAGAATTAAATGATCATAAACCTGAGAGTCAATCTCTTGCTCCAAATTTTATTCCATTGAACTGAGTCCATCTTTATTACAATACTGTCTTGATTACAATAATTTTATGAGATAACTTAAAGTTGGGTATAAAAAAGTCTTCCATCATCTTTCATCTAATATTGCTTTGAATTCACAGGGGTTTTATTGATGTATAAATTGCAATAGCATTTGGTCTTTTTTAAATCGTGCGTATATTTTGTGTGTGGCTTTTAGGTCACACCCGGAAGCGCTTAGAAGTTACTTCTGGCTCTACACTCAGAAATCGCTCCTGGCAGGCTCAGGGGGACATATGAAATGCCAGGATTCAAATCACCATCCTTCTGCATGCAAGGCAAATGCCCTACCTCCATACTATCTCTCCAGCCCCAATGCATGGGTATTTTTATAAAATTACACTGAATATAAATATTATTTTATGTAGGGTAGTCATTTTGACACTATTAATTCATCCAATCAATGAACAAAGTATGTGTTTTCATTTCAAAAATATAGAATATTTAATTAATTTGCTTATTATATTTTTATGTGAATGTGTTCATAAAAGGGAGCATCTACAGGACCTACTACTCATTGAACATGTTTGGGCAAATTAACATTTTCTTTATCTCTCCTTTCCTCTCTCTTCTCACTACTTCTTTCTTCCCTTTCTTCTTCTACCTCTTCTTCCTCATCATCAGCTTGATTTATAATTTTTTAACCTTATTTTTACTATATTTACCTATTTTTCTGTTCTCCATTTATCTTTTGTTCTCCTTTCTCTTTTTCTTAACCTATAAATAAGCTAATTATTTATCGTTA
This sequence comes from Suncus etruscus, assembly GCF_024139225.1. Taxonomy (NCBI): domain Eukaryota; kingdom Metazoa; phylum Chordata; class Mammalia; order Eulipotyphla; family Soricidae; genus Suncus; species Suncus etruscus. The sequence continues at coordinate 90,592,783 of NC_064854.1, forward strand.
TTCAACCAGTCCATAAGAGCTCAGTCCCATCCTATTAGGGTCAGACATCTAACAACAGCTTAAGAACAGAACACTATTGTATGTGCTTATGTGGGCATGAGTACATAGAGGACTCCTCTATGAGAGCCAAACCTAAATTGTGAACAACCCATGCCTATAGTGTATATAGCCCCTCTTATATACTACCCCTTCTCCCCACCTTCAGAAATCTTACTATCTCTTCACCCCACAATTCCAATCCGATATCCCACCTATTTAACACTCTTTACCCTCAGTTTTTAACTCATTAGGTATCAAGACCAACCTTCTGCCCCAATAAGCCATCACCCAGCTCCCAAGCAAATGGACACCCACTCAGCCCCACATCTCATCCCCCAACAAGACTCTACAACCAACACCCCTGCTAACTTATGCTCTGTGTCCCTCCTTCTCACCCACCCAAAATGTGGACTGTTTTTTGATACTGAACTCAGCTCCAGAAGGTTACCTAGTGCAAGAACTCTACCCGAGCCCTTTCTGCAGCAAATCATCTCTCAATCTCAACAAGACAATGGTGTGTGATGAAAATGTGCTGTGGATTCCACACTGCACAAGAAAATCTCAAAAGACAATGGGGAAGCCTATATTACCTTTATAAGTTTAAGATCTATGTAGTACTGCCTCTTAGCCTGTTTATCCCCAAATGTAAGGTAGTCTGCATCAGTTTGTTCCCTTAATACTTTTTAAACTTATTTTATTTTTCCTTTATATACGTGAGTATATACATATATATTGTCTCATTTCTGCTTTTTCTTCTTCCTTAACTTCACCTGTTTTGGTTCTGCTTGATACAAAAACTTACATAAATGTCTTGCTTCGGATAATAGCTCAGGTCAAAGTCAGGGCATAGAGATGATGGAGCCTGACACTCTCACCCCTAAATGCACCAGCAATATAATATACCACCATTTCTTTTTGCAAAGGCATACTAAAAAAGGGAAGATTTTACTATAGAAACAAGTTCTTATCTACTAGGGATAGGAACTCATATACTTTACAATACAGGGGCACCTCCCACCTTGAACATATGTCATGTGGTCTCAACTTAGACTCCATGTGATTAGACAGTGGTCGTCCAAACCTGAACCCTAGATCTCAGACATAGAATTGACACAGTTCTCTGCAACAGAAGACCAAACTCCCTTTGGGACATTCTTACTACTGCTCTGACACCAGCACATACGAGATTTGTTATGACATCCAGACAATGTGGAAATTGCAACCACTTGATCTAAGAACAGATTGTTGTACTTCACCATCATAAGATGAAACCAGAAGACATGTCATCTTTTGATATGTGCAAAAGCCAAGATCACTAACTACAGAAGACTGACTGTGATAAACATGACTGGGCAGAACTTATCCTGGGACCAATAACAAAATGACCCTATTCTAGGCCTTTGCCTATGATCTGTACAACAACCAAGATCTCTAACTCCAGAGGTCTGAATGAGACAACTGCAACCAAGCAGATCTTCTAGAAACATAAGTAAAGACTCTATCCTAGGCCTCATCCTAGTATCAGGGCAAAAACCAAGACCACCGACTACAGAAGACTGATTAAAACAACAATGATGAAACAGAACTCCTAGAACTGTAAAGAAAGACTCTATTCAAGGCTGATTCTTTAACCTGTGCAAATACCAAAATCGCTAGCTACAGAGACATGATTTTATCATCCACGATGGAGAGGAAAGTTTCCAGACACCACCAAAGGACCAAGGGGATAGTAAAAGAACATCTATAGAACCTGTAGTTATTCCCATGACAGTATACTTCAAGGGCAAAGAAACCCTGTATTTCTTAGGCCAAGGGAATTCCCTTTCTAATTTCCCAATATTTATTGTGCCTATGCATGAAAAAAAAGTGAAGCACAAATTAACTTTTTTTTGTTTTGTTATTGTTGTTGTTTGTTGCTTGTTTTTATTCCATGGGTTTTCTTTGTGTGTATGTGTGTGCTTTGTTTGTTTTTATTTCAGGACCATAGTTATTGTGTGGTTGGTGTCTTTATTGCTGTGGTGCTTTTCAAGTTTTTTGTTTGTTTGTTTGTTTTTAAATTTTAGGATTTTTATTATGTTTTCCCTTTTTTTTTCTCTAAAATTGATATTTATAGCCTCTAAAGGACTTTGCCCATTTTTGGTTTTTGATTTCTTCAAGCAGAACCACATAATTTGAACTATCTTGTTCTGCCTCACAAATTGAATGGGAAATAATGGAGGGTACCAAGACCAGACAGTCGTATGAACATTAAGTAGAAATAAAAAAAAAATGGTCAGACTTAAACACCAAATCCAAAGCTAATGACAACAGAATCGACATCCAGTCTACAACATGCTAGACACATAGGGGCCCACGTATACTAGAAACCCGGGGGGTAAAAGAGAGGGATATGGGATGCATGCTGAGAACAGGGGTGGAGGGAGGACAACATTGGTGGTGGGAGTGGCCTGATTCAATGTCACTATGTACCTATATAATTACTGTGAATAATTTGTAATCCACTTTGGTCAAAATAAATATTAAAAAGGGAGCATCTGGGGGCACTGAAGGGAGAATTTAGAGGGTAACAAAATTAGTGCCTTAATTCTAAATAATTAATAAATTGAAATCATGTCTATAAAAACTTCTTTACTTTAGAATTATTCTGTATAATAGTCAGTATTTAATAAGTTGTCTTATATTCTTATAACTGCATCAATGAGAGGACTTATTTGGCAGGCAGCTCAGCCCCAAATTACAGGTCTACTTAATCTGATACATTATGTTTTTTCAGGGCTCCTTATGATCCTTGTGATAAATTTCTAATTTCCTTATAATTTTGTTTACTTTTGTTTCTAATAACAGTACCTGCAATATTTTAGGCAAGCTGCAGGGATCCATTTTACAACATAGAGAAAAACAGCACTTATCCCTCAACTATGTCTATCACTCCTTCTAATTAGTACTAAATACTACTAAAGTATTGGGATAGAAAAGTTCTCTCTTTTAAGTTGGGACAGCCAGTATGATACATCTCTGAATTTCTACTTCACTCTATACTTATAGAAAATTCTATACCTATAGAAATTCTGTATTTCTCTATCCCTTACAACTCTGTATATCCTAATCCCTTACAACTTTCCCCAGGAATACCACCTTAAAAATTACTTAAATATATGCCATTTCTACAATGCCTCAGAAACCATCAAGTTGATGTTGAATTCTTTTTTCTGAACAGCACCTTAATGAAAACCTGGCAAAACTCACAGCCAAATTTGAGAAAGCTACAGCAGACAAACTCAAATGTCAGCAAGAAGCTGAAGTGACTGCAGGTACCATCTCACTTGCAAATCGCCTGGTGAGTGTGATCCCCAGCAGTCCGATTTTTATTATAACAGCTGAACTTGTCAAGTGCCACAGAGGTATAAAGTAGGTGAGCATAGCTTATCACAACAGTGATGTAGGGTAAAATAATAAATGTTCTTAATATTTAATATGTTACTATGCTGTGATATGTTGATGAGTTTGAGAAACATGTAAATAGAACCACTGGTCAGGCTAAAAGAGTTATGATACAGAAACAATCATCACTGTATGAAACATAAGATGGAATATATGATCCATAAGGCAACCCAGATAAGATATAAGATGCTTATATATATATATATGTGCTGACCAAAGGAAAAGTTAAAGTATAAAGCTAGTGTTAATTGCTAATCTCTGTCCCTCATATAATGTTTAATAAAAATAATAGTGTTTCAAAGATTATTAACAACAGTATTTTGTATATAAGCATGAGCTTCACATGTTATATGACCCAAAGTCTACTCCTGGACATGTTTTTGGTGCTTAAGTCTAGCAGTAATAGGGACCACCAGTTCTTTTTTTTTTTTTTTTTTTTTGTGGTTTTTGGGTCACACCCGGCAGTGCTCAGGGGTTATTCCTGGCTCCAGGCTCAGAAATTGCTCCTGGCAGGCACGGGGGACCATATGGGATGCCGGGATTCGAACCGATGACCTCCTGCATGAAAGGCAAACGCTTTACCCCCATGCTATCTCTCCGGCCCCAGGACCACCAGTTCTATACCAGTGATGCTAGGTGGAAACTGAGGTTTGGGTAAAGGGTATAGAGATCTTATATAACAGAGAACTCATATAGATAATATATGTATACAATAGAGAACTTACTGCCTCTGTACTCTCTTGCCACCCAGGAAATTATAATCTTTAGGATACCCCTTGCCTCTGAATATTTTGTACAAATACACAAACACATACACACATACACACAACCTTTGGCCTTTTTGAGTCTAAAAGTTCAATTAGAGTTGTCTTACATGTATATGTGCCCTATATTTTAATATCTCAAAATGTAGGAGAGGTGGTGCTAAAGGTAAGGCATCTGCCTTGCAAGCACTAAACTAGGATGGACCGTGGTTTGATTCCCTGGTGTCCTATATGGTTTCCCAAAGCCAGGGGCGAATGTAACCCCTGGGCGTAAAAGCAGTTTGGCCACCCAAAACAAACAAACAAAAAAAACCCTCAAAATTTAGACATTTAACATAAAAACAATTTTATTACATATAACAGGTATTTGGTCAGAGTTCAGCAAACAAGTTAAATCCAAACTTACTTCTTTCAGCATATATCTTGGAATCTTTCAAAGACAAAAACTAGATAATTCTAAACAGACTCTAAAGTCACCCACACTTGGCAACCCTTCACAGAATAGATGGTTTTTATCTTTAAAAATATACATCATATCTTTTCAAATGTCCTATTAAAGATATTTTCAAAGGCCTGATAAAGTCAGTATATGGTTTTCTGTGTCTTAAGTGCTATCTCCCTACCCACTGAAATAAGAATTTATTTATTTATCTTTATGTCTCTGACATTTGGAAAAGAAGGAGTATAATTTTCTCATATATTTTGCTGCCAAAGTAGAGTGCAAGGAAATTAATGTGCACAGTCATATGTAGTATATAGACCTCTTCATAACCCTTTAAATTAGTGGTATGAGTCTCCACATCTACAAATAATACAATCCAGAGACATATTCCAAACCTTGTATTGTGCCATAGCCATATAATGCACAATACAGAACAATGACTTGTTTATTTAAATGTTTATTGATTAGTCGGTAAATTGCCACTAGCAAAAAAAAAAAAAAACACAAAAATGTTTCTATCTTCTTGCTACTAAATTCTTTCTATTTTTCTCCATGACAAATTCTATGGTTTCCAAGTAAAGTCTCCAGATTAACAAGTCTTCTCTTATCTTTTAAATGATAGGTGGGAGGACTTGCTTCTGAAAATGTGAGATGGGCAGAAACTGTGAAGAACTTCAAACAACAGGAAAGAAAATTATGTGGAGATATATTGCTTATTACAGCTTTCATTTCATACCTTGGTTACTTTACAAAAAAATATCGGCAGAAGCTCATGGACAGGATCTGGAGACCTTACCTAAACCAGCTGGATGTACGTACTGCTTGATTTTCTTCTGAGCACAGCAGTCTATGGGCATCAATGTTCACATGACAATAACATACAAAATTTTCTATTACTTTCTGGCATATTTACTATACCTCAGCACTGCTCTAGGTCTCAGATATTTAGTGATATCTTATTATGGCAGTGAAATGTATAAACCCATATCTTTTTACACTCTTTCCACTGCCATTTTTGTTCTCTTGGCTATGAACCTCTTCACTTATTTGGACCTTCTACTAATCTGATCTAATGGTAAGCAAGCATTAACACTCCTCAAAAACCATTGAATTTGACAATAACCAAATGTCCCTCTTTAATCTACTGTTATTGAGTCAAATTATGTAATATTTATACTGTGAAAATCCTTTTTCCAACTTTCAACATTGTTGACAACCCAAATCTTTATTTTATCTTGTTGAGCTCAAACCGTATGGTCTCTACTCATAGCCTACAGATACCCATATGTTATGCAATTCTAAAATGCTTTTTATGTAAGCTGAAATTCTAAAATACTTTTTATGTGTCCTTTTAATATTAATATCTAGAGTTTATTCCTAAGTCCTCTTCTATATTGATTTTGAAAACAAATGGTGAAGTACTAATACTTAATTGAAAAGACAGCTAGTTCTAAAGACTGGTCAAAATCGTTCCTATTGTTACCTTAATAATTTCATAGCATTCATAATCCTCAACTAACAAACTCAGCATTCAATGTTCTCTACAACTCAACTAGATATAAGGTCCATTTAAGACAATGATGCCAACAGAGAACATTTATCGAAAGATGAAATTAGAGTCATAAAAGAACAGCTATATTAAGTCACCACAAAAAGTACCCTATACATAGTAAAAATTATATTTTAAAATGCATTTGTATTTGTATATGCCTTATAATATAAAACATAGTTATAGTGATTCATCTACCTTATTAAATCTTAATTTTGGGGCAGTATTTTATACTACTAGAAAATAAAAAGTCTGTTTTGTATTCATATTGAGTGCACTTAGGAAAAGAAATTAGTGACTGCAGAGTCAAATAATTTGGTAAGTAAAGTTGAGGACCTTAGTGGCTGTTTTTTCTGTTTGGATTTCATAAGCATTTTTGTACCTGGACCCCTTTGGAAGAATAAAAAGCATATAACATCCTTCTCATAATATTGTTTCCAGTGCATAAAATAAAATTACAAGGGAAAATAATTCTATTTCTATTTACTTCTAATCCAAGAACTAGGGCTTATAGTGGATGGTTTTTCTTTCAGGGTTTTCTGTATGTCATAGTATGGACATTAGTATCTGAAAAAAAATATAATTAAAGTAATAGTAATTGGTTCAGGAAAGTTTTGCTCAGGTAACTAGGCCACCAAAATTTCAGCAATGTGAATGGTGAGGTAATAAAAAATATGATAACCTTTAAAGTATTCTGTGCTCTAAAACTATTCAGACACAAAAAACTCACATATTATATTTTTATCTAAATATACAAATAGGTAAACCCATAAAAAGCATACTGGTGGTTTCTAAGAGCAAAAAGAGAATGTATGTGGGCTTCCCTTTTGGAGTGATTAGTGTTTTAAACTAAGTAGAGGTGACATTAGTACACTGTAAATAATATTAGGAGGGAGATTTGAGATGCATGCTGGGAACAGGTGTGGAGGGAGGACAACACTGGTGGTGGGAATGCCCCTGATTCATTGTCACTATGTACCTTAAATATTATCATGAAAAATTTGTAATTCACTTTGGTGAAAATAAAAATAATTTTAAAAAACACCATGTACTCCTAATAAAAATTTTGATCACAGAATAATTAAATGAGATAAGAACATAAATAAAATTCTGATGCACATTCAAGAATCATGATGAAACACAGTAAAACTAAGAGAAGGCATTCTGAGACCAATTGGTTTGCTCACTGTCTTACAACCATGCACACACCAGTGACTGTAGAGGGAATAGGTTGTTAATGGAATAGAGAAAGATATGTATTTTCAGACCTTTCAAAATTGAGATTTTGGGGGGCCGGGCGGTGGCGCTAAAGGTAAGGTGCCTGCCTTGCCTGCGCTAGCCTTGGACGGACTGCGGTTCGATCCCCCAGTGTCCCATATGGTCCCCCAAGCCAGGAGCAACTTCTGAGCACATAGCCAGGAGTAACCCCTGAGCGTTACCGGGTGTGGCCCAAAAACCAAAAAAAAAAAAATTGAGATTTTTGTTAAAAAATGGTAAAACTGGTTAAAGGAGTGTAGTTGGTGTTGGCTACTGTCACAAATAAGAGAAAACCTAGTAGGCATAGGGTTCAAAATGCATGCACAAGAAAGAAATATAGCAGAGGAATGCCTCTGTTAACATTAGAAAGAGTATCTTGAAATCAATATATTATAATACATATAATCTATGGCAAAATTGATTTTGGTAAATATACTGAACAGCAAAGGGTCTGATGGTATATATTTCTGCTGTGCTCTGTCTATCAAGAGAAAAATCTATGAGGATTTTCAGAAAAAATCAGCTTCTAGGAATAATTACACAACCAGAAAAGCAATTTTTATCTTTTTTAAAGGAATTATGTCTATTAATAAGTTACTGTGTATTTCAATCCCAGCTGAAAATATTCTTCTATTCTGAGTGTAGCATTATTTCATTATTCAGGTTCCCATACCAGTCACCCCCACCTTGGATCCCCTGAGAATGCTGACTGATGATGCTGATGTGGCTGTTTGGCAGAATGAGGGCCTCCCTGCAGACCACATGTCTATGGAAAATGCCACCATTCTTATTAACTGTGAACGTTGGCCACTGATGGTTGATCCTCAGCTACAAGGCATCCAATGGATCAAGAACAAATATGGCAAAGATCTTCAGGTCACTAAGATTGGTCAGAAGGGGTAAGTAAAAGAGCACAAATGTTTGTTACTCTCGTCCTATATCTATTCAAAAATGACTTCCTTTTCTCTCTTCTACCTACCAATCTTACACTGTGACACATAATACAAGCATAGCTCTGAGCAACATCGTTCTCCTGAGGATCAATTGAACATTTGCAATGAGAAGGTTATGTAACTTTCAGAGAATTCTCTTTGTAGGCATCTGAACTACACAAATAAACACAAATAATATAGACTGTCAATCCAGCAATCATCTCAATTCACTGACTCAGATATTTCTGCTTTATCATGTTTTATCAACTTTCTGCTTTACTAAATGTTTTGTGGTTTATGATCTCAATTCTGGTTTGTTGGCATTAGGATACATGAGAAAAACTGGATGGGAAAGCAGACATAAGAAAAGGACAGAAAACATTTATTAGAAATTCAAAAAGTACTAATCATAGTCTATTATATTATTGCACTTATATGAAGTATCTAGAGTAATCAAATTATTGGACACAGAAAGAATGGTGTTCCTGGGTGCTAGAGGAGGAGAAAATTAAACGTTGTGTAGAGGGTACAGTTTTCACTTCACAAGATCAAAAACTTCTGGAGATGAATGGTGATAATAGAAATAATGTGGATATACTTAATAACCTGTAGTTATACATTAAAAACTAGTTAAAATGGTACATTCTTTACAGACTCAGTTGATCAGCAAATGTCCACTTCCATCCTCTAGATGTATTTAGGATTGGGTATATTCACCCTCAGCTGACAACCAGGAAGACTGGATCACAGGCTGATGACAAGAGACTTTTTATTTTATTCTATTATGTTTATATAGGAAAAGAGGAACTGAGATACATGCAGGATGGCAAGGTCCACGGTATCAAAGATAGTTAGACAGAGGCAGAAGGTTAAATGTAAGGCAAGAAGTTAAATGTAAACATTGTATATTAAAATGTTATAGGAGAAACATAGTGAGCAAAAAATGGCATTATATCTTCCTTACATTGACTCTCCCAGCTCTCTCTGAGGGAGGAGGGAGGTTCCAGAGTCAAGCCTAAGAGTAATCATTGGTCATGAGGAGATGGTGCTCCCTATTAATTCTATTCTCCATCTTTGGAGTGATAGTCTGTAAAGCTTTCACCATAAGAATCTTTCCCAGGTCGGGTGAGGTGATGCTGGAGGCAAGGTGTTTGCCTTGCAAGTGATAGCCAAGGAAGGACCACGGTTCGATCCCCCGGCATCCCATATGGTCCCCTCAAGGGGGCAATTTCTGAGCTCTTAGCCAGGAGTAACCCTTGAGCATCAAACGGGTGTGGCCCAAAAAAACAAAAAAAAAAAAAAATCTTACCCAGGAGCAGGGTTACATGTACCAGGCAATTTGGGAAAATCATCACAGGGGCATCCAGCATATTCTATGTTGTAAATATTTACAATTAAGAGTTTTTAATTATATATGCAAAGCAATCACCATCTTATACCACATTAGTAAAAGGAGTTTAACAGTCACTTGAGCATATCAATCAATGCAGAAATAGCATTTGGGTTTGTGATGTCAGGCTAAAAAAATTCTACACCTGCCACGTGGTTCCTGACTGTCAGAAACTGTGAGTACTGCCTGTGTGTATTTTTCTACTGTCCTATCTCCTGAACCTTTTGAAAATGGGCTGAAAAGGGCTCAGAAAATTCTCTCTCCCAGAGGCTGCACAAGAGCACAGCCGCTCCGCTTCGCTATGCAGCCATGTACTCTTTCTCATGAAAGAATGCCACTGCAACAAGAAGAAAAAATCACATTAGGAACACTGCTGGATTACTGAAGCCCAGAATTTCTCTCCAGATTGTCTTCTCTGCTATATGCTCAGGCCTAAGATTTGATCCTGTGTGAGGCTTTATCCATGGAGGGCTCCACTTTTTTGGAGGCAAGTTAACCCACCCAGAAAGAACAGAGCAAGAGGAGGATGGCCATGCACATCGTTTAGCCAATGAATACCACCACAACGCTTAGAAAAATCCACAATACAAGTGTGACATGGGGGAAAAAACGCAGGCCAGCATCAGATATAGAGAATGAAGATGACACATCTGATGACCAGAAAATGGCCAACCAACTAATCAATCTCTCAGATAAGGAGTTTAGACAAGAAATATGGAAGATGCTCAAAGAACTCAAAGAAACCATGGATCGAGTTGAACAGAACACTAATAAGAACCAAGAAAATATGAAGACAGAAATCAGAAAACTCCAAACTGAAATAACAAATAACAGAACTGAAAAATTCAAAAAATGAATTGAATGACAAAATGGATAAGATCTCCAGCAGGGTAACAGCAGCTGTGGATAGAATTAGTGAGCTGGAAGATGAGATAAATAACAACTTCATACAGTGGGAGAGATTGGAAAAAATCTTAAAACAAATAAACAGACAATGGAAAAATTAGTCAAAGAATGGGAACAGATGAAAATAGAAGTCTATGATAAAATCAACTGAAACAACTTAAGAATAATTGGAGTCCCAGAGACCCAGGAAAAAAAATTTCCAGAAAAAAATCAATGGTCAAGAAATCATTAAAGAGAAACTTTCAGAGCTAAAGAATATATGCAATCGAGCCCAGCGAGATAGCACAGCGGTGCTTGCCTTGAAAGCAGCTGATCCAGAACCTAAGGTGGTTGGTTAAAATCCAGTGTCCCATATGGTCCCCCGTGCCTGGCAGGAGCTATTTCTGAGCAGACAGCTAGGAGTAACCACTGAGCAATGCCGGGTGTGGCCCAAAAACCAAATAAATATATATAAGCAAACAAATCCTGCATGCCCGAAGAGTACCAAACAAAAGACACCCCAGAAAAAATACCCCAAGACACATCCTAGTCACAATGACAAATCACACAGATACAGGCAGAATTCTGAAAGCAACAAGATCAAAAAGGGAAATTACACTCAAGGAAACATCCTTGAGATTTACAGCAGACCTGTCAGCAGAAACACTCAAGGCCAGAAAGCAATGGTGAGACATAGTGACAAAACTCAATGAAATAAATGCTTCGCCTAGAATACTGTACCCAGCAAAACTCACTTTCAGGTTTGATGGAAGAAGACAAACAACAGCTCAGAGACTTTACAGACTCAAAATCATTCTTAAAAAAAAAAAAAAAAAACTGAAAGACCTAATTTAAGACAAGACTGACAAAAAGACATACCAAATTTTGATATAAAGATGGCATTAAACCCCAGGACAATTTTTTCTCTCAAAGTCAATGGACTAAATGAACTAGTTAAGAGACACAGAGTGGCTAAATGGATCAAAAAAATGCAATCCAACATTTTGCTGCCTACAAGAAATGCACCTGAATAGTCAGAACAAACAGACTCAAAATAAAAGGCTGGAGGAAAATTATCCAAGCAAACGATACCCATAAAAAAGCTGGAGTGGCCATATTAATATCAGATGATCCAAACTTTATAATAAGGAAAGTAGTAAGAGACAAAGATGGAGAACATAAAAACCGGCTACCTTTTGCAGAAACTGGGTCCCCTGTTTGTGACATCAGGCTGGGAAAATCCACGAAACTACACCTGCCCAGTGGGGTCCAACTGTGAAAAAATGTGAAAAACTGTGTATGTCTGTCTACTGACCTCTTGCGTGAAACTCTTGGGTGTGGGCCGAAAACAGGCTCCAGAAAACTCGCTCTCCCAGAGGCCATTTTCAGGGCGGGACTCCAGAACATAAAAACCGGCTAGCTTTTGCAGAAGCCGGGTCCCCTGTTTGTGACATCAGGCTGGAAAAATCTACAAAACTACGCCTGCCCAGTGGGGCCCAACTGTGAAAAACTGTGAGTGCTATCTGTGATTGTCTGTCTACTGTCCTCTTGCGTGAAACTCTTCGGAGTGGGCCAAAAAGAGGCTCCAGCAGAGCACGGCCACCCCACTTCGCGCGGCCTGCGCTCTTTCTAAGAAAAGAACACCATCACAACAAGAAGAAAAAAAATCACACTAAGAACTATACTATATCACAGAAGCAAGCATTTCTCTCTGAACTGTTTTCTCTGTTGCATGTTCAGGCCTAATATTTGATCCAGTGTGAGGCTTCATCCATGGAGGACTCCCCTCCCTTAGAGGCAAGTCAGCCATCCAGAAAGGGCTGAACAGAGGAGTGTGCTGCCTGCATCATATAGCCAATGAATACCACCTCAACACATAGAAAAACCCACAATACAAGTGTGACAATGGAGAAACAACGCAGGCCAGCATCAGACATAGAGAATGAAGATGACAATTCTGAGAACCAGATAATGACCAACCAACTAATCAACCTCTCAGATAAGGACTTTAGACTAGCAATATGGAAGATGCTCAACGGACTCAAAGAAACCATGGATAGAGTTGAACAGAACACTAATAAGAACCAAGAAAATATGAAGACAGAAATCAGAAAACTCCAAACGAAAATAACATGTCAACATGTCAACAAACAGGCCTGAAAAAGTCAATAAACGAAGTGAATGAAAAAATGGATAAGCCTGGGACAGGGTATCAGAAGCTGAGAATAGACTTTGTGCTGTGAAAGATGAGATACATAACAATTCCATACAGCAGGAGAGATTGGGAAAAAAACTTAAAGCAAATGAGCAGACAATGGAAAAATTAGTCAAAGAATGGGAACAGATGAAGATAGAAGTCTATGATAAGATCAACAGAAACAACTTAAGAATCATTGGAGTCCCAGAGACCCAGGAAAAAAGTTTCCAGGAAGAATCAACAGTCAAGAACATCACTAAAGAGAAACTTCCAGAGCTAAAGAATATATGTGATCAAATCCTGATTGCTCGAAGAGTACCAACCAAAAGAGACCCCAGAGAAACTACCCCAAGACACATCCTAGTCACAATGACAAATCCCACAGATAGAGACAGAATTCTGAAAGCAGCAAGATCAAAAGGGGAAATTACATTCAAGCAAGCTTCCCTGAGATTTACAGCAGACCTGTCACCAGAAACACTCAATGCCAGAAAGCAGTGGTGGGATATTGTGACAAGACTGAATGAAATGAATGCTTCACCCAGAATACTATACCCAGCAAAACTCACTTTCCGGTTTGACGGAAGAATATATGGTTTCACAGACAAAAAACAGCTCAGAAACTTCACAGACACAAAACCAGTCTTAAGAGAAAAACTGAAAGACCTAATTTAAGACAAGACTAACCAAAAGACACACCAAATTTCGATATAAAGATGGCATTAAATCCCAGGACAATTCTTTCTCTCAACGTCAATGGGCTAAATGCACCAGTTAAGAGACACAGAGTGGCTAAATGGATCAAAAAACTCAATCCAACTTTCTGCTGCCTACAAGAAATGCACCTGAATAGTCAGAACAAACATAGACTCAAAATAAAAGGCTGGAGAAAAATTATCCAAGCAAACAACACCCATATAAAAGCTGGAGTGGCCATACTAATATCAGATAATGCAAACTTTATACTCAGGAAGGTTGTAAGGAACAAAGATGGACATTTTATATTAATCAAGGGGTATGTAGAGAAGGAATAAATCACTCTCCTAAACATATATGCACCGAATGAGGGGCCAGCAAAGTATTTAATACAACTGTTGACAAATCTGAAAAATAATATCAATAACAACACAATAATTGTGGGGGACCTCAAAACGGCTTTGTCAACACTGGATAGGTCAACCAGACTGAAACTCATGAAGTTCTCCTATACATGGATGTACATGGAATCTATTATGCTGAGTGAAATAAGTCAGAGAGAGAGAGAAAAATGCAGAATGGTCTCACTCATCTATGGGTTTTAAAAAAATGAAAGACATTCTTGCAATAATAATTTTCAGACACAAAAGAGAAAAGAGCTGGAAGTTCCAGCTCACCTCAGGAAGCTCACCACAAAGAGTGTTGGGTTTAGTTAGAGAAATAACTACATTTTGAACTGTCCTAATAATGAGAATGTATGAGGGAAATGGAGAGCCTGTTTAGAGTACAAGCGGGGGTCGGATGGGGAGGAGGGAGACTTGGGACATTGGTGATAAGAATGTTGCACTGGTAATGGGTGGTGTTCTGTACATGACTGAAACCCAAACACAATCATGTATGTAATCAAGGTGTTTAAATAAAAAAAATTAAAAAAAGAAACAGAGGAACAAATGAAGGAAGGAAGGAAGGAAGGAAGGAAGGAAGGAAGGAAGGAAGGAAGGAAGGAAGGAAGGAAGGAAGGAAGGAAGGGAGGAAGGGAGGGAAGGAAGGAAAGGAGGGGAGAAGAAGGAGGAAAGGAGAAAGAGAAGGAGGGAGGAAGGGAGGAAGTGAACAGGGAGGAAGGGAGGGAAGGAGAGAGGAAGGGAGGGAGGAAAAAAGGAAGGAAGCGAGGGAGGAAAAAGGAGGAAGGGAGGGAGAAAGGAAGGAAGGAGGAAGGAAGGAAAGAAGGAAAGAAGGAAGGGAGGGAAAGAAAGGTGGGGAGAAGAATGTAGGAAGGGAGGAAGAGAAGGAGGGAGAAAGGGAGGAATAGAAGGATGGAGGAAGGGAGAGGAGAGAGGAAGGGAGGGAGAAAAAAAGAGACAAAGATGGACATTTTGTATTAATCAAGGGGTATGTACAGCAGGAAGTAATCACTTTCCTAAACATATATGCACCAAATGAAGGGCCAGCAAAATGTTTAATACAATTGTTGACAAATCTTAAAAATAATATCAATAACAACACAATTATTGTGGGGGACCTCAACAAACTTTGTCAATATTGGATAGGTCAATGAGGCTGAAACCCAACAAGAATATACTAAACCTGAGAAGAGAAATGGAAGAAAGAGGCCTAGTAGATATATGTAGGACACTCTTCCCCAGAAACAGGGATACACATTTTTCTCCAATGTACAAGGGATATTCTCTAGGATAGACTACATGCTGGTACATAAAACATACTCCATAATATCAAGAGGATAGAAATTTTGCAGGCTACCTTTGTTGACCACAAGGCTCTGAAATTAGATGTAAATTTCAAAGGGACACAGAAGAAAAACTTCAACACTTGGAAGTTAAAAGCCTCATACTGAATAACCAGTGGATCCGAGATGAAATCAAAGAGGAAACCAAAACTTTCCTGGAAACATATGATAATAAAGACACAACTATCAGAACTTATGGGACACAGCAAAAGAAGTACTGAGAGGAAAATGTATAGATTTGCAAGCACACGTCAGGAAGGAAGAAGGGGCCTACCTAAATACCTTAATGACGCAGGTCATAGAATTAGAAAATGATCAACAAAAGTACCCAGAAAAAGGGAGACAGAAGGAAATAACAAAGCTGAGAGCAGAAATTAACGAAGTGAAAACCCAAAAAACAATCCGAAAGATCAACGAAAGCAGAAGTTTGTTCTTCGAAAAAATAAACAAGATTGATAGACAATTAACAAACCTAAACAAGGGAGAGAGAGAAAGACTTGATAACTCGTATTAGAAAAAAAAAAGGGGAGATCACTACCGATATTGTAGAGATTCAAAGGGTAATCAGAAACTACTTTGAGAAACTCTATGCCACTAAAAATGAGAACCTGGAAGAAATGAATAAATTCTTGGACTCTTAACCTCCCACGGTTGGATAAAGAGGATGTAGCATATCTAAACAACTGCATCACTATTGATGAAATTAAAATGGTAATCAAATGTCTGCCCAAAAATAAAAGCCCAGGCCCAGATGGATTCACTAATGAATTCTTTCAAACTTTCCAGAGAAACTACTACCAATCCTGGCAAGAATCTTTCATGAAACTGAAAAAAAAAAAAGGGAACACTTCCAAATAGTTTTTATGAAGCCAACATCACTTTTACACCTAATCCAAACAGAGATGCTACAAAAAAAGAAAACTACAGACCAATATCGCTGAAGAATGTAGATGCAAAGATCCTCAACAAAATCCTGGCAAATAGGATTCAATGCCTCATTAAGAAGACATTCGATCAAGTAGGTTTCATCCCAGGAATGCAAGGATGGTTTAACATTCGTAAATCTATCAACATAATGCACAATATCAACAATAAGAAAAGTAAAAATCACATATCAGTAGATGCAGAGAAAGCATTTGATAAGGTCCAACAACCATTCTTGATCAGAACTGTTAATAAGATGGGAATGAAAGGAACCTTTCTCAATATAGTTAAGGCCATCTACCACAAGACAGTGGCAAATATTGTCCTCACTGGAGAAAAATTAAAGCCTTCCCTCTAAATTCTGGCACAAGACAAGGCTGTCCTCTCTCACCACTCTTATTCAACATAGCACAGGAAGCCCTTGCTATAGCGATCAGGCAAGAAAAAGATATAAGGGGAATACAGATAGGAAAGGAAGAAGTCAAGTTCTCACTGTTTGCAGATGACATTATACTCTACTTAGAAAACCCTAAAGACTCTTCTAAGAAGCTTCTAGAAACAATGGACTCATATGGCAAGGCGGCAGGCTACAAAATTAACACACAAAATTTATGGCCTTTTCATACACCAATAATTTTATGGAAGAAATGGATATTAAGAAAACAACCCCATTCACATTAGTGCCACACAAACTCAAATATCTTGGAGTCAACTTAACTAAAGATATGAAGGACATATACAAAGAAAACTATAAAAAAAAACTCTGCTCCAAAAAATAAGAGAGGACACACAGAAATGGAAACACATACCCTGCTCATGGATTGGCAGTTAACATCATTAAAATGGCAATACTCCCCAAAGCATTGTACAGATTTAATGTGATCCCTCTAAAAATACCCATGAATTCTTCAAAGATGTGGATCAGGCACTTTTGAAAATCATTTGGAAAAATAAACACCCTCGAATATCCAAAGCAATTATTGGGAAAAAGAATATGGGAGGCATTACGTTCCCCAACTTTAAACTGTATTACAAAGCAATAGTTATCAAAAAAGCAGCTTGGTTTTGGAATAAAGACAGATCCTCAGATCAGTGGAATAGACTTGAGTACTCAGATAATGCTCCCCAGACATACAATCATCTAATCTTTGATAAAGGAGCAAAAAGTCCTAAATGGAACAAAGAGCCTCTTTAACAAGTGGTGTTGGCACAACTGATGAAAAAGAGAACTTAGACCCCAGCTAACATCATGTACCAAGGTAAAATACTAATGGATTAAAGACCTTGATATCAGACCTGATACCATAAGGTATATAGAACAACACGTAAGTAAAACACTCCATGACATTGAGACTAAAGTCATCTTCAAGGAGGAAACTGTACTCTCCAAGCAAGTGAAAGCAGAGATTAACAGATGGGAATATATTAAGCTGAGAAGCTTCTGTACCTTGATGAAAATAGTGCCCAGGATACAAGAGCCACCCACTGAGTGGGAGAAACTATTCACCCAATACCCATCAGATAAGGGGCTAATCTCCAAAATCTACAAGGCACTGACAGAACTTTACAAGAAAAAAACATCAAATCCCATCAAAAAATGGGGAGAAGAAATGGACAGACACTTTGACAAAGAAGAAATACAAATAGGCAAAAGGCACATGAAAAAATGCTCCACATCACTAATCATCAGGTATTTGCAAATCAAAACAACTATGAGGTATCACCTCACACCACAGAGACTGGCACAAATCACAAAGAATGAGAACAAGCAGTGTTGGCGGGGATGCAGTGAGACAGGAACTCTTATCCACTGCTGGTGGGAATGCCAACTAGTTCAACCTTTCTGGAGAGCGATAAGGAGATTCCTCCAAAAAGTGGAAACCGAGCTCCCATGGGATCCAGCTATACCACTCCTAGGAATATACCCTACGAACACAAAAATACAAAATCCCCTTCCTTACACCTATATTTATGGAGGCACTATTTACCATAGCAAGACTCTAGAAACAACCAAGATGCCCTTCAAAAGATGAATGGCTAAAGAAACTGTGGTAATATACACAATGGAATATTATGCAGCTGTCAGGAGAGATGAAGTCATGAAATTTTCCTTACATGGATGTACATGGAATCTATTATGCTGAGTGAAATAAGTCAGAGAGAAAGAGAAAGACAGAGAATGGTCTCACTCATCAATGGGTTTTAAGAAAAATGAAAGACATTTCTCAACAATTTTCAGAGACAAAATAGAGGAGGGCTGTACGTTACAGCTGACCTCTTGAATCTCATCACAAAGAGTTATGAGTTTAGTTAGAGAAATAACCACATTGCGAACTATCCTAACAATTAGAATATATGAGGAAACTGGAAAGCCTGTCTAGAGTATAGGTAGGTGTGGGGAGGGGTAGAGAGATATTTGGGTTATTGGTGATGGGAATGTTGCACTGGTGATGGGGGGGTGTCATCTGATATGACTGAAATCCAACCACAATCATGTTTGTAACCAAGGTGTTTACATAAAAAATATTTCAAAAAATAAAATTATTTGTATGGGGCCAAAAAAAAGAAAAAGCATTTGGCAAAATCCAATACTCATTTATGATTAAGACACTTAAGGAAAGAACCTTCCTCAAGAAATAGCAGCTATCTACAAAAAGCATACAACCAGCATTATTTTTAAATATTTGTTTAAACACCTTGATTACAAATATTAATATGATTGGGTTTCTGTCATGTAAAGAACACCCCCCCATCACCAGAGCAACGTTCCCATCACCAATGTCCCAAATCTCCCTCCTCACCACCCTACTCCAGCCTATACTCTAGACAAGTTTTCTATTTTCCTCATGCATTCTTATTGTTAGGATAGTTCTCAATGTATTTATTTCTCTAACTAAACTCATCACTCTTTTTAGTGAGCTTCATGAAGTGAGCTGGAACTTTCAGCTCTCCTCTCTTTTGTCTCTGAAAATTATTGCAAGAATGACTTTCAATTTTCTTAAAACGGAAAGGTGAGTGAGACCATTATGTGTCTTTCACACTCTCAGCATAATATTTCACTCAGCATAATAGATTCCATGTATATCCATATATAGGAAAATTTCATGACATATCACCTAACGGCTGCATAATATTCCATTGTGTATATGTACCACAGTTTCTTTAGCCATTCGTCTGTTGAATGGCATCTTGGTTATTTCCAAAATCTTGCTATGGTAAATAGTGCTGCAATAAATATAGGTGTCAGGAAGGGATTTTTGTACTGAATTTTTGTGTTCCTAGGGTATATTCCTAGAAGTCATATAGCTGGATCATATGGGAGCTCAATTTCCAGTTTTTAGAAGAATCTCCATACCGCTTTCCATAAAGGTTGGACTAGAAGGCATTCCCACCAGCAGTAGATAAGAGTTCCTTTCTCTCCACATCCTTGCCAATACTGCTTGTTCTCATTCTTTGTGATGTGTGCCAATCTCTATGGTGTGAGGTGGTACCTCATAGTTGTTTTGATTAGCATCTCCCTAATGATTAGTGATATGGAGCATTTTTTTCATGTGCCTTTTGGCAATTTATATTTCTTCTTTGTCGAAGTGTTTGTCCATTTCTTCTCCCTATTTTTTGATGGGGTTAAATGTTTCTTTCTTGTAAAGTTCTTTCAGAGCCTTGTATATTTTGGATATTAGGCCCTTATCTTATGGGTATTGGTTGAATAGTTTCTCCCACTCAGTGGGTAGCTCTTGTATCCTTGGCACTATTTTCATCCAGGTACAGAAGCTTCTCAGCTTAATATATTCCCATCTGTTAATCTCTGCTTTCACTTGCTTGGAGAGTGCAGATTCCTCTTTGAAGATGCCTTTAGTTTCAATGTCATGAAGTATTTTACCTAAGTGTTGTTCTATATACCTTATGGTATCAGGTCTGATATCAAGGTCGCTAATATATTTGTATTTTACCTTGGTACACGATGTTAGCTGGGGGTCTAAGTTCAATTATTTGCAAGCGGCTAGCCAGTTGTGCCAGCACCACTTGTTGAATAGCCTTTCTTTGGTCTATTTAGGATTGCTGGCTCCTTTATCAAAAATTATGGGATTGTATGCCTGGGAAACTATCTCTGAGTATTCAAGCCTAATCTACTCATCTGAGGTTCTGTCTTTATTTCAATACCATGCTGTTTTGATGACTACTGCTTTGTAATACACTTTAAAGTTGGGAAAAGTAATGCCTTTTATATTCTTTTCCCCAATGATTGCTTTAGCTTCGAGTGTGTTTATTGTTCCAAATGAATTTCAACAGTGTTTGATCCACTTCTTTGAAGAATATTATGGGTATCTTTAGAGGAATTGCATTAAATCTGTATAGTGCTTTGGTATTTCCATTTTAATAATGTTAGTACTGCTAATCCATGAGCAGGGTATGTGTGTCCATTTTTCTGTGTCCTCTCTTATTTCTTGGAGCAGGGATTTATAGTTTTGATTGTATGGTCTTTCACATCTTTAGTCAAGTTGACTCCAAAGTATTTGAGTTTGTGTGGCACTAATGTGAATGGGGTTGTTTTCTTAATGTCCATTTCTTCCCTGTCATTATTTGTGTATAGAAAGGCTGTTGATATTTTGCTTGTTAATTTTGTAGACTGCCACATTGCTATATAACTCTATTGTTTCTAGAAGCTTTTTGGTAGAGTATTTAGGGTTTTGTAAATAGAGTTTCATATCATCTTCAAAAAGTGAGAGCTTGACATTCTTCTTTTCCTATCTGGATTTCCTTGATATCTTTTTCTTGCCTAATCACTATAGCAAGTACTTCCAGTGCTATATTGAAGAGGAGTGGTGAGAGAGGACAGCCTTGTCTTGTGCTAGAATTTAGAGGGAAGGATTTTATTTTTTCTCCATTGTGAATAATATTTGCCATTGGCTTGTTGTATATGGCTTAACTATATTGAGAAAGGTTCCTTAAATTTCCATCTTGCTGAGAGTTTTATCAAGAATGTGTCTTGGACCTTATCAAATACTTTCTCCGCATCTATTGATATGACCATGTAATTTTTAATTTTCCTGTAGTTGATGTTGTGTATTGTGTTGATAGATTTATGGATGTTAAACCATAATTACATTTCTGGAATGAAACCTACTTGATTGTAGTGGATGACCTTCATGAGGCATTGACTCCTATTTGCCAAGATTTTGTTGAGGATCTTTGCATCTGTGTTCATCAAGGATATTGGTTTGATATGTAAGAAATTAGCCTTCCTTTTATCCTCTGCCCTTTGGTTTCCTAAAATACCTTGCATACCAGTGTTGAGCTTAAAATGTCATCAGCTGAAAATTAAAGTTTGTTTCCTCTCTCATAGACATGGGTCCCCATACAATGCATTTTGTGTGGTCTCAATTATTTCATATTTCATATTCGTCCACTCGTGTACCTGCTTTCTTCTCCTGAAGGTTTATGACCCCACTAAGGTTTTGCTTAGGGACACAAGATATCTGCAGCAGATCACTACCAATATTGCACAGATTCAAAGGTGATTTTCTTTTTTTGTAGCATCTCTGTCTGGTTTAGGTCTGAAGATGATGTTGGCTTCATAAAAGCTATTTATGTGTTCCCGTTTTTTCAATTTTGTGGAAGAGTCTTGCCAGGATTGGTAATAGTTTCTCTTGAAAGCTTTGAAGGATTTCATTAGTGAATCCATCTGGGCCTGGACTTTTGTTTTTGGGCAAACATTTGATTACCATTTTAATTTCCTCAATAGAGATGGGGTTTTTTAGAGATGTGACATGCTCTTTATTCAACCCTAGAAGGTTATAGGAGTTTAAAAATTAATCCATTACTTCCAGGTTCTCATTTTTAGTGGCATAAATTTTCTCGAAGTAGTTTCTGATTACCTTTGAATCTGTGCAATACCGGTAGTGATCTGCTGCAGACGTCTTGCGTCCCTAAGCAAAACCTTAGTGGGGTCAGAAACCTTCAG
The DNA here is from genome assembly GCF_024139225.1 of Suncus etruscus. Classification (NCBI taxonomy): domain Eukaryota; kingdom Metazoa; phylum Chordata; class Mammalia; order Eulipotyphla; family Soricidae; genus Suncus; species Suncus etruscus. The sequence goes on from NC_064854.1 coordinate 90,615,005, forward strand.
GAGAAGAAAGCAGGTACACGAGTAAACAAATATGAAATATGAAATAATTGAGACCACACAAAATGCATTGTATGGGTACCCATGTCTATGAGAGAGGAAACAAACTTTAATTTTCAGCTGATGACATTTTAAGCTCAACACTGGTATGCAAGGTATTTTTAGGAAACCAAAGGGCAAAGGATAAAAGGAAGGCTAATTTCTTACATATCAAAGTAGTTCCTGGCCCAAGGTGTCATTACTGATGTAAATTAAGGGATACAGGAATCCTGGTTTTCTTCCTAATAACAAATATCCTTAACCTGAGGGAAATAGTATTCTAGATAGGGGCTAAGACCCACTTCCTATGATCTGGTAATAGAAAGAGATAAAACTTATGAAAGGGGTACAGAATAATACCTAGTAAAATAGCCTAATTCTACACTGGCCAAACCTATTTGTTAGCAGGTATACAAAGTGACAGGGAAATTCCCTGAGGCAGTCACTCTGCTGTGGTGCTCAAAGGCAAGGAGAGAAGACCATTGTCTTGAAGATGCTATTTGGCCTTAGGAAGCAAATAGGCTGACAGAAAGAGAGGTAGCTGGCTTGGACTCTGATTTGAAAATATACTTAGCCAGTGGGGAATTTAGCAGTCTTGGTGCTGAAAATTTCTATAAGATTGCAGGATAACTAAAGCTGAATTTCGAGTATTTCAAGGGAGACAAACTCAACTAAATAAAAGTAAAGAGATATATAATGTCACAGCCATGTCAGAAACATAGCCAGTAATCCATGCAGGGGTTATGATTGACTTCTCCAATGGGCCTTCTGGCTGAAATATATTTCTTGGGGGGAAATTAGGCATTGCACCAGAAAAGCCAAAAGACACGTCTGGTGCGTGCTTCCCTAATAATGGAGACATGCATGCTGCATGCCTTCAAAGTGATCTCCCCCTTTTCATTTCTAATACGAGTTATCAAGTTTATTTCTCTTTTAGGTTTTGCCAATGGTCTTTCAATCTTATTTATTTTTCAAAGAACCAACTTCTTTTGTTGATCTTTCAGACTGTTCTTTGGGTTTCCACATCGTTGATTTATGCTCTCAGCTTTGTTATTTCCTTCTGTCTCCCTATTTTTGGTTCCTTTTTTTTAAGCATTTTCTAATTCTATGGGTTGCATCATTAAACTATTCATGTATGCTCCTTTTTCCTTCCTTATGTGTGCTTGCAAAGCTATAAATTTTTCTCTCAGAACCGCTTTTTTGTGTGTCCCATAGTTTCTGATAGTTTGTGTCTTCATTGTCATTTGTTGCCAGGAAAGTTTTGATTTCCTCTTTGATTTCATCTCGAACTCACTGGTTTTCAGTATTAGGCTGTTTAATTTCCAGGTGTTAAAGTTTTTCTTCTGTGTCACTTTGGAGTTCACATCTAATTTCAGAGCCTTGCGGTCATTGAAGGTGCCCTGCAAAATTTCTATCCTCCTGATATTATGGAGTTATGTTTTATGTGCCAGCATGTCATCTACTCTGAATAATGACCATGTTCATATCTACTAGGCCTCTTTCTTCCATTTCTCTTTTCAAGTATAGTAAATTTTTGTTGGATTTCAGTCTGGTGACCTATCAAGTGTTCACTGGGCTGTGTTGAAATCTCCCACACTTATTGCGTTTTTATTGATATCCTTTTACAGATTTGTCAACAATAGTATTAAATATCTTGCTGGTCCCTCATTTGATCCATATATGTTTAGGAGAGTGATTTTTCCTGCTGTACATATCCCTTGATTAATACAAAATGCCCATCTATGTCCATTACAACTTTTCTGAGTATAAAGTTTGCATCATCTGATATTAGTATGACCACTCCAGCTTTTTATAGATGTTGTTTGCTTGGATGATTTTCCTCCAGCCTTTCATTTTGAGTCTGTTTGTTCTGACTATTCCGTTGTGTTTCTTGTAGGCAGCAGAAGGTTGGATTAAGGTTTTTGATCCATTTAGCCACTCTGTGTCTCTTAAATGGTGCATTTAGTCCACTGACATTGAGAGAAAGAATTGTCGTGGGATTTAGTGCCATCTTTGTATAGAAGTTTGGTATGTCTCTTGGTCAGTCTTGTCTTAAAGTAGATCTTTCAGTTTTTCTTTTAAGGCTGATTTTTAGTCTGTAAAGTTTCTGAGCTGTTGTTTATCTGTGAACCTAAAAATCCTTCATACCTAAAAGTGAGTTTGGCTGGGTACAGTATTCTAGGCAAAGCATTTATTTAATTGAGTTTTGTCACTGTGTCCCACCACTGCCTTCTGGCCTTGAGTGTTTCTTGTGACAGGTCTGCTGTAAATCTCAAGGACGCTCCCTTGAATGTAATTTCCCTTTTTGATCTTGCTGCTTTCAGTATTCTGTCTCTATCTGTATAATTCGTCATTGTGAATAGGATGTGTCTTGGGGTGTTTTTTCTGAGGTCTCTTTTAGTTGGTACTCTTTGGGTATGCAGGATTTGGTCGCATGTATTCTTTAACTCTGGTAGTTTCTCTTTAATGATGTTTTTGACTGTTGATTCTTCTTGGAGAGTTTCTTCCTGGGTCTCTGGGATTCCAGTGATTCTTGCATGTGCTAACCTAGGACAGACTGTCGTTTGATCCCCTGGTATCCCATATGGCCCCCCAAACCAGGAGCGATTTTTGAGCCAGTAGTAACCCCTGAGCGTCACCGGGTGTAGCCCAAAAGGCAAAAAAAAGTTTTAAGACTATTAAATATAGCTTCTCTTCACTATATAAATAGATATTTGTTCAACCTACTTGGTTTTAACTGAAATTTTGTATTTTATATTCCACATATTTTGTTTGGTTGGGCTTAATTTGGTTAAGTTTGGGCAGATTTGTCACCCGTTTTCTTTCTATAGATCATATTTTAAAGTTTTATTTTGTTTCTAATATTAGATTAAAATTAACCTACATGTCTTAATTTTATTAGATTTTCTATTAAAATTTTAATAGGCATTTTCTGCACATAGAAATTAAGTCACCTAAAATATTTTAAAATACAACATAATGTATAAAATTAATTTTTATGTTTCAAGTGATTACCTACTATCCTAACAATTTGCAAATATTCTTTTAACATAGGTCATAGATAACATTTTACTCTAAATTATTGCATTAATGATCTTCATTTTTATATTTGTTTAATACTAAAAGTTCTTTAATTTTTCATCTAGTATTTAGTTGTATTTCCTAAATTTTTACAGTGAGTCGTTTGCTCATAGTAAAAGTACCATGCCACATTAGTGATGGGGAATTTAACTAAATTCATTTATTACTCAGAAAAATACTAATGCTTTTATTATGATAATCTTTAAGACTTCCTTCTGACTCATGTCCACATCTCAACCTGTATTCTTTTAGATTGACCTTAGATTTTAATCAAAATTAATAAAATTTTATCACTAGCATATTAAATAGAATTACATAAATATATGGATCTATTTACAAAACTAAGCTTTTTCTTAACTGATATGATATTAGAACTTTATAATAATCTTGGGATTTGTCATTGACTAATAAACTTAAGCATATCTAATACCTACTCATATAAAAAGTATTATTTACAATGTTCATGTACAAAAAGGCCAACAAATATACTACATTAATTTAATAATAAATATTAATAAAATATATAATTATAAATAAAATTAAATGTAATAGTAATAAGCTTTAAAAATATCCAAACATGTAAACACCAAACTATAAATTACAGATAAATTTTATTTTCTGCCATTTAGATATTTTTTTCTATTTCTAAAACTATATAAATTCACATAATATTTCTTTATATAAAAATGTGATCAGTGAAATCATCCCAGAGAACTATGCCTCTGACTCTCCTTCAGAACCATTGTTCTCTTGTTAATTTGACTTAATGTTTAAGTTGCCACTGGTTCATTTTGTCTGATTTTCTTTTTCAGCTACCTTCAAACAATAGAGCATGCCCTTGAAGCTGGAGATGTGGTACTGATTGAAAACCTAGAAGAATCCATTGATCCTGTTCTGGGACCGCTGCTTGGCAGAGAAGTTGTTAAAAAGGGACGGTAAGACTAGGCTTATGTTCTTATGTGGCCATAAGCAGAATTGTAAATAGATCTACTCTTCCTAAGACATCTTCTCAGCTTGTTTTAGGCAGCTTTTTACAGTTAATTTTCTTTTCTCTCTGAAGAAAAAAAAATTTATCTGTTTTTGTCTTCTAAAAAAAAAAAGTTTTCCAAAAGAAACTTGTTTCAATTCATTAGTGTTCTCATTGACTTGATTATTTATTTTGGAGAAACAAGAATCAAAGTCAAAGTCCAAACTGGGAATATAACCAAAAGAAATGAAGTATAATCTAACACATGAGAGACGTTCAAATTCTATCCCTGATATTTTATGGTTCCAGAAGCATTATTGGATACAACCCTGGTGGCAGCAAGATGAAGTTGGTGAAACATAAAAGTATCTAATAACCACCACCAGACTGATTATTGTCAAGAGTAGCCTCTTGGTCCTCCAGCACTGCTGGGGAGACTCTCATCAAATTTTGTAAAACAAGTAATTGACAAACAGGCTAACTTTTAGACATAAGCATTTTAATCAAGCTTCTATTTTTGTCTACTTATTGAGCCCCTTTTATTTTGAGAGCTGGTACTCAATCAGAGTTTAGATGGATGATGAGATAGGAACGGAGCATTAGGAATAGGAGGACCAGTAATCATTTTCCTGAAGGATTGCTTAACACCAGAGTCTCTGGTCTCCTGGGATTGTCCTGGACAAAATTTATCTTTGCATATCCTTAGGATGTGTTCATTTAACAGTTTTTGCCTATAGACGTAATTTTTTGTCTAGATATTTTAATTTATATAGACTTTCTTTACATGAAAAATGAAAGTCTTGTATTTTTAAAAAAAAAAAAAAAAAAGATCAATGTGGTGGTGGTGTCGCTTTCTCCTGGGCCGGACCTAAACCGTGCCAGACGAGGGACTGACATTCATGGCCAATGGGACCGACCTTCTCGCTCTGCCTGTGTCATGGGTGGGCGCAGGGGTGCGGAATCCGCCCGGCCTCGCTCTCTTCCTGAGGCCAGGGTTGACCCTTTGATGCAGCAGACAGCCCTCGGTGGTGGTCTTCTCGAGCCGGTCCCCTGTCCCGCGATGGAGGTGTAGGGGGGCCCTCCAGCGTTGCGTCATTGGCGCGCTTCCACTCGGTCTTCGGTGGCGCCCCTGGAGCGCTCAGGGTGGAGGCCGAGCGGGTGGTGTCGCTTCCCATTCCCGGGCGCTGGGCTTTCTTCACGGACACACCCGGCGCCGGCGCGTTGGTGGTCGTTTCCCCCGAGGACGGCTCGAGCCGGTCAGCTTGTCGATAAGGGTGTCCGTTGTCCGGTGGCAGCGCGTGCGCGCGCGCGGCCAGCATAGTTCCACGGTGTCAGGGCACGTGAACGGCAGTGTTGGGTGCCGTTGTGCCGGCGGGGTCCCCTCGGGGCGACCTTCTCTTCGTTGGTGGGCGAGCTGCCATGGCGGAGGGACAGCGGATCCACACCCCCGCCCCGTGGGTTCGGCACACATGGACCTGTCCGTGGACGCTCATGCATCTTGGTGTGACCCCTACTACTGACCCCCCAACTTTCGTGTTCCCTTCCCCCTGTGGGGAAGCCTGACGGGTACCGCTCGCCTGGGTTTCAGGGAAGGCGGAGGAAGGCCTTCCTAGCAATCCGAGAGGGTGCGTTGACGTTTGTCGTTGGGGGTACCCGAGTCCCTCCCCCGCCTTGAGTCCGCCGCCCCTCCTTCCGCCTCTGTGTGCCACCGGTAGCCGGCGGGTCCGCCGTCAGCCCCCGCTCCTTGGCCTACCGCGGCCCGCGTCTCACCCCTCCGAGTCAGGGATGCGGGGGGGGAAAGGGGGGAGTCCCGCCAGGCCGAGCCGGTGTCCCGGAAAAAAAGGAAAAAAAAATGTATTAACTAAGGTACCCCTTCCTCCCGAAACTTTACCGCCATCTACTGGTAAAGTTTCAGATTGTACTACAATCTATACTGAAAACAAAGTGAATGAAACAAATCTATTTCTAAAAGCTATTATTTCCCAGCCCTACATTACGGCAAGATCCTAGTCCTATACTTAATGTGCTTAGGAGTAATACCTTTGAATATTTCTATACTCTTTGTTAGGATATTGAAATATATATATATATACTTTTGTCCATGTAAAATATTATAGGAATTACCCACCTTCACATAATCGTTTTTATTTCAGATTCATTAAAATTGGAGACAAAGAATGTGAATATAATCCCAAATTCCAGCTCATTCTTCACACTAAGCTGGCCAACCCTCACTACCAGCCAGAGCTACAGGCTCAGACTACATTAATCAACTTCACTGTAACCAGAGAAGGCCTGGAGGACCAGCTGTTGGCTGCTGTGGTCAGCATGGAAAGGCCCGACCTGGAACAATTAAAGGTTTGTAAAAATACAGAGTAGAATTGAGAAAAATACTGTCTCTATATACCTGCAAGTTTCTTATGGTAAAAAGGTGTTGAAGGTTGAATAACATTGGTTCTGCTAGAACCTAAATGATAAATAGCACCATCTAGCACCTGGAACTCCTACTTGGGAAGTGAAAGGTAAAGCAAGTGAAAAAAGTGGACAATACGATGCTAAAAGAATATTACCAGGAGCAGAACTTAGTAGAGCTCTCATTGTTGTTGTTCTTAATCACCATGAGTTACAAATTTGTTATTAGTAATATAATTAATAGATCAATTATTATAATCAATATGATAATTAATACAATATGTTGTATTACCAAGTTACACAAAATTCTTATATAATTTTGTTATACAAGATTGAGTTTCAGATGTACAACGTTACAACATCTTTCCCTTCAACAGTGTCCACTTCCATCCACCAATGTCCCCAATTACACTTATATACCCCAGTTTGTCTGCATGGTAAGCACTTTGTACCTTCCTTTCTCCTCCAAATTTATATGGTACCCTTCCCTGACTGTTGACTTTAGACATTTATTAAATCCCTACTATATTTCTTTATATTCAGCATGTGAGACATTTATCCTTTGTCTTTTCTATTTTCACTCAAAGTACTTTTTAGAACCAGCTACATAGCAGAAAATTGTGTGACTTAAAGGCAAGTAGTGATCCATTGTGTATATATAATGTATTCTTTTTTTTAACAAAGTCGTTCATGATTGAACTTTAGTCATATGATGTACAACACCCTTTAACCGTGCAAATTTACCTCGACCAATGTCCTCAATTTTCATCCAACTACACTTTATCCCTCTCCCTTGCCTGCTTCTGTGGCAAACAAGTGCCGGCAAACTGGCCCAGCCCTTTTGGAAAACAATTTTGATATAACTCAAAGAGCTAGAAATTGAGTTTCCATATGGCCTAGCAATCCCACTCTTCAGAATATAACCTAGGAGCCCAAAAAACGCAAGGCAGAAAAGCCCTCTACATTCCTGTGTTCATTACAAAACTATTCACAATAGCCAGTATTTGGAAACAACCCAACTGCCTGAAAACAAATGAATAGAAAAAGAAATGTGGTGTATCTGTAAAAAGATGCAGCTATTAGGAAAAATGAAGACATGAGTTTTGCTTATGCATGGATGTAGAGATAGAGATGTAGTTCATGCTCAATTAAATTAGAGAGAGAGACCTGTAATTATCACACTTGTTTGTGTGGTATAAAAATGATAGTATTCTAATAATATCCAAAGACAATAAAACAAGAGCCAGATGATCCAGTCCATGGTAGGAAGTTTGCCAAAAATAGTGATGACTTCAATTAGAGTCAAGAAGGGACCACTATAACAATGATAGTTGTAAATCATCAATCTAACAGAAACTAAGTGCTGAAAGGAGATAAAGTCATGTACATAATACCTCATCATTAACAATATTTTAAACTAGTGTCAAAAAGGAAGTTTGAAGAAAAAAATGCATGTTTCTTTATTCGGGCATCTATCCTTTGGCACTTAGATTGTTCTTGAGAGGACTTTGGGGTAAATTCCAGGAGTAAAATTGCTGAGTCATATAGAAGCTCAATTCCTAATTTCTTGAGGAATATATAAAATGTCTGTTTCTCCTCACTTCCATGTCAATGCTGGTGCTGTTGTGATTTTCTGATGTGTGCGAGTCTATCAGGTGTGAGGTGATATCTAATTATTGTTTTTATTTGCACTTCTCTAAAACTTAGTATGGCTGATTATTTCTTCATGTGCCTTTTGGCCATTTTTTTTAAGGAAGTGTCTTTTAATATCTTCTCCCCAATTAGTTAATAGAGTTGCAATTTTTCTTTAAAGTTCTACGAGTGCTTTATATATCTTGAATATTAACACTATCAGATAACTATTAGATATATTGTTTCATTCAGCCTGTGAAGTGCCTTTGTATTTTGATTATCATTTTCTATTTTTAGTGTCCATTTGTATATCTTTGTTTCTATTTGCTCAGCCAATAATATTGCCTTTTTAAGATGCTTTCTTCAATGTCCTACCTATTTTTATTCAATAAATTTATGAATGTGGGTCTGATATTGAGATATTTTATCCATTCTTATTCAACTTTCATGCAAGGTGACTTACATCATTAATTAATATTGCACACGACTAACCAGTTTTCCTTCCTCCATTTCATACCTTGAATGTTATTTCTGAAGTAAAAGGTTAGCAAATTATTAGAAGTCCCTATGAATCAGATATGTCCCAAAACAAACATTCTTTTCATCTAAGAGGACAGGAAGGTTAGCAACACAATAAGTTCAGGACATTCTATCAATAACTAACTGTTATTGAATTAAATAACTGTTAGTTATTTTAGTTTCAACGTATTTCTCTTCATGCTAAGTTTTCCAGGTAAAGGTAAATGCTCAAATATGTACATACTTATCACAGAAGAAGGGGTATTCATATTTAGACCAAATAAATGTTTGCAACTATCAATAAGCTAAGCTTAAGATATACCACAACTTCTTGTCAGGGTAGTTCTCTCTCTTTCAGATCTTGCCTCAGTTATTCATGCCAGGACCTTTTCACAACAGGCCTACTGGTTTCCAGCTTCTTCTAAATTGCAGCTCAGGCAGGATATAACAATTTTGACCATGTTAATATTCCCAATCCATAAGTACGGTATATGTTTCTAATTCATCATGTTCTCATTCATTTTTTTGCTAGGTATTTTTTGGGGGGTAGTGCTTTCATTTCTTTCGTTAATCTTCCTATGTACTTGATTTTTCTGGGGCACAATTTTAAAGGGGATTTTTTTTTTTTTTTGGTTTTTGGGCCACACCCGGCAATACACAGGGGTTACTCCTGGCTTTCTGCTCAGAAATAGCTCCTGGCAGGCACAGGGGACCATATGGGACACCGGGATTCGAACCAACCACCTTTGGTCGTATTTTGGCTGCTTGCAAGGCATTAAACGTCGCTGTGCTTTATCTCAGGGCCCTAAAGAGGTTTTTTTTTTTTAACTTTCCCTCTCTTACCATTTTTTTAAGTATTATCTGATGCTTCTTTCAGAAAATAGTGACAGATTACAACAGAGAGCCATACTAACTATCTGGTATTCACTTCTTGATCCATGTCACTCTATTAGTTACTGAGGTCATGTTAGTGCCCTATTCCTGCAGAGTGATGCCTGCCAAGTAGCAGGTGCTCAAACTTTGTTATATGAAAAAGCATTTTCTCTGTTTTATATATATATTTTATTTAAACACCTTGATTACATACATGATTGTCTTTGGATATCAGTCATGTAAAGAATACCACCCATCACCAGTGCAACAGTCCCATCACCAATGTTCCAAATCTCCCTCCTCTCCACCCAAACCCCCACCTGTACTCTAGACAGGCTTTCTATTTCCCTTGTACATTCTCATTATTAGGATAGTTCAAAATGTAGTTATTTCTCTAATTAAACTCATCCCTGTTTGTGGTGAGCTTCATGAGGTGAGCTATAACTTCCAGCCCTTCTCTCTTTTGTGTCTGAAAATTATTTTTGCAAGAATGTCTTTCATTATTCTTAAAACCCATAGATGAGTGAGACCATTCTGCCTCTCTCTCTCTCTTTCTCTCTCTCTCTCTCTCTCTCTCTCTCTCTCTCTCTCTGACTTATTTCACTCAGCAGAAGAGATTCCATTTACATCCATGTATAGGAAAATTTCATGACTTCATCTCTCCTGACAGCTGCATAATATTCCACTGTGTATATGTACCACAGTTTCTTTAGCCATTCGTCTGTTGAAGGGCATCTTGGTTGTTTCCAGAGTCTTGCTATGGTAAATAGTGCTGCAAAGAATATAGATGTAAGGAAGGGATTTTTGTATTGTATTTTTGTGTTCCTAGGGTATATTACTAGGAGTGGTATAGCTGGGTCGTATGGGAGCTCAATTTCCAGTTTTTGGAGGAAACTCCATATTGCTTTCCATAAAGGTTGAACTATATGGCATTCCCACCAGCAGTGGATAAGAGTTCCTTTCTCTCCACATCCCCGCTAACACTGTTTGTTCTCATTCTTTGTGATGTGTGCCAGTCTCTGTGGTGTGAGGTGGTACCTCATAGTTATTTTTATTTGCATCTCCCTGATCATTAGTGATGTGGAACATTTTTATGTGTCTTTTGGCCATTTGTATTTCTTCTTTGTCAAAGTGTCTGTCCATTTCTTCTCCCCATTTTTTGATGGGATTAGATGGGTTTTTTTTTTTGTAAAGTTCTGTCAGTGCCTTGTATATTTTGGAGATTAGCCCCTTATCTGATGGGTATTGGGTGAATAGTTTCTCCAAATCAGTGGGTAGCTCTTGTATCCTTGGCACTATTTTCATCAAGGTGCAGAAGCTTCTCAGCTTAATATATTCCCATTTGTTAATCACTGCTTTCACTTGCTTGGAGAGTGCAGTTTCCTCCTTGAAGATGCCTGTAGTCCCAATGTCCTGGAGTGTTTGGCTTTCGTGTTGTTCTATATAGCTTATGGTTTCGGGTCTGATATCGAGGTCTTTAATTCATTTGGATTTTACCTTCGTACATGATGTTCAATTTTTTGCAATTGGCTAGCCAGTTGTGCCAACACTACTTGTTGAAGAGGCTTTCTTTGCTCCATTTAGGATTTTTTTTTTTGTCTTTCAGGTGACACCCTTTTGATGCTCAAGTGTTACTCCTGGCTAAGCACTTAGAAATTTCCCTTGGCTTGGGGGGACCATATGGGATGCCGGGGGATTGAACCAGGGTCCTTCCTTGGCTAGCGCTTGCAAGGCAGACACCTTACCTCTAGCGCCACCTCGCCGGCCCCCATTTAGTATTTCTTGCTCCTTTATCAAAAATTAGGTGATTGTATGTCTGGGGAACATTCTCTGAGTATTCAAACCTATTCCACTGATCTGAGGACCTGTGTTTATGCCAATACCATGCTGTTTTGATAACTATTGCTTTGTAGTACAGTTTAAAGTTGGGGAAAGTAATTCCTCCCATATTCTTTTTCCCAATGATTGCTTTAGCTATTCTAGGGTGTTTATTGTTCCAAATAAATTTCAAAAGTGCCTGATCCACTTCTTTGAAGAATATCACGGGTATCTTTAGAGAGATCACATTAAATCTGTACAATGCTTTTGGGAGTGTTGCCATTTTAATTATGGTTATCCTGCCAATCCATGAGCACGGTATGCATTTCCATTTCCCCGTGTCCTCTCTTATTTCTTGGAGTATAGTTTTATAGTTTTCTTTGTATAGGTCCTTCACATTTTTAGTCAAGTTGATTCCAAGATATTTGACTTTGTGTGGCACTATAGTGAATGGGGTTTTTTTCTTAATGTCCATTTCTTCCTTATTACTATTGGTGTTTAGAAAGGCCATTGATTTTTGTGTGTTAATTTTGTAGCCTGCCACCTTGCTATATGAGTCTATTGTTTCTAGAAGCTTTTTGGTAGAGTCTTTAGGGTTTTCTAAGTAGAGTACCATGTCATCTGCAAACAGCAAGAGCTTGACTTCTTCCTTTCCTATCTGGATCCCCTTGATATCTTTTTCTTGCCTAATCGCTATAGCGAGTACTTCAGTGCTATATTGAATAGGAGTGGTGAGAGAGGACAGCCTCGACTTGTGCCAGAATTTAGAGGGAAAGCTTTTAGTTTTTTTTTTTTCATTGAGGGTAATATTTGCCATTGGCTTGTGGTAGATGGCCTTAACTATATTGAGAATTTCTTTCATTCCCATCTTGCTAACCGTTTTGATCAAGAATGGGTGTTGGACCTTATCAAATGCTTTCTCTGTGTTTGTTGACATGATCATGTGATTTTTATTTTTTTGTTGTTGATGTTGTGTATGATGTTGATAGATTTATTGATGTTAAACCATCCTTGCATTCCTGGGATGAAACCTACTTGATCGTAGTGGATGATCTTCTTAACGAGGCATTGAATCCTATTGGCCAGGATTTTGTTGAGGATCTTTGCATCTGCATTAATCAGCAATATTGATCTGTAATTTTCTTTTTTCGTAGCATCACTGTCTGGTTTAGGTATCAAGGTGATGTTGGCTTCATAAAAGCTATTTGGAAGTGTTCCTGTTTTTTCTATTTCATTAAAGAGTCTTGCCAGGATTGGTAGTAGTTCCTCTTGGAAAGTTTGAAATAATTCATTAGTGAATCCATCTGGGTCTGAGCTTTTGATTTGGGGCAGACATTTGATTACCGTTTTAATTTCATCAATAGTGATGGGGTGTTTAGAAATGCTATATTCTCTTCATTCAACCATGGAATATTATGAGTCTAAAAATTTATCCATTTCTCCCAGGTTTTCATATTTAGTGGCATAGAGTTTCTCAAAGTAGTTTCTGATTACCCTTTGAATCTCTGTCATATCAGTAATGATCTCTCCTTTTTTATTCCTAATATGAGTTATCAAGTTTCTCTCTCTTTGTTAGTTTTGCCAATGGTCTATAAATCTTGTTTATTTTTCGAAGAACCAACTTCTGCTTTCGTTGATCTTTCGGATTGTTTTTTGGGTTTCCATTTCACTGATTTCTGCTCTCAGCTTTGTTATTTCCTTCTGTCTTCCTATTTTTGGGTCCTTTTGTTGAGCACTTTCTAATTCTTTTTTTTATGTAAATTATCTTTATTTAAACACCATGATTACAAATATAATTATAGTTGTATGATTACAGTCATGTAAAGAACACCCCCCTTCACCAGTGCAGGATTCCCACCACCAATTTCCTGAATCCACCTACTTCCCACCCCATCCACACCTGTACTTGAGACAGGCTTTCTTTTTCCCTTATTAATTCACATTTTTATGATAGTTTTTAGTGTAGTTATTTCTCTAACTGCACTTATCACTCTATGTGGTGAGCTTCATGTCACGAGCCACACCTACATGGGAAGATGGGGGGAAATAAGGGTTGGGACTGAGGCAGTAAAATATTAGAAATGAGATTTGTAGGAGAGTATCAAGGTCACAATACAAGATAGATGTTATGGATATATAAAATATATGCGTACAATACTATCAATAGGAAAACAAGGAGAAAAAATTCCAGTAACTCTCCCAACATAAAACAGTGCTAGAATGGCCCGCCCTCCTCCCAAAGTGCATTCCCATTACTGTAGGGAGAGGTGGGGGGGAAGCCTGAGGACCACTAAGAGTCCACCTAAACCCACTTCTAGCCATCTGAGCTGGCATCCAGGGAAGGCCTGGAGTCAGGGGGAAAAGACAAGGATGGCTGGGGGCCTGCCAAGCCTCCCAGCACTCCCCAGGCCAGGGAGAAGGGCTCTGGTATGGGGCCTCCTCAAACCTCATACCTGGCAAGAGCTGCTATCCAGAATCAAGGAGGAAACCGGAAGCCAGATGTCTGTTCACCCTTCTCCCCATGCACCTCCCCTCTGGAGTACGGAGGGAGGGGGGAAGCCTGAGGACCACTAAGAGTCCACCTGAACCCACTCGTGGCCATCTGAGCTGGCACCCAGGGAAGGCCTGGAGTCAGGGGAAAAAGACAAGGACGGCTGGGGGCCTGCCAAGCCTCCCAGCAAGCACTTTCTGATTCTATGAGCTGTGTCATTAAGCTATTCAGGTAGGCCCCTTATTCCTTCCTGATGTGTGCTTGCAAAGCTATAAATTTTCCTCTCAGTACTGCTTTTGCTGTGTCCCATAAGTTCCGATAGTTTGTGTCTTTATTAACATCCTTTGTTTCCAGGAAAGTTTTGGTTTCCTCTTTGATTTCATCTCGGACCTACTGGTTATTCAGTATGAGGCTGTTTAACTTCCAGGTGTTAAAATTTTCTTCTGTTTCCCTTTGGAATTCACATATAATTTCAGATCCTTGTAATCAGTGAAAGTAGCCTGCAAAATTTCTATCCTCTTGATATTATGGAGGTATGTTTTATGTGCCAGCATGTAGTCTATTCTGAGAATGTCTCGTGTACATTGGAGAAAAATGTGTATCCAGGTTTCTGGGGATGGAGTGTGCTCTCTCTCTCTCTCTCTCTCTCTCTCTCTCTATATATATATATATATATATATATATATATATATATATATATATATATATATACTAGGCCTCTTCCATTTCTCTTCTCAGGTCTTCTCAGGAGAAAAATGTGTATCCAGGTTTCTGGGGATGGAGTGTGCTATATATATATAGTATATATATATATATATATATATATATATATATATATATATATATATATATATATATATACTAGGCCTCTTCCATTTCTCTTCTCAGGTCTAGTATATTCTTGTTGGGTTTCGGTATTGTTGACCTATCCAGTGTCTTATCATTTTTATATACAAAACTAGTGAACTTTTATGTATTGATTTTATATGCACTTTTCTGTACAAGTATTTTTTCTTCTTTTTTTGTTTTTGTTTTGTTTTTTTGGAGGGTCACACCCGGCAATGTTCAGGGGTTACTCCTGGCTCTTCACTCAGAAATCACTCTTGTTAGGCTCAGGGGACAAAATAGGATGCCGGGATTCGAACCACTGTCCTTCTGCATGCTATCTCTCCTGCCCCCCTGTACAAGTATTTTACCTAAGAATTTTTATGGGATCATTAGGGTTTTCTAAGTATTGAATCAAGTCATCTGTAAATAGTAAGTTCTTAACATTTCTTTTTATTTGAATGCCCTTATTATATTTTTATTACCTTATTAATATGACAAGTACTTTCAGTACTATTGAATAGAAGAAGTGAGAATGAACAACCTTGTCTTCTGCCTTATCTAAAAGTTAAGACTTTCAGTTTTTTACCATGAGTATAATGTGCATGTGGGATTGTAGTAGATGGTTTTAATTATGTTGAGGAAAGTTTGTTATATTAATAGGCATTGGATCTTGTTGAATTCTTTTTGTATCTATTTATATAATCATATGATAAATTTTATTTTGTTGATATGGTATATAACATTAACATGCACATGTTAATCTATCCTTTCATTTATGACTTGAGTCACACTTGGTCATAGTGCATGATCTTTTTGATATGCTATTGAATTTTATTTGCAAGTATTTTCTAGAGCATCTTTCTATTTCAAGTTGGAGACATTAGTTTGTAATTTTCTTTTTTTTTTCTTCCTAGTAAAGGTCTTTGAATATGCTGGGGCCTGCTCACTAAAAATTTTTATCATATATTTTTCCAGAAATAACTGACAGTTTTTCCAGCATCACAAAATCAAACAAATTAAAGTCATTTTAAATTCTATATAAAAGACACTGTAGTAGAAATTTATCTTATAATTCTGGAAGCTTGACTTTCAAGTGTAGCCAGTCAACATTTGGTATCTAATCCATCGCCTTAACCACTTGGCCACGACTAGCGTGGTTGGTTTCTAATGAGACCTTTCCCTGGTTTTTAAAGCGGTCACTATCTAATCTTAGGCTTATATATTTTTTTCTATTTTATTTGAAGACAAAGATGCAAAGAAAGGACAAGGTCAAGTTACAGTGGGAAGGCAATCACCCATATACAGAATTCTCAAATGAAATCCCCTTGCTGACACCTTAATTTTGAATTTTCAGCAAAAAAAAAAAAAACATTAAAAAATAAAACAAAGCACATGCACAATTACTTTGTCCATCAAGTTCCCAGATTGTAGTACATTATAACATTTCTTAGCAGTACACAAAGCAATCTAAATCCACAAAATTTATGTAACTCCTTTAACATTAACGTCTGTGGTATTGTTGACACAGTTGATCATAATACATTATTTCATTAAGGATGAGTCAAAGTAACACAGCAAAGATGGTGTTAGAGTGGCAATTCTTTGCATAGGCTCAGCAAAATATAGGAGACATGGAAAGGAAAAGCCTTGGTCTAAATACAAGGAGACCTTACCCCTAAAGTTTTCTGGCATAAGACCTAGAGCATAAGGCTCTAGGCATAGTAGGTTGTCCAACCCAAGTCATTGTCTGTAGTGCCAATACACTTCTATTTTTCACACAGTCACTGTTGTTGGTGTCAGGTTTTTGTAGGTAAGGATCCTGGAATATGTACAAATCCTACATCAAAGTCAGGATTATGCGGAGCATCCTTTGGTTTCACTCACAATTAGAGGGTGATGCAGAAAGCTCAGGCCTGAAAGCAGGTCGTTATTGTTGTTAAGTCCTCAGGGTATTAAAGGGAAGTCTCTGTTGAATAGGTGTATGCCAGAGAAGTGGTAGGGTCTTCCCTGGTAGAGGATTGCTTTCAGGTGATTTAGTACACAACCATGATTGTTTTGTAGATGGCATCCCTGGTTCAGGAGTAAATGGACAATGCTCATTCTTCTGAGGCCTGAGCCAGGTCTTTATGACAATGTTCAGGGTGTCAGGTCCCACTGCATTACAATATTTGTGTGTTCCCATCTCTATTAGATAAGAATGTGTTTGTATATAATTTCCCATTTTAATGTGCCTAAGCAAAGGAAAAACAATGCCAGATGGCGTGATTGGTGCCTATGTGCTTGCTAGAACAAGTTGACTTGACTTGATCCTTGACTTGGTTCTAACATAAATTTTAAATGGAGGGACACTTCTACAGACTTCTTTAACAGATAACAAAGAAAAGAACAGAGAAAACAAATATATAGAGGGGAAATTTTGAAATAGTTGGGTGGGGTGTTAAATTCAGTGAATTTAACAGTGTTGGGACAAGCACTGGCAATTTTTTCTCATTGGTCTTCATTTTAAAAACTGTGCAGGGGCTAGTGCCCCCATGCATAAAATATATATTGATAGTATTGTGTGCATATATTTTGCATATGCATAATATCCATCTTGTATTGTGTCATTGAAACTGCCCAACAAAGCTCATTTCTAGTCCTTTACTGTCTCAGTCCCAACCATTGTTTCCCCCCATTTACCCATTTTGCCTTCAATACCATATAGGTCAATCACAAACGAAAGTCTTTCACTGAATTTATATATTGTTTCTTATATGTTTGTTGTGTGCATATGTGCTTGTGTGTGCGCACATGAGCAAGTGTGTGTATATGTACATACATAATATATATACATGTGGGAAGGGAAGTTATACATGTAGGAAACTTTGGTGTGTTTGTTTATAAGACCACTTAAGTTATCAAGCCAGAACCTCATACTAATGACCTCATTTAACTTAATCACTTTTCTAAAGGTCATAACTTCTAGGGCAGTGAAGACTTCAACACATATATTGGGCAGGGCACAATCTATAACCAGAGAATCCTATTTCCCCTTCTAGATGAAAGTAGGTTATGCAATGAGGGCCTTTAAATAATAAATAGCCGGGGCCTTCCTCCCTTCCTGGAGCAGGATTTTCAGCCTGCACGGGCTGGCCTTTGGCAGACCTCCGTATGTGCCAGAGGCCTCTTGGCCCGGCCTAGGGTATGGGGGCCCGGGTCTGGGTCACCCGGCCCCCCTCTTCCTCTTTCCTCCGGATCTCCAGGTGGGTTCCTGGGAGGACCTGATGGGGCACCCTGGGTTTTCCCCATTTCCAGGCCGGCTTCGGAGATTGGCCTAGGGTGGGGCTTGAACTCCTGTCCTTCGGGCCTGGGAGGGCCTTCCTCCCTTCCTGGAGCAGGATTTTCAGCCGGCACGAGCTGGCCTTTGGCAGACCTCCGTATGTGCCAGAGGCCTCTTGGCCTGGCCTAAGGTAGGGGGGCCTGGACCTGGGTCACCCGACCCCCCTCTCCCTCTTTCCTCTGGATCTCCAGGTGGGTTCCTGGGAGGACTTGATGGGGCACCCTGGGTTTTCCCCATTTCCAGGCAGGTTCCGGAGATTGGCTTAGGGGGTGGAGTTTGATCTGGGGGGTGCCAGATAGCTGCTCAGCTATACTCAGGCTGTCACTGGCAATTTCATACCAGTCTACATGTTGCAAATCCGTACCCCAGATTTACCCTTCTTAACCTCAGTAACACACAGTTCTAATCTCAGACCAAAGACATATAGTGGATCTAACAATTCCAGAACTATTTAGAAGGACATAAATTGAACACATATTGAACACATATATCTTTTGAATATTTTATGTGTATATTCTTTAACAGCTATAACTCTCTCTATATATTCTTCTACCATGATGTTTCTATCCACTTTTCATCTTGTCTTTTCTTTGTAAGCTGTTCAGTAAGGATTGTTGGTGGAACTGTCCCTCAGTTTAATGCCTATGATTGAACTATGTCATGGAAATTGCTGGTCTTGTTCCTATTGCCTCCAGATGTGCCGATAACGCTACATGGCATTGATCCTTGTTTGCATAGACACATTAAAATGGAAAAACACGATACATACAGATAAGTTCTTATCTAATAAAGGTAGGAACACACAAATCTCAGTACAATGTACCTTACACCCTGAACATTGATATAATGACCTGGCACAGGCCTCAGAAGAATGGGCATCCTCCATTCATGACAGAACCAGGCAAGCTATCTACGAAACATCCAAGGTCTTTTATAGCAACCGCTGGAAGCAATCCTCTACCAGGAAAGACACTACCAAGGGTCTGACATTGACCTCCTAAAAAGAGACTTACATTTACACTGAGAAGACTTGACAACAATAATGACCTGCTCTACAGGACATGGTTCTCTCTATTGCCCCTTAAGTGTGAGGCGAAACGAGAGGATGCTCTGCACCATCCTGACTGTAATATGGGATATGCAGACTCCAGGATCTTTAATACAGAAGCATGATACCAACAACAGAGACTATGTGAGGAATGGAGGTGTATTGCCACTACAGACGATGACTTGGATTGGACAAACTAGTTTGCCTGGAGCCTAGAGTTGGTCCTGTGCCAGGAAACCTCAGGGGTAGGGTCTCCTTGTATTTAGGCCATAATTTTTCTTTCCATGTCCCTTATATTTTGGTGGGCCTATGCAAACAAATGCCACTCTAACACCGTTTTTTACTATGTTCCCTTGTTTTTAAGAAAAACAACCCACTAAAACTTTTGAGTTTAATTTAAACTAGTAAGAATGTGCATGGAACTAGATAAATGTACTTTGCTCTCAATGTTTAAGGAGTTACATAAGTCTAATGTCTTTAGATTATATTGTGTGCTGCTAAGAAATAGTATGTACTACAACTGGGGATTTGAGGGACAAAGTAATTGTATTGTACATGGGTTCAGTTTTGTTTTTCTTAATGTTCTTTGGCTGAAAGTTCAAGGCTGGGATATCATCGATGGGACTACCGAGAATTCTGTTTATGGGTGATTGTGCTTCCACTGTAACTTTACCCTGTCCTCTTTCTTTGCATCTTTGTTGTCATAATTAAAAGAAAAGAAAAAAAAGAAAAATAATAATAATAAATACCCAAAGACAATGAAAGCAAAGAACTCGCAACTGGTATTTAGTAGGAGACAAGCCCCTTGAAGGGACTAGAGAATAAGGGTGTGGGTTGGTAGCATTGAAAACACCTATTTTGAATAAAAACATTAACCAGGAGGATTAGTGCTGAAAGGAAATAAAGTATTTTGGGGGGTAGGTTTTTTGGGGGGGTTTGGGTCACACCAGCAGCGCATGGGGGTTACTCTTGGCTTGACGCTCAGAAATCACTCCTGACAGGCTCATAGGACCATATGGGATGCCGGGATTCGAACCACTGACCTTCTGCATGAAAAGCAAATGCCTTACCTCTATGCTGTCTTGCTGGCCCCTGCAATAAAGTACTATATATAAAACCCTATCAGCAAAGTACAGTAAACTATAGTTAAAATTTTATTTTTTTAGAAACATTCTGTTGAAAATTAAATGGGGGTGAGGGATATATTTGTGGAGAGACATATATGGATACTAGTGAAGGCATTGATACTGAAACATTGTATGCCTGCAAGCCAATCATGAGTAACTTTGTAACTTCATGGTGCCCATATAAAATAATATTTAATAAAGTTTCTTCTCATAATGACAATAAATGTCACCTGCAGAGTTTTTAAAGAACAACATTAAAAATAAACATCTTAATATTTGAAAAAATGCAGGTCCATAGTTCCTGTGGGGGTCAAGATTCTCTGGGACTTTGCTTCCTATATATGTTGGCTGGAGGGTCTTTGCACTTTAGTGGTGCAAAACAAGGTAAATATATACCCCCAAAACATAAATGTTAAATAAATATGATTAGTAGATATATGACCTTATCTATAATAGTTAAATTTTTAAAGAGTATTGTAAGGTCACTGGTGGTGATCCAATAATACATCCAATAATACATTTTGTATATCATAAATAAACATGTTAATAATATTATAATGATATTATTTATAGTAAAATAAATGACTTGAATAATAATAATAATAAATAAAATATTGTGACCATTAAAAAAATTTTGTAGAATATAAAAAGAACCAGGATAAAACTTATAAAAGAGAATAGTAAATATTTTTATGACTAATCTATAGCTAATTTGAAAGAGTCCACATACAACAGATTCTGGAAAAGAACAGTTAATGCTTGTCTTAAAGAAATATTGAGGTATGTGTTTTTAATAATACATTATAAACCAGAGTATCTGGAGCTATACACTTTAAAAGAAAGATTAATGTTTCTAAAGATCCAAAAGCTGTAATTCAATGTTGTACAAAGGGAAGAAACTGTAACTACCTAAATTTGTGTGTCTGTTACTCAGTGGTGTCCTGTGTGTTATGGATGATATAGAATAAGAAATGAAGATAAAATAAAAATATGTTTGCACTCCAGCATGAGGAAGGCTTCACAGTAAACTTTATTAATAAGCATTTTATATACAATTTGTGGGGTTTTTCCCAAAAATATTTCTTAATAGGAGAGCTAGTTATTTGGGACCAGAAAAGTAGTAATAAAAAAACTCTCCATAGGGCCCGGAGAGATAGCACAGCGGCGTTTGCCTTGCAAGCAGCCGATCCAGGACCAAAGGTGGTTGGTTCGAATCCCGGTGTCCCATATGGTCCCCCGTGCCTGCCAGGAGCTATTTCTGAGCAGACAGCCAGGAGTAACCCCTGAGCACCGCCGGGTGTGACTCAAAAACCAAAAAAAAAAAAAAAAAAAAAAAAAAAAAAAAAAAAAAAAAACTCTCCATAAAACTAAAATTTAATCTAGTTTCTAACTAGCCACAGAAGTCTGTTAGCCAAGCAGTGGTTCTGCTTTGAAAAATACAACACAACTGAGGTTACTGAAGTGTAAAGGTATGTACTAAGCCCAGTGTCAATTCAAATTTAACTCGCAATTTTGTTTTATTTGCACATGGACTTTTATGCTGAGTGAAATAAGCCAGAGAGAGAGAGAGAGAGAGAGAGAGAGAGAGATGCAGAATGGTCTCACTCATCTATGGGTTTTAAGAAAAATGAAAGACGTTCTTGCAATAATTTTCAGAGACAAAAGAGAGGTGGGCTGTAAGTTACAGCTCACTTCATGAAGCTCACCACAAAGAGTGATGAGTTTAGTTAGAGAAACAACTACATTGAGAACTATCCTAACAATGACAGTATATGAAGGAAGTAGGGAGATTTGGGACACTGGTGGTAGGAATGTTGCACTGGTGATGGGGGGTGTTCTTTACATGACTGAAACCCAATCATGTTTGTAATCAGGTGTTTAAATAAAATATTATTTAAAAAAAGCATGGACTTGACTTACGTACCATGTGCTAAGTTACTTCCAGTTTTCTTTCTCTTAAGTGAGTGAATTCTGAATATATTTATTATTTCATAGCATATATTTATTCAAAGCAACCCCAAGAAGACACTCTGGAGATTGAAACTTAACTCTCCTTTAATTAATCTTTGCAGTCAGAGCTCACAAAACAGCAGAATGAATTCAAAATCACTCTCAAAACATTGGAAGACAACCTGCTCTCTCGCCTTTCCTCAGCATCTGCAAATTTTCTGGGAGAAACTGCCTTGGTGGAGAACCTTGAAATCACCAAGAAGACAGCTGCAGAAATTGAGAAAAAGGTAAAACTATAATGTTAACCTCATAAAGTTCCAAATCTATTTTACAAAGAAATAAATCGGAGCAACAGATGGGTTTTAGACTTTTCCATATTGCTTCTGAAAGGTCTTTCAGGTAAACTTCCTGGAATGATTATATCCTACAATATGATTTTCTCACTATTTAGAAATGCTTTTGACAACTTTCCTTAAAAACTGTAGAGCTTCTAAATCTAAGCAGGGATTTGCATCCTGCACAGAAAATAGCTCAATTTTTACATCTGCCCTGAAGCTAATGTGTAAACTGCTGTACAAATTGGCTGCATAATGCATGATTGTGTCCTAAAAATCTACCAGTTTGTATCCTCACAAGTTTATTTTAATAGGAGAGCTTTAGTGGTGTTTGGGGAAACCCCACTCTCACAAATGGAATCATAATTGGCAACTAAGTTTATTTATAGTTTCCTCCCCTTATATACGATTAGAAATATTGTATGTCCTACTTTGAGGGCAAAAAGACATGACTTGATAGAAACAAAGTCTGCCTTGCCCAAAAGATTGCTTAAACCTAGCAATACAAAGTCTGGCTCTTCAATCAATAGAGTAATTAAGATACTGGATCCAAAGTAAGATTCATGTGTTTGAAACACTATCAAGGAAAATAATCTATTGAGAAAAACATTTATTAAATAATTCTTTTATAGAAAGATAATCAAAATTATGATAATATAAAAGCTCTTCTCTGTGTAGTGCAATGGTAAGAAACATTATAAGTGATTTGGGAAGAATGAATAAATCAGGATACATGCTTCATAACTTTAAAGCAGACAACTAAGATTTGATTGTGACACAAAGGAATTAGGTGCTACTTCACTTGAACCTGTGACAGCCTCTGCAACCACCAGGTTTTATTGCTCATTATCTGTGTATATATGCTCTCTAGAGAGGGGCACTTAGCATTGTAAAGTAATTATAATATAATACACAAAAAGGCAAGGCCCAATTAATATAAAGGGTGTAAGTCAGAAGAAGGAACATACTAATGATATCTTTTTTTTTTTTTTTTTTTTTTTTTTTTTTTTTTTTTTTTGGTTTTTGGGCCACACCCTGTGAGGCTCAGGGGTTACTCCTAGCTATGCGCTCAGAAGTTGCTCCTGGCTTCTTGGGGGACCATATGGGACGCCGGGGGATCGAACCGTGGTCCGTCCTAGGTTAGCGCAGGCAAGGCAGGCACCTTACCTCCAGCGCCACCGCCCGGCCCCTTGATATCTTCTTCATACTTTCTCATCATCTCTTTTCTTCATCCTTCTCTTGAAAGCATGATGTGTGCCAAGACTTCTACGGAACAACTTTTTCTTTTGGAGTTTCCATTGTTGTTATTGTCTTTCTTCTATTAATTTATCCAATGAATTCTTTCTTGTTAGTACTATATTTCTAATTCTGTGACAAAAGTTGGAAATGCAGGAGGCCGGCTCTTCCCAGGTAAGGGGTTAGGGACACCCCAGACCGCAGGCATTTTCCCTAGCTTGGGGGGAGGGTGTGCTGGGAGGCTTGGCAGGCCCCCAGCCATTCCCCTATTTTCCCCTGGACTCTAGGCCCGGTCTGAGTGCCACCTCAGGTGGCCTGCTGTGGGTTCTAAGTGGACTCTATTAGGGGCCTCCAGGCTTCCCCGCCACCACTCTAGGGAGAAGGAGCAGAGGGAGGGGAGGGGCAGATAGCTGGCTTCCGGTGCTTTGATCCTGGAGGCCAGCTCTTCCCAGGTATGGGGTTAGGGGATACCCCAGACCACAGGCATTTTCCCTAGCTTTGGGGGGTGCTGGAAAACTTGGCAGGCCTCCAGCCATTCCCCTATTTTCTCCCCTACTCCAGGTCTTCCCTGGTTGCCGGCCCAGGTGGACTCTATCGTGGTCCTCAGGCTTTCCCCCTTTCTCTCCCGACACTAAGTAGGGGATACATGGGGTGGATGGCAGGCCGATGCAGCACTGGTGTATGTCGGGACATTATGTCGTGACATTCACTGGTATTTTTTTCTCATTGGTCTCCATTTCAAAAACCATATATATTTAAAATAAAATGGGAGGATGGACTTTTAGTTTGGGAAGAGACCATTTCGGGTGGGGGTACCATATATTTTAAAAATAAAAATGAGAGGATGGACTCTCAGGCTGGGAAGAGGCCAGTACTCTTTACCTACTTGTTTACTCTCAACGGCTTCTTGGCCTCTTCCTTCTTTTATTGTGTAACTGTGGTTGCTACCATACTAGATTTCTGATTAGTTCCTATAAACAGTGACAATTGAGTCCACTATCTTAAGCTAAATTGTTTATTTTCACCACTTTTTATCTTTTCTCCTCTTTGTGAATTGTTCAATAAGATATTTTGGTGAATGGGGCCGGGCGGTGGCGCTAAAGGTAAGGTGACTGCCTTGCCTGCGCTAGCCTTGAACGGACCGCAGTTTGATCCCCCGGTGTCCCATATGGTCCCCCAAGCCAGGAGCGACTTCTGAGCACATAGCCAGGAGTAACCCCTGAGCGTCAACGGGTGTGGCCCAAAAACAAAAAAAAAAAAGATATTTTGGTGAAAGAGTCCCTCTCCATCTTTCCTTCCCTTTGTTATTTGTTAAATAAGGAAGTTTGTAGAAGTGTCCCTCTATTTAATGTTTTTATAAGAACCAAGTCAAGTGGATTGTTGGACTTGTTCTAGCATCCCCATAGGCACCAATCTTGCCATGTGATACTGTTCTTCCTTTGCATAGGCACATTAAAATGGGAAATTATATACAAACACATTTTTATAGAGATGGGAACACACAAATTTTCTTAAACGGTGACAATTGTGTCCACTGTCTTAAGTTAGATTGTTTATTTTCCCCACTTTTTATCTTTTTTTCCTCTTTGTGAACTGTTTAATAAGGAATGTTGGTGAAAGAGTCCCTCAGTTTAATGCTTATATTAACCAGTCACTGGGATTTTTGGACTTATTCCTGTGGCCACCTTATGTGCTGATAAGGTCAGGTGGCATTATTCCTTGTTTGCATGGGCACATTGAAATGGAAAATACTATACATACCAATAAGTTCTTATCTAATAGAGTTAGGAACACACAAATCTAGTGGTGCAATGGAACCTTACACCCTGAACATTGACATGATGACCTGGCACAGGCCTCAGAGGTTTGGGCATTTTCCAGTCACCCCTGAACCAGGGAAGCCATCTATAAAACATCCAAAGTTGTCTATGACATCACCTGGAAGCAATTCTCTACCAGAGAAGATCCTACTGTTGCTCTGACATCGATTTACTCAAAAGAGTCTTCCCTTAATACTGAGAAGATTTAAACAACAACGACGACCTGCGTACTGGACTGCATTGCCCTTTAATTTTGAGTTAAAATTAGATGCTGTTCTGCACCATCCTGACTTCAATGTAGGATTTACAGATTCCAGGACCTTCAATACAGAAACAGGATACCAACAACAGAGACTGTGAAAAATATAACTGTATGAGCACTACAGACAATGACCAGGATTGTACAAACTAGTTTGTCTGGAGCCTAGAAATGATCTTATGTTAGGAAACTTCAGGGGTAAGGTCTCCTTGTACTTAGGCCAAAAGTTTTTCCTTTCCATGACCCCCATACTTTGGTGGGCCCATGCAGATGATAATTGCCACTCTAACATTGTTTATACAGTGCTCCTTTGACTCTAAACCTTTAAGAAACCACTAGTAAAAATATCTGGAACTGCAAAAAAAAATGGTTTACATTAGTGTTAACATATATCCTTTTAGTTAAACTAGCATTCTGGGGAATAAAGGAAGGAGAAAGGGATATATGCTTGGGAGCAGGGATGAAAGGAGGAAAACACTGGGGGTGATGGATATTTCCCTGATTCAATGTTAATATGTACCTAAAATACTACTGTGAAAGATATGTAAGTCATTATGATAAAAAATTATGTTTCATTTAGAAATGTTCTTTGAATTACATGTATTATTATATTATATTAATTATATGTTATGTTACTATATTATGTTATGTCAGTTTATTTCAATATGTTAATCAATTTTGTCTCTTGAATAAATTCTTACAATAAAAAAAAAGTTGGAAATGCAAATTCGCCAAAATCCCAATCTTTCAATGTTTGGTCCTCAGGAGATGAAAGATAACAGGAAATTACAAAACCTATGATGTTGTGACTGTTTTAGTTGAGAAAACAATGGAAAGCAAATGCATTGTTGATAAGGAGGAGAGAAATATTTTCCTTATTTAAGTGGCACACAGGGTAATTGGAGGGGGAGTTGAATTAAGTGCCTGGAAATGCTTGAAAAATGAATTGTTTATTAATTGCAAAGGGTTTGGTAAACCATGATTAGTTTGGGCTTTATAACTAAATATGAATGAACCAAGAAGTTATGAAATACATACACAAAGGAATACAACACATCTCTAAGAAATTTGCAACATAGATGTAACTAGAAGATATAATGCTTAGTGAGGCCAGTCAGAAGGAAAAAATATATATGGAATATTTTATATATATATATATATATATATATATATATATAAGAAGAATTGACTGACAGAATTGAACTGGGAAGATTGAGAAAGAGGGATCTTGGGTTCTTTCAGAGGGGAAAGGGATTCTTTCAGATAGAAATGAGTGGTCCACTAATGATGGATGTGTTGTTGGAATTACATGAATTAAAACCATTATTAATAGTATTGTGTATAAGAAAGCATTATTAATAGCATTGTAAATTACTGATTCTCTCAATAAAAATTAAATTTTTTTTTTGTTTTTTGGGTCACACCCGGCAGTGCTCAGGGGTTATTCCTGGCTCCAGGCTCAGAAATTGCTCCTGGCAGGCACGGGGGACCATATGGGGCACCGGAATTCGAACCGATGACCTCCTGCATGAAAGGCAAACGCCTTACCTCCATGCTATCTCTCTGGCCCCAAAATTAAAATATTTTAATTGGGGGAATTTGAAGCTGGAGTGATAGCAAAGTTGATAGGGCATTTGCCTTGCCTTGCACAGGACTGATTTGGGTTTGATCTCCAGTGTCCCATATAGACACCTAAGCCTGTCAGGAGTGATTTTTTTTTAATATTTTTTTATATTTTTACATGTTTTTCACAGTGGTATTTCAGTAATATAGTGACAGTAAATTAGGACCATTCCTACCACCAGTGTCAACTTCCCTCCACCATAGTTCTCAGCTGCATCCCATACCTCCACCCTTAGCCCCCTGTACTGCTAGTATAACAGGTCCATTTTGCGTATAGCTTTTTATAGCTTGGGTCTCTTTATTCTACTGTCATTGACATTGGTTTGAGTATTTAGGGCTGAACATTTTTCATTTCTATTCTGTGCTCCTGGAACCATTTGACCCCTGTTTCCCATTCACCTTTTTTTTTCCTTTTCTCAGTGTGTAGGGAGACATATAAATAGTAGGCAGAACCAGATTATTCATGTTCTATGGTTCTGTTTAAAAGAAAAAGGGCTGAGGCCCCTATCTAGAAGCTATAAGTATAAGATTGAAAGGAAAAGAAAAATTGGGGGGGGGGTGTCAGATGTGGCAAACATTCTTTATTTTGTTTGTTTGTTTGTTTTCTTCCTTCTCCTTTTGCATAGGTTCAGTAAACATTGGGGAAATTAGAAAGAATATTCAGTACCTTGGCTTTTGCTCTCCACAAGAATATCTCAGAAGACCTAATTGGGAGGCCTATATTGCCTACATTAGCTTAATATCTTTATAAAAATGTATCTTAAGATATATATTCCTAAACATACAGATAGCCTCCCGAATCACTTTCTTTTGTCAAATACCTTTTTATCCCTGTTTTTTCTCAATTTCCTTTTTTTTATATACCTCAATTTTATCTATATATTCTATTTTTTATATATACATATTTTCTCTACCCTCACCAGTTTTGGTGCTTCTTGGTCAAAAACCAAGAAAACGTCTTGCCTGGGATAAAAGCTTGACCACACCACAGATACTGTATGTGTGGCCTGTCATCCTTACCTGGAATAGCACCAGCAATACAAAAGGACACCATACGTTTTTGTATAGGCACAGTAAATAAGGGGAAATCATGGACTCAGACACAAGATCTTATCTTCTAGGATAAGAACTCACACTTTTTATACAAGAGTGCCTCCCATCCTGGACATATGTCATGTGGATACAACGCAGTCTCCACGAGATGGGACTGTGTTAGTTTATTCTCAAATCCCAGATCCCAGACATAGAACTGAAACAAACTCATACAACAACACCAGGAACTAAGCTGCATTGGGAGATATACTTGTGCCAGTGTTAATATGACAATGAGGACAGCGAGGAAATTAAAACTTGACCAAAGACCAGGAGGTCCTATCATATCACCTAACACTAAGTGGAAATCAGAAGATGTATTGTCCTTTGAACTATGAAAAATAAGAGCACTAACTGCAGAAACCTGACTTTGACAACTCTGACTGAACAGAACGTACCTTGAGACCATTAAGAAAAACCCTACCCTAGGCTATAGCCCCAATCTTTTACAAAAATTAAGACTTCTTAGTACAGAGGCCCAATTCTGACAACAGAGACTGAGCCAGAACCATTGGAACCATAATTTCCTAGACTTCAGCTTAGGGAATGAGCAAAAACATGGAGCACATGATACAGAAAACTGAACACACCAACAATGTTGGAACAGTACCTCTAGAACCTTAAAGACTCTAGCCTAGGCCCTGTCCTAGGACCTGCGCAAATACAAGATTGCTTGCTATAGTGGCCTTATTTTCTCATCCACAACAGAGAAGAAAGGTTCCTGACACCACAAAAGAAAAAAAAAAAAAAAAAAACCCTGGGATATGGCAATGAGAAGGTATGGAGCCAGTGGTTGTTCCCATGACAATACGCTTCAAGAGTGGAGAAACCCTGAATCTCTTAGGCCACGGGAATTTCCTTCCTACCCC
The DNA here is from genome assembly GCF_024139225.1 of Suncus etruscus. Lineage (NCBI taxonomy): Eukaryota > Metazoa > Chordata > Mammalia > Eulipotyphla > Soricidae > Suncus > Suncus etruscus. Next base: position 90,644,340 of record NC_064854.1, read on the forward strand.
AATACTTGCTGTGCCTATACAAAAAAACAAACAAACAAAAAAAAAAAGGTAGGGTAACACAAACCCTGCCACTGCAGCACTTTTTCTGGTGTTGTTTTGTTTTATTTTTTGTTTGTTTTTTGATATTATTTTCTGCAATCCTCAGTGGGGGACCCCCGATCCGCGGGGGTGTGGGAATGAGGGTCTCTAGTAATTTGTGAGTTTACTCGAGCAGGTCCGATCTGTGAAGAAAACTTAAGAAGTTAGTAAGAAAGACCCTCAAGACAACACATGCTGTTCAAAAGGGGTTTATTGCCCGGGGAGATCAGCTTTTAAAGGTGAAATACGTCATAGAGGTGTTACAAGTTTTCCAGCAATTACAATTGCAAGCACTCATTAGCATAAGCTGGGGGCAGGTAATAGGGAGGGGTAAAGAGGTAGACCTGAGCACATGTTTATACTGAAAGCACAAGATCCAAACAGGGTCTTATAAATTTTACCCAGCAAGCATAAATAAAACACCAGCTATAAACATATTAATCTTTTGCTAACACAAAGGCAAGTTGCTCTATAATTTTCTCTCTGGCTGGATGTATTGGGCTGCTTTGAATTTACTTTAGTGTTTGTCTATTTTCTTTGTCCTCAGGGCATGGGTGCCTCTGGTCACGTGGGTAACAAGGTCAGGGATTTCAGAGGCACCTTTGTTCTAGGTTCCAATAGTTTGGCTCCCCACAATTTTCCTTCTTTTTCTTCCACTTTTTTCTTTCTTTTCCACTTTTGTGGATATTATTCGGTGATTTTTTTTTTAGTAGTTGATACCAATTTTTTTCTCCTTTTTTCCTTAACCTTTTTACCTCCAACAGAACAGCATAATTTGAATAATGCAGCCTCATAAATTGAGGGGGGAAAAGAATGATACCAGGACCAGTCATATGAACATGTAGTGTAAATAAAAAAATGACCAGACTGGAACACCAAACAGAATAGATACCCAACCTATAACAAGCTGTAAGGCGGAGACCATTTGCAGAAGGATTCTGGGGGGTAATGGAGGGAGATGTGGGAGATATGCTGGGAACAAGAGTGGAGGGAGGATAACATTTGTGGTGGGAATGCCCTTCATTCATTGTCACTATGTATCGTAAATAAATCTGTGTAAATGAACTTCAGTCACAATAGAAAAAAAAAGAAAGAATATTCAGGAGTGATTTTTGAGTGAAGAGCCAGGAATAACCCCAAACCACTACTAGGTATGGTCCAAAAACAAGAAAATGTAAAATAAAATAAAAATTTGGGGATTTAAAACCTAGAACATTTTAAATTATACTCAGACTTGTTCTTACAAACTTTCTAACACTTGTCTTTTTTATTTATATTAGAATCTCCTTTATATTTTTGATTTATATATATCAGAAATTTACATATGTATATCAGAAATTCTAATTTCAGAACAAAAATATAATGTTTTATTGGTTTAATCTGTGTTATCTTTCATGTTAATTTTCATAAAGATGAATGAAATTTGCTGGAGAAATAGTGCTTAGAATAAGGTGTTTGTCTTGTATGCAGCCCATGCAGTTCATTGTTCCTGAACATCAACTCTGTGATTAGATGAGGGCTTGAGCCCTGTGCACAGAGTCAGAAGTAGCCTGTGAACACCACCAGGTGTTTTCCTCACTTATAAATAAATAAAATTAAATTATATTATGCTTTTTTATTATATTTCTGATACACAGAATGCTAGTTGAATTTTAACTAATATGCATTTTTTGCAAATACCTATGAAATAATTAGTGTTAGAAATTGAGCTACAGAACTGTACAGCCCAGAGTTCCTAACTAGGAGGGTTGGCATTATTACCTAATGAAAGACAAGAATTGTATAATTTCAATTCATACCCAAGATCTATTAAGAAATGATAGATTTCCACCCCAGTCCTCTCTCTCCATGCCAATACACAGACAGACACACACACAAACTGTTACATAGAAATCTATTCTCAGAAAGCCTCCCTAATTTTAAATTATGGATCATTGTCTCTTTATCCAACAGGTACAGGAGGCCAAGTTGACTGAAATGAAAATCAATGATGCTCGTGAACACTATAGACCTGCAGCTGCCCAAGCCTCTGTGCTCTACTTCATCATGAATGACCTCAGCAAGATCCATCCAATGTACCAATTTTCTCTCAAGGTGACTTTCATTTGTAATTATTCCATAATAATAATAATAAATATAAAGCAAAGCCTGTGCAACCCTATACAAGAGCTTACATGTGTTTCATTAGCTATACAAAATATTTAAGATCAGATATAGGATTTCAACTACATTACTTTAGACCAATATTATAGTCCTCAACAATTTAATATGGTTTTTAATAATCTTTGTTTGCTTTGGCCAGACCAGAAACACTACTGCAAGTCTCAGCCTTGCTTATAGGCAAATACAAATACAAATAAACAAGCTTATATGTTTATTAAATGTGTGGAAGAATACCAAGAAACCTCAGAAGTGAGCATTCTCCCCAAAAGCTTTGTCATATTCTTTAAATATGCAGAGTGTTCATATACTTAAAGACCAAGAAGAAAAAATAAACCAACTTTAAATTATTTTTATTGTTTCAATCTTCAAAATATAAGAATTTTTTTTCTTTTGGTTTTTGGACCACACCCGGTGATGCTCAGGGGTTACTCTTGGCTATGCACTCAGAAGTCACTCCTGGCTTGGGGGACCATAAGGGACGCCGGAGGATCAAACCGCGGTCCATCCTAGGCTAGCGCTGGCAAGGCAGACACCTTACCTCTAGCGCCACAGCGCCGGCCCCAAAATATAAGATTTTTAATAAAAACTGTATTAAAAGTGTGAAGGCCAACTAACTTATTCTATTCATAAATACACAAAAACCTATAAATTGTAAGTGTATCTATCTGAAAGAATATATTTTATCCTAAAGCATTGGTCAAAAGACTATAATTGAAGAGAATTTGAGGTTAATGGAGCACTTCTGAATAATTTATACTTTAGCAGAACACATAAGTATCTGATACTTAATTTTTGTTAGTGGAATGGGGTATAAGGACAACGGTTAGCATAATAAACTAAAAAAAAAAACCAGGAATGACCTTCACTCCTCTGAGCATTATTAAAATTTACCCAATGATTCTGCCTTAGGAAAAATAAATCAAGAAACTTATAAAAAAAACAGTATTCAAAAATACTATAACAGCTTTGTATCAATAGTGTGTGAATGAACTCATATTTTATCACTGGGAGTTCTATTTTTAAAGGGAATGGATTTTGAGTCTTTATACTATTAGAATTTCCCAGAGCAAAGGTAACTGACCTTCCTAGTCACTAAAAGCATATTAATATGCTCAATTATAAAGTATAAGTGGCTTCATAAGCAGCCAATCCAGGACCAAAGGTGGTTGGTTCGAATCCCGGTGTCCCATATGGTCCCCCGTGCCTGCCAGGAGCTATTTCTGAGCAGATAGCCAGGAGTAACCCCTGAGCACCGCCGGGTGTGGCCCAAAAACCAAAAAAAAAAAAAAAAAAATTTAAAGTATAAGTGGCTTCAAAATTACCAAAATATAGTACACTTAACAGCCTTCTTTGATTTGGAACAAAAATATCTCTCAAGTTTTAAAACATTGTTTATTATCTTAAGTTGTATAACACAGTTCTTATTTCTGGCAGAAAAAAATAAAAGATAATCTTGGAGAATTAAAAACATAAGTAATTCAACATAATAGAAGTCACATATTCATACATCCAATTTTTTCTGAAATGATATGCATCAAAATATAACTTGCAGGGAATGGAGAGATAGTACAATAGGAAGGGTGCTTGCCTTGGACATAACCAACCCAGGTTTGATCCCTGGCACTCTATCTATTCTGCCAAGATTGGCAGAAGTAATCCATGAGTGAGGAGTAAAACCTGAACACCAATGGGGGTGGTCCTAAACCCAAGAAAGTAATATTTTATAAAACAATTTCTATAAAATTGTATGCAGAATTTTAAAGTAATATTTTTCACTTTAGGTGATATTACTTTTATTTTAATAAATTTTATTTAAACACCATAGTTTAAAATACTTCTAGTTGGGTTTCAGTCATCAAATGTACACCACTCTTCACCATATAACTTTCCCAATACCAATGTTCCCCAATTCCCTCCTCCCACCACCTTCTTCCTGTCTTTGAGACATTCTCTCTCTCTCTCTCTCTCTCTCTCTCTCTCTCTCTCTCTCTCTCTCTCTCTCTCTCTCTCTCTCTCTCTCTCTCTCTCTCTCATTGTAACAATAGTTGGTGCAGTTATTTCTCTAACTGTGCTCATCACTTTTGTGGTATCTTCATATTATGGGCTAGTCCTTCCAGCCCTCATTTCTATTGTCTCTAGAACTTATTACCATACTGTCTTTCATTTTCTGTAAATACCACCGATAAGTATTTGTGATGTGTACAGTCTGATGATTTCTCATTGTTGTTTTGATTTGCATCTCTTTGATGATTAGTAATGTGGAGAATTTTTTCATCTGCCTTTTGGCCATCTGTATTTTTTCTTTTAGAAAATATCTGTTCTTTTTTTCTCCCCATGTTAGATAGGATAGGTGATTTTTTTTGTTAAGTTCTGTCAGTACTTAGTATATATTAGATATTAGCCCTTTTTCTAATGGGTATTAAGTGAATAATTTTTCTAATTCTCTGGTTGGTCTTTGTATCCTAGTAACTGTTTACTTTGAGGTGCAGAAATATCTCAGTTTGATATACTCCAATTTGTTTATCTCTGCTTCCACAAGTTTGGACAGTGGTATTACCACCTTTAAGATGACTGTGATCTCAATTTTTTTGCCTATGTTTTATTTGATATACCTTATACTTTTATGTCTGACATCAAGGTCTTTAATTCATTTTTATTTGAATTTTTATAATATCTTTAAGCACAATTTTATGCATTGTGTTAGATAGAGGCTTGACTTCACTTTTTTGCACCTGGATGACCAATTGTCCCAACATCACTTGTTGAAGAAGTTATCTTGGTTCATTTTCCATTTCTTCTCCCTTTATCAAAGATTAACTGATATGTCTGGGGATTATTCTCTGAATGCTCATCTACTCCATTGATGTGAGGGTCTCTCTTTATTCCAAAACAAATCATTTTATTCTCATAAAATAATTTTTTTGAACAAAGTGAATTACGAATCTTTCACAGTAATATTTAAGGTGCATAGTGACAATGAATCAGGGCTATTCCCACCACCAGTGTTGTCCTCCCTCTACCCCTGTTTCCAACATGCATCCTATATCTCTCTCCTTTATCCCCCAGACTGCTAGTATAACTGGTCTCCTCTCTGTATAGCCTGTTGTAGAATGAGTATTTATTCTGTTGTCATTGACTTTGGGTTTGGTATTTCAGTCTGATCATTTTTTATTTCCACTCAATGTTCATACGACTGTTTGGTCCTGGTACCATCCATTTATCCTCCTCAATTTGTGAGGCAGAACAAGATGATTTAAGTTATGTGCTTTTATTGAAAAAAAGAAAGAAAGAAAACTGGGAGAAGTCTATCTAGAGGTTATAAATATCAATTTTAAAAAAGAACAGGAAAAAAATAAAAACATAACAAAAAACAAACAGAAAAAAACAAAGCCAGCAATGACATAAAAGCACAATAGCAACAAAATAACAACCAAATAACCATGAGAAATGAAAAAAAGAAAGGAGGGCGGGTGTGGCAAAGCAAGGTTTTGTCGTCCTCGTCTTCTTCTTCTTCCTCTTCTTCCTCTTCCTCCTTCTCTTCCTCTTCCTCCTCCTCTTCTTTTTCTTTCTTTCTTTCTTTCTTTCTTTCTTTCTTTCTTTCTTTCTTTCTTTCTTCTTCTTCTTCTTCTTCTTCTTCTTCTTCTTCTTCTTCTTCTTCTTCTTCTTCTTCTTCTTCTTCTTCGCATAGGCACGGTAAGTAATGAGGAAATTAGAAAGGGAATTTCCTTGGCCTAAGAGATACATGGTTTCTCCTCCCTTAAAGCATACTGTCATGGGAACCACTACAAGCTCCATACATGCTCATTTTTATACCTCAAGGTCCTTTAATGGTACCAGGAAACTTTCTGCTCAGTTGTGGATGATAAAATTAGGTCTCTAACTAAAGATCTTGTTATTTATACAGGTCATAGGATGAAATCTAGGATAGAGTCTTTTTTTTTTTTTACAGTTGTAGAAGTTCTGCTCAGTCACAGTTGTAAAATTCAGACCTCTAAATCAGAGATTTTGGTTATTCGATACAATACTGTTTTAATGAGTATTGTTTTAGTAGCATTTAAAATTAGGGAAAGTGATCTTATTTGTACTTAGTTTATTTGCTTTAGTTACTAGTGAATGTTTATAGTTCCAAATAAATTTTAGGCCAGAAAGATAGCATGGAGGTAAAGTGTTTGCCTTGCATCAGAAGATCAGTGATTTGAATACCGGCATCCCATATTGTCTCTTGAGCCTGTCAGGAGCAATTTCTTTTTTTTTTTTTTTTTTTTTTTTTTTGTCTACATAATTTATACCTTTATTTTATGCATAAAAGGCTTAATTATTACATTGCAGTATTTTCCTTTTGCATCCTACCAAGAATAACTAATTTTCTTTTAGCATTATTTTCTCTTCTATTTGACTTATTTTTCTAACTGCTGTTTATCACACCAAGAGATATTATTTCTTTGTTCATTATATATCACCCCACATAACCATATAAAACCATAAGGATAAAAAGAATCACACCATGGGTGCTGGTTAGCTTATTATGTTTCCTCATAAGTTTCTTCTTTAAGGACTATCAGTATTGGGTTACTTATAATTTTTGAGTTGATTTAAGACTAGATGGTTTGTGACTCTTCCAATTTTTGTTGAAATTTGTTGAATGGACAGATGAATTAAGAAAACTATTTAAGAAAAAAAGGAAGATAAAAGGTGGAGAAACTTTCACATTATATGAAGGGATGTTATTAAACAGGATTCTAGAGAAATACAGAAACCTTTCCCCTTTCATATCACTTGAAACAGAGCTGTATCTTTGGAGGGATAGGGAGTAGTAAGATAATCAACATAAAGTCCAATCAATAAGCAAAAAGGAAAAAGAAAAAAATGTGTATACATTAAGGAAAGAAATATGAGAATCGTTAGATTCTACCTCTTTCTAACATTTATTGAAGCCTTTTCAGCAAAGCCTTTAAAAGTTTTTGTAGCCTAGAGGTTTCTGTCACAGCCTCTGTTGATGTAGAGACAACAGTTATAGATGATGTTGGAGTCTAGAAATGATCCTAGAGTCTAGAAATGAGGCCCTGCTTTCCATGAAAAACTCTAGGAACTAAATAAAAGGCCTTAAAAACAGGCTTCCTGGGGGTGATGTGGGCCTGGTGTCTGATTGATTCTGTGGTAAAAATCTATAGCCAGTATGCACTTTGTACAGGCATTTGGTTTCATATTTGGTTTCATCTCCTTGAAGCAGGCAAACATTCAAGATTCTGTTCCTATTCTATAATCCTCATGATTAACTACCCTCTTGCATCATGATTAACTCCCATCTTGATCTATGGTTAACTCTCCTTTTGAATAACTATGTTAGAACTAATCATGTAGACCATGCTGATAGAATATATATAAAGCAAATGTAGACCTAATCAAATTTTTATTGACCATCAGTCAGTAGTTCAGGCTACTGATTATCAATCAATCCTTTTCATTCTTTTGCCTCAGCATACCAGGTACCCCATATTGGTGGATGGTACAGATGGGCCTCAGAAATGTGTTAGGACATTAAGAATCTTAAAATATCAGAAATAATCTTTTTTATGGATTAATAGTCTTCTATGAAATAAAGGCCACAGGATTTGAATTGATTACTTGAAGAGCAAAAAGGAATCAATACGTAACTACTTTTTTTTTTTTTTTTTTTTTTTTTTTTTTTTTGAATACTGCTTAGTGTTCTGCATTTCTTCATCTCCTTATTAGATACACATGTTTTCTTGAAGTTTCTCTTCCTTTTTTGTATGTTCTTTGTGAGGTTTGCAAGTGGTGCAGTAATCTTTCTGTTTTTCCTCGTCCTTCATTTGACCTTGCTTGTCCTGTGCAGAATTACTCATTTGAGAGCTGCAAACTTGTGCTTTTCATGAGTCTTCTTAGTAACTTTGGCTTTTGTTTTGCCTTCATTTCTGTTCTAGTTCTAGTGAGTACTGCTTAGTGTTCTGCATTTCTTCATCTCCTTATTAGATACACATGTTTTCTTGAAGTTTCTCTTCCTTTTTTTATGTTCTTTGTGAGGCTTGATCAGTGATTTGAATACCGGCATCCCATATTGTCTCTTGAGCCTGTCAGGAGCAATTTCTGAGCATAGAGCCAGGAGTAACCCCTGAGTGCTGCTGGGCGTGACCCAAAAAAAACAACAAAAAAAAAAAAGTCACGAATATCCTTAGAAGGATTTCATTAAATCTGTATAAGACTTCGGGAAGTATTGCTGTCTTAATCATGTTAATTCCCCCAATCCATGAACAGTGTTTTTTTTTTGGTTTTTTTTTTTTTTTCATTTTCTTGTGTTCTCTACTTCTTGAAGCAGTGTTTTGTTTTTCTTTATATAGATCCTTCACCTCTTTAATTAAGTTGACTCCAAGGTATTTGAGTTTTGGTGGTACTATTGTGAATAGTATTGTTTCTTAATGTCTATTTATTCTTTGTTCTAGTCTCTGTGCTATAAGATGAAATTTTATTATTTTTATGTACTCCTTGATGATTAATAATGTGCAGCAATTTTTCATGTGCTTTTTAGCCATCTGTATTTCCTCTTGGAGAAAATTTTTGATCATCTATTCTAATTATTTTGGGTGGGGTTAGATCATTTTTCTTGTAAAGCTTTATCAGTGCCTTATATCTTATATATTAACTATTAACCCCTTATCAGTTGAGCATTGGGTAAATAATCATTCAGAGTCTATTATTATAAGTTGGTAGTTTTTAAGACCGGACTAGTACCAGCCATGTATATAGGCTCCCTGATAAGGTTTTAAAAAGAAATGTTAAGAATATGCAATGATGGGGCTGGAGCGGTGGTGCAAGCAATAAGGCATCTATCTGCCTTGTATGCACTAGCCTAGGACAGACTCCAGTTCAATTCCCCCCCACCAGCATCCCATATAATCCCCCAAGCCAGGAGCAATTTCGGAGTGCATAGCCAGTAGTATCCTGGTGATCACTTTTTTGAGGTACAGAAACTTCCTAATTTAATGAAATCTCATATTTTCTTTGCTTCCATTTGCATAGCCAGTGATGTTTCATCCTTTAAGATACCTTTAGCTTCATTGTTATGAGAATACTGCCTAAATTTCTCTCAAAGTACCTTATAGTTTTAGGTATAATATCAAGATCTATAATCCATTTTTGTTTTACTTTTTGTGAGCAAAAAAGAGATTTCTGTGATCATTTTTTTCACCTAGTTGACCAGTTTTCCAAAGACCAATATTCAAAAGATTTTACTTGCTTAATTTTGTATTTTGTGACAATTTATAAAAGATTAATAGTCTTGTCAGGATATCCATATATGTTTCATTTATCTGACGATCTGTCATAGTTGACTATTTTGTTGTATTAATTACTACTGTACAGTTTGAAAAGTGTTGTTTGGAAAGTGATGTTTCTCAGTTTTTGCTAAGGATTGATTTAGCAATCCATGGATGTTTATTATTACATATGAATTCTTTAAATATTTGACTTATTTATTTAAAAATGTCATGGATATCCTCATATGGATTTTATTAAATATGTAAATCATTTTGGAAAGTATTGCTACTTTAATCTCAATCCATGAACAAGTTATATGTTTAAATTTTCTTGTATCCTCTTTTATTTCTTGAAGCAATGTTTTTTTCTAAAGACTCTATTCAGATTTAGCAATTTTTTAGCAGATAACCTCCTCCCTAACAAATTTTTTCTGAGTCACAGCACTGAATGTTTCATCATTTTTTAATAACTTGTTCTTTCTTCCTGTGTTTTGTCTTCATTAATGCTGTCAGATTTTACTAAATGTTCTGGCAACAGAAGTTATATTCAATGCCTTGTTCTTTAAAGTTCCTTTTTTGTGTTGATACTACCTCCACAATACTTCTTTCAACCATCCATTTATCCATTTTTTACTCATGCATTCAACTTTTCATCCCTATTGGCATTTATTTGTCCAGCCATCATATATTTGCTCATCTCCAAAAATATTTTGGGCGTGGTGCTATTATCCCAAGTGATCTTACGCTTAAATAATTATAAGATCTGGTAAACTTATTTTCCTAAGGGGCCTGGTGAATGAATAGGACATAAAGTAGCACATAGTTGAAACTCTGTTGAATAACTGGCAATATTTATATCATAATTGTTGTGGCTATTCACTGAAATCAAGGATAAAAAGCAGGTAGTACAAAGCTTTCACATTAAGAGGCACTCAATAAATCTTATTTTCCCTCTCCTCCCTATTTCTCTTGCCCTTTGTACTTTATACTATTTGAAGATACCTTCATATATACATTCAATTATTAATTAACTTTATGGTTTTGCTAAAGCCACCCTTCTTCCAAAGCTTGCATCCTTTCCAATTTCTAATTTGCTAGTCAGATTTGTTATGTTTCTTATTGAATCTTTAATTATAAAAAAAATCTCATCTTTTAGAGCTGGAGAGATAGCATGGACATAAGGCATTTGCCTTGCATGCAGAAGGTCAGTAGTTCAAATCCTGGCATCCCATATGGTCCCCCAAGCCTGCCAGGAGCGATTTCTGAGCAAAGAGCCAGGAGTTAACCCAAGCGCTGCCAGGAGTGACCCCCCCAAAAAAATCTCATCTTTAAACTATTCCTATGGTTATTTCTTATTTTTTCTATATAGTTTTACAGTGCTAAATATGAAATTCAGAGCCTAACATATACAAGGTAAGTGCTTATATACTTTGGAGGAACATCCTTTAAACTGTTCTCTTTTCTTTTTCTTTTTAACTGAAACCCAGCTACAAGCATGTTTATAATCATTGTGCTTAAACAAAGACACTATTGTAAGAAAATAAATTAAAAATAAATCTTCAGTCCATTTTCTTTTTCTCTTCTCTCCTTTTGCTTCTTGCTTTCTCCTCTTTTCTCTTATTCTCCTTCCTCCTCTTCTTCCTTTTCTTCCTCCTCTTCAACTTCTTTCTCTTTTTCTCTTCCTGTTCATTTTCTTCTCTTCTTTCTCTTTTCTTGTCTTCTTTTTTCTTGTCTTCTTTTCCTTCTTCCTTTTTCTTCTTTTCTTATTTTCGTCCTCCTATTTTTCTTCCTCCTTTTATTCTTCCTCTTATTATTCCTCCTCTTCTTCCTCTTCTTCCTTTTTTCTTTTTATTCTTCCCCTTCCTCCTCTTCTTCCTCTTCTTCTTACTTCTTTTTCTCTCCTCACTCTTCCTCCAACACTTCTTTTTTTATTATTATTATTATCTTTATTTAAACAACTTCATGACATACATGATTGTATTTGGGTTTCAGTCATGTAAAGAACACCACCCATCACCAGTGCAACATTCCCATCACCAGTGTCCCAAATCTCCCTCCTTCCTACCCAACCCCCGCCTGTACTCTAGTCAGGCTTTCTATTTCCCTCGTACATTCTCATTATTAGGATAGTTCAAAACGTAGTTATTTCTCTAACAAAACTCATCCCTGTTTGTGGTGAGCTTCATGAGGTGAGCTGTAACTTCCACCTCTTTTCTCTTTTGTATCTGAAAGTTATTATTGCAAGAATGTCTTTCATTTTTCTTAAAACCCATAGATGAGTGAGACCATTCTGCGTCTTTCTCTCTCTGACTTATTTCACTCAGCATAATAGATTCCATGTACATCCATGTATAGGAAAATTTCATGACTTCATCTCTCCTGACAGCTGCATAATATTCCATTGTGTATATGTACCACAGTTTCTTTAGCCATTCATCTGTTGAAGGGTATCTTGGCTGCTTCCAGAGTCTTGCTATGGTAAATAGTGCTGCAATGAATATAGATGTAAGGAATTGTGTTTTTGTGTTTCTAGGGTATATTCCTAGGACTAGTATAGCTGGGTCGTATGGGAGCTCAATTTCCAGTTTTTGGAGGAATTTCCATATTGCTTTCATAATGGTTGAACTAGACAGCATTCCCACCAACAGTGGATAAGAGTTCCTTTCTCTCCCTCGCCAACACTGCTTGTTCTCATTCTTTGTGATGTGTACCAAACTCTGGGGTGTGAGGTGGTACCCCATAGTTGTTTTGATTTGCATCTCCCTGATGATTAGTGAGGTGGAGCATTTTTTCATGTGTCTTTTAGCCATTTCTATTTCTTCTTTGTCAAAGTCATTGTGACTAGCATGTGTCTTGGGGTAGTTTTTCTGGGGTCTCTTTTGGTTGGTACTCTTCGAGCATGCAGGATTTGATCACATATATTCTTTAGCTCTGGAAGTTTCTCTTTAATGATGTTCTTGACCATTGATTCTTCCTGGAAATTTTCTTCCTGGGTCTCTGGGACTCCAATGATTCTTAAGTTGTTTCTGTTGAGCTTATCATAGACTTCTATTTTCATCTGTTTCCATTCTTTGACTAATTTTTCCATTGTTCATTTGCTTTAAGTTTTTTTCCCAATCTCTTCTGCTGTATGGAACTGTTTTTATCTCATCTTCCACAGCACCAATTCTATTCTCAGCTTCTGTTACCCTGTCTTAGAGCTTATCCATTTTATCATTCACTTTGTTTACTGAGTTTTTTCAGGCCTGTTAGTTGACATGTTTTTTCAGTTTGGAGTTTTGTGATTTCTGTCTTATATTTTCTTGGTTCTTGTTAGTGTTCTGTTCAACTCGATCCATGGTTTCTTTGAGTTCATTGAGCATCTTCCATGTTGCTAGTCTAAAGTCCTTATCTCAGAGGTTGATTAGTTGGTTGGTCATTATCTGGTCATCAGAATTGTCATCTTTATTCTCTATGTCTGATGCTAGCCTGAGTTGTTTCCCCATTGTCACACTTGTATTGTGGGTTTTTCTACGTGTTGTGGTGGTATTCATTGGCTAAATGGTGTACACAGCCACACTCCTCTGGATCCACCCTTTCTGGGTGGGTCAACTTGCCTCCAAGTGAGGGAAGTCCTCCATGGATGAAGCCTCTCACAGGATCAAATCTTAGGCCTGAGCATGCAGCAGAGAAGACAGTATGGAGAGAAATGCTGGGCTTCAGTGATCCAGCACAGTTCTTAGTGTGATTTTTTTTTCTTGTTGCGATGGTATTCTTTCCTTAGAAAGAGCACATGGCCGAGTAGCGAAGCGGAGTGGCCGTGCTCTTCTGGAGCCTCTTTTCAGCCCACTCCCAAGAGTTTCACGTGACACGACAGGAGACAGACACAAAAAGGCAGCACTCACAATTTTTCACAGTTGGGCCCCACTGGGCAGGTGTAGTTTCGTAGATTTTCCCAGCCTGACGTCACAAACAGGGGAACTAGCTTCTGCAAAGTACTGCTTATAGCCGGTTTTCACATTATGAAGCAGTTCCTTGGCATTCCCGACCTAGAATGAGCTTCTGGAGAGCGAGTTTTCTGGAGCCTCTTTTCGGCCCACTCCCAAGAGTTTCACATGACAGGACAGGAGACAGACGCACACAAGCAGTACTCACAATTTTTCACAGTCGGGCCCCACTGGGCAGGCGTAGTTTCCCCTCCAACACTTCTTAATATTATCTTCCTGGGTCTCTGGGACTCCAGTGATTCCTATGTTGTTTCTGTTGAGTTTATCAAAGAATTCTACTTTTATCTGTTCACATTTTTATTAATAGTTGTATTTAAACACCTTGATTACAAATATGACTGTAGTTAGGTTTTAGTCATGTAAAGAATACCCCCCTTCATCAATGCAACATCTCCACCACCAATGTCCCAAATCTCCCTCCTCCCCACCTGTATTCTATACAGGCTTTCTACTTCCGTCATTCATTCACATTATTATGATAGTTCTCAGTGTAGTTATTTCTCTAACTGCACTCACAGTTTTTGAGTAGTTTGTTGATTGTCTGATCATTTGCTTTCAGGTTCTCTTCCAATCTCTTCTGCTGTATTGAGTTGTTCTGCATCTCATCATCTGGCTCAATGACCCCGTCTTCAGCTGCTGTTACTCCTTTGGAGAGGCTTTTTGTTGAGGTGTTCATTTCATCTACCGAGTTTTTCAGACCTCTTATTTTAGTTGTAAGTTCTGTCATTATGGTCTGTTCAGATCGATTTATGGGTGCATTGAGTTCTTTGAGCATACTCCATATTAATACTCTAAGCTCCTTATCTGAGAGACTAACTAGGTAGTTGGTACTTTTCATCTTCATTCTTTATTTGTGGTGTTGTCTGCATTGTATCCCCATTGCAACACTTGTATAGTGGTTTTGACTATGTGCTGTGCAGGGGTTCATGGGTTAGAAGATGCATGTGGCTTCAGAGTGAAGAGGAGCAGCAGCGCTTCTCTGGCTCCACTTTATTGGGTGGGGCCCTTACTGGGTTTGGGCCATTGAGATTGTGTTTGATGCCATCTTCTTGGCTGTCTTGTGCAGGAAAGCAGACAGGGAATAAGGCAGCAGTCTTTTATACTGCTCTCCTCTGCCCAATCACATGCAGGAATCAGCACCCACTTTACTGGGTAGGGTCCTTATTGGATTTGGACCCTTGAGATTGTGTTCAATGGCATCTTCTTGGCTGTCTTGTGCAGGAAAGCATGAAGCAGTGTTTTATAGTTTTATTTCTATGGGTTTTTTCCCTCTAGTTAGATATATTTTAAGGTACCTAATTTTCTGAAACCCTGGGATTGTTTTTGAATAATCTTACAGCCCGCCATTTTACTATATATTCTTCTAGAAGCACTTTGTAGTATTTTTGTAACATTTTGTAGTCGTTAGTATTTTCTAAATATACTAAGTATACCAAGTATACTTAATATACTATGTATAGTATCATGTCATTCACAAACAGTGAAAGTGTGACTTCTTTCTTGTCTATACAAATGCTCTTCATATCTTATTTCTCCCTAATTCCAATGACAAGTACTTCCAGTACTATACTGAATAGAAGTGAGAGTTAACAGACTTGTTTTATTTCAGATCTTAGAAGAAATTATTTTATTTACTCCCTATTAAGTATAATGTTTACTGTATATTTATGGTAATTGCTTTGACTATATTGAGGAAATTTCCTTCAATTTCCATCTTGCTTTAGAGTATTTTTCTTTGGATTATGTTAGCTGGTATTCTTAGAGAATCAGAATGTGGGTACATGTCCTCATTAACTGAGAAACTTCTCAGCAATTATTTCTTTGACTGTTGCTTCTTCATAGAGATTTCGTCCTAGCTTGCTGAGACACAATGATTCTGATGTTGTTTTTGTTAATTTTATCCCAAATTTCTATTGTAATCTATTTAGGGTTGTTTATTTTTGAGGATTTTTTTTTCATCTTTTCCTCTTTTATTTTAAGACTCTTTAATCTGCTAGTGTCCAGAGGTGATATGTAGCTCATCTTTGAGCTCACTGCTTCTGTTCTCAACAGCTGTTACTCTACTGGTAAGGTCTTCCAAAGAGCTTTTTAGTTCACATACCAAGATTTTTTGATTTGTTATTTCTGTTTGATTTCTTTTTTTTTTTTACTCTCATATCCTATTAAATCTTATTGGCTATCCAGTCCAAAGTTTCTTTTATTTTTTTGAATATTCACATCATTTCTTCTTGAAAGTCCTTATCTGAGAGCTTATACACATTGCTGATACTAGTTTGGTTTTCAGAACTACCACCTTCATCAATAAATGTGGTGAGTTTCAGTATTGCTTTTCACTATGACATTTGCAACGTGGTGGTGTTTTATGTGTTTCTTAGTGTCTCACTAAGTGGAAGAATTGTGCATCCATGGAGCAAATTGGAGTGGCCACTCTCTTCTTGGATCACACCGACCAAGTGTGAAAATGTCTCTTCTGAGTCAACAGAGAGGATCCTACTTCTGATTTTTATGCCTCTGTTTTTTTTGAGCCCAATTATCAATATTTAAATAACACACTTGTATAGAATATTAATTCTACCAGAGTAAAATGTTATTCTGGATTTTGTTTTTTGTTTTTTGGGGTCACACCCAGCAGCACTCAGGGGTTATTCCTGGCTCTACTCTCAAAAATTGCTCCTGGCAGGCTCGGGGACTATATGGGATGCCAGGATTCAAACCACCATCCTTCTGCATTCAAGGCAAACGCCCTACCTCCATGCTATCTCTCCAGTCCCAAAATGTTAATATCTTATCAATAGAGCCATTAAACCCTGTAGGCTATTGGTAAGTGTACTTAATTTTTCTGCGGGTAGCTTTCCAACAAAAACTCATTAAATTCAATTGTTTTTGTCAGTTAAATTTTATTTTTTACTGTTTAAAACTGTAGCTTCTTTTTTGTATAAGGCATAGCTTTTCCCTCTTTCTGACAAAATTAAAATATATTTGAACAAACTAAGTATAGTAACATACTTCTTGTATCTTAGGCAAGAAATGCTGAGAAAATATTTCTGTGGCTTACAATATAATATTCTTTAGGAGTAAAACTACGCACTGTTGGCGGGTATGTAGAGAGAAAGGAACTCTTTTCCACTGCTGATGGGAATGCTGTCTTGTCCAACCTTTATGGAAATTCCTCCAAAAACTGGAAATTAAGCTCCCATACAATCCAGCTATACCACTCCTAGGAATATAACCTTCCTTTCACCTATATTCATTGCAGCACTATTTATCATAGCAAGATTCTGGAAACAACATAGATGCCCTTCAACAGATAAATGGCTAATGAAACTGTGGTACATATACACAATGGAGTATTATGCAGCCATCAGGAGAGATGAAGTCATGAAATTTGCCTAGACATGGATGTACATGGAATCTATTATGCTGAGTGAAATAAGTCAGAGAGAGAGAAAGACAGAATGGTCTCACTCATCTATGGGTTTTAAGAAAAATGAAAGACATTCTTGCAATACATTTCAGAGACAAAAGAGAGGAGGGCTGGAAGTTACAGCTCACTTCATAAAGCTCACCACAAAGAGTGATGATTTTAGTTAGAGAAATAACTACATTCAGAAATATCCTAACAATGAGAATCTATAAAGAAAATAGAAAGTCTGTCTAGAGTACAGGCGAGGGTGGGTGGGGAGGAGGGAGATTTGGAACATGGGTGGTGGGAATGTTGCACTGGTGATGCAGGGTGTTCTTTACATGACTGAAACCCAACCATAATCACGTTTGTAATCAAGGTGTTTAAATAAAATATTATTTTAAAAAAGACTACTGGAGTCAGAAAGAGTTACAGGTTTGGAATATTTTTCAAAGGAATAGAGAACATGCTTTTCATGTAAGAGGCCTAGTTTTATCTCTGTTTTATCAGTGTCCCCAGCACTGAAATTAGTAACTCCTGAACACTGCTAGATTCCCCAAAGAGAGATAGAGTAAAAAAGAATAGCTATGTAAGTTAACAGTATCCTATCTTTTGCTTTTAGGCCTTCAATATTATCTTCCACAAGGCTGTGAAAAAGGCTGCTCCTAATGAGAACCTCAAGGAGCGAGTGACCAATCTAATAGACAGCATCACCTTCTCTCTGTACCAATATACCACCCGTGGGCTCTTTGAGTGCGATAAGCTCACCTACCTTGCTCAGCTTACCTTTCAGGTAAAAGTAAAAAGTAAACTAAACATCTTTTCTGAATACTTTAAAAGTAACTGAAGAGTTGGTGCAAGGAAACATAATTCTTTAATACAGGTTTCCATAGTATGTGCAGCAAAGATGCAGCAGACAAAATCAAATGTGGTATATACAATCCCTAACCTTGACAGGGTCAGAGTAGACAGGGTTAGTCAATAAATAAATAAATCAAATAAATAAATATATGACTTATTTAATCCAGGGTGAACATTTCTATTTAGCCCTGGGTTTTCTAAAAGTCCTTCTAAATATAACCCTAGCATCTATTATCAATCTATTCAAACTGCAGTAAAGGTGAAATTTAATAGTTATACCAATAACCAGATATGTCTTAAATATTCTATGAGCAAACCTGCATTAGTTATTTTTCTGTATCAGGAGCAATATGACAATTTTTCTTAAGCATAAGAAATCACATCTCAAATCTTTCTCAAAATCAAATCTTTTTCAAAACATAGCTGCCTTAGCCATCAAAAAAACTTTTAAAAAGCTGATTTTTGAAGGATTTAAAGAATCAGATATTCCCAATAGTAATTCTTGTACTCCACTTATTCTCCCCATAACATGAAGCTTAAATTGGGGCCAGAAAGATAGCACATCAGGTAAGATGATTGTTCTGTACATGTCCAATCCAGATTCAATTCCAAAATCACATATGGTCTCCCCTAAACAACTCCTGGAATAATTTCTGAGTGAAGAGTTAGAAATAAGTCCTAAGCAACAACAGCTTTGACTCTTCCCCAAAAAACAAATCTAAAAATTAATTTTAAGTATGCCTCGAGTCATTTAGGAATGGGATTTTCTTCTCCACGTATAAATTAGGAGCAATAGGGCCCGAAGAAATAGCACAGCAGCGTTTGCCTTGCAAGCAGCCGATCAGGACCAAAGGTGGTTGGTTCAAATCCTGGTGTCCCATATGGTCCCCCATGCCTGCCAGGAGCTATTTCTGAGCAGACAGCCAGGAGTAACCCCTGAGCATCGCCGGGTGTGGCCCAAAAACCAAAATAAATAAATAAATTAGGAGCAATGCCCAAATTATTTTGAATATTCCATATAATTAGAAAATTTATAATTCTAGAGCATCTTCACCAAAGACAAAATGTTATGAATGAATATTAATGTAGCTTATATCTGTATTCTTCTGTATTTCCACTTTAGCTCACATACTCTAGGCTGTCACAAAGAATGTGAACCACATTTTATTGAAACATGGATACTGAGATAATTTTCTTCTGAAACTCTTTTCTCTATACTCTACAAAGCATCTTTCTTCTGAAAAAAAAAGTACATTTCATTTTCTATCTTCATAAATACTGATGTCTCATCTTACAAGTCTTTTTAATGTACTCTTCTTTTATTGTAGAGATTTTTTTTTAATTTATCAAATTTTCTCAGTTGATCGAATTATTTTCTCAGTAAACATTCCCACCTGTAATATCTCAGCAGAAAAATAAATATTTCCATGGGATTAGAAAAATATTCCAAGATTCTTGTTAATTTGAATCCTAGCTCAAATTAATTAAAGCAAATGTTTAAACTCTCACCTTTAACATACAGACCTTACACTAATTTCCAAAAATCCTTTTAAGTTCTCATCATCTATTCTTCAAAGCTTCCCTCAATGTTTGATTATTCCCATATCTTTTTTTTTTCTGTCACCATATACTTTATTGAGCAATTCACAAAGACTACCACAGAATTCACAAAGACTACCACAGAATTTTTTTTAATGCATAATTTTTTTTTATTTAAACACCTTGATTACATACATGATTGTGTTTGGGTTTCAGTCATAAAAGGAACACCACCCATCACCAGTGCAACATTCCCATCACCCAAGTCCCAAATCTCCCTCCTCCCCACCCAACCCCCGCCTGTACCCTAAACAGGCTCTACATTTCCCTCATACATTCTCAATATTAGGACAGTTCAAAATGTAGTTATTTCTCTAACTAAACTCATCACTCTTTGTGGTGAGCTTCCTGAGGTGAGCTGGAACTTCCAGCTCTTTTCTCTTTTGTGTCTGAAAATTATTATTACCAGGGTGTCTTTCATTTTTCTTAAAACCCATAGATGAGTGAGACCATTCTGCGTTTTTCTCTCTCTCTCTGACTTATTTCACTCAGCATAATAGATTCCATGTACATCCATGTATAGGAAAATTTCATGACTTCATCTCTCCTGACAGCTGCATAATATTCCATTGTGTATATGTACCACAGTTTCTTTAGCCATTCGTCTGTTGAAGGGCATCTTGGTTGTTTCCAGAGTCTTGCTATGGTAAATAGAGCTGCAATGAATATAGGTGTAAGGAAGGGGTTTTTGTATTGTATTTTTGTGTTCCTAGGGTATATTCCTAGGAGTGGTATAGCTGGATCGTATGGGAGCTCAATTTCCAGTTTTTGGAGGAATCTCCATATCGCTTTCCATAAAGGTTGAACTAGACAGCATTCCCACCAGCAGTGGATAAGAGTTCCTTTCTCTCCACATCCCCGCCAACACTGTTTATTCTCATTCTTTGTGATGTGTGCCATTCTCTGGGGTGTGAGGTGGTATCTCATCGTTGTTTTGATTTGCATCTCCCTGATGATTAGTGATGTGGAACATTTTTTCATGTGTCTTTTGGCCATGCGTATTTCTTCTTTGTCAAAGTGTCTGTTCATTTCTTCTCCCCATTTTTTGATGGGGTTAGATGTTTTTTTCTTGTAAAGTTCTGTCAGTGCCTTGTATATTTTGGAGATTAGCCCCTTATCTGATGGGTATTGGGTGAATAGTTTCTCCCACTCAGTGGGTGGCTCTTGTATCCTGGGCACTATTTCCTTTGAGGTGCAGAAGCTTCTCAGCTTAATATATTCCCATCTGTTAATCTCTGCTTTCACTTGCTTGGAGAGTGCAGTTTCCTCCTTGAAGATGCCTGTAATGTCCTGTAGTGTTTTGCCTATGTGCTGTTCTATATATCTTATGGTTTTGGGGCTGATATCGAGGTCTTTAATCCATTTGGATTTTACCTTTGTACATGATGTTAGCTGGGGGTCTAAGTTTAATTTTTTGCAAGTGGCTATCCAATTGTGCCAACACCACTTGTTGAAGAGGCTTTCCCTGCTCCATTTAGGATTTCCTGCTCCTTTATCAAAAATTAGATGGTTGTATCTCTGGGGAACATTTTCTGAGTATTCAAGCCTATTCCACTGATCTGAGGACCTATCTTTATTCCAATACCATGCTGTTTTGATAACTGTTGCTTTGTAGTACAGTTTAAAGTTGGGAAAAGTAATTCCTCCCATATTCTTTTTCCCAATGATTGCTTTAGCTATTCGAGGGTGTTTATTGTTCCAAATGAATTTCAAAAGTGTCTGATCCACTTCTTTGAAGAATGTCATGGGTATCTTTAGAGGGATGGCATTAAATCTGTATAATGCCTTGGGGAGTATTGACATTTTGATGATGTTAATCCTGCCAATCCATGAGCAGGGTATGTGTTTCCATTTCCGTGTGTCCTCTCTTATTTCTTGGAGCAGAGTTTTATAGTTTTCTTTGTATAGGTCCTTCACATATTTAGTCAAGTTGATTCCAAGATATTTGAGTTTGTGTGGTACTATTGTGAATGGGGTTGTTTTCTTAATGTCCATTTCATCCTTATTACTATTGGTATATAGAAAGGCCATGGATTTTTGTGTGTTAATTTTGTAGCATGCCACCTTGCTATATGAGTCTATTGTTTCTAGAAGCTTTTTGATCGAGTCTTTAGGGTTTTCTAAGTAGAGTATCATGTCATCTGCAAACAGTGAGAGCTTGACTTCTTCCTTTCCTATCTGGATTCCCTTGATATCCTTTTCTTGCCTAATCGCTATAGCAAGTACTTCCAGTGCTATGTTGAATAGGAGTGGTGAGAGAGGACAGCCTTGTCTTGAGCCAGAATTTAGAGGGAAGGCTTTCAGTTTTTCTCCATTGAGGATAATATTTGCCACTGACTTGTGGTAGATGGCCTTCACTATATTGAGAAAGGTTCCCTCCATTCCCATCTTGCTGAGAGTTTTGATCAAGAATGGGTGTTGGACCTTATCAAATGCTTTCTCTGCATCTATTGATATGATCATGTGGTTTTTATTTTTCTTGTTATTGATGTTGTGTATTATGTTGATAGATTTACGGATGTTAAACCAGCCTTGCATTCCTGGGATGAAACCTACTTGATCGTAGTGGATGATCTTCTTAATGAGGCATTGAATCCTATTTGCCAGGATTTTGTTGAGGATCTTTGCATCTGCATTCATCAGTGATATTGGTCTGTAATTTTCTTTTTTGGTAGCGTCTCTGTCTGGTTTAGGTATCAAGGTGATGTTGGCTTCATAAAAGCTATTTGGAAGTGTTTCTGTTTGTTCAATTTCATGAAAGAGTCTTGCCAAGATTGGCAGTAGTTCCTCTTGGAAAGTTTGATAGAATTCATTAGTGAATCCATCTGGACCTGGGCTTTTGTTTTTCGGCAGACATTTGATTACTGTTTTAATTTCATCAATGGTGATGGGGGTGTTTAGATATGCTACATCCTCTTCCTTCAACCGTGGAAGATTATAAGAGTCCAAGAATTTATCCATTTCTTCCAGGTTCTCATTTTTAGTGGCGTAGAGTTTTTCAAAGTAGTTTCTGATTACCCTTTGAATCTCTGTCATATCAGTAGTGATCTCTCCTTTTTCATTCCTGATACGAGTTATCAAGTTTCTCTCTCTCTCTTTCTTTGTTAGGTTTGCCAGTGGTCTATCAATCTTGTTTATTTTTTCAAAGAACCAACTTCTGCTTTCGTTGATCTTTCGGATTGTTTTTTGAGTTTCCACTTCGTTGATTTCTGCTCTCAGCTTTGTTATTTCCTTCTGTCTTCCTATTCTTGGGTCCTTTTGTTGAGCATTTTCTAGTTCTATTAGCTGTGTCATTAAGCTACTCAGGTAAGCTCCTTCTTCCTTCCTGATGTGTGCTTGCAAAGCTATAAATTTTCCTCTCAGTACTGCTTTTGCTGTGTCCCATAGGTTCTGAGAGTTTGTGTCTTTATTGTCATTTGTTTCCAGGAACCTTTTTATTTCCTCCTTGATTTCATCTCGGACCCACTGGTTATTGAGCATGAGGCTGTTTAACTTCCAGGTGTTAAAGTATTTCTTCTGAGTCCCTTTGGAGTTCACAAATAATTTCAGAGCCTTGTGGTCAGCGAAGGTAGTCTGCAAAATTTCTATCCTCTTGATCTTATGGAGGTATGTTTTATGTGCCAGCATGTAGTCTATCCTGGAGAATGTCCCATGTACATTGGAGAAGAATGTGTATCCAGGTTTCTGGGGATGGAGTGTCCTATATATATCCACTAGGCCTCTTTCTTCCATTTCTCTCCTCAGGTCTAGTATATTCTTGTTGGGTTTCAGTCTGCTTGACCTGTCCAGTGTTGACAAAGCCGTGTTAAGGTCCCCTACAATTATTGTGTTGTTGTTGATATTATTTTTCAGATTTGTCAACAGTTGTATTAAATATTTTGCTGGCCCCTCATTCGGTGCATATATGTTTAGGAGAGTGAATTCTTCCTGCTCTACGTACCCCTTGATTAATATAAAATGTCCGTCTTTGTCCCTTACAACCTTCCTGAGTATAAAGTTTGCATTATCTGATATTAGTATGGCCACTCCAGCTTTTTTATGGGTGTTGTTTGCTTGGATAACTTTTCTCCAGCCTTTTATTTTGAGTCTATGTTTGTTCTGACTATTCAGGTGCGTTTCTTGTAGGCAGCAGAAGGTTGGATTGAGTTTTTTGATCCATTTAGCCACTCTGTGTCTCTTAACTGGTGCATTTAGTCCATTGACGTTGAGAGAAAGAATTGTCCTGGGATTTAACGCCATCTTTATTTCAAAATTTGGTGTGTCTTTTGGGTAGTCTTGTCTTAGATTAGGTCTTTCAGTTTTTCTCTTAAGACTGGTTTTGTGTCTGTGAAGTTTCTGAGCTGTTTTTTGTCTGTGAAACCATGTATTCTTCCATCAAACCGGAAAGTGAGTTTTGCTGGGTATAGTATTCTGGGTGAAGCATTCATTTCATTCAGTCTTGTCACAATATCCCACCACTGCTTTCTGGCATTGAGCGTTTCTGGTGACAGGTCTGCTGTAAATCTCAGGGAAGCTTGCTTGAACATGATTTCCCCTTTTGATCTTGCTGTTTTCAGAATTCTGTCTCTATCTGTGGGATTTGTCATTGTGACTAGGATGTGTCTTGGGGTGGTTTTTCTGGGGTCTCTTTTGGTTGGTACTCTTCGGGCATGCAGGATTTGATCACATATATTCTTTAGCTCTGGGAGTTTCTCTTTAATGATGTTCTTGACCATTGATTCTTCCTGGAAATTTTCTTCCTGGGTCTCTGGGACTCCAATGATTCTTAAGTTGTTTCTGTTGATCTTATCATAGACTTCTATTTTCGTCTGTTCCCATTCTTTGACTAATTTTTCCATTGTCTGCTCATTTGCTTTAAGTTTTTTGTCCAATCTCTCCTGCTGTATGGAATTGTTATGTATCTCATCTTCCACAGCACCAAGTCTATTCTCAGCTTCTGATACCCTGTCCCAGAGCTTATCCATTTTGTCATTCACTTCGTTTACTGACTTTTTCAGTCCTGTTAGTTGACATGTTATTTCAGTTTGGAGTTTTGTCATTTCTGCCTTCATATTTTCTTGGTTCTTATTAGTGTTCTGTTCAACTCGATCCATGGTTTCTTGGAGTCTGTTGAGCACCTTCCATATTGCTAGTCTAAAGTCCTTATCTGAGAGGTTGATTAGTTGTTCAGTCATTATCTGGTCCTCAGAATTGTCATCTTCATTCTCTATGTCTGATGCTGGCCTGCGTTGTTTCCCCATTGTCACACTTGTATTGTGGGTTTTTCTACGTGTTGTGGTGGTATTCATTGTCTATATGATGTAGGCAGCACACTCCTCTGGCTCCTCCCTTTCTGGATGGGCTGACTTGCCTCTAAGGGAGGGGAGTCCTCCGTGGATGAAGCCTCACACCGGGTCAAATCTTAGGCCCGAGCATGCAACAGAGAAGACAGTCCAGAGAGAAATGTTTGCTTCTGTGATATAGCGCCGTTCTTAGTGTGATTTTTCCTTCTTGTTGCAATGGAGTTCTTTCCTTAGAAAGAGTGCACGGCCGCGTAGCGAAGCGGAGCGGCCGTGCTCCTCTGAGCCTCTTTTTGCCCCACTCGCAAGAGTTTCACGCAAGAGGACAGTAGACAGACATAGACAGGTCACACTCACAGTCTTTCACAGCTGAGCCCCACTGGGCCGGTGTACTTTCGCGGATTTTCCCCGCCTGGTGTCACACACAGGGAGCCAGCTTTTGCAAAGGTTAGCCGGTTTTTATGCTCTGAAGTCCCTCCCTGAAAATGGCGTCTGGGCGAGTGAGGTTTCTGGAGGCTCTTTTTGCCCCACTTGCAAGAGTTTCACGCAAGAGGACAGTAGACAGACATGGACAGGTCACACTCACAGTCTTTCACAGCTGAGCCCCACTGGGCCGGTGTACTTTCGCGGATTTTCCCCGCCTGGTGTCACACACAGGGAGCCAGCTTTTGCAAAGGTTAGCCGGTTTTTATGCTCTGAAGTCCCTCCCTGAAAATGGCGTCTGGGCGAGCGAGGTTTCTGGAGGCTCTTTTTGCCCCACTCGCAAGAGTTTCACGCAAGAGGACAGTAGACAGACATAGACAGGTCACACTCACAGTCTTTCACAGCTGAGCCCCACTGGGCCGGTGTACTTTCCTATTCCCATATCTTAACTGTATTATCCAATATCCAAAAAAAGCACTAAGAGAATGGTTAAAAAGAAAAAGAAAGAAAATCCTCCACCCGTGCTTGCTGGCCATATTCTTATTTGGAAACTTCTTCAACATTACTTATGCTCACATTTCCATTTTAGATGTATTAATATATTTCTTTGAAACAATACTTCAGTCATCACATATCCTCAACTATTTTGCTGAAATATGACTTATGTTATTCATTATTGAATCACAATCTATGCTCAATTCACTGGGAAATATAAGTCACATTTTTATTTGAGATGAAAATGCATACAGAAGTGATTTTCTCAGTTATACTATTTCTTCCACTGTCAACTGCCAAAAATGATAGGCAAATTTTTTTGTTTTAGATCAATAGTCCTAGTCTAATATCTCCGTCACTGACTAAACAAATCCAGTGTTAGGAGCCAGAGAGATGGCACAGCAGTAGGACATTTGCCTTGCATGTGGCCAATCCAGACTTAGGTAGGTTTGTTCCCCAGCATCTTTTATGGTCCCCAAGCTTGCCATGAGCAATTTCTGGGTGCAAAACCAGGAGTAACTCCTGAGCATTGTTGTATGTGAACCAAAACCAAAACCAAAAAAAAGAAAAGAAAAGAAAGAAATTAATCCAGTGTCATTCTTCCATATCACAGATTCTGCTTATGAATAAAGAAGTTAGAACAGCAGAGTTGGACTTTCTTCTTCGATCTTCAGTACAGACAGGCATCACCAGTCCATTAGAGTTCTTATCCCATCAAGCTTGGGGTAATATTAAGGTAAGTAGAAAAGACTTTTACAGAAAAATCTAATTTTTAGTCTCAACTTCTTCACTGACACTTTTCCCTATAAAGTCAGCAGGTTCTCAAGTTGGGTTGGAGCACAGAGCAATGTTGAACCTGGGTGCATTTCTTTGCCTGCATCCCTGAAAGAGAATTATTTCTCTCTGGACTTTTTGGGAATGAGTGACAGAATAATCAGACCTGATGTAAGGGCATTTCTTCCAGGATGTGGGGAAGCAGCAAGATCCTCTGGGCATCCCTCATTCAACTAGGCTGCCATTTGCCTGCTGGGGCTTGGTTTAGCAATGCATCCTCTACAATTCTGTGAGATAGATATATGCTGGGGTTCTGTTTGGGAATCTGCATGTGAAGGTTAACAGGTTATTTAAAGCAGAGAATAGATTCCTGCTTAACATTTTCTTAAGCACTTTGGTTTTTTTAATTTTTCTTTATTGTGAAACTCATTTGTACAGTATTGATCACAGTACATATATCATTTCAAGAGCACACTCATCACTAGAGTACTCACTTTCCTCCACCAATATGCCAAAGCACTTTCAAACCTTCGACTTTTGCAATTTCAGCTCTTTGGGTCAACTCTTCAGTTCTATTTTCTTTGGGCCTTTGTTAAGGATCTTTACATCAATGTTCATTGGAATACTGGTCTATAGCAGTGTCTACCTAATTTTGGTACTAAGTAAAATTGGTTTCATAGGAATATTTAAGGGCATGAAGTTCTGTTTCTTAAATATTTAGGAAGAGCTTGAGGAGTATGAGCATTAAGGATTCTTAGAACTTCTTAGAAAATCCTTGTGGATCTGGGATTTTTTTCCTGGGGAAATTGGAGTTACTTTTATTTTAATTTATTTACAAAAGATTGTTCTTCAGGTTTTCTGTTTCTTCTTTATTTAGTCTTTCAAGTTGATAGGATTTTATAAATTAATCTATTTCTTTTAGATTTCTCAATTAGGTGGCAAAAATTGTTTATAGTAACCTCTTATCTATATTTTCTAGCATAGTAGTTTACATTTCTCCTTGTCATCTATGATCCTATTTAAAGAGTTTTCTCTCTGTCTTGGTATGAGTTTGTTAGTTTTGCTTATTTTTTCAACAAATCAACTCTTAGTTTTATTGACACTTTGTATTTGTATTTTTTTTCTGCTCTAATTTTTATCATCTCCTCCATTTCTTGTGATTTATCTATAGTTCTTTTTCTACTTTCTGTAACTGTGAGGTTACATAATATGATCATTTCTTTCTTCCTGATGTGAACCAGAATATCTCCTCCCCTTGATTTTGCTGTAACCCTTAGGCTATAGTAGTCATTATCTTCATTCTAGTTCATTTCAAAGAAATTTATTATTTTTTTTTGATTTTATTTTTATTTTGTAATAACATTAATAAATTTTACATTGCTAAGTTTTCAAATATTTAACCTTTTTTCAACCATTTTAAACTGTTCTTCATTGTCTTTTTTGTAACTGTTTTCTACACTGTGGACTTGTGGTCTGAGAAAAATTTTTGTGTTTGTGATTTTGTAGGTGTTTGAATTGTGTTCCATCATGTTATCTATTCTAGAAAATGTCCTGTTTTACAGGAGATGAATGTGAATTTAAATTAGTGGAAAGGACAGAGGGTTCTGAATATGTCTATTAAAGTGATTTTTCTAGTTCATTTAATGCTCTTGATTAATTATTGATGTTTTTCTTGTTAATCTGTCTAGATATGAGTTAATTATTGAAGTCACCTTCATTCATCATTGTACGATTAATTTTCTATGTCTCAGATTTGTTAGAAGTTATTTGTAAATGTTGCTGTCTTTTAATTTGACAGTGTGTGGCTGAATTTAAATCCCTATGATTTATTTAACCTTTAATTAATATGTAATAGTCTTCCCTATCTATTATTCACTTTTTTAGTTTTAATTATATTTGGTCTAAATCAGCATGGAATTTCTGCCTTTATTTTCTTATATTATCCTGTATGACTGTCTTCCAGGCATTTTCTCTGAACTTGTGTTTATTATGAGAGTCCATGAGTGTCTTTGGTAAGAAATGTAACTTTGAATTTTGTTTTTGATTTATCCTGCTACTCTGTCATATTCTGGGAGACTATAATTCATTGGCATTTATAGAAATTATTGTTATGAAGGTATATGATTCCATGTCTTTCTATAGTTTGGTTGCTTATGCTATTTGATATTTCATTTATATAGTTGGATGGCTGGGTTTCATTAAAACCAGTTTCAACTGCTGTTTGTTTTAAAAACATTTTTATCTCTTCGAAACTGAGGGACAAAGCTGTGAGGTAGAGGATTCTTAGTTGGAAGATCTTTCCAAATGAGATTTTATATGTTTTAGGGCCAGAGAGATAGCACAGTGGCGTTTGCCTTCAAGCAGCCAATTCAGGACCTAAGGTGGTTGGTTCAAATCCCAGAGTCCCATCTGGTCCCCTGTGCCTGCCAGGAGCTATTTCTGAGCAGAGAGCAGGAGTAACCCCTGAGCACCACTGGGTGTGGCCCAAAAACCAAAAACCAAAAAAAAAAAAATTTTATGTTTTAAAGTCATATTATTTTTTAATTAATAAATTAATTAAAAACTATTTTTCATTTTTAAATTAAAATATTTTTAAGGTGGGTGAAAATATTTTTTAATTTTTATTTTGACCAAAGTGGATTACAAATCATTCCCAGTCATTTTTTAGGTTCATAGTGACATTGAATCAGGGTCACTC
This sequence comes from Suncus etruscus, assembly GCF_024139225.1. Classification (NCBI taxonomy): domain Eukaryota; kingdom Metazoa; phylum Chordata; class Mammalia; order Eulipotyphla; family Soricidae; genus Suncus; species Suncus etruscus. Next base: position 90,673,370 of record NC_064854.1, read on the forward strand.
CCACCACCAATGTTGTCCTCCCTCCACCCCTGTTCCCAGCATGCATCCCACATACCCCTCCATTACCACCCAGGTTGCTAGTATAAGTGGTCCCCTTTGTGTCTATCATGTCTTATCGTCTGATCATTTTTTTTTATTTCTACTTATTGTTCATATGACTGTCTGGTCTTAGTACCCTCCATTATTTCCCCCTCAATTTGTGAGGCGAAATAAGATGATTCAAATTATGTGGTTCTGTTTGAAGAAAAGAAAAAAAAATAAAATAAAATGGGGCAAAAATCAAACAAGCAAAGAATGGGAGGAGTCCTTCTAGAGGCTATAAATATCAGCTTAAGAGAAGAAAGGGAAAAAGGGAGAAACCTAACAATAATACTAAAAGAAAAGCTGGAGAAATAGCATGGAGGTAAAAGCATTTGCCGTGCATGCAGAAGGTTCAAATCCCGGCATCCCACATGGTCCCCTGAACCTGCCAGGGGCGATTTCTGAGCATAGAGCCAGGAGTAACCTCTAAGTGCGGGATGTGACCCAAAAACCAAAAAAAAAAAAAAAAACTCTACAAGTACCACAGCAATAAAGATACCAAACACACAATAACCACAGTCTTGAAATAAAAAATAAAAAGGCACATACCAAAAGAGGAAACCCATGGAAAAAAAAAAAAAAGAAACAAACAACAATAGCAAAATAAAAAAAAGTTAATTTGTGCTTCTCTCTCTTTTTTTTTCTTGCAGAAGCACAATAAATATTAGGGAAATTAGAAAGGGAGTTCCGTTGGCCTAAGAGATAAAGGGTTTCTCCCTGCCTTGAAGTATACTGTCATGGGAATAACTACAGACTCCAGATATGTTCTTTTACTCTCCCCTTAGACCTTTGGTGGTGTCTGGAAACTTTCCTCTCCATTATGGATGATAAAATTCTGCCTCTGAAGCTAGAGATTTCGATATTTATACTGGTCAAAGGATGGAGCCTAGGTGGAGTCTCTCTTTATGGTTCTAGAAGTTTTGTTCCATCATTGTTGTTTTAATCAGTCTTCTGTAGTTGGTTTTTGCCCTGATCCTAGGATGAAGCATAGAAAAGAATCTTTCCTAATGTTTCCAGAAGATCTTCTCGGTTGCAGTTGTCTCATTCAGACCTCTGGAGTTAGAGATCTAGGTTGATCATAGGCCAAGGGTCTAGACTAGTGTCTTTTTTCATTGGTCCCAGGATAAGTTCTGCCCAGTCATGGTTATCACAGTCAGTCTTCTGTAGATATTGAAGTTGGCTTTTGTACCAATAAAAAATGACATGTCTTCTGAATTCATCTTAACTTTAGGAGGTGAGGTAAGACAACCTGCTCTTGGTCCAAGTTGTTGCCATTTCCTCATTATGAGTATGTCATATCAAAACCTGAGTGTTTTGGTGTCAGAGCAGAATTAAGAATGTCCCAGAAGAAGTTTGGTTCCTGGAGCTGTTGCAGAGAGCTGTGTCAGTTCTATGACTGAGATCTAGGGTTCAGGGTTGGACGGACCCTGTCAAATCACATGAAGTCTAAATTAGGAACACATGACATGTTCAAGGTGGGAGGTACCCCTGTATTGTAAAGTATATGAGTTCCTATCTATAGTAGATAAGAGCTTGTTTCGATATGTAAAATTTCCCCTTTTGTAGTATGCCTTTGCAAGAAGAAATGGTGGTATATTATATTGCTGGTGCATTGAGGGGTGAGAGTGTCAGGCTCCATCATCTGTGACCTGGTTTTGACCTGTGCTATTATTCTCAGCAAGACTTTTTTTGTAGGTTTTTGTATCTAGCAGAATCAAAACAGGTGGAGTTAAGGAAGAAGAGAAAGCAGAAACAAGACAACATATATGTATATGTATATGTATATGTATATGTATATGTATATACTCACATATATATAAAGGAAATAATAAATAAAAATAAGTTTAAAAATACTAAGGGAACAAAGTGATTACTACCTAACATTTGGGGATAAACGAGTTAAAAGGTAGTATTATATAGGTCTTAAACTTATAAAGGAAATATAGTCTTACCCATTGTCTTTTGAGATTTTCTTGTGGGGGGTGGAATCCAGAGCACATTATCATCACGCACCATGATCTAGTTGAGAGTGAGAAACGATTGCGGCAGAAAGGACTCAGGTAGAGTTCTTGCAATAGGTAACCTTCTGGAGCTGAGTTCAGTATCAAACAACAGTCCACATTTGGGGGGGGGGAAGAAGGAGGGACACAGAACATGAGTCAGCAGGGGTCTTGGTTGTAGATTCTTGCTGGGTGACAAGATGTGGGGCTGGGTGGGAATCCATTCGCTTGGGAGCTGGGGCTTATTGGGGCAGGAGGTCGGTCTTGATACCTGATGGGTAAAGAACTGAGGGTAAAAAGCATTAATAAGGAGGAATATTGGGTTGGAAATGTGGGGTGAGGGGATGATAGGATTTCTGAATGTGGGGCAGAGAGATAGTTTATAGGAGTGGCTATATACATTATAGGCATAGAATGTTTACAATTTAGGTTTGGCTCTCATAGAGGAGTCCTCTTTCTATGTACTCATGCGCACATAAAAACATACAATACTGATCTGTTCTTAAGCTGTTGTTAGAGGTCGGACCCTAATAGGATGTGTCTGAGCTCCTAGAACTGATTGAATAAAGATAAATAATTAGCTTGGGTATATCTTAAGAAACAGAGAAAGAAAGAGCTTAAGAACAAAAAAATAGATAAATATAGTAAAAATTAGGTTAAAAATTAATAAATCAAGATGATGATAAAGAAGAGGTAGAAGAAGAAAGGTGAGAAAGAAAAAAGTAGTGAGAAGAAAGAAGAAAGGAGAGAGAAAAGAAATGTTAATTTGACCAAACATGTTCAATGAGTAGTAGGTTCTGTAATATAAGTCTGTGATTTGCAGTTAATTGTCTCAGTAGTCTGGATGGTCACATGCGTTAGGTCCTAATAGAGGCTATAAACCAGAGAAAAGGGGTATATTGGAGTGTTTCATCTAGACATTTTCATAATGCAATCTGAATATGTTATCTAGAGTGACTGAGCACCAAGGTATCAAATTAGGGTATCCACCCTTTGTATCCAAGAATCTCTATGGACAAAGGAGCTGAGAGGTTATTTTAAATCTAGTAATATTAAGACATTAAAATACATTGTTATGAAAAGTTTCCGCTGGAGTCTCTGGCTTCCAATCATATTCTTCACCTGTAACCTTGTATAAGATCCCTAAGACATTATTATAGGCCTTTGCAGTAAAAGGCTGATTACATACCTGCTTGCTCGCTTGGAGTTTCTACCCTATTAGACCGTTGTAATTGTTCCTGGAGTATTAAATGTATATATGGTGTTTATTCTAAGTACCTCAGAAGAGTGCTATCATTCTGTGTTTATCATTCATCTTCTGGCTTACTTCATTTAACATAACATTTTGTAAATCAATCCATGTTGCTGCAAAGTCTACGATTGTATCATTTCTAATTGTTATGTAGTATTCCAATGTGTATAAATACCACATCTTCATGATCCACTCATCTATTATTGAACATGGAGGCTGGTTCCAAATCTTGGCTATTGTGCTGTGATAAATAATAGAGTGCACACATACTTTGGAATGAATGTTCTTCCAACTTGGGGATAAATTACCAGGAGAGCAATTGATGGGTCATATGGCAGCTCAATTCTGAGTTTACAGAGCACTCTCCACACTGTTTTCCATAGGGGTTGAACCATCAGTGTTCCCACCAGCATTACTATATCCCCACCTGTAGAGATTATTCCTGTTATTTTTCATGTGAGCCATCCTCACTGGTATAAGGTGGTACCTCATTGTCTTGATTTGGATTTCCCTAATGATGTGTGAAGGTGAGCTTGTTTACATGTGTCTGTTGACCATCTTTCATTCTTCCTCAGAGAAGTGTTTATTCATTTCTTCTCCCCATTTTTCTATGGCTTTATTAGATTTTTGAAGCTCATCTTTCTGAGTGCTTTGCATATCCTAGATAGTCCTTTATCTGACGTGTTGAATACAAAAAAATTTTCCCATTCCGTTAACTGTCTTCTAGTATTACGTAGGGTTTCTTTTGCAATGCAGAAACTTTTTAGTTTGATGTATTCCCATTTATTTGGATTTGGTGCTAAAGTTCTTGCCATTATCATTCTATCCTCAAAGACTTTTTGATATATATAGGCCTTTGAGTGTTCTGCTTATTTTTCCTCAATAAACTTTATGAGTTTGGGTCTGATTTCAAGGTCTTTAAACCATTTTGAGTTGACATTTGTGTTAGGTGTGAGGTATGGACCAATTTTTAATTTCTTACAGATGGTTATTCAGTTGTCCAACACCATTTGTTGAAGAGACTGTCTTTGTTCCATTTCAAGTTCTTGGCTCTTTGTCAAATATTAGTTGGCTGTATATTTGGAGGTTTATCTCTGGATATTCTGTTCTACTGAGACTCTATCTTTGTTCCAGTACCCTGCTGTTTTGATCACTATGCATTTATAGTAAAGCTTCAGGTTAGGTAAAGAAATGCCACCTAGCTTCTTGTTTTTCAGTATGTATTTGGATACCCTGGGTCTTTTGTGGTTCAAGTTGAATTTTATTGATTATTCTAAATCCTTAAAAAAAATGATGTCTGAATTTGGATAGGGATTGCATTGCATCTATATAGAAATTTAGGTAAGAGTCATTTTGACTATGTTGATTCTACCTACCCATGAGCAGGGGATGCTCTTTCATTTCCTTACGTCCTCTTCAATTTCTTTCTGGAGTGTTTTGAAGTTTTTATGGTATAGGTCCTTCACTTCTCTTGTAAGGTTGATACCTAGGTACTTGATATTTTTGGATACTATTTTAAATGAAATTGTCTCCTTAATCTTTCTCCTCTACTATGCTATTTGCATAGAGTAACACTGCTATCTTTTTAGTATTGACTTTGAATCTAGCCACTTTGCTGTATTGTTAATTGTTTCTAGGAGTTTTACTATGGTCTCTTTAGGGTTTTCAATGTATATCATCATATCATCTGCAAAAAGAGATAGTTTGAGTTCTTCTTTTCCTATTTGGATTCCTTTGATTCCCTTCTCATGTCTGATTGCTATTGGTAGAACTTCCAAAACTATATTGAATAAAAGTGGAGAGAGTGGACAGCCTTGCCTAGTTCCTGACCTTAGTGGAAACGCTTTCAGTTTTACACCATTTAGGGTAATGTTAGCTGTGGCCTTTTCATAAATAGCTGTAACTATCTTGAGGAAGGTTCCTTCCAGCCCTGCTTTGCTGAGTGTTTTTATCATAAATGGTGTTGGACTTTGTCAAATCCCTTCTCTGCATCTATTGATATAATCATCTGATTTTTGTCTTTCTTGTTGTTGATGTGGTGTTTGATGTTGATTGATTTGCGTATGTTGAACCATCCTTGCATCCTTGGTATGAAATCCACTTGGTCATGGTGTATAATCTTTTTGATGTAGTGCTGAATTCAATTTGCTAAGATTTTGTTGAGGATTTTTGCATCTATGTTAATTAGTGAGATTAGTTTTCTTTGTTGGCAGTATCTTTGCCATCTTTGTGAATGAGTGTGATATTAGTCTCATAAAAGGAATTAGAAAGTATTCCTGTCTTTTCAATGGTTTGGAAGAGTCTGTGGATCAGTGGTAGTAATTCTTCTCGAAATAGAATTGATAGAATTCACCTGTAAAATCATCTGGACCTAGACTTTGAATTTGGGGGAATTTTTAATTACTGATTCCATTTCCTCAGATGTGATTGGCCTGTTTAGGCTTTCTACATCCTCCTTATCCAGTCTTGGAAGATGATACCTTTCCAGAAATCTATTGGTTTCTTCTGGATTTTCTTTTTTGGTATAAACCAGAGAAGTTGTTATTTTATGACAGTTTTGGAATTTGGAAGTCTTTGAGAAGAGTTCAGTTTAAAACATGGTGGGATTTAGGTGAGAGCTCTCTTCCTGTCCTATGGCCTTTAGGCTGTGTGGTGGCTCAGGGTATGTTGAGGGAGAACAAACTGAATTTCTCCAAGCTCCCTTCCTTATCACAAACCTGATTCCCTCATCTAAGTTAGAACTTCCTATATTTTTCTGTTCGTTACCTATTTTGTCCCCAATAATATTTATGTTACCCTGGGAATATAAAATAAGCATAAAATCAAATTTTTATCATAACTTTATTTTGAACCAAAACTTTTGGGGCCCTTGTATTCAGTTTCATGGAACAAAATTACAATTAAAAAGTTAGTACTAAGCTTCAAATACTGAGGTGATCAGGATCTAGTTGTTAGGGCACTTGCCTTTCATGTAGCTAACCTTGGCCTGATCCCACTACCACATATGGTACCCAGACAACTGCCAGGATTGGTCTCTGGACACAGAGCCAGAGAAAGCCCTGAGTACTGTCTGGTTGGGCCAATTGCCCCTCCCTCTTCTGTAATTCTTACATAACTAAGATGTTAAAGGTTCTATCTTCAAAGATACCAATGGTCCCATCATATTTGGGTGATTTGTGAGCACATCGTTCTGTGTATTGGAAACACCTGTGCTCCTTTGATAATATTTTTCTTTTATCAACTAAAAATAGATTCTCAATTACAGTTCCAATTTCCTTGCTTGTGATTGGTCTATTTTGGCTATCTACTTTCTTTTCATTCAGTTTTGGGGCATTGCATGTTTCCAAATATCTAACCATTGATTGGTATTTCTATACCTTAACAGAATAAAGTGTTTATAGAAATCTCTTGTGTTGTCTCAAAGGTTCTGTTGTAATTTCACCCTTCATTTATAATATGATTTATTAAGAACTTTCTTTGTTTTCCCTCATGATTCTTACTAAAAGTTTGCCTATCTTGTTTATTAGTTAAAAGACCATCTCCTAAAAAAAAAAAATCTTTTGGTTTCACTGATACTTTAAATTTTTTAGTTTCTATATTGTTGTTTTCTACTCTGAATTTTATTATTTCTTTTCCTCTGTGTTTGGTGTTCTGTTGTGAATTTTCCAGATATTTTAGTGTGCTTTAGGTTGTTGACTTATCTTTTTTATTCCTTGTGCATAACAGTATTGTTATTAGTTTCCCCTTTTTACTGCTTTTGCTGTATCCCATAGATTTTTGGTAACTTGTCTCTTCATTATAAATAATCTCAAGGAATCTTAATTTTTTCTTGTTCTTCTCTTTGATCCAGCTGTTATTAAGCAATATATTGTTTAGTCTTGAGATGTTGGAGTTTCTCCATGTCATTTTAATTTCTAACATTTAGCATTGTGGTCTAACACAATGTTTGCTGTAATTCTTATATTAGTGAATTTATATTAGACTTAAATTATAAAATGTGATCTTTTCTAGAAAATGTTCCCCCAACTACAATCATGTCTGTAATCATGGAGCTTAAAGATATTTAAAAAAATAAATAAAAATAAAAGAGAGTCAGATAAAAAGAGAGCAAGAAGCCAGATGAGAATACTAAAGGCAGGAATGAAATTTAATTTGAAACAACAATGGAAACAGCAGTTTAGATTGAACAGGTATGCAACCAACCTCAAACTACAAAGGTCTATAATAATATCCTAATGTATTTATCTACATAAATAGGTGCAGAATATTATTGGAAGCCAGGGACATCAGCTTCAGTGATTACTGACAAAATGTTTTAATGCCTTAATTTTACCAGGTATAAAATGACCTTTCAGCTTCTTTTTCCACAGTGATTCTTGGAAACAAAGGGTGGACACCATAATTTTATGCTTCGGTGCTCAATCATACAAGTTACCATGCTCATTATGACAATGTCTTGATAAAATACTCCAATTTACCCATTTCCTTTTGTTTATGTCTTCTATTAGGACATAAAGCATATGATCATTCAGACCACTGAAACAGTCAATGGCACACCACAAATTTATGTTACAGGTCCCACTCATCAAATATGTTTTTGCAAATCACCATTTTCTTTTTCTCTCTTTTTTCCCTACTTCTTTCCTACTCTCCTTTCTTATCCTTTCCTTCTCTCCTTTTTCTTTTTCTTCTTCTTCTTCCTCCTCTTCTTCTTTTCTTCTTCTTTCTTCTTCTTCCTCCTCCTCCTGCTCCTCCACCTTCCTCTCCTCCTCCTCCTCCTTCTTCTTCTTCTTCTTCTTCTTCTTCTTCTTCTTCTTCTTCTTCTTCTTCTTCTTCTTCTTCTTCTTCTTCTTCTTCTTCTACTGCTGCTGCTGCTGCAGCAAGTCAATCTATGTTAAATAAAGCCCACACTCTAAGTTTTTTTTTAGGAAAGGAACCTCGACACATAAGATGCGGCAGATGATACTACATAGGGTAGCCACCTCTTATAGTCCTCACTACCACGTTGCTTAGTACTATAGATGCGAAAATTATGCTTATCCTAAAATGCTCCAGCCACTATTTAACCCTGAAATTTAGTTTGAGATCATCCAGGGAGATTTAGAAAAAGTAGGAGTGTAAAAACCAATATTACCATGGGGCCAGAGTGGTAGTGCAAGCAGTAGGGCATTTGCCTTGCACACAACTAACCTAGGATGAACTGCGGTTAGATCCCCCGGTGTCCCATATGGTCCCCCAAGCCAGGAGCTATTTCAGAGCATATAGCCAGGAGTAACCCCTGATTGTCATTGGGTGTGCCCCACAAGAAAAAAAAAAAAAAAAACGCTGACGAGAATTGGAGCACAGTCAGCCAACCCATGCATGCAGAAGGATATGGCTCAGACTTGGCTAACTCAAAACAAGAGCAGCCAGGGAAAGATTTAATAAAAACTGCTGATCCAATATCTGGTGCATATACATTGATTGTAATTAGTAATTTTGGTCTATTATTATCTTGATCAGTAAGTATGCCCATTCTTGTCTCTATTTGCTTTTTAATTGAATGAAGTTTGGCCTGAATAAGCAATACTGTACCAACTTGATTTTTGTTTTCCAGTAGCATATATAATTGTTTTCCAGCCTTTTGATCTGTCCATACTAAGATTTGAAATATGTTTTCTGTAAACACCAAATAGATGAATTTTGTTTCCTAATTCATTCTGCCACTCTGTGCCTTTTGGTGCAAGAATTGAATTCATTGACATTTAAGAATATGATTGCCATTAAGAGCTGTTTTGCTATTTTACTGTTTTGCTAGTGTTGTTGCTTCTATAATTAGTAATTTGGTAATTTGGCTTATATAAGTAGCCTTTCAATAGTTCATTTAGAGCCTGTTTGGTTATCATGAATGTTGCCAGTACTATTTTTTGGTTTGAGGACATTTATATTCCCCCTCCCATCTATATTAGAGTTTAGCTGAGTAGTGGTCTCTAGGTTGAAAGTTTCTTTCATTTAGTAATTTTGTCATTCCACTTTTTTCTTGATGAACCATTTTATACAGATAATCTCGTTAATTTTAAGTTCTTGCCTTTATATTCATGGTTTTTCTTCTGCCTTACTGCTTTAAGAAATCTGTCTCTCGGGGCCGGGCGGTGGCGCTGGAGCTAAGGTGCCTGCCTTGCCTGCACACGGACCGCGGTTCGATCCCCCGGCGTCCCATATGGTCCCCCAAGAAACCAGGAGCAACTTCTGAGCGCATAGCCAGGAGTAACCCCTGAGCGTCACAGGGTGTGGCCCAAAAACCAAAAAAAAAAAAAAAAAAAAAAAGAAATCTGTCTCTCTTGCCTGTCTCTCTTTTGGATTTTGACATTTTGATACTAGTTATCTTGCTATTGTTTTCTTGAGTTATATCTGTTATATATAAACATAAGTTACTACTTGTCCAAAATATAAATTTATGCATTTTACTTATACATGGATTCATATGTAGTGTGTCATGCTGAGTGAAAGGAGCCTGCTAGTAGAGAGACAAAAACATACTGATCTAACTATGTCTGGAATATAAGAAAGCATATCAGGGAAATAACTAAAAGCCAAAAGTCAATAGAAATAAAGAACAGGAAAATTGGGCACAGAAGAAAGCTTCCTACTGGGAGAGGAGACTTTGGATAGGGCAATGAAGAGACAACTGCCACAATGATAGTGGGAAGTGGTCATTCTGGATAAGGACTGTGTGCTGAAAGAAGTAAAGTGACATGCATAATAGCCGATTAGTAACAGTATTGTGAATCATGGTGCCTAGAAGGAAAAGTATCTTTCAAACAGATGAAGGGAACAGAAGTGAAAATGGGGATACTGATAGAGGAAATGAACTCCAGTGAAGGAACTGGTGTTGGAAGATTGTTCACATAAAACCACTCATAAATATGTTTTAACTGCAATTCATTTGGATAATTTTATAAAAAGAAATTATACAGTAAATGAGCCCAGCACATTCCCAAGGTGGGAGCAGACACACAGGAAGTAGGATGTAGGAAGTAGGTCATATTAGAATGGTATTCAAAAAGAAAATATTTTACTGTCAACATAAAGATCTGTACTTAATCCCTGTAAAATCAAAGAAGTCATAAATTTAAAGTTGTTTTAACACGATATCATTTATTATGTTTCTGCAGAGAGTATGGTAATAAAAGAGGGGTTAAATGACTTAATATGTTCAAGTTACCTAATCAAAAAAATATCTAATGTTTTTGTCTCTCTAACATGTTATGCAATAAAGGCAGTGCCTCTAAGTGATTGCAACTGATAATAACCCAAACACAGTATTTGGGCTTATTTTTTCTTTTCTTTTTTTTATTTTATTTTTATTAATATATTTATTTAAGCACCATAATTAAAACCATGTTTGTAGTCATAAAACGTACACCTACCTTTACCAGGCAATCATGCTACCACCAATGCTACCAATCTCCGTCTTTCCCCATGCCATGCCTGTCTTCGAGAAAGACATTATATTTCTCTACCATTATCATGAGAGTTGTTGGTGTAATTAATTCTCTAACTGCACTCACCAATCTTTGTGGTAAGCATGATATCAAGGGCTGGTTCATTCAAATCTCATCTCTATTGTTTCTAGGTATTATTATCATACTATCTTTTATTTTTCATAAATCCCACAGACGAGTGAGATTATTCTGTGTCTATCTTCTCTGACTAATTTCACACAGCATATTGGGTTCCATGTCCATTCATGTATAGGAAAATATCGTGACTTCATTTTTACTGACAGATGCATATTATTTTATTGTGTATATGTACCATAGTTACTTTAGCAACTAATGTGTTGTTGGGCATCTGGGTTGTTTCCAGATTCTGGTTATTATAAATAGCACTGCAATGAATATAGGTATGAGGGAGGTATTTTTGAATTGTATTTTTGTGTTTCTAGGGTATATCCATAGAAGTGGTATAGCTGGATCATATGGGAGTTCATTTCCAGTTTTTTGTGGAATCTCCATATTGTTTTCCAGGACTAGACTAGATGGCATTCCCAACATAACTGAATGAAAGTTCCATTCTCCCCAAACCCCCTCCATCAATGATTATTCTTGTTCTTTGTGATGTGTGCCAGTCTCTATGCTGTGAGATGGTACCTCATTGTTATTTTGATTTGCATCTCCCTGATAGTAAGTGAAATGGAGCATTTTTATATGTCATTTAACCATCGGTATTGCTTCTTTGAAAAAATGTCTATTTCTTCTATTTTTGATGGGGTTAGATTTTTTATTGTAGTTAAATCATAGCTATGAGCCCATTATCTGTGGGTAATTGGGTGAACAGTTTCTCCCATTCTGTGGGTGGCCTCTGTATCTTACTCACTATTTTCTATTTTTTTAATAAATCTTTGTTTAAGCAACATTATTACAAGCATAATTATAGTTAGGTTTCTGTCATAAAAATAACACCCACCTTCACTAGTGCAACATCCCAACCAATAATGCCCCTCATTCTCCTCCCCCAGCCCTGCTTGTATTCAAGACAGGCATTCTACTTCTTCACTCACATTGTAATGCTAGTTGCTAGTGTAGTTATTAAGCTAAATACAATCACCACTCTTGTGGTTAGCTACATATTATAAGCCAGTCCTTCCAACTCTCATCTCTATTGTTCTGAGAATTATTACAGTAGTGTCTTTAATCCATAGATGAGTGTAACTATTTTGTGTATCTCTTTCCCTCTGACTTATTTCACTCAGCATAATAGATTCCATGTACATCCACATATAGGAGAATTTCATGACTTCATCTCTCCTGACAGCTGCATAATATTCCAATGTGTATATGTACCACAGTTTCTTTAGCCATTCATCTGTTGAAGGCTGATTCTAGAATCTGGCTATTGTAAATAGCGCTGCAATGAATATAGGTGTGAAGAAGGAATTTTTGAATTGTATTTGTGTGTTCCTAGGGTATATCCTTATGAGTGGGATAGCTGGATCACATATGAGCTCAATTTCCAGTTTTTGATGAATCTCTTTATTGTCTTCATAAAATCTGGACTAGATGGCATTCCCACCAGCAGTGAATGAGAGTTCCTTACTCTCCACAACCCTGCAAGCAATGATTGATCTTGTTCTTTGTGATGTGTGCCAATCTCTGTGACATGAGATGGTACCTTATCATTGTTTTGATTTGCATCTTCCTGATGATTAATGCTGTGGAGCATTTTTTCATTCTTCTTTGAGGAAGTGTCTATTCATTTCTTTTTCCCACTTTTTGATGGGGTTAAATGTTTTTTGTTTTTTTTTCTTGTTAAGTTATGTCAGTACCTTGTATATTTTCAATAGTAGTCCCTTATCTGATGGGTATTCGGTGAATAGTTTCTCCCATTCTGTGGGTGCCTTTTATATTCTAGGCACTATTTTTATATATTTACATATATATCCTAGACCACTTTCTTTTATTTTTACTTTCAGAGCTAGTACATTTTTCTTGGGTTTCAGCCTGGTTGACCTATCAAGTGTTGACAGGGCAGTGTTAGGTCTTCCACTACTATTTGTTGCTATTGATGTCTTCTTTCATATTTGTCAACAATTGTATTAATTTTCTGGTCCTTTTTTGGGTGTGTGTATTTTTGGAGAAAAATTTCTTACTGTTATACATATCCTTTGATTATTACAAAATGTCCATCTATCTTCCTTATAAAATTTGTGTCATCTGATATTAATATGGCCACTCTAACATTTTTATGGGAGTTGTTTGCTTGGATGATTATCTGCCAACCTTTGAATTTGAGTATATGTTTGTTCTGAGTTTTTAGATGTATTTCTTATAACAGCAAAATGTTAGATACAGCTTTTTTGACCCATTTTGCTACTCTGTGTCTCTTAACTGGTGCCTTTACCATTGATGTGTTAAGAGAGAAATAATTGTCATGGAATTTTTTTATTCCAAGGAGCAAACATTGTATTTCCCTCATACATTAACATAGATCTTTTCATGGTAACATTGGATATAAATGATTGCGTGGGTGTATATCTCAAAGCACCCTCAAATGGTTTGAGTAGCGGGACATCTGCATTAGTTGTTTTTAATAAATCTTTATTTAAGGACCATGATTACAAGCATGTTTGTAGTTGGGTTTCAGTCATAAACAGAATATCCCCTTTCACCAGTATAACATTCTCACCACAGTGCCCCACCCCAGCCTGTATTCACAACAGGCATTCTACGTCTCTCATTTTTAAAATTGTCATGCTAGGGGCCAGAGAGATAGCATGGAGTAAGGCATTTGCCTTGCATGCAGAAGAATGGTGGTTCGAATCCCGGCATCCCATATGGTCCCCCGAGCCTGCCAGGAGCGATTTCTGAGCATAGAGCCAGGAGTAACCCCTGAGCGCTGATGGGTGTGACCCAAAAACCAAAAAAAAAAAATTTTTTTCATGCTAGTTGTTAGTGCAGTTATTTCCCTAACAGCGTTCACCACTCTTTGTGGTGAACTTCAAATTCCTTCCAGCCCTTCCAGCCTTAATTCTATTGTCTCTGGGCCTTATTACAGTACTGTCTTTAATTTTTCTTAAAACCCACAGATGAGTGAGATTATTCTATGTCTATCTCTCTCCCTCTGACTTATTTTACTCAATATAATAGATTCCATGCCCATCTAAGTATAGAAAAATTCCATGATTTCATCTTTCCTGATGGCTGCATAATATTTCATTGTGTATATGTACCACAGTTTCTTTAGCCATTCATCTGTTGAAGGAAATCTTGGTTGTTTCCAGAGTCTGGCTATTATAAATAGCAATGCAATGAATATAGGTGTGAGGAAGGGATTTTTGTATTGTATTTTTGTGTTCCTAGGGTGTATCCCTAGGAGTAGTATAGCTGGATTATATAGGAGTTTAATTTAGTGTCATCTTTATGTATGCCTTTGGTGTGTCTCTTTGTCTGACTTGTCTTATAGTAGACCTTTCAGTATTTCTTTTTAGGCTGGTTTTGAGTTTGTAAAGTTTCTGAGCTGTTATTTATGCATGAAGCTATGTATGTTTCCTTTAATCCTGAATTTATATTTTGCTAGGTACAGTATTCATACAAAAAATTAATTTCATTGAGTTTTGTCACTATATCCCACCACTGCTTTCTGGCCTTGAGGGTTTCTTCTGATGGTCTGCTGTAAATATGAAGGATCCTCCTTTTAATGTAATTTCCCTTTTTGTTCTTTCTGCTTTCAGTATTCTATTCCTATCTATGGGATTTGTTATTGTGACTAAGATGTATTGGGGTGCTTTTCTTCGGGTTTCTTTTAGCTGGTACTCTTTACTATGCAGTATTTGGTTGCATGCAGTCTTTAGCTCTGGGAGTTTCTCTGCAATGGTATCTTTGACTGTTGATTCTCCCTGGAGATTTTCTTTTTGGGTCTCTGGGATTCTAATGATTCTTGCATTATTCTGTTGAAATTATCAGAGTTCTATTTTCATCTGTTTGTTTTTGTGTATTTTTCCATTGTCAGATCGTATCTTTTAAGGCTCTTTTTCACTCTCTTTTGTTGTATTGAGTTGTTATGGATCTCATCTTCCAGCTCACTGATTCAGTCCTCAGCTGCTGCTACTTGAGTGGCTTTCCAGTGATGTTTTCATTTTATCTACCATGTTTTTTAGTCCTGTTATTTCAATTTAGAGAATTTCATTTATATTTTTATATCTTCTTGATTCTTATTTGTGGTTTGTTTATCTTGTTCTATGGTTTCTTGATTTCTATAAGGATTCTCCATATTGCTTCTCTAAACTTTTTATCTGAGAGACTAAATTAGTGATTGGCACTTTCCAGATCAATGCTGCTTTCTTCACTTATTATATATAATTGAGACTTGTGTTGTTTTCCCCATTTTCAAGCTTGTAGTGTAGTGTTTTCTATGTGTTCTTCTGGGGTTCATTGGCTAGGAGATGTGCGAGAATGCAAAGCAGAGTGGACAGGCTCCTAAGGCTCCACCCTTTGTAGGCAGAACCAGTTCACCTCTGAAGAACTGTCAATTCACTTACATGTCTTTTGTCTACTGTGCACTCTTCAATATTCACTTCTCTTTCCACTGACTCTTTACAACCAGCTGATAGTTCAGGACCTCTTATTTCCTCGCTTTTGGGATATGGAAACTGGAGTCAGGGTGTTTTTTATTTTATTATTTTCACTGTTTTATTTAAGCACTGTGGTTACAAAATTGTTCATTATTGTGTTTTAGTCATACAGTGTAAACCACTCTCCATCAGTGTACCCCTTCTGTCACCATCTCTAATGTCTCCCATTTCCCTCCCACACCCTAGGCCCCCATCTTACTCTAGGACAACAGGAAAATTGCTTCTCTCTCTGTATTTATGTCTCTTCCTTTTTGGAACTGTGGTTTGCACTACTGTTAAAGGAGGGGCGCTTTGCTTGTTATTGTCTCCACTTTCAGTGCTGAGTTCTTGTAAAGGGAACAGTTTTATCTACACTTGTCCTAGATAATTCCTCTCTTCTCTAGATACAGTCACTGATTTTTATGGCAAGATTTTTTATACTAGGCTGGACCTCCTGACCTTTGTCTCTATTGACTTTGGGTATTACTACTATACTATCTCTCTAAACACAGTGTCTTATGAACATTTTGTGTTAATGAAGTGATTTACTGAAGTTGAAATACTAGGAAACACATTTATTTTCTTTATTTTACATGGGAAAAGTTCCAAGATACCCAACAGATGTGATTTGAAATAATTATGTCTATAATACATTGTTTTCCCTAGTTCATAAGACAAAGGCATTTGTATCTTTCTTGGGAAATCTCATTTAAGCAGACTGGGAATATAGTTTAAATATTAGATAATTTCTTTGTATCGGACCACTCCCAGGTCAATTTCAAGTATTACTTTTTGGAAGCACCACCAAAAATGATCCCTAAGCTCCTGTGAAATTTTGGATGTAGCCCCAAAATTCAAACCCCCACAAAAAATAGGAAACTTCATTTCAAAGAAAGGTTCTCTGAAATTTTCAGACACTTTCATCAATGGAAGAATTCCATAATCTGGACCGGGACATTGAAGGATCTGCCAAGAGTTGGAAAAAATTTGTGGAATCAGAATGTCCTGAAAAGGAGAAGTTTCCACAGGAGTGGAAAAACAAGACAGCTTTACAACGCCTCTGTATGATGAAAGCTTTGAGGCCTGACAGGATGACCTATGCTGTGAGGTAGGAATGAGGGTTATGAGGATGTTCAGGACATACGTAGGCAATTTCAGAACATTAAGTCAGCAGAACTAAAGTCAAATCTATGTGTTGATAGTTATTGGGGCTTTAACAACACCCAAAATCTCAGGAGGTTTACTGCTCTGTGTTTGCCAAACTAGGGAACATTTAGAAAGAGGTGGTTGTCTATATTAAAAAAAAAATGTTGATCATATCAATGTACTGGAATCTACAAACAGAAGGACAATTCAGGGCAGAAAGAACATATAGAAGCATACAATAACTCAGATAAAGATCCAGAGTTAGGTGGATACAGATTAGAGAATTTTTCAATTATGTATTTGTAGGAGAGGTAATAAAGGTGAGGAAATTTCAATAGAATGATTTTATTTAGTTTTGTTAGTTTGTTTTTTATGTTATTAAATATAAAAATTATTATGTTCTGTTAGTTACTTTTTTGTTTAGGACCAGGCCCTGGCTCTGTGTCAGGATCATTCTTTGTGATGCTCAGGAAATATGGAGTCAAATATTAAACTGGTCAGACATGTATCTTCACCTATGCATTTTCTCTCAGCTCCTGAAATAAATTGTTACATAAAGTGATATGATAATCTGCAGAGATAAAAAGGCAAATATGTAATGTTACCTTGGACTAGAAAATGGGAAAATAAATAACTATATAAGTATGCAAAATCTGATTGACAGGTCAAAAGTTTCCAAAACTGTGTCATAGTAAATGATTTTCAAAATTGAGGGATTTATGGTATGCCATATCTCAATAATATTTATTTAATTTGATAAAAAGGCAGAATGAAATTGGGGATGATTGAATCCAGACTTAATAAAAATAATATGTAAGTATTATAATATCAAGGATGCTAATAATTTACTAGGGATCTTATACAGGATTATAGGTAAAGATTATGATGGGAAATTACTGAGTCCAATGGAAACATTTCAAAACATTATGTTTGAATGCCTTAACCTTACCACATCTAAAATAACCTCTCAGTTTTTCTGTCCATAGGGGTTCCTGGAGAAAAAGAGTGAACATACTACGGTGGTACCTCAGTGCTCAGTCACACGAGGAACCATACTCAGCTTGAATCATGAAAATGGCCAGATAAAACTCTTTAATATACCCTTTATCTCTAGATTATGCCTTCTTTTAGGACCTGAAGCCAGTGACCATGGCCAGGTCACTGAAGTAACAACCGTGACCTACAGATTTTTACTACAGGGCCTAAGCATTGAACACGTTCAAGCAAACTAACAGGCCCTTGCTCTTGTACCCTCTGTTTTCATTACTTCGTATTTTTGTTGTTGTTGTTGTTGTTGTTTGATTGTTGGTTTGTTTTGTTTTTCCTTCTCTCACTTCTTGTCTCCCTCTTCTTCCACCTTCTCCTCCTCACTATCATCAATTCAATCTATGTCAAATAAAACCCACACAGTTACCTCCTCTATAGGAAAGGAAAGCTGACTTATCGGGTGCTGTGGACAATACTGCAATGGGTAAACACCTATATAGATAGACCTCACTAACACAGCTGTCAGTACTCAAGACACAAAACCTATACATATCCAAAAGTTGATCTTTTAGTTTCCTTTCCTTACAAGTACTATGCTTACCTATCTTTCTGTACTCAGTGCACCTCTTGCCCTCCCCACCTCTCTACATTAATATACACCTAAGCTAACTTCTATATGCTTATATGTGGGCAGGAGCACACAGAGATAGGAATCCTCCTTAAGGGAGAAACCTAAACCACAAACAACCCATACCTATACCCCAGATAACCCCTCCCATATATTATTCCCTCACCTCCTCCAGAAATCCAACAATCCCTCAATCCCACGCCCGATATCCCCACCACATTGTAACTCTTCACCCTCAGTTCTTAATCCATTAGGCATCAAGACTGACCTTCTACCCCAACAAACCAGTACCCACTGCCCAAGTGATAAGGCACCCACTCAAGCTCTCACCTTGTTCCTGGCAAGAATATACAACCAATACCCCAACTGACTCATGCAGTGTGGCCCTCCTAATCACCTCTCCCTAACAGGGACTGTGGCTTGATACCAGAACTAGCTAGCTCCAAAGGATCCCCACTGCAAGAACTCTACCCAAGACTTTTCTGCCTGGTCCACACACCTCACAAGGAAATCTCAAAAGACAATGGGGAAGCCTATACTTTCGTTATAAGTATAGACCTATATAACACTACTCTTACTCTGTTTCTCCCCAAATGTAAAATAATCTCCTGTGTCACTTCCTCCCTTTTTGTCTTTTTCTTTCTTTTTCCTCTTTTCTTTTTTATTCTTGTCCGTTTTTGTTTTGTTTTGTTTTTTGTTTTGTTTTGTTTTAGTTTTTGTTTTTTGATTTGATTTGTTTTTGCTTCTTTTGGGTAACTCCAGGCAGCGCTCAGAGGGTGCTCCTGGCTCTATGCTAGGAGATCACCCCTGGAGGACACGGGGGACCATGTGGAATGCCAGAATTTGAGCCACCGTCCTTCTGCAGGAAGGACAGATGCCTTGTCTCCATGCTATCTCTCCTGGACCCACATTATTCCTTTAATTACGTCTTTTATTTAATCTTTTAAAAAAAGAAAGAAAGAAATAAAGAAACATTTTTTTCTTTAGATATATGTGAGCATATATATTTTTAGTTTTTGGCTTGTGTCTGTTTTCTTCTCTCTCCACCCCCAAAAATCCACCAGCAATATAATGTAGCACCACTTCTTCCTGCAAAGACATATTAAACAAAGGGGATTTTTTACGTGTCAAAACAAGCTCTTATCTACTAGGGATAAGAACTCATACTTCTTTACAACACAGGGACATCTTCCACCCTGAACGTATGTCATGTGGAATCAACTTAGACTCCAGGGTCCCAGACATAGAAATGACAGAGTTCTCCACAACAGCACCAGGAAACAAATCCCCTCCAGGGCATTCCTAATGCTGCTCTGATGCCAACATGAGCCAGTTCTAAATTTATAACCTGACAACGAGGAAATGGGCACAACTTGATCTAAGAGCAAGTTGTCCTTCCTCATCAGCCAATGATAAGACAAAATCAGAAAACATGACACCCTTTGACCTGAGCAAAAGCCAAGATCGCTATATACAGATGACTGGTTATTACAACCAGGACTCGACAGTATGCATCCCGGGACCAACAACAACAGCAGCAATCAAAAGCACTAGCCTAGCTTTTGGTCTACAGTCTGTTCAACAAACAAGATCTCCAACTCCAGAGGTCTGACTGAGACAACTGCAACTGAACAGGTTTTCCAGAAACATAATAGAAGACTTTATCCCAGGCTCCATCCTAGGAGCAACATAATGACCAAGACCACCAATTACAGAAGATAAATTAAAACGACACTGAAGAAGCAGAATTCCTAGAACCATAAAGAAAGACTCCATCATAAGCTCCATTCCTTGAGCTGCACAGTCACCAAGATCTCTAGATACAGAGGTCTGATTTTATCATCCAAGACAAAGCAGAAGTCTTCCATACACCACAAAGCACCGAGGGGAGAGTAAATGAACATGCAACGAGTCTAAAGTTAATCCCATGACAGTATACTTCAGGGGTGGAGAAACCCTGTAACTCCTAGGCCAAGGGAATTCCCTCTATAATATCCCCAATACTTAATGTGCCTATGCAGGGGGGGGGGGATAATCTACTTTCCACACATTTATTTATTGATTGATCGATTTTTGACGTCTTTATTTTGGTGTAGATATTGAACTGATTTCTCCAATTTTATTTCATTTTATTTTATTTTATCTTCTCTTTCTCTTTCTTTTTGCACTCCGGCATGATTTGATTTCAGAAACAAGACTATTGTGTGGTGCTTGTCTTTATTGTTGTAGTGCTCACTGGATATTTAATTTGATATTTCTTTCTGTATTGTTGTGGTGTTTCAATTACCTTTTTCATGTCCTCTCTCAAACTGAGGTTGAAAGCCTCTAGAAGGTCTCCGCCCATTTTCAAAGTATTTGACTTCTTTTTTTATTATTTTTTTCTTATTTTGTACCCCATTCTATTGCTTTTCTTTCCTTCAAACAAAACCACATAACTTGATTTATCTAGCTCCGCTTCTTAAATAGAGGGGGAAACAAAGGAGGGTAGCAGGACCAAACAGATATATGACCACTAATAGTAAGCTAGACAAAGAGGGGTCCACCTACTCTAGCAACCTGGGGGGGTGATGGTGGGGTATATGGGTTGCAGAAAGGGAACTAAGAAGGGGGAGGACAAATTTGGTGATGGGTATTCCTCTGATTCAATGTTAATATGTACCTAAAATACTACTGTGAAAGATATGTAAGCCATTATGATCACATAAAAATTTAAAAAAAAAGAAACAGAAAACTTGCTTTTTAGTGGCATAATAGACATAAATAAAAAGATAGTAAGATATAAACTGCCAAAATAATTGTGAAGATAGAAAGTTTTTTGTCAAATAGTGGAATATATATTTTTAAGACAATTATTCCAAGTACCAGTGAAAATAAATATATAACTTTGGAATTGGATAGTTGCAATGAGGATGAAATAAAAATTATTAAGAATCTGGAGATTTATCTACATGGATATTGATGTGATCCAAACTGATGGACAGTCCACAAAGTATTCAATTTTTCAGTTATATGTAATATGTCTAAAAGAGTAATTAATTAAAATTATGTCCAGACATATTGAGAATAAAACCAAGAGAAATGAACCTTAATAGAATCATACAATTGAAGAAATAATGCTTTGGAAATCAGTAATGGTATGGTAGTTAGTGAGCCAAAATGTGATCCCACCTCCCAGCTTTGATATATGCCTACAATCAAATTATAAGTCAAATCATAAGACTACCCTCTTGGGTGATATTTTTTGTTTGTTTGTTTGTTTGTTTGTTTTTGGGCCACACCCAGCGATGCTCAGGGGTTACTCCTGGCTGTTTGCTCAGAAATAGCTCTTGGCAGGGACTGGGGACCATATGGGACACCAGGATTCGAACCAACCACCTTTGGTCCTGGATCGGCTGCTTGCAAGGCAAATGCAGCTGTGCTATCTCTCCGGGCCCTTGGGTGAGATTTTTTAAAGGCTACTCTCTTGAGGAATAATTTAAGCATTGAATCATATGACCAATAAGTGATTATAACTACAAGTTATTCTTTAGCATAAAAGGAGGACATTGCTTTTGACACTTTGGAAGGAATTTTGGTAAAATATAGTGAAATGAAATAAAACAGAGAAAATAGGACAGAAAAATAATAAGAGAGCAGAGGATTTAAATATTACATAAGATAGGAGGATCACCAGGATATAAATATGAATGAATTAGCAGCTTACAATCTTCTAGAAAGCATTGCTCCTGGAAGTTCCCTTGTTATTTATGCTATGTCATAAGATACCCCAGTTTCACAGAATAATCAGTGATGAACAACATAAATTGGAATTTGAAAATATCCATGACCTAGATAAGTAAGCTTACAACTAGCAATAAGATCAGTAAATGTTAATACATAGTGAATTTTGGATTTCTCAGTATATCTGTAATTAAACATATAATCTCAAACACATTCTTCCATTTATATATACCTTTTTATTTCTAACAGAGATTTTGTTGAGGAAAAGTTAGGAAGCAAATACGTGGGGGGAAGAGCACTAGATTTTGCAACCTCGTTTGAAGAATCAGGACCATCTACTCCCATGTTTTTTATCCTGTCTCCAGGAGTGGATCCACTGAAAGATGTGGAAAATCAAGGTGAGAAACATAATAATAGAACAATTGGTGCATATGCACCTTTATTATTTGTATGGGCTTCTTTTCTTTCTTTTTTTGTTTTTAGTTTGTTTGTTTGGGGCCATAGGTGATGCTCAGGGATTACTCCTGGCTATGCACTCAGAAATCATTTCTGGCTTGGAGGACCATATGGGATGCCGAGGGATCAAACCGCAGTCCATCTTTGGCTAGCACCAGCAAGGCAAGACACCATACTGCTCCGTGCCACTACTCAGGCCCCTGTATCAGCTTCTTTTCATGATACATGGCTCATTAGGCAATATTCAATATTTTCTAATTATTAAAAGTCATGGTCACGACTTCATCTCCTAATATGCTGAGTGAAATAAGTCAGATGGAGAGAGAGAGAAATGCAGAATAGTCTCACTCATCTATGGGTTTTAAGAAAAATGAAAGACATTCTTGCAACAATCCTCAGAGACAAAGATAGGAGGGCTGGAACTTCCAGCTCATTTCATGAAGCTCACCACAAACAGTGGAGAAGTTTGAGAAATAACTGCACTGAGAACTATCATAACCATGTGAATGAATGAGGGTACTGGAAAGCCTGTCTAGAGTACAGTTTGTGGTGTGGTGGGGTGGAGGGAGTTTTGGGACATTGGTGGTGGGAATGTTGCACTGGTGAAGGGGGGTGTTCTTTACATGACTGAAACCTAATCACAATCATGTTTGTAATCAAAGTGTTTAAATAAAGATATTATTAAAAAAAGATACTATACTAGAAGTCAAACAAAACACTGGTCTTCTAAAAACCATATCATTTATGTTAGCATCAAAAATTATATTGTAAGTTAATTTAAGAAAAATGTAGAAAATTGATATACCAAAAATTGTACAGTACTACTTGGAGAAATTACACCAAACTTACACAATACGTTGTATATGTATATATATATGTCATTTATGGATTATAAGATCAATGTTTACAAACTGTTCCATCAGAGCCTGGGCTTTTGTTTTTGGGCAAACATTTAATTACGGTTTTAATTTCTTCAATAGTGATGGGGGTGTTTAAATATGCTACATCCTCTATTCAACCGTGGAAGGTTATAGGAGTTTAAGAATTTATTCATTTCTTCCAGGTTCTCATATTTAGTGGCATAGAGTTTCTCAAAGTAGTCTCTGAGTATTCTTTGAATCTCTGCAGTATCTGTAGTGATCTCTCCCTTTTCATTTCATTTCATACGGGTTATCAAGTTTCTCTCCCTCTCTTTCTTTGTGAGCTTTGCCAATGGTCTATCAATCTTGTTTATTTTTTCAAAGAACCAACTTCTGCTTTCATTGCTCTTTCGGGTTTTTTTGGGGGGAGGGTTCAACTTCATTGATTTCTGCTCTTAGCTTTGATATATCTTTCTGTCTCACTATTTTTGATTCCTTTTGTTGATCATTTTCTAATTTTATAAGCTGCGTCATTAAGCTATTAATGTATGCTCCTTCCTTCCTGTTGTGTGCTTGCAAAGCTATGTATACTTCCTTCAAACCTGAAAGTGATTCGGGCTGGGTGCAGTATTCTAGGTGAAGCATTTATTTCATTCAGTTTTGTCACTATGTCCCACCACTGCCTTCTGGCCTTGAGTGTTTCTGGTAACAGGTCTGCTGTAAATCTCAAGGATGCTCCCTTGAATGTAATTTCTCTTTTTGATCTTGCTGCTTTCAGTATTCTGTCTCTGTCTGTGGGGATTTGTCATTGTGAATAGGATGTATCTTGGAGTGTTTTTCCTGGGGTCTCTTTTAATTGGTACTCTTCGGGCATGGAGGATTTGGTCGCATGTATTCTTTAGCTCTGGTAGTTTCCCTTTAATGATGTTCTTGACTGTTGTTTCTTTTTGGAGATTTTCTTCCTGGGTCTCTGGAACTCCAATGATTCTTAAGTTGTTTCTGTCGAGCTTATCATAGACTTCTATTTTCATCTGTTTACATGTTTGACTAATTTTTCCATTGTCTGATCATTTTCTTTAAGGCTTTTTTTTCCAATCTCTTCTGCTGTGTGGAGTTGTTATGCATCACATCTTCCAGCTCACTAATTCTATCCTCAGCTGCTGTTACCCTGATGGAGAGCTTATCCATTTTGTATGTCAATTTATCTACTGAGTTTTTCAGACCTGTTATTTGATCTGTAATTTCAGTTTGGAGTTTTATGATTTCTGTCTTCATATTTTCTTGGTTCGTATTAGTGTTCTGTTCAACTTGATCTATGCTTTCTTTGAGTTCTGTGAACATCCTCCATATTTCTTCTCTAAACTCTATATCTGAGAGACTGACTAGTTGGTTGGCTGTTTTCTGGTCATCAGAGTTGCCATCTTCATTCTCTATGCCTGGTGCTTGCCTGTGTTGTTTCCCCATTGTCACACTCGTATTGTGGGTTTTTCTACATGTTGTGGTGATCCCCAGTTTTTTCCTTCAAACATGGCCAGAGCTATGTCTAAGGTCTTGTTTCAGCTTTCTCTGGGTTTTGTCATTGGCCTGGTCACTAGCCTCCTGCTGCCATTGCAGGTCTATGTCTGGGTAAAGAAAGTGACCTACTGGTACCTCCCATCATCTCTCTTTTCCCTAAAACTGTGCAAACACTAACTTGGCGAGGTGGGCTCAATGACACCCCCCCATTCAAATATGGTCAGAGCTGCCTCCAAAGCCTTCTTCCTTCAGGATCCTTCTGGATTTTGTTGCCAGGTTGGTTACCAGTCTCCCACTGCCATATGGGGGTCTGCATATGGGTACAGAAAGGGATTTGCTGGTCCCTCCCATCAATTTTCTTTTTTCCAAACCATTTGGACATTTGAGTGAAGACTCAATTTAGACCATATAATTTCATTTTAGACCATATAATTCAAGATAGCATGGACCGTTATTTCCCTTAAAAAATAAACATCCCAGGGCCAGCGAGGTGGCGCTAAAGGTAAGGTGTCTGCCTTGCAAGCGCTAGCCAAGGAACGACCTCGGTTCGATCCTCGGAGTCCCATATGATCCCCCTAAGCCAGGGGCGATTTCTGAGCACTTAGCCAGGAGTAACCCCTGAGCATCAAACGAGTGTGGCCCAAAAACCGAAAAAAAAAAAAAAAAAAAGAATCCTAAAAAATAAACATCCCAATTGGTTACCAACTGTGAGAGACTGTGAGTGTTGCCTGTGCATGTTTTTCTACTGTCCTGTGTCCTGAACCTCTCCAAGTGGGCTGAAAAGGGCCCAGAAAAATCTCTCCTAGAGTAACTCAAGCAGTGCCGGCAAGACAAGGAAGACTGTGTCCTCAAGTGAAAACCGGCTATCAGCAGTAAATTGCAGAAATGCAGGTCCCCTGTCTGTGACTTCAGGCTGGAGAAATCTGGGCCTGCCCAATTGGTTACCAACTGTGAGAGACTGTGAGCGTTGCCTGTGTGTGTTTTTCTACTGTCCTGTTCCTGAACCTCTCTGAGTGGGCCAAAAAGAACCCATAAAAATCACTCTCTTAGAGGCTCCAGAAGAGCACAGTCACTCCAATTCATGGCCATGCTCTCTTTCTAATGAATAAATTCCACTGCAACATGCAGAAAAAAATCACACTAGAAACTGTGCTGGATCTCTGAAGCCTAGCATATCTCTCTGGACTGCCTTCTCTGCTGCGTGGTTGGGCCTAAGATTTGATCCTGTGCGTGGTTTCATCCACGGAGGGCTCCCCTTCCTTGGAGGTGATTTGACCTGCCCAGAAAGGGTGAGCCAGAAGAGTGTGGCCTCACACATCATTTAGAGCAAAGATGATTTAATATATGCAAATCAAGCAACGTGACACACCACATCAGTAAAAAGAAGGACAAAAACCACATGATAATTTCAATTCATGCAAAGGAAGCACTTAACAAAATCCAAAACTTATTCATGATTAAAACCCTCCGCAAAATAGTTTGGAAACAACCTTCCTCAAGTTAGTAACAGCTATCAATAAAAATGCTCACAGCCAACATTATTCTTAATGGTGAAAAATTGAAAAAAATTTCACCAAGGTCAGGCCTTAGACAAGGGTGCCCAATGTATCCAATCTTATTCAACAAGTACTAGAAGGCCTAGCAATAGCAATCAGACAAGAGAAAAACCAAAACTATCCTAATTGAAAAAGAGAAAGTCAAACTCTATCTACAGATGGCATGATGATATATATCAAAGATCCCAAAGAGTCCACATTAAAAAAATAGAAACTATAAACCAGTACAGCAAAGTGGCTGGCTACAAAGTCAATACAGAAAAAGTTGCATTCCTTTATACTCAGAGGAGATAGAGATCAAAGTCTCTATCCCATTTAAAATTGTTTCCAAAACTATCAAGTACTTAGGAATCAATCTAACAAGAGAGGTAAGAGACCTATACCACAAAATCTTCCAAACACTTAAAAATAAAATCGAAGAAGACATAAGGACATGTAGAAACTGTTTATTCTCAGTAAAAATAATAAGTATCATTGAAGTTATTATCTTAGCTAAAGTACAATGTATATGCAATGAAATCCCTATTCAGATTTAGAAAACGTTCTTAAAGAAAATAGAACAGTCAATTATGAAGTTTATGTGGAATCAATCATAAAGGACCTAGGATAGCCATGACCACATTGTAAAACAAGAAACTTGGAGGCATCTCATTACATAAATTGAAGCTCTACTACAAATTCATACTGATCAAAACAGCATTATATTATTATACAGGTATTATACAAAGACAGATTTTCAGACCAATGGGTCAGAATAGAATAGCCAAAAAAAACCTCAAGTATATGGCCAACAAAGCTTTGACAAAGAAGTCAAGAATTTGAAGAGGAATAAAAAAAATATTTCCAACAAATGGTTTGAATAATTGGATAACTACATGTAAGAAACTAAAGATTGATCCATATCTCACACCTTACACAAAAGTTAATTCAATGTGGATTAAAGTCCTTGAGATTAGACCCAAATCCATAGAGTTCATTGAGGAAAATGTAAGTAGAACACTCCAAGACTTAGACCTCAAATTTTTTTTGATGATTTGTTGTCAATGGCAAGGGCTCTAGCATCAAATTTAAATAAATGTGGCTACATCAAATTTAAAAAGTTTCTGTATGGCAAACAAGCATGGGGTAAAATTAGAAGACTGAATATGAGAAAATTTCTGCACTGAAAACGAAAGGTTGATAAATAGAATATACAAATTACTCACAAAGGTTAGCTCTACAAAACATAATCCCCATCAAAAATGGGGAGAGGAAATGACAGATAATTCTCTGAAGAAGACTAATTGATGGCTGAAATATACATAAAATAATTCTCATCATTACTTATTATTCGGGAAATCAATATCAAAACAATAATGATATATTAGTTTACACCAGTGAAGATGGCACATATCAAAGATAATGGAAACAATCTTTTTGATGGGGATATAGTGAGAAAGAAACTCTAATCTACTGCTGGTGGGAATGCTGCCTGGTCCAACACCTATGCAAAACAGTATGTGGGTTCTCAGTGAACTCAAAATTAAGCTTCCATACAACCCAGCAATTCCTCACTAACTTCAGGACAGAAAAAACATTCATACAAAAGAATATATGTATACCACTATTCATTGAAGCACTAGATACAATAGCCAAGATTTGGAATCAATCTATATGTCCAGAAGCAGATGAATGGTGTGTGTATGTATGTATGTGTGTATATATATATATATGTATATATATATATATAAAAAATGGAACTCCTAGTAGTAAGAAATGATGCAACATGTAATTTTCAATAAAATATATTGGACTGTAAGATATTAAGTTAAATTAAGTAAGCCAGAATAATAAGGATAAATACAGAATAATATCTCTTATATGTGGTATTTAGAATAACTACATGAAGAAATGCAAGAGTCTAAGTAAAAATTGTGTTGAACACCCTTGACCCATAGTAAGGAGAAGCAAATAAAAAACAAATATGGAAGCATAGGGGCCAGGGGCCAAGTGGTCTCAGTGTATTGATAGTGTTTAAAAAGGACAGAAGTAAATATCCAAGCCAAAGGCAACAACAATTGAGTTAGGAGACCCAATCTTCTACAACTTAAGCTTAAAATGGTCTTGTAATACTGACAGGCTCAGGGGAAGGGAGATGGCAAGGGATGCACTTGCAGAATATTGGTAGTGGAAGGTGGACACTGGTAGTGGAATTAGTCCTAAATCATTGCATGTCTGAAATCCAAACCTGAAAGACTTTGAAAATCATGATGCTTTCAATAAAATAAAAATAAATTTAATAAAGTAATATAAAGTCTCATTTGGGCTTGGAGAACAATTCATGAGCAATTCATTTGTAGTTTTGCTCCAGTGATGGTATGTTGGTGAAGTTATTTCCTTATTTCCTTACTGCATTTTATCACAAGGTACATCTAATACATATATACAATACAACTAAGCCTCTTCTTTTCACTATAATTTTGTGAAATAATGAGAAAACCTTTCTGTATGAAGAAATCATAGAAAAGGAGAAAATAGATTATCAGTAAGCTCCTACTTAGCACATCTCCCAGTAAAGATCCAGTATAAGTAGACATTTGAAGGATAAGGAAAGTCAAATAGAAATAAATATGCTTAGGTATCTCCTAGGCCAAGGGAATTCCCTCTCTAATGCCCCCAATATTTACTATGCCTATGCACAAAATAATCTTTTTTATCTATTTTTTTTATTTTTATCTTTTTTGACTTCTTTGTTTTGGTGTAGATATTGAAGTTGATGTCTCCAATCTTATTTTATGTTATTTTATCTTTCGCTTTCTTTTTGTGCCCCGGCATGGTTTTATTTCAAGATCGAGACTATTATATGTTGCCTACCTTTAGTGCTATAGTGCTCACGGGATATTTTATTTGATAATTATTTTTGTATTTTTGTTGAGGTATTTCAATTCCTTTTTTCCTGTCTTTTCTCAAACTGAAGTTGAGAGCCTCTAGCAGGACTACACCCATTTTCGGCCTATTTTACCCCACGTTATTGCTTTCTTTTCTTCAAACAAAACCACATAACTTAAAACATCTAGTTCACCTCTCAAACAGAGGGGGGGGAAAGGAAGGGTACCAGGACCAAACAAATATATGATCACTAAGTAGTAAGCTAGACACAGAGGAGACCACTTATTCTAGCAGTCCGAGGGGTGAGGGTGCGGGATATGGGATGAAAGATGGGAACAGGGGTGGAAGGAGGGCAAATTTGGTGATGGGAATTCCCCTGATTCAATATTAATATGTACCTAAAATACTACTGTGAAAGATAGGTAAGTCAATATGGTCAAAATAAAAATTATTAAAAAAAATAAAAGTAAATTAAAAAAGAAAGAAATATGCTACACTTGGCCTCTCCAAAATAGCTCTCTGTAATAGAATGATTCAATAGCTAGTTTTCAAATGGAAGTAACACACACCAAAAAAAAAACAACACTTTGTCCTTCCTAGATTTCAGTGAAAAATAAGAAGTGAAGTAATTGTGATCTATACAAGCATTTCCTTCTATTCCAGATCAAAAATGTAGAGGATGTTGGACACATGCACATCAAAGAAAAGATCAATAATGTACAAGGAATAAGGTCATACATACCTATTTTGAGAACCACTATGGAGATAAACCATTCTTTTGGAAAATTAAATACACAGATCATCAGATACAAGAGATAAAATGTCAATTTCTATTTTTTAGGTAAAAAACTTGGATATACTTTCAACAATCAGAATTTTCACAATGTATCTTTGGGGCAAGGACAGGAGGTAGTAGCTGAGGCCACGCTGGACCTGGCTGCCAAGAAAGGTCACTGGGTTATTTTGCAGGTAAGCTCACTTGCCCCCACACATCACGCCTTAGTCTCTGAGATTTTCAGTCTTGTTTTGCCTTTTCTTTTACCTCTGGGATCCTATCATTTTTGCCTTTTCTTCCACCTCTGTACTCATGTCAATTTCCAAAATTTTTATTCTCATTTCTGTCTCATGTTATTGCCTTTACCTCCATCCAATAATGATTGTCCCTTTCTGTTCTTTATCCCATCACCACCACCCTTCAAGTTTAAATAATTATTTTCATTAAATGAAGTCAACTTTCACTTTGGTGAAAGTTCAGAAAGATGTCGTTTGGTAGAAAGTCATGATAGCTAAATTGTTTAATGCTCTTGATCTCATGAACTTCACGGTATTTTTTTCTCTGCTTCTATATAGACATTTATATATATAAATATATACCAGTCTATATATCTATATGCCAATCTATATACAAGATTACATTTATATATAAAATATATATACTAGTATATATGCTAGTGTATATAATATATACTATGTATAGTATAAATATAGTATATACTAGTATATAGACATTTTCAACAGTCACTATGGGCAATTTCACTGAAGAAAGTTATAAATTAGGTGTATTGTCTTAATTCTTTTTTTCCCTTCTTTCCTTTAACTGCTTTCATGTTATCTTATAAGTACTCAAAGATGAATTTAGGTGTTGAAGTCAAAGAAATTATTCTGTTCATTTTTTTCTTTATTTAAACACCTTGATTACAAACATGATTGTGATTAGGTTTCAGTCATGTAAAGAACACCCCCCTTCACCAGTGCAACATTCCCACCACGAATGTCCCAAATCACCCTCCATCCCAACCCACCCTCACATGTACTCCAGAGAGGCTTTCCAGTTCTCTCATTCATTCAAATGATTATGGTAGTTCTCTGTGTAGTTATTTCTATAACTGCACTCAGCACTCTTTGTGGTGAGCTTTATGAAGTGAGCTGGAAGTTCCAGACCTCCTCTCATTGTATCTAAGGATTGTTGCAAAAACGACTTTTATTTTTCTTAAAACCCATAGATGAGTGAGACTATTCTGCATCTCTCTCTCCTTCTGACTTATTTCACTCAGCATTATAGATTCTATGTACATCCATGTATAGGAAAATTTCATGACTTCATCTCTCCTGACGGCTGCATAATATTCCATTATGTATATGTACCACAGTTTCTTTAGCCATTCGTCTGTTGAAGGGCATCTTGGTTGTTTCCAGAGCCTGAATATTGTAAATAGTGCTGCAATAAATATAGGTGTGAAGAAGGGGGTTTTGTGTTGTATTCTTGTGTTCTTAGGGTATATCCCTAGGAGTGGAATTGCAGGGTCAAATGGGAGCTCAATTTCCAGATTTTGGAGAAATCTCCATATCGCTTTTCATAGAGGTTGGACAAAACAGCATTTCCACCAGCAGTGGATAAGAGTTCCTTTCTCTCCACATCCCCGCCAGCATTGATTGTTCTCCTTCTTTGTGATATATGTCAATCTCTGGTGTGAGATGGTATCACATCATTGTTTAGATTTGTCTCCCTGATGATTAGTGATACACACATTTTTATGTGCCTTTTGGCCATTTGTATTTCTTTTTATCAAAGTGTCTGTTCATTTCTTCTCCCCATTTTTTGATGGGATTAGATGTTTTTTTTCTTGTAAAGTTCTGTCAGTGCCCTGTATATTTTGATATTAGTCCCTTATGTGATGGATGTTGGGTGAATAGTTTCTCCCACACAGAGGGTGGCTCTTGTATCCTGGGCACTATTTCTTTTGAGGTGCAGTAGCTTCTCAGTTTAAGTATTCCCATCTGTTGATCTCTGCTTCCACTTGTTTGAAAAGTGCCGTTTCCTCCTTGAAGATGCCTTTAGTCTCAATGTCATGGAGTGTTTTACCAACGTGTTGTTCTATATACCTTATGGTATCAGGTCTGATATCAAGGTCTTTAATCCATTTGGATTTTACCTTCGTACATGATGTTAACTGGGGGTCTATGTTCGCTTTTTTGGAAGAGGCTAACCAGATCTGCCAGCAACACTTGTTGAAGAGGTTTTCCCTGCTCCACTTAGGATTTCTTGCTCCTTTGTCAAAACTTAGGTGATTGTATGTCTGGGGAACATTGTCTGAGAACTCAAGCCTATTTCACTAATCTGATGGTCTGTCTTTATTCCAATACCATGCTGTTTTAATGACTATTGTTTTGTAGTACAGTTTAAAGTTGGGGAAATATTTTTTTTCTTTTCCCAAGGAGTGCTTTAGCTATTCGAGAGTGTTTATTGTTCCAGATGAACTTCATAAGTGTTTGATCCACTTCTTTGAAAATATCATGGGTATTTTGAAGGGGATCGCATTAAATCTGTATAATGCTTTGGGGAGTATTGCCATTTTAATGATGTTAATTCTGCCAATCCATGAGCAGGGTATTTGTTTTCATTTCCATGTGTCCTTTCTTATTTCTTGGAGCAGGGCTTTATAGTTTATAGGTCCATCACATCCTTGGTCAAGTTGACTCCAAGGGATTTGAGTTTGTGTGGCACGAATGTGAACGGGATTGCCTACTTGATGTCCATCTCTTCCCTATCATTATTGGTGTATAAAAAGGCCATTGATTTCTGTGTGTTAATTTTGTAGCCTGCCACCTTGCTATATGAGTCTATTGTTTCTAGACGCTTTTTGGTAGTCTTTATGGTTTTCTAAGTAGAGTATCATGTCATCTGTAAACAATGAGAGCTTGACTTCTTCCTTTCCTGTCTGGATTCCCTTGATATCTTGTTCTTGCTTGATCGCTATAGCAAGCACTTCCAGTACTACGTTAAAGAGGAGTGAGAGCAGACAGCTTTTTCTTGTACCAGAATTTAGAGGAAAGGCTTTTAGTTTTTCTCCATTGAGGATAATATTTGCCATTGCCTGTGCTAGATGGCTTCAACTAGATTGAGAAAGGTTCCTTCCATTCCCATCTTGCTGAGAGTTTTGATCAAGAATGGGTGTTGGAGCCTATGAAATGATTTCTCTGCGTCTATTGATATGATCATGTGGTTTTTATTTTTCTTGTTGTTGATGTTGTGTATGATGTTGATAGATTTATGGATGTTAAACCATCCTTGCATTCCTGGGATAAAACCTACTTGGTCATAGTGTATGATCTTGTTCATAATGCAGTGGATCCTATTTGCCAGGATTATGTTGAAGATCTTTGCATCTGCATTCATCAGGAATATTGGTCTGTAATTTTCATTTTTGGCAGCATCTCTGTCTGGTTTTGGTATCAAGGTGATGTTGGCTTCATAAAAGCTGTTTGGTAGTGTTCCCATTTTTTCAATTTCATGAAAGAGCTGGCTAGGATTGGTAGTAGATCCTCTTGAAAGATTTGAAAGAAGTCATCTGGGCCTGGGCTTTTCTTTTTGGGCAGATGTTTCATTACAGATTCAATTTCCTCAATAGTGATGAGAGTGTTTAGATATGCTACATCCTCCTTACTTAACTGTGGAAGGTTATAAATGTCCAAGAATTTTTCCATTTCTTCTAGGTTCTCATGTTTAGTAGCATAAAGTTTCTAGAAGTATTCTCTGATTACCCTTTGGATCTCTGCAATATCTGTCACAATGTCCCCCTTTTCATTTAGAATACGGGTTATTAGGTTTCTCTCTCTCACTTTCTTTGTGAATTTTGCCAATGGTCTATCAATCTTGTTTATTTTTTCAAAGAACCAACCTCTGCTTTCATTGATCTTTTGGGTAGTTTATTGGTTTTCCACTTCATTGATTTCTGCTTTCAGCTTTTTATTTCCTTCTGTCTCCCTATTTTTGATTCCTTTTGTTGGTCATTTTCTAATTTTATGAGCTGCATCATTAAGTTATTCAGGTATGCCGCTTCGTCCTTCCTGATGTGTGCTTGTAAAGTTATACATTTTCCTCTCAAGACTGCTTTTGCTGTGTCCCATAGATTCTGGCAGTTTGTGTCTTCATTATCATTTGTTTCCAGGGAAGTTTTTATTTCCTCTTTGATTTCATCATCGACCCACTGATTGTTCAGTAGTAGGCTGTTTAATTTCCAATTGTTAAAGTTTTTCTTTTGTGTGCCTTTGTAGTTCACATCTAATTTCGGAGCCTTTGTAGTCAGCAAAGGTAGCCTGCAAGATTTCTATCCTCTTGATTTTATGGAGGTATGTTTCATGTGTCAGCATGTAGTTTATCCTGGAGAATGTACATTGGAGAATTTGGGATAGAGTGTCCTATTTATATCTACTAGTCCTCTTTCTTCCATTACTCTTTTCAGGGCTAGTATGTTTTTGTTGGGTTTCAGTCTGGTTCACCTATCAAGTGTAGATAGGGCCGTGTTGAGGTCTCCCACAATTATTGTGTTATTACTGATGTCTTCTTTCAGATTTGTCAGTAATTGTATTAGATAATTTGCTGGTCTTCATTGGGCGCAAATATATTTAATAACTGATTTCTTCCTGTTGCACATATCCCTTGATTAGAAGATAGTGTCCATCTTTGTCCCTTACCACTTTTCTGAGTATAAAGTTGGTGTCATCAAATATTAATATGGCCACCCCAGCTTTTTTTAAAGGTGTTGTTTTATTGGATGATTTTCCTCCAGCCTTTGATTTTGAGTTTATTTTTGTTCTAACTATTCAGGTGTGTTTCTTGTAGGCAGCAGAAGGTTGGATTCATCTTTTTGACCCATTTTGCCACTCTGTGTCTTTTAATTGGTGAATTTAGTTCATTGACATTGAGGGAGATGATTGTCATACGATTTAATATCATCTATGTAGATAAGTTTGCTGTGTTTGTTGGTCTCTCATCTTAAAGTAGACCTGTCAGTTTTTCCTTTAAGGCTGGTTTTTTCATCTGTGAAATTTCTGAGCTGTTGTATATCCATGAAGCTATGTATCCTTCCTTCAAACCTGAACGTGAGTCAGGCTGGGTGCAGTTTTCTCAGTAGGGCATTCATTTCATTCAGTCTTGTCACAATATCCCACCACTGTATCTGGCCTTGAGAGTTTCTTGTGACATGTCTGCGGTAAGTCTTAGGGATGCTCCTTTGAATGTAATTTCCCTTTTTGATCTTGCTGCTTTCAGTATTCTATCTTTATCTGTGGGATTTGTCATTGTAATGAGGATGTGTCTGGGGTGTTTTTCTTTGGGTCTCTTTTAGCTGGTAATCTACAGGCATGCAGGATTTGATTGCATGTAATCTTTAACTCTGGGAGTATCTCTTTAATGATGTCTTTGACAGTTGATTCTTCCTGGAGATCTCCTACCTGGGTCTCTGGGACTCCAATGATTCTTATGTTGTTTCTGTTGAGTTTATCAAAGACTTCTATTATTATCTGTTTGCATTCCTTGAGTACTTTTTCCATTGCTTGATCGTTTGTCTTAAGGTTTTTTCCCAATCTTCTGCTGTATTGAGTTTTTCTGCATCTCACCTCTAGTACGTGGATTCTCTCCTCAGCTGCAATTACCCTGCTGGCAAGGCAATCCACTGAGGTTTTCAGTTGAGCTATCATGTTTTTTAGATTTGTTATTTCAGTTTGGAGTTTTCTGATTTCTGTCTTTGTGTTCTGTTCAGATCGATCTATGCTTTCTTTGAGTTTTACAAACATCTTTCATATTTCTATGCTAAGTTTCTTATCCGAGAGGTTAATCAGATGGTTGGAATTTTTTAGGTCACCCAAGCTATCATCTTCATTCTCTGTGCATGGTGTTTGCCTGCAAGGTTTCCCCATTGTCATGCTTGTAGTGTGGTTTTTCCTGTGTGTTGTGGTGGGGTTCATTGGTTAGAAAGAGTGCCTGCTGCCTCTAGTTGACAGTTTTTTGGGGGGTGCGCTCCCTACGCCTCTGAGGAGAGCTTCAGGTATTCAAGAAACACAGACAGGCACAAGAAATATTTCCTTTGAAGTCCTCAGAGTGATCCTGTCTTAATTCTTGTCTTAATCTTTGTTATTGTCTGTTGTTT
This sequence comes from Suncus etruscus, assembly GCF_024139225.1. Lineage (NCBI taxonomy): Eukaryota > Metazoa > Chordata > Mammalia > Eulipotyphla > Soricidae > Suncus > Suncus etruscus. The sequence goes on from NC_064854.1 coordinate 90,709,459, forward strand.
TATATAACTTATATAGATAATGTACTTTGACAGAACAACTGACTTAATATTCTTTGAGAGTACCTATGGGTATGCTGAGAGTTTTACCATGTGACTGTTTTTTATTAAATTATGGAAAGAGATTTTTAATGATTTTATGTATGTTTTAAGTAGCTGCATAGAAATTTTTAATGTTTTTAATAATAACAGATTCCAATGCAACTTTGTATCTATATGTACCTTTTGGAACAAGAATACACCTTAACTAAACATTTAACCAAAAACAATAACTTCCACCAATACTGACTTTTATTACTAAGAATTACACCACATCCTATTGATGGGTACTCTTAAATTAAATGTGGAAATATTTTTCCTTAAAGAGAGAAATATAAAAATAATATATTTCTGTGTAAAAATCATTGTGGTTCCTGTCAATTTGTGTACTAAGGTTACAGGAAAATCATTCTTCAAATAGTTATTGAGGCACTTTTATCTGGCCATCACAATGTAAAATACTGCAAAATACAATATGATTATCCTTACTAAAGTGAAAGATGCATTTGCTATAAGGATAAAAGAAAATAAAAATAAATTTAAAATACATTTGCCTACTGCTAAGAAATAAATTTTAAAATTAATATAGGTTATAAGCAGACTGATAAGAATCATTCTGGATAAAGGTATGATTGCTCATCTGTGAATAAAAATGACTAAGGTTTAGAAAAGCAAGTTTGTCAACAAATAGCATGGCTTGAAGACAGGACAGATAAGTCAAAAAAGCTAGCTTAAAAATATTTAAATTCGGGACCGGAGAGATAGCATAGAGGTAAGGCATTTGCCTTTCATGCGGAAGGTCATTGGTTTGAATCTTGGCATCTTCTATGGTCCCCCGAGCCTGCCAGGAGCGATTTCTGAGCATAGAGCCAGGAGTAACCCCTGAGCACTGCTGGGTTTGACCCAAAAACCAAAAAAAAAAAAAGCATTTAAATTGGTGCTTTTCAAAATTTTACAAATCTTTGAAAGACTATTAAAATTCAAGATTATAGGGGCCTGTGAGGTGGCACTAGGGGTAAGGTGTCTGCTTGCAAGCACTAGCCAAGAAAGGACCGTGTTCGATCCCCCGGCGTCCCATATTGTCCCCCCAAGCCAGGGGCAATTTCTGAGTGCTTAGCCAGGAGTAACCCCTGAGCATCAAATAGGTGTGGCCAAAAAAAAAAAATTTCAAGAGTATAAAGTAATGTCCTTTGCTGGCCCATGAGCCCTACTTCTGAATATCATAGATTCAAATAATCTAGATATCAGATTTAGAATGTGAAGAGAGTAGATTCAAAATGTGCCCCATCCATCTACCCATCCAGATCAGTCTCATTAGCAATATCTAAAACACATTAAGGTGAAATTTTTCATGCTCTCCCCTAGACTTCCACTTTCAGGGTGGACTCAAAACCTGTTTTAACTACTGATTAAATGGGCATTACATTCATTTTAATGTAATAATTTCCAGAAATAGAAACTGTAGTGACATAGTAGACCCTATTTGTAACCTGACAGAGACCACAGGGTCCTTGATCTGCCAGAGGCCAAGTAGGCAATACTAAAACAAAATACATCAAGCCTTTTTAAATAGAGAGGTCAAGATAGTTATAACAAACTGTTAAGCTGGGAATGGAAAAGAGAGAGGGAGAATGAACTTGGTTTGAGACTAGGGTAAGGCCATATTGAAGGTCAGGTTAAAAAAAAAGGCAGGAATCAAAAAATAAGCAGTCCAAACAAGAAGATACAGCCAAAAGTCTATTAAAATCAGGAAGAAAAAGACATAGCCAGGAGTAAAAATAGTTTGCAGCTCCAAATACCTCTTCAACCAACAACAACTCCACACCAAAGCCTCACAGGGTATTTGGGGAGGGGGTAATAATAGCTCCAGCCAGCCAATAGCAGTTGGAAATGATCTTTCTTAAAGAAGTGAACCCCTATTATAGCTGGTACTGGACTACTGCTGCTGGAGTAATACAGCAATGTAGGACAAGAGTAATCTATGTCTTAACATTGTTAATTTCTTAGGAACATATTTTGTTAGACTTTGTACATGAGAATTACCAAAAAGGCTTATTAGAACAAATATCCTTATTCCCTACCCATTAGGTTTTAATGACCCTTGTGTATTCCAAGAAAATTCTGAAATATAGTCAAATTCAAGGACACAAGTGCTAGAGAGACAGGATATCAATGGGCAGTATTCAATTGGCAATATCAACTGTGAGGGCTCCATTTCTTGGAAATTAAAGACAGTATGTTATGTTTGAGGATAAATCAAATCCCATTCTCTAATTGTATTCCTTTGCTTATAACTAGCAAATCCAAATACCTATGTCATGGGGAAATTCTGGCTCCTTTTTTTTTCTACCAGAACATCCACTTAGTATCCAAGTGGCTCAGTACACTGGAGAAGAAGCTGGAGGAACATAGCAAAAACAGCCACCCAGAACTTAGAGTCTTTATCAGTGCAGAGCCAGCACCTTCACTTGAAAGCCATATCATCCCCCAAGGCATCCTGGAAAATTCCATTAAGATCACCAATGAGCCTCCTACAGGCATGCATGCCAACCTTCACAAGGCCCTGGATAACTTTACACAGGTATGCCCCTTGGGAGTAGGGGGAGAGGTGGAAGAGTTTCTTTTTACTTAAAAAGAGCTGATAAAACTGGATAAGGAAAGTATATTACAAGTGGGAAGGTGGGTGCTCTTTGGTCTTTAAAGTAATTCTTCTTATGGAAAAAAAGAGTTTTCTCCTTGCTGCTGCCTTGTAATATTCTCAAAAAAGAATCCAACTTTTAGTGCCCAGATGTGTTACATCTCACTCAGGAGGGGCACACACCAGAAGGTGTAGTGCTCTCCTGAAAAGGAATTATTTGCCAGAAAGGCCCGCTTAGAGCAGTCAAAATCACTTGACCCTTGGCATGGATTGTTTGACTATAATTCCAAACGTGACTGTAACTATCTCTCTATTTTTGACCATTATAGAAATCAGGCCTTAGTAATTCTTTTTAACAAAGAAGCACAGTATCAAATCCCCCCAAAAGTCTCCCATTGACCAAGCTCCCTGTGATCTTTGCTACTTTGGTGCCAAGATCAGGTTTTTCCAAACACTTAGCTCATGAGTGAAGCAATTTTCAGTTTTCCCCTGCTTACTCAAAACAAAGCAATTTTCAGTTTTCCCCCAAAACTCTAAAATATTTCTCTCTCTTCCCACTTCCCTGAAAATTACCTGTTTCCCCCTGCTTACCCAAAACAAAACAAACCCATAACAGAAATTGCTTTTTCACCTTCAGTATCGGTTCTTTAATATGCTAATTTTAGCCAGGGTCTTTCATTCTGTTTCCCATTTTCTTTGATGTCAAAAATTTACACCCTGCATTCCAAACCTTAAACCTTAAAAGCAGCCCAGCTCAAAAATAAATTTGTCTTCGTCTTTCTAGACGCAAGTCCCCACGCTTTTGTGTGTGGTCATTCATTTCTACAATATTATTCCGTCTTTTCGCCATTTCGTGTACCCATTCTCTCCCCGTGAAGGTTTCCCAAACTCCATGAAGAATCTGTTTGGAGGCGCTGGCGCTTGCAACACAGATGCACTTGGGAGAATCAAATTTGTCCTTATTTGGCAAAAATTTTGGTAAATTTTCTGCATCTGTGAATTCTAAGATTGAGAATGATATAATCAATTTGATAAAGTTTATCACTAGTCTCACATTTATTAGCTATTATTGCCTACTATCGTGATCTTATGCATGTTAAAAATCAGCATTTTAGATAATCTAGTTTCAAATGATAGAATCTGAATTTATAATTCATTGTGTTAGGCTGACAAGTACCAGGAACATCAATAGTACCTGGAAATTTTTTAGAAATGCAAATTCTTTTCTTCATATGCTAAATTTAATTAAATAACAAAAAAGTACAGTTACAAAGTTAATTATGATTAAGTTTCGAGCATAATATGTGGCAACAGCAAGCCAGTATCCACATCTCTCCACCAATATTACCAGTTTTTCTCCGACCTCCAACCTGCCTATATAGGAAGCATATTTTTTCTTTTTTCATTCCCTTTCCCTTAAGATACCATGGTTTACAATAATGTTAATGGCAGGGTGTCATGATTACTTTACTTTACCTACTTTAAGCACCAATTTCTCATCCAGAGTGGCCAGACTTCCCTCAATGATTGAAGTAGTGGTCCCTTCCATGACATATATTATTTCTGTTTTTCCCTAAGTGGCAAGCTTTCTACTAAAGAGAGTTTTCCTGCTCTTCTTGCTATGGCCTTTGAATTTTTTTGTTTTGCTACTCGATGTTTCTAGTAGACATCTAGTAGATATTTCAAGTTGAATAAATGACATTTTAGGACATAAATCTAACTTACACAAATTCACAAACATAAGAATTATGTAAAACCCTGTCAAAGAAATTCAAATTAACCTTAGAAAGAACATATGGTTGGGTCCAGAGAGATAGCACAGCAGTAGGGCATTTGCCTTGCATGCAGCTGACCCAGAATGAACAGTAGTTTGGATCCCATCATCCCATATGGTCCCCTGAGCAAGCGAGGAGCAATTTCTGAGTGAAGAGCCAGGAGTAACCCCTGAGTGCCACCAGCTGTGATCCAAAAAAACAAAACAACAACAACAAAAATAAAGAACATATGATTAACCTCTAACACCTGGAAACTAAAAAAATGTGCTGCCAAATAATAGTGGGATCAAAAAGAGGATATCAAGGAGATTAAAAATATTCTTTGAAATTAATGATAATAAAAAAACAAGCTACCAAAATTTATAAAAATAGCAGAAGCTATTTTAAGGTAAAATTCATAGCAATACAGGCCTACATTATGATAAAATTAGGCCTACATTAGATAAAATAAATAAAACACCTAAATGCACTATGACAATAAAAGTTGAAAATTACTCTAAGCAAGAACACTGTGCTAGTTTCTGCTGGGTGTCGAGGCACAGGGAGTCATCTGGGCCTTGCTGTTCCCAGTGGCCTGAGATTGGATTTCTTTAGCATTCCTACTAGCAGACTTGCCAATGAATACCACCACAACATGTAGAAAAATCCACAATACAAGCGTGATAATGGGGAAACAACGCAGGCCAGCACCAGGCAAAGAGAAGATGGCAGCTCTGATGACCAAAAACGACCAACCACCTAGTTAGTCTCTCAGATATGGAGGTTTAGAGAAAAAATGTGGAGGATGTTCAAAGAACTCAAAGAAAGTATAGAAGAGAACATTAATAAGAATCAAGATGAAGATAGAAATCAGAAAACTCCAAACTGAAATATCAGGTCAAATAACAGGTCTGAAAAACTCAGTAGATGAATTGAAGAACTCAATGGATAAGCTCTCCAGCAGTGTAACAGCAGCTAAGTATAGAATTAGTGAGCTGGAAGATGCAATACATAACAACTCCATACAGCAGAAGAGATTGAAAAAAAGCCTTAAAGCAAATGATCAGACAATGGAAAAACTAGTCAAAGAATGTAAACAGATGAAAATAGAAGTCTATGATAAGTTCAACAGAAACAACTTAAGAATCAATGGAGTCCCAGTGACCCAGAAAGAAAATCTCCAAGAAGAAACAATGGTCAAGAACATTATTAAAGAGAAACTACCAGAGCTAAAAAATACATGCGACCAAATTCTCCATGCCCAAAGAGTACCAATTAAAAGAGACCCCAGGAAAAATACTCCAAGACACATCCTACTCACAATGACAAATCTCACAGATAGAGACAGAATACTGAAAGCAGCAATATCAAAAAGGGAAATTACATTCAAGTGATCATCCTTGAGATTTACAGCAGACCTGTCACAAGAAACACTCAAGGCCAGAAAGCAGTGGTGGACATAGTGACAAACCTCAATGAAATAAATGCTTCGCCTAGAATATTGCACTCAGCAAAACTCACTTTCAGGTTTGAAGAAAGAATATGTGACTTCACAGCTAAACAACAGCTCAGAAACTTTACAGACACAAAACCAGCCTTAAAAGAAAAACTGAAAAATCTATTTTAAGACAAGACTGACCAACAGATACACCAAACTTTGACACAAAGATGGCACTAAATCCCATGACAATTCTTTCTCTCAATGTCAATGGTCTAAATGCACCAGTTAAGAGACACAAAGTGGCTAAATGGATTAAAAAACTCAATGCAACCGTCTGCTGCCTACAGGAAACACACCTGAATAGTCAGAACAAACATAGACTCAAAATAAAAGGCTGGAGGAAAATCATCCAAGCTAACAACACACATAAAAAAGCTGGAGTGGCCATACTAATATCAGATGATGCAAACTTTATACTCGAAAAAGTTGAAAGGAACAAAGATGGAGATTTTGTATTAATCAAGGGATATGTACATTAGAAAGAAATCACTTTCCTTTTCTTAATAATTTTTATTATATATAATTTTTATTTTGATCATATTGGCTTACATATCTTTTACAGTAGTACTTTAGGTACATATTAACACTGAATCAGGGGAATTTACACACCAAATTTGTTCTTCCTCCACCCCAGTTCCCATCCTGCATCCTATTTCCCCCACCCTTACTCCCCAGTTACTAGAGTAAGTGGTCCCCTCTGGAAATCACTTTCCTAAACATATATGCACCGAGTGAGGGGCCAGCAAAATATTTAATACAATTGTTTATAAATCTGGAAAAGAATATCAATAACACAATAAATGTGGGACACCTCAACATGGCTTTGTCAACAATTGATGGGTCAACCAGACTGAAACTCAACAAAAATATACTAAACCTTAAAAGAGAAATGGAATAACTAGGCCTAATACATATATATAGGACACTCCACCCCCCACCCCAGAAACCTGGATATACATTTTTCTCCAATGTTCATGGGTCATTCTCCAGAATAGACTACATCTGGCACATAAAACATACCTCCAAAATATCAAGAGGATAAAAATTTTTCAGGCTACCTTTAATGACCACAAGGCTCTGAAATTATATGTGAACTACAAAGGGACACAGAAGAAAAAAAATTTAACACCTCGAAATTAAACATCCTAATACTGAACAACAAGTGGATACAAGAGGAAATCAAAGAGGAAATCAAAACTCTCCTAGAAACAAATAACAATGAAGACACAAACTATCAACTTATGGGACACAGCAAAAGAGGTACTAAGAGGAAAATTTATAGCTTTGCAAGCACACTTCAGGAAGCAAGGGCATACCTGAATAGCTTGATGATGCCACTCATAGAATTAGAAAGTGCTCAAAAAAAGGAACCAAAAATAGGGAGACAGAAGGAAATAACAAAACTGAGAGCAAAAATCAACGAAGCGGAAACCCAAAAAACAATATGAAAGATCAACGAAAGCAGAAGTTGGTTCTTTGAAAAAATAAACAAGATTGATAGACCACTGGCAAAACTAACAAAGAAAGAGAGAGAGAAACTTGATAACTCATATTAGGAGTGAAAAAGGAGAGATAACTACTGATATGGTAGAGATCCAAAGGGTAATCAGAAACTATTTTGAGAAACTCTATGCCACTAAAAATGAAAACCTGGAAGAAATGAATAAAATTTTGGACTCATAATCTTCCATGGGTTGAATAAAGAGGATGTAGCATATCTAAACAAACTCGTCACTATTGAGGAAATTAAGACAGTAATCAAACGTCAGCCCAAAAACAAAAACCCAGGCTTGTATGAATTCACTAATGAATTCTTTCAAACCTTCCAAGAGGAACTACTTCCAATCCTGGCAAGACTCTTTCAAGAAATCAAAAAAAATGGAAACACTTCCAAATAGCTTTTTATGAAGCCAACATCACCTTGACACCTAAACCAGACAGATGCTACCAAAAAGAAAATTACAGACCAATATCCCTGGTGAACACAGATGCAAAGATCCTCAATAAATTCCTGGCAAATAGGATTCAATGCCTCATCAAGATCATTCATTATGGTCAAGTAGGTTTCCTCCCAGGTATGCAAGATAGTTTAACATTCGTAAATCTATCAACATAATACACAACATCAACAAAAAGAAAAAAATCACATGGTCATATCAATAGATACAGAGAAAGCATTTGATAAGGTCCAAAACCCATTATTAATCAAAACTCTCAGCAAGATGGGAATGAAAGGAACCTTTCTCAATATAGTTAAGGCCATCTACCACAAGCCAGTGGCAAATATTTCTTCAATGGAGAATAATAATCATGATCTGCCTGTAATCATGATCTATTGTAATCATGGTCTGATTTTCATTATTATGCTTATAAATTTAATTAGTTTGTTCATATGTACAAACTTTAGCAGTAAATAAAACTCTTTATAACCTGAATCTAAATTGTAATTCGGGTTCTAAACTAAAAACTAGTACCTTCAAAACTAGCCACAATACACTTTACTATCTCACAGCATTCAAAAACTAGCTCAGATTTATGGAAACTTTATTCCAATCTCCAGCAACTTTCAACATACTCTAGCCTATCCGGTGTAATAAAAGATAACTTTGGCGACCTTTCCTTTTAGGATACCCTGGATATGTGTACCAGAGAAATGGAGTTTAAGAGTATCCTCTTCGCTCTTTGCTACTTTCATGCAGTGGTGGCAGAAAGACGAAAGTTTGGACCCCAAGGATGGAATCGTTCTTACCCCTTCAACACTGGGGACCTTACCATCTCTGTGAATGTTCTTTACAACTTCCTGGAGGCTAATGCAAAGGTAAAGACCAAGCAGTAGATAAGGTTGATAGGGTGGTCCTCCTCTCAAAAAAACACTTGGAAAAATGGGAACATCTAGAAAAATATATTTTATCCCAAAATTGAATAAAGAAGTTCAAATTTAATCAAAGGGCCAACCCCAGTGTAACATTGAAAAGAGTACCATTAAAATTTGAAAACAAGAAAACTCAGGAACCAAGCTGGTGACTAGTGCCTTGGATTGCATTATTCAGGGTCTGCAAAACCATCTTTGTATATTTGTAGCATGGCATGTCAACATGGTTTTGGCAGTAAGAGACCATACACTCCCTTAACATAAGTTTATTTTATTAATCAAGCATACCAAATTTCTGCGTGCATAGAGCTCAAAACACCATGGGCATAATCTTTCCAATGCTGATGAAGTCATAGTCTACCCTCATGAGTCTTACTCCTGTTTGCATTTTATTTTTATTTTTTGAACTTTTGGTTTTTTTGGGTACACCTGGCAGTGCTCAAGTGTTACTCCTGGCTCTGGCTCTAAATCACTTTTGGAAAGAGCAAGGGACCATATGGGTTGCTGGGGATTGAACCCACATCAGTCCTGGGCTGGCAGCGTGCAAGGCAAAAGCCCTACTGCTATGCTATCACTCTGATCCCTCCTTTCTGCATTTAAAAAAATAACTATTAATAATTTTTACTATTTAATTTGATGAACTACCTTCTATTTCTGGTGGAAAAATGAATCATGACATATTCTCTAATCCACCTCCTGTAGCTCAAGGATTCTGGGAAGCCCACTCTTCACAACTCTAGTCTTCCATCTACTGCACTAAGAAATAGATTTCACCAAGTAACTTCCCACCCTAAATTCAAAATAAATAGACTTGCATGCTGTATTAAATTTATTTTGAACCATAAAAGACTGAAAAATAGTTTAATGCATTGAAAAATAATATTAATTGATATGCTCATTAGTAGCAGCAAATTAGAAAATAGCCCTGCTCATTGAATTCCACTATTGACATTATCTTATTTTAAAAGGTACTCATATCAATAAACAAGGTTTAAAAAAGGAGTCATAAAAATAAATAAATAAATAAATAAATAAAGGACTTACAGGTGTTAGAATAACTCAATGGAAAAAGTACCTGCCTTACAATTCTTAGGTAATGAGGCCATGAGTTTAATCTATAACATCAATAACATGCCTAAGTAGATCTGACCTGCTCTGTTGTTTGAAATTCCCAACACCACAATAAAAGTGTATGAGTTAGAGGTTAGAAAGATTTTACAACATGTAAGCTACTTGTGGCTTACAAAGTTTCTAATCTCAGCACCAGTATGGTCCCCTGTGCCCTGCTAAGTATGATCCCTGAGCATAAGAGTCAGAAATAAACCCTGAGCACAGGTAAGTTTGGCCAAAAACAAAACAACAATTCATGTCTTTGATATCAAGTACATTATGGACTTTACAAGCACAATAATCAAGTGTGTAATCTTAATTATTGCAATAGTTTTATATATAAAATAATTACATATAAGTAAAATACATAAATATTTTAAAATATATATGTAAATATTTGTTACTTTATTAATGATCATGAAACAATTATATTAAGATTAAAAAATGGTGGGCTGGGGCCAGAGTGGTGGTGCAAGTGGTAAGGCATCTGCCTTGCTCACACTAGCCTAGGAGAAACAGCGATTCAATCTCCCAAATATCCTATATGATCCCCCAATCCTGGAGCAATTTCTGAGTGCATATGCAGGAGTAACTCCTGACATCACTGAGTGTGGCCATAAAACCAACAACAACAAAAAAGTAGGCAACAACAACTACTACTACAAAATATATATTAAGAGAAAGATATTCATTACAATCATTAACAACCATGAAAGATTTTAAAGAATTAACTTACCTTGCATTATCATCCAGTTGTGAGATCAATCCTTATGCATTTGTGGAACACTTCTTTTTTCTTTTTCTCAGGTCCCCTATGATGATTTGCGCTACCTCATTGGAGAAATTATGTATGGAGGACATATCACAGATGACTGGGACAGGAGACTCTGCAGAACTTATCTTGAGGAATTCATCAAACCAGAAATGTTAGAAGGAGATCTGCATTTGGCCCCAGGTTTTACCCTCCCAGGAAACATGGATTATAATGGATATCATCAGGTAAGCCTTTGTTCTTTATCACAATGACCTGATGATACCAACATAAGATCTTTTAATTTCCATCATGGAACACTCTTGCAGCATCGAGTTGAATTTTTTAGTCAAACTATTTAATTGTGGATCTTATCTACCAAAATAACATGTTTAATTTAAGTACAAATAAAGTACACTGACTTTAATGTTAAAATTGAGCCTTTGACGCTATTTTTTATTCTGTACAATTTAATTCAATAATTCTACTTATTGTTTGTTAATTGTATTTTAAAAACTTATAATGTTTATTTGTTGTTTGTTTTAAGAAAACCAAACCTTGCTATGCTCAGAACCTACTCCTTGCTTTCTGCTCAATGATCACTCATGGAAGGACTCAGAAGATAGTTTGTTTTCTTTTATGTTGTTTTATGTTATTGTTTTTATTGTTTTGTTTTGGTTTTGAACCACACCTGGGTTCCTCCTAGCTGTGTGCTCAGAAATTGCTTCTGGCAGGCTCAGGGAAACATACGAAATGCTGGGTATCAAACCTCGGTTTGTCCTGGGTTGACCTCATGCAAGGCAAATTACCCTATTGCTGAAGTATCTCTCCAGCCCCTCAGGCAACAATTTTCTGACATATATAGATAAAATAAATAATAATGTATCACATATGATTAGATAGTATATATATTCACTTTCTGTTTTTTCTAAGATGATCATGAACATTGATTGAAATATTCTCACTTAGTTTATAGACAGAGATTAGGAGCAAATTTTTATGTAAGACCTTTTAATAGTTTATATTAGTAATTCCAAATATTTTCAGATGAGCAGACCACTACTATTGACAGTTTATTAACAGTGACCCATTGTTACTCCTCCCCAATTCCATATGCTAATCTTACCTGGATGGTCAGTACCATACCTGGAGAGGCTGTTATTTGGGATAGAGAATAATAGAGAGATTGGGGAAAGGGGTAGAGTGAGCGCATGGGCAGCTAGGATGAAAGGTTAGCAGCAGGAAAGAGGTTGCTTAGATTAGAAGCCATGTGATACATGGAAGTTAGGACCTTGTAATAAAGCTGGGTTTCTCCTGAAACTTTATCTGACTGCTTTGTGAATTTCTCTGCGGTCACCCTGAAACCTACAGACCTGCTGAGTATAGGGGCTACAAGCACTAGACAAGCCAAGAAAGGCCTCAGCCCATCAAATCTAGGATTCATTAATTTATATTTAAACAACAGCACATATGTACATAAACACATAGAAATAAAATGAAAATCATATACATGTACCTACATGAAGAAAAAATATTCTTGACAATCCCATAAAACAGAGGCAGACAGACAGATAAGAAATGGTGTTCTCTTTGACTCAAAATAGTGATTTTCACCCAAGTTCAGAGTGTCCTAAGTCCCAGAGAAGCACCAGAACAAAAGAAAAAGTCTACTAGCTACCTCAGCTGGGCTCCGTCCAGTCACACAGCCCCCAAAATGGGGGCAGACAGGCCAGCAGAGGAGTCCATTTTTACTCAGAAGAAATGTTTTTAACTTATGCTACTGTATTCTGAGAACATGGTACTTTTACTTTACTCTGTGGTCTCACATGAGGCATCACATGCAGCCTCTAATCAATGACCCCCACTACAACACATAAAAAAATGGCATCAGAACACAAAGGTCACAATGGGAAAACAATCCAAAACCCTACCACACTCAGTCGTTCTCAGAATCCAACTAGTATCAATCACCAATATAGCCTCTATGATAAAGACTTTAGAGAGGTAATATAGGATGTTCAAGGTACTCAAAGAGATTATAGAATAAACAGCCAATAAAACTCAAGAGGATATGAGAGTATGTATGTATGTATGTATGTATGTATGTATATAAATACAAATAAATATAACAAAACTAAAAAAGCCTAGTAAACTTGGTAGATAAAATGAAAGCCACTGAAAGGCCTCACCAGATGTAAGAACAGAATCAGTTAGCTCAAAGATAAGCTGCATAACACCTGCATAACACCATAATGAACAGAAGATGGAAAAATCAGCAAAATACATGAACTGAATGAATGAATAAAGATGTCTTCCATGTTTTAGAGGCCCAACAGAGTCCAAAGTACCATTTTTTTTTTGTTTTTTTTTTTGTTTTTTTTTTTTTTTGTTTTTTGGGCCACACCCGTTTGATGCTCAGGGGTTACTCCTGGCTATGTGCTCAGAAATCGCCCCTGGCTTGGGGGGACCATATGGGACGCCGGGGGATCGAACCGTGGTCCTTCCTTGGCTAGCGCTTGCAAGGCAGACACCTTACCTCCAGCGCCACCTACCCGGCCCCCCAAAGTACCATTTTTAAAATGAATTTATGTCTATTAGCCCAGCCAAAAGTGTAACCATGACCAAAAAAAAAAAAAAAAAAAAAAAAAAGACTGTTGACCAATATCAGCAAAAGAGTCTGTAAGCTGTGGGTGAAATTCAGACTAAAAAATGCACAATATTGAATTAAACTGAGGTGTGTGAACCCAGCTAAAAGCATGTCTGAAAGGAAAAAAAGCAGACTATTGCCCAACACAATGGAGTAGCTGTGGGCTATGGGCATAGTTTGAACTATAAAAATTTTGAACTATAAAAACGTTGGACTAGGGTCAGAGAGACAGTACAGTGGTAGGTCATTTGCCTTGTATGCAGATGACCCAGGACAGACCCGCTTCAATTTCCAGCATCCCTTGTTGTTCCCAAGCCTGCCAAGGGTGATTTCTGAGCATAGAGTCAGGAGTAACCCCTGAGCAATGCTGGGTGTGGCCCAAAAACCAATCAATAAATAAAGTTAAAAAAAAAACACTGAACTACAAAAAAATTACACACAGAAGTTCATTTAAATTGAGTTTATGTGCATAAGCCTTGCCAAGAGAATAGTCAATTCTCAAATACAAACTCAATAAAAAACAATACAGAACCACTGGAGTCCCGGAGACCCAGGAAGAAAATCTTCATAAAGAATCAATAGTCAATGACATAATTGCTGAGAAATATCCGGAGTTAGAGAGTGCTTGCAACCACACACTGGATGCCCAAATTGTACCAGCTAAAAGAAATTCAAAGAGCAGCACAAGAAGGAAATCTTAATAACAATAATAAAACCACAGATGTAGATAAAATACTGAGTTATTTAATAAAGGATATTCATAACATTTATCAAAGACATGTATCAAACAATATTAAATTTATTTGAAACAGTAATGTCCATGAATAGTAAAAGAAACCCTTTTAAAAAGGAATATAGTAGACTTCACATTCATCAACTTTAAGTTAAACTACAAAGCAATAGTCATTAAAACAGCATGGTATTAAAATAAGGCAGTCTCTTGGAGCAATGGAATAAATTGAGTATTCAGACACATACCCCAAAATCTATAATTAATTAATCTTTAAAAAGGAAGACAAGAAGCAGCGCCATAGAGGCGGTGAGGCTGGGAAGGAGGCTCCGGGAAGCACATGAGTGGGCCAGGGAGTAACAAGCAGTGCTGGAGAGGTGGTGAGGTTGGGAAGGAGGCAACGGGAAGCACATGAGCGGGTCGGGGAGCCAGGGAGCAGCAAGCAGTGCTGGAAAGGCGGTGAGGCTGGGAAGGAGGCGTGGGGAAGCACACGAGCAGACCGGGGAGCCAGGGAGCAGCAAGCAGTGCCGGAGAGGCGGTGAGATTGGGAAGGAGGTACCGGGAAGGTCAGGAGTGGGCCGTGGAAGGGTCACCATAACAGGTATCCCAGGAGGACCCTGAGTCCTAAGAGAGAGGCCAGAGGGAGCTCGAAAACTTTCGCCAACTAGTCAACGTGGCATAGGCAGCCGGGGGGACAGAGAGCCAGAAGTGGCAGTGACTAGAGGTCCAAGAAGGAAGCACAGGCTGACTCCCAGGTGGGGGAGGTGACTCATCTAGGCTCAACGGTGCCCTCTGCCACTGTGGCCAGGAGTGGAACTACACTGTCTCACAGGAAAGAGAAGTGATTGACCAGGCTTGACTGGTAGACAGGGGAGGGGTCAAGCTTCAGCAACATACCCACCAGGAACAGCACTCCAGAGAAGGGACCCAGCCCAAGCACACAGGTGGCAAAAGTAATCTGAATTCAGAAGGCACTGCACTCTAAGCCACACCAATATAAGGAAAAGAATATGGGTAGATCAAGGAAGACCCTGAATCCAGGGGATATCGAAAGGATCCCTAATAAATTTTCAAGTCCTCCAAACCACACAGACCCAACAGAAGATCTTAAATTAGCCATGAGGAATGAAATGCAAGTCATGTTAAAGGAAATGAAAGAAACACTAGCCAGCGAATACAAGAAATCCATGGACAAACATATCAACCAACTAAAAGAAGAATTGTTACAAAATATGAGAGACAAAAAATTAGATAGTAATAATTATTTCTGAAACACTATTAGATGACTTCCTTTTTGTGGAAGGACAGGTGTATATAAGGAAACAATGGGAGAAAATGAAATTAGAGATGGAGAAAGCTACCAAAACTTCCAGCAAAAGAGAGATGGAAATTCAGGAAAACTCTTCTGGAATAATACAACAAATAATAACAAGAAAATACAGACAGAGGGATGAAGCGATAGAACAGCGGTAAGGCATTTGCCTTGCATGTGGTCAACACAGGACAGACCCCAGTTTGAATCCTGGCATCCCATATGGTCCCCCGAGCCTGCCAGGAGTGATTTCTGAGTGCAGAGCCAGGAGTAAACCCTGAACAATGCTGAGTGTACCCCCACTCAAAAAAAGACAGACAGGAAGTAAAGGCTATACTACACCATCGGGGTTGTTCAGCATCAGTTACCTGGAGAAACAGAAGCACTGGTCTCCCAATACCTCCAATGGCCTTCCGATTATGACCTTGAATTAGAAATGGGAAAATAACTTAATTGGTTGTTAAGTAATTTAACTCTTATTTTTCAGTATATTGATGCTGAGCTGCCTCCAGAATCACCATACCTCTATGGTCTACATCCAAATGCAGAAATTGGCTTCCTGACCCAGACATCAGAGAAACTTTTCCTTACTCTGCTGGAGCTACAGCCCCAGGATAGCCAAGTTGGAGATGGGACAGGCTCCTTAAGAGATGAAAAGGTATATAGAGAGTAAAAACTGACAATCACTGCAGAAAGTCTAATCTGCATGGGTCAATTTGCATCAGACACTCACTATGCAATCTGTGCATCATATATAGCCTGTTCTTTCACCATTAGGAACTTCTCTCACTCCTCTAGAACAACAGCACAAGCCATCTGGTTACATTATAGTATATCTTTGCCTTTGAATTTGGAGCTTCACTTTTCTGGTTCAGTTAAGGGCAATTTTTTGTTTTTGTTTTTTGGTTTTTGGGCCACACCCAGCATTGCTCAGGGGTGACTCCTGGCTGTCTGCTCAGAAATAGCTCCTGGCAGGCACGGGGGACCATATGGGACACCAGGATTCAAACCAACCACCTTTGGTCCTGGATCAGCTGCTTGCTAGGCAAACACCGCTGTGCTTTCTCCGGGCCCAACTTAAGGACAATTTTTATTAAATTTTTCCACAAACATGAGGAAAGAATGAACTTCACAATTGTGGTTTGTAAAACCTGAAATAGACTTTAGAAATGTTTAGTAAAAATTATGAATGGGAGGGGCCGGTGAGGTGGCACTAGAGGCAAGGTGTCTGTCTTGCAAGTGCTAGCCAAGAAAAGGACCACGGTTTGATCCCCCGGCGTCCCATATGGTCCCCCCAAGCCAGGAGCAATTTCTGAGCGCGTAGCCAGGAATAACCCCTGAGCATCAAACGGGTGTGGCCCGAAAAACCAAAAAAAAATTATGAATGGGTAGGTTTCCCCAAACACCTCTATTCTCATTTCAATGGTTGAATGTTTATTTGTATTAAACCACTTATTGAAAGCAATAAGACCTTCCCTTTAATTAATTTAAACCAAGAATCTCCTAACTGATCAAAGGATAAATTTAAGAAATGTGGAGATAAAATTATGATAAAATGTAGACTGGGACAGCCAGAGGCAAGAAGCCAAGTGTCACAAAAGGTACTGAGCACCATAATAAAACTTATTTGTAAAAATTTTTCTAATAAGAACTAAAATAACTTACAAGAGATATACCTCCTTTAACATATTTTCACACATTTATACCTGCCATATTACTTTAGAGAAAACACACCTTGAATATTAAAGCCTATAATTGCAACCACAGTGCCTAAAATAAGGAAAGCAAAATAATGAAAAGTGTCTGTCATAGAAGCAGATTAGGGTTGAGATTGGGGCCAATTGGGGTTAAGGAACAGGAATGTAACTGAGGAAATTGTTGGAGGGAACTGACACTGGTGAAGGGATTAGAGCTTGAAAATTATGATGAAACTCAACTATTAACAACTTTCTAACTCTGTATCACACAATTATTTAATATTTTATTTTTAAGAACTTAGTTTTTTGCAGTACAAGAGGATAACGTGTGTGGTAGTACACAATCCTAACACAAGTACCATTTAAATCCTTTAAGCATCCTAGCATCTACAGGCCCAAGCCTGGCCAATACCAGTTGGCTAACCAACTGCAGGAGAATCAGGGGCATGATCCCATTAGTAATTTTAAAATTACTTATTCACAAGTGCTAAAAAACCCAAGGATAAGATAAAAAGCTTGACATTTTGATCATGGATCCCAGGGTCAGACACAGAAATTTATAGCCTAAGTGATTATTCTTTTATCTTTAAAAATTACTATTTTTAAACACCATACTTCACAAGGTTGTTCATATGACAGTTGTGGGGTTTTTTTTACTGTTACAAAGTTAATCATATTGAGTTTAAGTCATGCCATGAACAACACCCTTTACCACTGCACATTTCCCACCATCAATGTCCCCAGTTTACCTCCTGCCATCTACCCTGTCCTCTTCCCTACCTGCCTACCTCTGTGGCAGACATTTTCTAGCCTCTTTTTCTCTCTCTTTCTTTTTTCTTTTGTTTTAATTTTAGACACTGTGGTTTTTAATACTGTTACTGAAGAAATATCAGACAGATAACTTTATGTCCTTTCAGCACCCAATTCTTGTTTAAGTGATCATATTCATCTGTTATAGTCATAGTAATTATTCTGTCTATCCCTATCTCTGTCTCATTTTGCTCAGTATAACACTCTTTATATCCATCTATGTAAAAGCAAATTTGATTACTTTATCTTTCCTAAAAGATACATAGTATGCCACTGAGTAGATG
This sequence comes from Suncus etruscus, assembly GCF_024139225.1. Classification (NCBI taxonomy): domain Eukaryota; kingdom Metazoa; phylum Chordata; class Mammalia; order Eulipotyphla; family Soricidae; genus Suncus; species Suncus etruscus. The sequence goes on from NC_064854.1 coordinate 90,727,601, forward strand.
CACCATAGTTTATTATCCACTCATCTGTTCTCAGACACTTGGGTTGTTTCCAAAACTGGCCTCCTGTGAATAGTGCTGCAATGAACATAGGAATGTTTTCTGCATTGTGCTATTGGGTTCCTATGATATATTCCTAGGTATGGTATTTCTAGGTTATATGGAAGCTCAATATCAAGTATTTTTGACAATTATTTATTTTGTTTTCCAAAAAAGGCTGGACCAGCTGACATTTCAAACAAATGTGATTGAGAATTTCTTTCTACCTACATCCAAGCAAGCACTGGTTGTTCTTGTTTTTTGTGATGTGGGCCAGACTCTGTGGTGTGAGATAATAATTTATTACTGTAGAGTTTTATACTAATTACAATTAATATATTTAATTTCTATTGTTTGATATAATGGAACTCAGAGCAAAAGCAATTGTTTTGTATATTAAAGACCTATGTTCATAACAATGTCTTCACCTAAAATTATTATAATAATTGTGTAAATTTCAACAAAAAGGCCTTCTGCACACCTATATTCATAGCAGCTCTATTTACAATATCCAGAATCTGGAAACAACCCAGGTGCCTGACAACAGATGAGTGGCTAAAGAAACTGTTACATATACACAATGGAATATTATGCAGCCATCAGAAAATAATGAAGTCATGAAATTGTCCTATACTTGAATGGACATGTATACTATTATGCTGAGTGAAATAATAGTGAGGGAGAGAAATATACATAGAATAGTCTCACTCATCTATGGGTTTTAAGAAAAATAAAGGACACTGGGGCCAGAGCAATGGCACAGCAGTGCGGCATTTGCCTTGCATGCAGCTGACCCAGGACGGACCACAGTTTGATCCACCAGTATCCCATATGGTCCCTCAATTCAGAAGTGATTTCTGAGTGCATAGCAGGAGTAACCCCTGAGTATCACCAGGTGTGGCTCAAAAAGAAAAATATTGTGATAATACACAAGACAACAGAGATGTGGGCTGAAATGTACAGCCCATGATATAAAGCTTACCACAAAGAGTGGTGAGCTTAGCAAATATGAAAGAAGAAATGAGAAAACTTTAAACTAAAATAAAAGAACATAGAAGCCTAGCAGATTAAATGAATGCATCACTGGAAAGTCTCTCCAACAGAATAACCATGACTGAGGACCAAATTAGTGAGAAGGAAGATGAGATGCATGACAACTTCATACAAGAGAAAGGATGGGAAAGAGCATTAATGGAAAAAAAAAAAACTCAAAAATGTGAACAAACGAAAATATAGTATGTCATCTACAAACAGGGAGAGCTTGACTTTTTATTTTCCTATCAGGATGCTTTTATATATTTTTCATGTGTAATTGTTATGACAAGAGGAAGAAGCCTTTTCTTGTGCCAGATTTTAGATGAAAGGCTTAGATCTATTTCCTATTGAGTATAATATTTGCCATGTGCTTATGATAAAGGCCTTGACTGTATTGAGAAAAGTTTCTTTTATTTTTATTTTGTTGAAGGTTTTTATCGTGAGTCAGTTTTGGACATTATCAAATGCTTTCTGTGCATCTATTAATATGATCACATAATTCTTTTTTCTTTTGTTGATATGGTGTATTATGTTGATTGACTTCCATATCTTAAAACGTTCTCACATCCCTGGAATAAAACTAATTGGTTATGGTGTATGACCTTTTTTAAAAAGTGTTATATCCTATTTGCTAGGATTTTGTTGAGGATATTTGCATTTGTGTTCAAGGATATTGGTCTGTAGTTCTCGTTTTTTGTGGCTTCTCTGTCTGCTTTTGCTCCAGTTATGTTAGCTTTATTAAAACTATTTGGAAGTGTTTCTATTTCTTATTTTGAAATGGAGTTCAGAGTAAAAATGCTTAGGATCTTCAAAAATAAATAATAAAATATACTATCTATAATATATAGGAGGATATGAGGGCAGAAATTTAAAAATGTCAGAATTTAAGAACTTGGTAAGGAAAATAAAAAATTTAATGGAAGGCCCTCCCAGATAAGTAACAGCTCCTGAGGACAGAATCAGTTAGTTTTAAGATAAAGTGCAGAAAACCTCCAGATAACAACAAACAAGGGGGAAAATTCTCAAAATAAACTAACAGAAGATGAAAAAATCTTCAAATTTAATAAATAAAATACCCTCTCAGACCAGATAAACTGGTTCATACCAAAAAAACAATAATAAAACAGTACTGGCATGGAAAAGCATCCTTGTTTACTGCTGGCAGGAATGTAAACTAGTTCAGGCTTTTTGTAAAACAACATGGACACTTCTCAAAAAACTAATAATTGAGCTTCCATGACTCAGCAATTTCACTTCTTACTAACCACCCTAAGGGCCTCTAAACAGAAAATTACAGTGCAGGAAATATATTTGCATCCTCTGTTAATTGCAACACTATACAGGGTAGCTAAATTTTAGAAACAATTCAAGTGCCCCAGAAGAGATGAATGGATAAAGTAACTATGGTACACACATACAATATGATATTATGTAGCTATATGAAAAGATGAAATCATACAATTTGTTTCCATATGGGTGAAACTGGAGAGTATCATGCCAGGTGAAGTTAGTCAAAGGAAGATACCAAAACAAAATTATCTCTCCCATACATTTTATATAAAGGAACTTAGCAGGGGAATAATACATTCCCAAAAGCAATAGAGATTAAGAGCTAGAGAATTTGTCTGCAGTAGAAAGCATGCCACTATAACACAGTTCACTAAACATAATACTCTTTATATCCATTCATGTATAAGCAAATTTTATTTATTTTTTACTAGCTGCATATGTCACTTAGGTTTTTTTCTATATTCTAGTTATTGTGAATAGTGCTGCAATGAACAATGGAGTGGAGAGGAATTTTCTGTATTGTTTTTGGGCCCCTCGGTATATTCCTAGGAGCATATAGAATTCCTAGGTATATTTGTAGAGGCATATATATTCCTAGGGTCATGTAGAAGTTCTATTTTTAGGGGCTGGAGAGATAGCATGGAGGTAAGGCATTTGTCTTGCATTCAGAAAGATGGTGGTTCGAATCTCGGCATCCCATATGGTCCCCAGAGCCTGCCAGGAGTGATTTCTGAGCGTAAAGCCAGGAGTGACCCCTGAGCGCTGCCGGGTGTGACCCCCCAAAAAAAGTTCTATTTTTAGTTTTTTGTTTTTGTTTTTTAAGAATGTCCATATTGTTTTTCAAAAGGGATAGAAAAGTCGACATTCTGAAAAAGAGTCTGAAGGGGCTTTTGACTTTTCTAAGCTAAAGATGCTCCTTAATTTTTTCTTTGGAGCTATCTCTTTCCCTTATTGCCCTTCCTTCCTCAGATCTGATATCAAATTCCCAACTACCCACTAAGTGACAGAACAGAACTCTGTTTCCCCATGTTTAATGTGCTTTGGAACAATGCATCCAGATCACATATTTTATCTATTTGTGAATGATTTTCAAATGAAAGCTTAGTGATACAAAACTATTCCTTCAAATTCAGTTCAGGAGACATATAATGATATAAACGTAGGAATTTGTCTTCAAGCCCTACAGTAGTTTTCAGGTATCACTTATATTCTTTTTCAGGTTTTGCTATTACAGCACCACAGTCTCTCTATTTGCTGTTTTGCTTTGGGTTTTTTTTTTATTGTTTATATATGTGTAAAAATGTATCACTTTTACATAGGCTATGTATTACATAGTTGTTAACAATATATTTGTTTTTTGTTTTTTGTTTGTTTGTTTGTTTTTTTGGGGGGGTCACACCCGGCGGTGCTCAGGGGTTACTCCTGGCTGTCTGCTCAGAAATAGCTCCTGGCAGGCATGGGGGACCATATGGTACACCGGGATTCGAACCAACTACCTTTGGTCCTGGATCGGTTGCTTGCAAGGCAAACGCCTCTGTGCTATCTCTCCGGGCCCCACAATATATTTGTTTTAAAACCAATACAACCACCAACATAAATTAACTTCTTGAAAATTTTGATGTTTTATATTCAATAGGATGATAATTATTACTTTTTTCTAACATCAGCTTTTTTACTGGAGAAAATATTAGTTTAAAAAAGTAATGTATATAAAAAGTACAAATCAAAGTAAACTTTAAATATCCATTGCATTTATATAAAGCTTTATGCCTTTCAAATGCTGCCACATTCAATTTTTGGTATTTTGATTTTTCATATTTAGCACCAGAATACTTGAGTTGGATAATAGAGGAATATGCTGTTAAAAATTAATCAATAAGAAAAATTAAGGCCTTGGGACTGGAGCATTAATAGTGTGTAGAGAGCATTTGCTTTGAATGCCCAATTCAGTCTCTGGCAACCCATATGTTCCCCTGAGCATCATCATTAATAATTCCTGAGTTCAGAGTAATCCCTAAGCACTTCTAAATGTGTTGCAAAAACAGGAAGGAAGGAAGGAAGGAAGGAAGGAAGGAAGGAAGGAAGGGAGGGAGGGAGGGAGGGAGGGAGGGAGGGAGGGAGGGAGGGAGGGAGGAAGGAAGGAAGGAAGGAAGGAAGGAAGGAAGGAAGGAAGGAAGGAAGGAAGGAAGGAAGGAGGAAGGAGGAAGGATGGAAGGAAGGATGGAAGGAAGAAAGGAAGGAAGGAGGGAGGGAGGGAGGGGAGGGGAAGAAGAGGGGAGGGGAAGGAGAGGGGAGGGGAGGGGAGGGAAGGGAAGGGAAGGGAGGGAAGAAAAAGGAGGGGAGGAAAGGGAAGGGAGGTAAGGGAAGGAAGGAAAGGGAAGGGAGGGAAGGGAAGGGAGGGAAGGGAAGGAAGGAAAGGGAGAAAAAGGAAGAAAGATAAAAAGAAAAAAAGAAGGAAGGGAGGGAGGAAGGAAGGAAAAAGGGAAGGGAGGGAGGAAGCGAAGGAGGGAGGAAGGAAAGAGAGGAGGAAGGAAGGAAAAAAGAAAGGGATGGAGGGAGGAAGGGGAAGGAAAGAAGGGAGGGAGGGAAGGAAAAAGAAAGGAAGGGAGGGGGAAGGAAAGAAGGGAGGGAGGAGGAAGGAAAAAGGAAGGGAGGGAGGGAAGGTGGGAGGAAGGAAAAGGGGGAGGAAGAAAGGAGGGAAGGAAGGAAGGGAAGGGAAGGAGGGAGAAAGGGAGGAAGGAAGGAAGAAAAAAGTAAGGGAGGAAGGAAGGAACCAATGGAGGGAGGAACTAAAGCAGGGAGGAAGGAAGGAAAATAAGGAAGGAGGGGAGGGAGGGAAAAAGGGAGAGAGGGAGGGAGAAAGGGAGGGAAGAATGGAGGAAAAAGAGAGTGAGGATGGGAGAGATGAAGGGAATGAGAGTGGGAGGGGGAGGAAGGAAGAATCGAAAGAAGGAAGGTAGAGAGGAAGGAAGGGAGGGGAGGGAGTAGGAAGGAAGGGAGGAAGGAGAAAGTAAGGGAGGGCGGAAGGGAGGGAGGAAGGGAGGAAGGAGTGGAGGAAGGGAGGTTGTAAGGAAGGAAGGGAGGGAGGGAGGCAGGAAAGGAGGGAGGATGGGAGGCAGGAAGGGAGGGCTGGAGTGAGGGATAAATGGAGGTAGGAAGGGAGGGGTGAGGGAGAAAGAAGGGACAGAAGAAAGGGGAGTGAAGGAATAAAGGGAGGGAGGAAGGGAGGGAGGGAGTGAGGAAGGGCAGGAGCAGTAAAAGAATGGAGGGAGTAAGAGAGTGAGAAAGGAAGGGAGAAAAGGAGGGTGGGAGGGATGGATGGAGGGAGGGAATAAGGAAGGAAGGAAGAAGGAAGGAAAAAAGAACGTAAGGAGGAAGGAAGGAAGGAGGGAGGAAGGATGGAGGAAGGAAGGAGGGAGGGAAGGAGGGAGGGAAGGAAGGAGGGATGGAGGGAAGGAGTGAAGGAGGAAGAGAAGGAAGGAGGGAAGGAAGGAGGGAAAGAAGGAAGTAAAGGGAAAAAAGAAGGAAAGGGAAGGAAAGAAAGGGAAGGAAGGAAAGGGAAGGAAGGAAAGGGAAGGAAGCGAAGGGAAAGGGAAAGGGAGGGAAGGGAAAGGGAAGGGGAAGGGGAAGGGAAAGGGAAGGGAAGGGAAGGGAGTTGAGATATAATATACTTACATTAATATGGCTAATATATACATAACCAAACTATTACATGATCAGGTTCTTTCCCAGAAAATAGCAGAGACAAATTTAACTGAAATAAGTAAGAATTAGCTCACTGTATCAAATAAATTAAACCAAAAAGTGCTTAAAACCCAGGCTTTAGTGCTTCGAAGAGAAAAAGAAAGCAAATACTTTCAAGAAACTTCTATTCTGTCATTAGCAAATTTCTATGTCTAAATTCTTTTTTTTTTTTTTTTTTTTTTTTTGGTTTTTGGGTCACACCCGGTGATGCTCAGGGATTACTCCTGGCTATGCACTCAGAAGTCTCTCCTGGCTTGGGGGACCATATGGGTTGCCAGGGAATCGAACAGCGGTCTATTCAAGGCTAGCGCAGGGAAGGCAGGCACCTTACCTCTAGCGCCACCACCCGACCCCCCTATGTCTAAATTCTAACTTTAATATTTAAGTGTTCATACCACCAGGAAGAGTAAATTGATTGGCCAAATTTGAAAAATGGGAGTCTGCATCCAGCGAATGTACCCAAAAATAGTGGGAAAGAAATACTCATGAATGAAGATGGTAACATGCTATTAGAAGTGTAAAGAAAGGATGAAGAGGCTATTTTTTAAGAAATGCTATCTACCCATACACTCCAAGAATTTACACTCAGTCACTAATTTTCTCCCTCCTTTAGCTTTGTCTTTCCCATGTTTAATTATGCCTGTATTTTTCCCATTTTTCTTTCCTGTCAACCTGAGTTTATTTACTTCAAAATGTCAGATTTAGTTTCCAAATGTTTTCCCTTAAATAACCCAGTATTTAATCTGAGGTTTTCATTTTCCAGAAGAGTGATGTGGTTGTTCTACCTTCCCTATTATGTAAAGTAAATGTTTGTATGTAAATGTAAAATGTTTTATGTAAAATAAATATGTTTAAGAAAAAGGTTTATACACTTAAGTTTATACACACTAAGTTTATCAACTTAGCATCACATAGCCAAAAATATCTAAAACTCTAAAATCAAGTATGTTCTTTACCTTGTTGAATTTCAACAACAATATACATTTCTAATTTTTTCCAACTTCTATTTTTTTTTTGAAAAGAAATTTGTGTTCGTTGAAGAATTCAGAAGGATCTGGTCAGTTTTGTTTTGTTTTGTTTTTTCAGAAAACATGTGTCTGTTCCTCAATATTGGCTTAGTTGACCTAAAGTTTAATATATCAGGCAATGTTCTTATTTGTATAAGACACTGGATTCAATTCTGACACCTCAGGAATAACTGGCTCTGTAGTGATGTATTGCAAGGGAATTAAATACTTCTAGAAAATTAGACCCCAGCCTTCACCCTATGTTTTCTTTTATGGAACAGGTCAAAATTCTCCTAGAAGAATTACTGGAGCGGCTAACAGAAGAATTTAATATCCCAGAACTGATGGCCAAAGTGGAGGAGCGCACCCCTTACATTGTGGTTGCATTCCAGGAGTGTGAACGGATGAATCTACTCACCAGAGAGATACAGCGCTCACTACGGGAACTAGAACTTGGCTTAAAGGTAGGTAAGAAAGGGTTGTTGGTCATTATCAGAAGACATTGGGAGAGAGGGGTAAAAAATACTTGGAGTTACAGCTAGAGAGACTATGCAGTATATGGGGTGCTTGTCTTGCATGCGACCAACCCACGTTGAATCTCTGGCATCCCATATGGTCCCCAAAACTTGTCAGACATGATCTCTTAGTGCATAGCCAGGAGTAATCCCTGAGCGCCAAGTGTGACAAAAAATCCAAACACCACCCAATAATCAAAGAACATGTGAATGTTGAAGAACATTTCTTCTACAGATCTCTAAATTCTCAAGAATGTGTGACCCATAGAGACTATTTAGCTGAACTACAGGTTGTCTCAGATGAGACTCTTGAAGTTTAGAGACAAGTGGGCTCAAATAAGCTATGAAAAACTTAAAAAAAAAAAAAAAAAAAGCGGGTCAGTATATATAGCTCTCCAGAAAAAGATTTTTAGTAGATCAAGAAACAGAAAAGTTTTGATAATGTTTTATATTCTATTGATAGTTTTACTCATAAAGAAGGCAAAAATGTATTTTGGTTAAAATATGGAGGTTTTGGGCCGGAGAGATAGCATGGAGGTAAGGCGTTTGCCTTTCATGCAGGAGGTCATCGGTTTGAATCCCGGCACCCCATGTGGTCCCCTGTGCCTGCCAGGAGCAATTTCTGAGCCTGGAGCCAGGAATAACCCCTGAGCACTGCCAGGTGTGACCCCCCCAAAAAAATGGAGGTTTTTATATGAACCAGTAGTACCATATGGCATTGTTCCTTTTTGCATAGGCCCATTAAAATGGGAAAATATTAGATCCAGAGTCATAGTGCAGGGGTACGGCACATGCCTTGCATGTGGCTGACCCAGAACAGATCTCGGTTTGATACCCAGCATCCCATATGGTTCCCCAAGCCAGGAGCGATTTCTGACTACATAAGCAGGAGTAACTAACCCCTGAGTGTCACCTGGTGTGACCCCCAAACAAAAACAAAAACAGAAAATAAGAAAATATTATATAAAGAAAGAAGTTCTTAACTAATAGGAATAGGAACACATAAATTTTATATTGCAGTGGGGTCTTACAACCTGAACACTTGCCAAAATGACTTAGCTTAGGAGTCAGAAGGTCAGATATTGGCCATTTACCACTGAACTTTGAATCACATCTATGGAACCAGCACAGTTTTCTACACCAGAACCAGGAATTGAACTTCATAGAAGGCCCTAATGCTGCCCTGACATCAACTTCAGTCATAATGGGTTCATATGACACCCTGATTACTTGGTAACAGCAACAACCTGCTTTCAGGACGGGTTCTCTGCATTGACACCTAATGGTGAGATGAAACCAGAAGATGGTCCGCATTACTCTGACTTCAACAATGAATCTGTACAAAATCCAGGATCTCTAAATACAGAAACCTGACCTGACAACTATGATTGTGAAGAACTTTTACTGGGACCACAGAGAGAGACTTTGAGGGTTGAAAATTTAGTATGCTCGGAGCCTGTAGTTGCTCTTATGCAAGGATGCTTTATGGGTATGGTCTCCCTGTTTTTAAGCCAAAGGTTTTTTTCTTTCTATTTTGCTGTGCCTATGGGAAAAAAAAACCTGTCACACACATCTTTTTTATTTTTTTATTTTATCTTTTATCTTTCAAATTGGGCCACCTGACTTTTTTTAGAATCTTGGAACACAGATTACTTTATTTTACCACATATACCAACATTTTCTATAAAACTAAGAAGAAAGAAAGAAAACCTGGAGGCCGGAGGCCAAGTGGTCTCAATGCATTTGTGAAAAAATAAATAAGGACAAAACTAAATATTCAAGTCAAAGTCAATGATAATTGAATCAAGAAACCTAACTTTGGAGCTGAAGACATAGCATGGAGGAGTTACAATATATTAAAATTTAAATTTGAATTAGTCTCATAGTATTTAAAATAAAATAGCCAAGTCCATATTAAAGAACCCAAAATTTTAAGTCTTTAATTATACTTATAGCAACTCTACCATTCTTACCTATATTAACAATTTTATTTAATTATTTTAAAATTTTTACTTCACATACATTTTTGTTTTAAATACTTTTAGAAATGTTCAATATGATCATCTAGATTATTGTAGATAGCTGCATCAGCGATCAGAGTTCTAATTCTTGAGAAAAGATATCTTTGTACTGAAACTTGAACCAATTTTAATGTTTGAATTAGTTGTATTAAACAAAAAGACAACTTTATACCTTGCATCTCAATAGAAAATATAAAATATTAAATGTGTTTTCTTTTAAAAATATTTTTGTTACTTTTACTTCCAGAAGTTGAAACTATTTAAATTACATTTGTGATGAGGTATGTTTCATTGTAATTATAACTCACTTTTTTATTTAAACACCATGTTTACACAGTCATTCATAGTACAGTTTTTTGCACAGAAAAAGTTGTTCATAATTGAGTTACAGTCATACAGTATATATAAACCTTCACTAGTGTACATTTCCTGTCACCAATGTCAACAATTTTCCTCTCACCTTCCTTGATGCCTTGTTCCCTTCCACCCACCATCTCCCTCCTGCTTCTAGACACATATATAAAGTTTCAAAACTTTATAATAATGCAAAAGTTCAGAGCCTATTTCTTTCAGTTGTTGAAGCCCTGAGTTTAATCCTGGGTACTGCAAAAGTAATCAAATAATTCAGTAAAAGAATTTAATTCTCATTGCTTCAGTTTTTCCACCCATAATATAAAAAGAATAGATCTACCTCACAGGAATTTAAAAGAACTAAATAAAATTATTTAGATAGATTCTTTTAAACAATATGTAGCACTTGGAAAGTGCTATTTCCCTAACAGGTGAAAGAGTTCTAGTATTCTACAACCTCAATCTACTTGTGTAAAGATTTGGTATGGAAGGCAGCAATAAATTTCTTCCCATATAGTTATATAGAAACTATAAAATGGATTAAAAATTCTAAGTTAGATAATATTTTAACTGTTAATTTTTCTTCTTTCCACACTATGTTGGAGAAAAATACATAAAAATAAAAGTGAGTTTGAATAGGAAGAAAGATTAAAGAGTGACAGTTTTTGATAATGTTTTAAAATTTTATCAGTTTATAATTGAACCTAATACCAAATTTCAGAATACAGCCTCTAGTGTAAACATTTTTCCTGTCACATTATGTAACTCCACTACTGTGGCACATCATTATATATTAGTAATTATCTTGAGTAGTTTTACTGAAATCTCAGCTTTTTAAATCCATGTAATTTTGTGCAGGTTTATTTATCCATTCAACTTATGATTCACTTTCTTCAAGGGTCTTCACTCTGGTTTGATATCATGTATAATAATATATGCCTGGGGAAAATGAAGGGGATGAGATTTCTCTTATTTTTAATCTGTTTTAAGCAGTGTTGATTGATTAGTTCTCTGAACAAGTCTCAGAACTCTATGCTGAATGATACAAAGGAGATAAAAAATAAATTTTTCGGCCAGGATGGAGGTTGGAGGTAACATGGATAAAAGAAGTAAGATGCAGGGCAAGCTAAGAATGGCATGCGTAACTGGTTAGCAGCCACATCTGTTGGCTAGGGCAATAAAGATGTTATCTCTCTGGAAAAAAAATTTTTCCCCTCCAAAATTAGTCTTCTTTATTTTAAATCCTTATCTGGCAGTGCTCAGGAATTATTCTTGTCTCTGCACTCGGGAAACCCCTTGACAGGTGTTTCATATATATGTATTCATATATGTTAATATATCAGGGGAACATATATTGTGCCAGTAATCTAACTTGGACCATCATTAAAGTACCTATACTATACTATTTTTAGCCTAAAATTACAGTCTTACAATGGGTTAAAGGGGAAAAAAGTACACAAATGTGACATCAGAAAATTATATACATGGAATGTATAAATAGATGCAAGTTATTACAGAAGAATTCCATAAGCAGATAGGAAAACTACATTATTTATCTTTACTTCTTCAATGGACTGAAAAAATAGGAGCAATCTTCAGTAAAAAAAAAAAAAAAAAGAAGAAAGAAAGAAAATTCTGTAGTAAAAACCCAGGTCCAAAGACTAATCTGGTTATTTGACTCCAGTAGGGTATTTGCAAAATAGCCATACCCACCTACCATATTCCAGGTTCACAAACTGATGGAGGAAGAAATTAGGGAGCCAAAATTTTGAGGAGTAATCAGGTAATTCTGGACGAGGAATCAAATATATAAAGCAAAACATTGACATTAAAATAGATACCATTCAAACTGACCAGCAGCACCTAGCTTACTTTATCCAGCAGTGCCAAAACCCACATCATCCCAAGAGCAGAACCTGCCAAATGAATGCATGTCAACGGAGGTGAGCTGATTTTGCCCCCAAAAGTGGAGCCCAGTTCTTTCCAGTGCCCGTAAAGGGTAGAGCCTTCTCACCATCAGCCACACACATGTCCATCAGCTACCATCATAAACAGTCTGCAGCACTCGGAAACACTCTCCAGGACTCACATCACCCTAAGAATGGAGCCTGCCAAATGACTGCAGGTCAGTAGAAGTGAACTGGTTCCACTCCAGAATAGCAAAGCCACTACTCTCTGCTTTGTGGAAAGGCACTTTTCCTAGTCAGTGAATGCCAGCACAATAGGTAGAAAACACTATATTACAAATGTGACCATTAGGAAACAACACAGGCCTCCACCATGCATAGAGAATTAGGATGGCAGCTCTGATGATCTGAAAAGTGGCAACTACCATTTAGCCTCCCAAATAAGTACTTTAGAGAAGAAATCAAAGAAGCTCATAGAACTCAAAGAGCATGGGATGTACTGAACAAACTACAATAAAAATCAAGAGGACATGAAAGTAAAAAGTAAAAAACCTAAACTGAAATAACAAAAAAACTTGGTAGGAGAAAGGAAAACTTCACTGAAAAGCCTATCCATTAGAATAAGAGCAGATGAGGACAGAATCAGTGACTGAAGATGAGATGCATAACAACTTTATACAACAAAAGATACTGGAAAAGAGAACTAAAAAAAATATCAGACAATAAAAAAATTCTCAAGAAATATGAAAAAGCTAAAATAAAAGTCCTTGATAAAGTAAACAGAAACAAATTAAGCATCATCGGAGTCCCCAGAGACCTAGTAAGGAAATCTCCAATAAGAATCAGAAGTCTGGGGCCGAAGAGATAGCATGGAGGTAAGGCGTTTGCCTATCATGCAGAAGGTCAGTGGTTCGAATCCCAGCATCCCATATGGTCCCCTGGGCCTGCCAGGAGCGATTTCTGGGCATAGAGCCAGGAGTAACGCCTGAGCACTGCCAGGTGTGACCCAAAAAAAAAAAAAAGAAAAAGAAAAAGAAAAAAAAAGAATCAGAAGTCAAGAATATCATTGCATAGAAACTCCCAGAGCTAAAGAGTACATGCAAACTAATCTTGCAGGACCAAAGAGTACCAGCCAAAGAAACCAAAAAATGTACCCTGATGCACATACATCCTAGTCACAAAGCCAAATCTCACATACAGAAATGTGAGATTATCACATTCAATACTAAAAGCAGCAAGATCAAAAAGGGAAAGTTGAAAGAGCATTCTTAAGTTTTACAGCATATCTGTCACAAGAAACTCACAACCCAAAGGCACTGGAGGGATATAGTGACAAAATTAAAATGAATGCTTAGTCAAAACTCATTTACTTAGCCAGATTCATCTGCAGGAAGGATACATAGCTTAAAATATAAACAACAGGGCCCGGAGAGATAGCACAGCGGTGCTTGCCTTGCAAGCAGCCGATCCAGAACCTAAGGTGGTTGGTTCGAATCCCGGTGTCCCATATGGTCCCCTGTGCCTGCCAGGAGCTATTTTTGAGCAGACAGCCAGGAGTAATCCCTGAGCACCGCCGGGTGTGGCCCAAAACCAAATATATATATAAACAGCTCAGAAACTTATTAGTAAGTTAATAAGACATTAATAGTAGGAGACTTCAACACTGCACTGTCTGTCAGCCCTTGAAGCAGGCTGAAACTGAACATGAACAGACATTCCCTCAAAGAAGAAATACAAATTGCCAAAAAGCACATGAAAAATTTCTTTACATTATTAATCATCAGGGACATGCAAATCAAAACAATGATGAAGTATCATCTCACACCACAGAAGACTGAAATCCAATGAAGTAAATTATATCACATAACACTGAAGTCCACCATTTTCTTAAGAGAATTACTTGGCTTTTTCTTTTTAGGTTTCCATATGTTGACACTACCTGTGAGTAAATAAGTGCAAAGGTTAATAAATGTTACAGGAGGGCCCGGAGAGATAGCACAGCGGCGTTTGCCTTGCAAGCAGCCGATCCAGGACCTAAGGTGGTTGGTTCGAATCCCGGTGTCCCATATGGTCCCCCGTGCCTGCCAGGAGCTATTTCTGAGCAGACAGCCAGGAGTAACCCCTGAGCACTGCCGGGTGTGGCCCAAAAAAAAACCAAAAAAAAAAAAAAAAAAAACTATTAAAAAAAAAATGTTACAGGAGAAACTGGTTTAAGGAGAAATTTGTCTTCAACAAATGTAAGGTTTCTCTACTGCAGTATAGCCTATGTTCTAGAAGCATCCAGTTTGGCTGCAGAAACTTCTGGGTTGCCCACACCAGCCTCTCCAATCTTAACTCTTATTCCAGCTCCCATCCAACTCTCATCATAAATTTTTCTAAACACCTCTCAGGAAAAGTCGTCCAAATTCTATATTTATATAGACTTTCAATCTAATGGATTTGAGCCAGGTTTACTCATGTGTATTCTCAACCCTCCACATCTGAAAAAAAAAAAGTTATGGGAATTTACTTTAATTCTGATTTAGAATATAACTAACAAAGTAAAAAACTCACAGATTATCCTGATTCACTTACAAACTAAAAAAACATAAATAAGTGCATTCCTTAAGGCTTGTATTCAATTAAAAATGTAAAATTATTGTCAGGATAAATAATAATGAGATTACAGCAGTTATGTAAATTTTTAAAGACAAGTTACACATTCTATGTTCCAGTGAAGGGTGTTAAAAAATAAGTATTTGTATATTTTTATTTTCATACTTTATCTTTTGAAAGCAATATTATATTATAGCAAAAATGAGAGGAAGAAACAGATACTTATACTATCTCCCTAGGTGCACAGTCTTCTCCATAATTAATATTCCCCCACAAACAGGGACATTTGTTACAACTGATTTAGCCTATTTTAACATGTCACCCGAAGTTGTTAGTTTATATTAGGTTACCTTCTTGGTATTGAAAATTCAATGGTGCAGATAAATTTCTATGTACATAATTACTATATGTACTATATATGTATCCACCATTTTATAATGTTATAAAATATTTTCTTGGTGCTAAGTCAATGTTTACCAAGGCAGGTTATATTAATCCTGCCCCTGCCTTGTAGGAGTTTTGCTGGAACATACCTAGAGGAATAATAGTAGTTTCAGGTACAATTAAAGGTTATTTTTTTTTTTGTTTTCTTGAAGAATTTAGACTTCCAAGTTGATACAGATTTTTTTTTCCAATAAAGGGGGTAGTAGACAACATGAGCTTGAGAACCTATCCATTTCATATATTTTCATCACAAATACAGCATTTCTTCTTGCAACAAAATTCAAAGAACTAGAACATTTAATGTTTTCAGAAATTATCTATATATTTAATAGGCTAGAGAAAAATAAGTAAGTGTTGAATTTAGTCAGGGGAGAATACTAGAAATAGGTTATCTCTGCACAAACTATAGCAGCTGGAAGAATCCAGAGTTCCACAAAACTTGATCTTTGTTTCATTCAGTCATGATCTTCAGGGTATGTGCCAAAATACTAAAAAATTTTACCACAGATATTCAATATTGCTGATCTTGCTCTGTTAGGTAATGTTTTGGATAGGAGTCTTTATTTCCCAACTCATATGCCTAATACATTCATATATACATACATGTATATATGCCTTCATAGGTGTATGCAGATTTAATAAAATTCAAAACATTGCAAAAGGTTTATCTTGGTATAATATTAACAAAATGTGCATATATTTATATAAAATTCTTAAAATTGTATTTGAAAGGAGAAAATAGATATAGCTATAATTTTTAAGTTTACTAATATTTTTATTTATTATTATATTCTTTATTTTATTTTATATATACCAAGGCAGGTGATACTAATCCTGTCCCTGCCTTGTAGAAGTTTGGTGAGGTTTTTTTTCCTATTTCTTTTCTTTTTTTGTTTGTGTTTTTGGTTTTGGTTTTGGTTTTGGTTTTTGGTTCACACCCGGCGGTGCTCAGGGGTTACTCCTGGCTGTCTGCTCAGAAATAGCTCCTGGCAGGCACGGGGGACCATATGGGACATCGGGATTCGAACCAACCACCTTTGGTCCTGGATCAGCTGCTTGCAAGGCAAACGCCGCTGTGCTATCTCTCTGGGAACCCTATTTCTTTTCTTTATTTATTTTTTTGGGTCACACACAGCAGCGCTCAGGGATTACTCCTGGCAGGCTTGGAGGACCATATGGGATGCCGGGATTCGAACCACCGACCTTCTGCATGCAAGGCAAATGCCTTACCTCCATGCTATCTCTCCGGCCCTTTTCCAGGAAGGATTTCTGAGCGCATAACCTGGAGTAACCCCTGAGCAACACTGGGTGTAGCTCAAAAACCAAAAACAAACAAAATGATAAGACAATGGTGTAAGTCCTCAATAAATAGAAACAAATGAAAAAGAAGTCTTTCATAACCTCAACAGAAACAATATAATAATCATTGGAGTCCCACAGACACAGGAAGAAAACCCCCATGAAGTTTCAATAATCAAGGATGTCATTGCAAAAATATTTCTAAAGCTAAAGAATGCATGGAAACAAATCCCAAACATGCCCTAAGAGTACCAGCCAAAAGAGATCCAAAGAAAAGTACCCAAGACACATCATAATCACAATGATGCACCCCACAGATAGGGATGGAATACTGAAAGCAGCAAGATCAAAAAGGGAAATTACAACTTTATGATGTATCAGACTTGTCAAAAGAAACTCTCTTAAGGCCCAAAAGGAGTGGTGATATATAGTGAAAAAAACTCAAGAAATTGAATGTATTACCAAGAGTGCATCACACAGCCAGAATTATATTCAGGTATGAAGGAAAGATACACAGCTTCACAGATAAACAAAAGCTTAGAAACTTTATACACTCAAAACCAGCTCTAAAGGATGAATTGAAATATCTACTTTAAGAGAGACTACAAGACGTGCCAAACTCCTACCAAAAGATAACAATCATCTCTCTCAACATCAATAGACGAAATGCACCTGCTAAGAGTCACAAACTGACAAAATAAATCAAAAAGCTGAATTCAATGTTTTACTGCCTACAAGAAACACATATGAATAGAAAGATTAAACACAGACTCAAACTCAATTATTGGAGGAAATCAAGGAAGGAATCAACTCCCTTAAAAAGGCTGGAGTGGCCATACGTATTTCAGATGACACAATTTAGTTTTAAAAAAGTAATAAAGAGGGGGCCCGACTGTGAAAAATTGTGACAGCTGCCTGTGTGTGTCTGTCTACTGTCCTGTTGTGTGAACCTCTTGGGAGCTGGCCAAAAAGAGGCTCCAGAAAACTCGCTCTCCCAGAGGCCTGTTCTAGGGCGGGAACACCAAGATACTGCTCCATAATGTGAAAACGGGCTATAAGCAGTACTTTACAGAAGCCAGGACCCCTGTTTGTGACGTCAGGCTGGGAAAATCCATGAAACTACACCTGCCCAGTGGAGCCCACTGCGGAAAATTGTGAGTGCTGACTGTGTGTGTCTGTCTACTGTCCTGTTGTGTGAATCTCTTGGGAGTGGGCCGAAAAGAGGCTCCAAAAGTGCACTTTGGCTCCACTTTGCTAGTGGCCATGTGCTCTTTCTAAGAAAAGAACACCATCACAACAAGAAGAAAAAAAATCACATTAAGAACTGTGCTGGATCACCGAAGCCCAGCATTTCTCTCCGGACTGTCTTCTCTGCTGAGTGCTTGGGCCTAAAAGATTTGATCCTGTGTGAGGCTTCATCCACAGAGGACTCCCCTCCCTTGGAGGCAAGTCGACCCATCCAGAAAGGGCAGAGCCAGAGGAATGTGGATGCCTGCACCATTTAGCCAATGAATACCACAACAACACACAGAAAAACCCACAATACAAGTGTGACAATGGAGAAACAACACAGGCCAGCATCAGACATAGAGAATGAAGATGACAATTCTGATGACCAAATAATGACCAACTAATCATAAGATAAGGACTTTAGACTAGCAATATGGAAGATGCTCAATGAACTCAAAGAAACCATGGATCAAGTTGAACAGAACACTAATAAGAACCAAAAAAATATGAAGATATAAATTACAAAACTCCAAACTGAAATAACATGTCAACTAACAGGCCTGAAAAACTCAGTAAACGAAATGAATGACAAAATGGATAAGCTCTGGGACAGGGTATCAGAAGCTGAGAATAGACTTGGTGATGTGGAAGATGAGATAAATAACAATTCCATACAGCGTTAGAGATTGGGAAAAAAAAACTTAAAGCAAATAAACAGACAATGGAAA
The DNA here is from genome assembly GCF_024139225.1 of Suncus etruscus. Classification (NCBI taxonomy): domain Eukaryota; kingdom Metazoa; phylum Chordata; class Mammalia; order Eulipotyphla; family Soricidae; genus Suncus; species Suncus etruscus. The sequence goes on from NC_064854.1 coordinate 90,745,803, forward strand.
AATTAGTCAAAGAATGGGAACAGATGAAAATAGAAGTCTATGATAAGCTCAACAGAAACAACCAAATTTTGATATAAAGATGGCATGAAATCCCAGGATAATTCTTTCTCTCAACGTCAATGGACTAAATGCACCAGTTAAGAGACACAGAGTGGCTAAATGGATCAAAAAAACTCAATCCAACCTTCTGCTGCCTACAAGAAACACACCTGAATAGTCAGAACAAACATAGACTCAAAATAAAAGGCTGGAGAAAAATTAGCCAAGCAAACAACACCCATAAAAAAGCTGGAGTGGCCATACTAATATCAGATAATGCAAACTTTATACTCAGGAAGGTTGTAAGGGACAAAGATGGACATTTTATATTAATCAAGGGGTATGTAGAGCAGGAAGAAATAACTCTCCTAAACATAAATGCACCAAATGAGGGGCCAGCAAAATATTTAATACAATTGTTGACAAATCTGAAAAATAATATCAATAACAACACAATAATTGTGGGGGACCTCAACACGGCTTTGTCAACACTGGATAGGTCAACCAGACTGAAACCCAACAAGAATATACTAGACCTGAAAAGAAAAATGGAAGAAAGAGGCCTAGTGGATATATATAGGACACTCACCCCCAGAAACCTGGAAGAGGCTTTCCCTGCTTTATTTAGGATTTCCTGCTCCTTTATCAAAAATTAGGTGATTGTATGTCTGGGGAACATTTTCTGAGTATTCAAGCCTATTCCACTGATCTGAGGGCCTGTCCTTATTCCAATACCATGCTGTTTTGATAGTTATTGCTTTGTAGTAAAGTTTATAGTTGGGAAAATTTTCTGGTCTGTATGTAACCATCTGTGGCCACCAACATCTTATTTATCCCACTTGAATGATTAGAATAGTCCACACGTGGAATGGGTGGGTAGGGGAGTCAGCATGGGGAGAGTGAGGTAAGAAGAATAGTTAGAGGGAGAAGTGGTCAGAAGCAAGAATCATTAGCGAGGTTCAACAGAGAGATTCAGCATCAAATTCAATATCAGTAATTCAGCATCAGATTCAGCATTAACAGTTGAGCATCAGCAAAGAAGCAGCAGCAGTAGCATCAGCAAAGTCAGCAAGGAAGCCTTGAAAAAGCAGCTGAAAGGGAGACAGAGGCCGAGAAGCCAGAAGAAGTAGAGAAGAAACTGCTAGGAAAAAGCTTAGCATAGAAGCCATGTGAGAAAATGTATATTTTAGGTTAGTGAAATAAAGCTGACTGACTCCTGGTACTTCATCTGACTGTTTTGTGAATCTCTCCTTCTCACCCTGAACCTTCAGACCTGCCAGGCCATGGGGGCTGCAGGAGCCAGGCCTAGCCAAGAAAGGTCTCACTAAACATCCCCCTACCAACACTAGGACTCATTAATTTATATTAAAACAACAGCCATCCAGGCAGTTCTAACTTTGTATGCTCAATGTTTATTGACTAGAATGAGAAGCAGAATTTGGAGATAATGTCACTCATATCTGCCCAGCGTATGAAGGCTTTTCTCTCCCTCATCTTACCAGGAGACTGGATATTGCTGGGAGAAATATTACCCGATATCTTACCAAGCTGATTTTATTATGGGGGAATAAGACTTCAACCATTCTGCTGATTTTGAAACAGCATGACTAAAGAAAAATTGTGTTCAGTGGTTCTGTTGGAAAAATAATAAAATACTTGGATAGACTTTGTCTAGAGGTTATAAATATCAATTGAAAAGAAGAAGAAACCAACAAAATAAAAACAAAAAATAAAACAAGTAACTATAAAAAACAAAACAACCACCACAAAAAAAGAAGAGAAAAATAAATAAAAAAGGAAAAAAAAGGAAAGAGGACTGGTGTGACAGTTTCGTGCTTTTATGTGGGGTTGGTTTTTGTTTGTTTGTTTGCTTTTTGCATAGGCACAAAAAGTAATGGAAAAATTAGAATGGGAATTTCCTTAGCCTACAAGATACAGGGTTTCTCTGCTCTTGAAGCATACTGTCATGGGAACAACTACAGGCTCCGTATATGCACATTATCAAACCTCGAGGTATTTTTATGGTGCCAGGAAATGTTTCAATCAGTTATGGATGCTAAAAATCAGTCCTCTGTAGCTAGAGATCTTGGTTTTTGCACAGGTTATAAGGATATAGTCTTTATGGTTCTAGAAGTTCTGTTCCATCACTGTTGCTGTAATCAGTCTTCAGTAATTAGTGGTCTTGGTCTTTGCACAGATCCTAAGATGAAACCTAGGAGTCTTTCCTTATGGTTCTAAAAGTTCTGCTCCATCACAGTTGTCAAAGTCAGACCTCTGAAATTAGAGATCTTGTTTTTTGTACAAATCATGGGCCAAGGCTTAAGTTAGAATGTTTCTTATTGGTCCCAGCATAAGTTCTGCCCAGTGGCAGTCGTCAAAGTCAGTCTTCTGTAATTAGTGATCTTAGTTTTTGCACAGATCTAAGAATGGAGTGTATTCTGACTTCATCTTACTGTTAAGTGATGAGATAGGCCAAACCCATGACATTTTCTACAAAGTGAATCAAATACTTTGAAACTCACTTGGAACAATAAACATTTATAAATGGTTTCAGAAGTGGGTCAGACATACACACACAGATTCCTGCTGGTTTCTGCTGGGTGTCAGAAGGGCGCAGAAGCCATCTTGGGCCATGCTGTTTCCAGCCACCTAAGATTGGATTTCATCAGCGTTCCTGCCAGCGATCCTGCCTGCGATCCTGCCTGCTTCAAAGGTGGGTCTGATGTACACACACTGATTCCTGCCGAATTCTGCTGAGTGTTAGAGGTGCTTGGCGGCCATCTTGAGCCTTGCTGTTACCAGAAGCCTGAGTTTGGATTTCTTCAGCTTCCTTACTAGGGAACTTGCCAATAAATACCACCACAATATGTAGAAAAACCCACAATAAAACTGTAACAATGGGGAAACAACGCAGGCCAACACCAGGCAATGAAAATGAAGATGACAATTCGGAAGACCCAAAAATGGCCAACCACCTATTTAGTCTCTCAGATATGAAGTTTAGAGAACAAATATGGTGGATGTTCACAGAACTCAAAGAAAGTATAGAAGAGAACACTAATAAGAATCAAGAGAATATGAAGATAGAAATCAGAAAACTCCGAACTAAAATATCAGGTCAAATAACAGGTCTGAAAAACTAAGTAGATGAATTGACAGGCAAAATAGATAAGCTCTCCAACAGGGTAACAGTAGCTTAGGATAGAATGAGTGCGCTGAAAGACGAGATGAATAACAACTCCATACAGCAGAAGAGACTGGAAAAGAGCCTTGAAGCAAATGATTAGACAATGGAAAAATTACTCAAAGAATGTGAACAGATGAAAATAGAAGTCTTTGATAAGCTCAACAAAAACAACTTAAGAATCATTGGAGTCCCAGAGACCCAGGAAGAAAATCTCCAAGAAGAATCAACAGTCATAACATCATTAAAGAGAAACTACCATAGCTAAAGAATGCATGCGACCAAATTCTGCAAGTCCAAAGAGTACAACTAAAAGAGATCCCAGGAAAAACACCGAGACACATCCTAGTCACAATGATGAATCCCACATAAAGACACAGAAAACTAAAAGCAGCGAGATCAAAAAGGGAAATTACATTCAAGAGAGCATCCTTGAGATTTACAGCAGACCTGTCACAAGAAACACTCAAGGCCAGAAAGCAGTGGTGGGACATAGTGACAAAACTCAATGAAATAAATGCTTCACCTAGAATACTGCACCAAGCAGAACTCACTTTCAGGTTTAAAGGAAGAATACATGACTTCACAGACAGACAATAGCTCAGAAACTTTACAGACTCAAAACAAACCTTAAAAGAAAAACTAAACTGCCTACTTTAAGACAAGACTGACCAACAGACACACCAAACTTCGATATAAAGATGGCACTAACTCTCAAGACAATTCTTTCTCTCAAAGTCAATGGACTAAATGCACAGAGTGGCTAAATGGATCAAAAAACTCAATCCAACCTTCTACTGCCTACAAGAAACACACCTGAAAAGTCAGAACAAATATAGACTCAAAATAAAAGGCTGGAGGAAAATCATTCAAGCAAACAACATCCATAAAAAAAGCTGGAGTGGCCATACTAATATCAGATGATGCAAACTTTATACTCAGAAAAGTTGTAAGGGACAAAGATGGACATTTTGTATTAATCAAGGGACATGTACAGCATGAATAAATCACTCTCCTAAACATATATGCACCGAATGAGGGGCCAGCAAAATATTTAATACAATTGTTGACAAATCTGAAAAACAATATCAATAACAACACAATAATTGTGGGAGAACTCAACATGGCTTTGTCAACACTTGATAGGTCAACCAGACTAAAACCTAACAAAAATATACTAGACCTGAAAAGAGAAATGAAAGAGGATTTTATAGATAGATAGATAGATAGATAGATAGATAGATAGATAGATAGATAGATAGATAGATAGATAGATAGATAGATAGATAGATAGATAGAGAGATAGAGAGATCACTCCACCTACAGAAACCTGGATACACACTCTTCTCCAATGTACATGGGTCATTCTCTAGGATAGACTACATGCTGGCACATAAAACATACCTCAATAATACAAGAGGATAGAAATTTTGCAGGCTACCTTCGCTGACCACAAGGCTCTGAAATTATATGTGAACTACAAAGGGACACAGAAGAAAAACATTAACACCTGGAATTAAACAGCCTAATACTGAACAACCAGTGCATCCGAGATGAAATGAAAGAGGAAATCAAAACTTTCCTGGAAACAAATGACAATAAAGACACAAACTATCAGAACTTATGGGACACAGTACTGAGAGGAAAACTTATAGCTTTGCAAACACACATCAGGAAGGAAGAAGGGGCCTACTTGAATAGCTTAATGACACAGCTCATAGAATTAGAAAGTGCTCAACAAAAGGAACCAAAAATAGGTAGTCAGAAAAAAATAACAAACGTGAGAGCAGAAATCAACAAAGTGGAAACCCAAAAACAATCTGAAAGATCAACGAAACCAGAAGTTGGTTCTTCAAAAAAAATAAACAAGATTGATAGACCACTGGCAAAACTAACAAAAAAAGAGAGAGAAAAAATTGACAACTCGTATTAGGAATGAAAAATGGGAGATCGGCTGCCTGACACTGGATTTCATCAGCGTTCCTGCCGTTGATCCTGCCTGCTTCAGAGTGAGAGACAGAATTGAGGAACTCTGCTGGAACTCAGATGCCAGCACCCCTATATGCCTGTCTTCTGTGCTGTGCTCCATTTTCGGCCTGATTTCATCCTGTGTGTGGCTCATCTGTGGACGGCTTGCCTTCCCTGGATCCTTCCCTGGAGGAGAGTTTACAAGCCCAGAAAGGGGAAGCCACTGAACTCACCTGGAACTCAGATGCCAGCACCCCTATCCGTCTGTCTTCTGTGCTGTGCTCCAATTTCGGCCTGATTTAATCCTGTGTGTGGCTCATCTGCAGATGGCTCGCTTTCCCAAGAGCCTTCCCTGGAGGTGAGCTTACACACCCAGAAAGGGGAAGCTGCTGAAATCTGCTGGATCTCAGATGCCAGCACCCCTATCTTCCTGGTCCTGTGCTGTGCTCCATTTTCGACCTGATTTCATCCAGTGTGTGGCTCATCTGCGGATGGCTCGCCTTCCCTGGAGGTGAGTTTACAAGCCCAGAAATGGTGGAGCCAGAGGTGCATGGCCACTCCACTTCACTTAACTGCCATGCACATCATTTAGCCAATGAATACAACCACAACACGTAGAAAAACCCACAATACAAGTGTGACAATGGGGAAACAACGTAGGCCAGCACCAGACATAGAGAATGACGATGGCAACTCTGATGACTTGAACATGATCAACCAACTAGTCAGTATCTCAGATAAGGAGTTTAGAGTCACAATATGGAAGATGTTCAAAGAACTAAAAGACAGTATAGACAAGAACACTACTAAGAATCAAGAGAATATGAAGAAAGAAATCAGAAAACTCCAAACTGAAATTTCAGGTCAAATAACAGGTCTGAAAAACTCAGTAGATGAATTGAAAAAAAACATGGCTGAGCTTTCCCATGAGTTAAAAGCAGCTGAGGATAGAATTAGTACACTGGAAGATAAGATGAATAACAGCAGAAGAAATTGGAAAAAAGCCTTAAAGCAAATGATCAAACAATGGAAAAATTACTCAAGGAATGGGAACAGATGAAAATAGAAGTCTAAGATAAGCTCAACAAAAACAACTTAAGAATCATTGGAGTCCCAGAGACCCAGGGAAGAAAATCTCCAAGAAGTATCAATGGTCAAGAACATCATTAAAGATAAACTACCAGAGCTAAAGAATGTATGTGATCAAATCCTGCATTCCCGAAGAGTACCAACTAAAAGAGACCCCAGAAAAAACACCCCAAGACACATCCTAGTCACAATGATGAATCCCACAGGTAGAAACAGAATTCTGAAAGCAGCAAGATCAAAAAGAGAAATTACACTCAAGGGAACAAACTTGAGATTTACTGCAGACCTCTCACAAGAAACACTCAAGGCCAGAAGGCAGTGGTGGAACATAGTGACAGAACTCAATGAAATAAATACTTCGCCTAGAATACTGCACCAAGCAAAACTCACTTTCAGGTTTGAAGGAACATTACATGGTTTCACAGACAAACAACAGCTCAGAAACTTTACAGACTCAAAACAAACCTTAAAAGAAAAACTAAACTGCCTACTTTAAGACAAGACTGACCAACAGACACACCAAACTTCGATATAAAGATGGCACTAACTCTCAAGACAATTCTTTCTCTCAAAGTCAATGGACTAAATGCACTGGTTAAGAGACACAGAGTGGCTAAATGGATCAAAAAACTCAATCCAACCTTCTACTGCCTACAAGAAACACACCTGAAAAGTCAGAACAAATATAGACTCAAAATAAAAGGCTGGAGGAAAATCATCCAAGCAAACAACATCCATAAAAAAGCTGGAGTGGCCATACTAATATCAGATGATGCAAACTTTATACTTAGGAAAGTTGTAAGGGACAAAAATGGACATTTTGTATTAATCAAGGGATACGTACAGCAGGAAGAAATCACTCTCCTAAACATATATGCACCGAATGAGGGGCCAGCAAAATATTTAATACAATTGTTGACAAATCTGAAAAATGATATCAATAACAACACAATAATTTTGGGAAACCTCAACCCGGCATTGTCCACACTTGACATGTCAACCAGACTGAAACCCAACAAGAATATACTAGACCTGAAAAGAGAAATGGAAGAAAGAGGCCTAGTAGATATATACAGGACACTTCCCCCCCTGAAGCCTGGATACACATTCTTCTCTAATGTACATGGGACAGTCTCCAGATAGACTACATGTTAGCACATAAAATGTACCTCTACAATATAAAGAGGATAGAAATTTTGCAGGCTACCTTCGCTGACCACAAGGCCCTGAAATTATATGTGAATTACAAAGGGACACAGAAGGAAAACTTTAATACCTGGAAGTTAAATAGCCTAATACTGAATAACCAGTGAGTCTGAGAGGAAATCAAAGAGGAAATCAAAACCTTTCTAGAAAATAATGACAATAGAGACACAAACTATCAGAACCTATGGGACACAGCAAAAGCGGTACTTAGAGGAAATTTTATAGCTTTGAAAGCACACATCAGGAAAGAAGAAGGAGCATACCAGAAAAGGTTAATGATGCAGCTTATAGAATTAGGAAGTACTCAACAAAAGGACCCAAAAATAGGGAGACAGAAGGAAATAACAAAGCTGAGAGCAGAAATCAATGAAGTGAAAACCCGAAAAACAATCCAAAAGATCAACGAAAGTAGAAGTTGGTTCTTTGAAAAAATAAACAAGATTGATAGACCACTAGCAAAACTAACAAAGAAAGAGAGAAAGAAACTTAAAGGAGAGATCACTACTGATATGGTAGAGATCCAAAGGGTAATAAAAAACTACTTTGAGAAACTCTATGCCACTAAAAGTGAAAACCTGGAAGAAATGAATAAATTTTTGTACTCTTATAATCTTCCATGGTTGAATGAAGAGTATGTAGCATATTGAAACACACCCGTCACTATTGAGGAAATTAAGACAGTAATCAAATGTCTGCCCAAAAAAACAAAAGTCAAGACTCAAATGGATTTACTAATGAATTCTTTCGACCTTTCAAGAGGAACATCTACCAATCCTGGCAAGACTCTTTCATGAAATCAAAAAAAACAGGAACACTTCCAAATAGCTTTTATGAAGCAAACATCACCTTGATACTAAACCAGACAGAGATGCTACCAAAAAAGAAAATTACAGACCAATATTGCTGATGAATACAGATGCAAAGATCCTTAATAAAATCCTGGCCAATAGGATTCAATGCCTCGTTAAGAAGATCATCCACTACAATCAAGTAGGTTTCATCCCAGGAATGCAAGGATGGTATAACATCCATAAATCTTTCAACATAATACACAACATCAACACCAAGAAAAATAGAAATCACATGATCATATCAATAGACACAGAGAAAGCATTTGATAAGGTCCAACACCCATTCTTGATCAAAACTCTCAGCAAAATGGGAATGAAAGGAACGTTTCTCAATATAGTTAAGGCCATCTACCAGAAGCCAGAGGCAAATATTGTCCTCAATGGAAAAAAAATGAAAGCCTTTCCTCTAAAACTGGCACAGACAAGGCTGTCCTCTCTCACCACTCCTATTCAACATAGCACTGGAAGTACTTCCTATAGCGATTAGGCAAGAAAAAGATGTCAAGGGAATTCAGATAGGAAAGGAAGAATTCAAGCTCTCAATGTTGGCAGATGACATGATACTCTACCTAGAAAACCCTAAAGTCTCCACAAAAAAGCTTCTAGAAACAATAGGCTCATATAGCAAGGTGGCAGGCTACAAAATTAACACACAAAAATCAATGGTCTTTCTATACACCAATAGTAACAAGGAAGAAATGGACATTAAGAAAACAACCCCAGGGCCTGGAGAGATAGCACAGCGGCATTTCCCTTGCAAGCAGCCGATCCAGGACCAAAGGTGGTTGGTTCGAATCCCAGTGTCCCATATGGTTCCCCGTGCCTGCCAGGAGCTATTTCTGAGCAGACAGCCAGGAGTAAACCCTGAGCAACGCCAGGTGTGGCCCAAAAATCAAAAAAAAAAAAAAAAGAAAGAAAGAAAGAAAGAAAGAAAGAAAGAAAGAAAGAAAGAAAGAAAGAAAGAAAGAAAGAAAGAAAGAAAGAAAGAAAGAAAGAAAGAAAGAAAGAAAGAGAGAGAGAGAGAGAGAAAGAAAGAAAGAAAGAAAGAAAGAAAGAAAGAAAGAAAGAAAGAAAGAAAGAAAGAAAGAAAGAAAGAAAGAAAGAAAGAGAGGGAGAAAGGGAGGGAAGAAGGAAGGAAGGAAGGACGGAAGGAAGGAAGGAAGGAAGGAAGGAAGGAAGGAAGGAAGGAAGGAAGGAAGGAGGAAAGAAGGAGGAAAGAAGGAGGAAAGAAAGAAAGAAAGAAAGAAAGAAAGAAAGAAAGAAAGAAAGAAAGAAAGAAAGAAAGAAAGAAAGAAAGAAAGAAAGAAAGAAAGAAAGAAAGAAAGAAAGAAAGAAAGAAAGAAAGCAACCCCATTCACAATTGTGCCACACAAACTCAAATACCTTGGAATCAACTTGACTAAAAATGTGAAGGACCTATACAAAGAAAACTGTAAAACTCTGCTCCAATAAATAAGAGAGGACACGCAGAAACGGAAGCACATACCCTGCTTATGGATTGGCAGGATTAATGTCATTAAAATAGCAATACTCCCCAAAGCATTGTACAGATTTAATGCGATCCCTCTAAAGATACCCATGACAGTCTTAAAGAAGTGGATCAGGCACTTTTGAAATTTATTTCGAACAATAAACACCCTAGAATAGCTAAAGCAATCATTGGGAAAAAGAATATGGGAGGAATTACTTTCCCCAACTTTAAACTTTACTACAAAGCAATAGTTATCAAAACAGCATGGTATTGGAATAAAGACAGGCCCTCAGATCAGTGGAATGGGCTTGAATACTCAGAGAATGTTCCCCAGACATACAATCACCTAACTTTTGATAAAGGAGCAAGAAATCCTAAATGGAGCAAAGAAAGCCTCTTCAACAAGTGGTGTGGGCACAACTGGCTAACCACTTGCAAAAAACTGAACTTAGACCCCCAGCTAACATCATGTATGAAGGTTAAATTCAAATAGATGAAAGCCCTAAATATAGACCCGAAACCATAACATATATAGAACAACACGTAGGTAAAACACTCCATGACATCGAGAATAAAGGCAACTTTAAAGAGGAAATAGCACTCTCCAAGCAAGTTAAAGCAGAGATTAACAGATGAAAATATATTAAACTGAGAAGCTTCTGCACCTCAAAAGAAATAGTTCCCAGAATACAAGAGCCCTCCACTGAGTGGGAGAAACTATTCACCCAATACCCATCAGATAAGGGGCTAATCTCCAAAATATACAAGGCACTGACAGAAATTTACATGAAAAAAACATCTAATCCCATCAAAAATTGGGGAGAAGAAATGGACAGACACTTTGACAAAGAAGAAATACATATGGTCAAAAGACACATGAAAAAATGTTCCACATCACTAATCATCAGGGAGATGCAAATCAAAACAACTATGAGGTACCACCTCACACCCCAGAGATTGGCACACTTCTACAAAGAATGAGAACAAACAGTGTTGGCGGGGATGTGGAGAGAAAGGAACTCTTATCCACTGCTGGTGGGTATGCCGCCTAGTTCAACCTTTATGGAAAGCAATATGGAGATTCCTTCAAAAACTGGAAATCGAGCTCCCATATGACCCAGATATACCGCTCCTAGGCATATACCCTAGGAACACAAAATACAATACAAAAATCCCTTTCTTACACCTATATTTATTGCAGCACTATTTACCATAGCAAGACTCTGGAAACAGCCAAGATGCCCTTCAACAGATGAATGGCTAAAGAAACTGTGGTACATATACACAATGGAATATTATGCAGCTGTGAGGAGAGATGAAGTCATGAAATTTTCCTATACATGGATGTACATAGAATCTATTATGCTGAGTGAAAGAAGTCAGAGAGAGAGAAAGACACAGAATGGTCTCACTCATCTATGGATTTTAAGAAAAATGAAAGACATTCTTGCAATAATAATTTCAGACACAAAAGAGAAAAGAGCTGGAAGTTAAAGCTCACCTCATGAAGCTCACCACAAACAGGGATGAGTTTAGTTAGAGAAATAACTGCATTTTGAACTATCCTAATAATGAGAATGTACGAGGGAAATAGAAAGCCTGTCTAAAGTTCAGGAGGGGTTTGGGTGGGGAGGAGGGAGATTTGGGACATTGGTGATGGGAATGTTGCACTGGTTACTGGTTGTGTTCTTTTAATGACTGAAACCCAAACACAATCATGTATGTAATAAATTTGTTTAAATAAAAAAAAAGAAAAGAAAAATGGGAGATCACTACTGATATGGCAGAGATTCAAAGGGTAATCAGAAACTACTTTGTGAAACTCTATGCCACTAAAAATAAGAACCTGGAAGAAATGGATAAATTCTTGGATTCTTTTTCTTTATTTTTTTTATTTTTAATTATGAGAACAAAGATGCAAAGAAAGAGGACAAGGTAAAGTTACAGTGGAAGGACAATCTCCCATAACATAATTCTCAGAAGTCCCCTTGCTGATATCAAATTCTTGGATTTTTATAACCTTCCACAGTTTAATGAAGAGGATGTATCATATCTAAACACACTCATCACTATTAAGGAAATTAAGTCAGTAATGAAATATCTGCCCAAAAACTAAAGCCCAGGCCCAGGTAAATTCACTGATGAATTCTTTCAAATCTTTCAAGGGGAACTTCTATCAATACTGGCAAGACTCTTACATGAAATCGAAAAAACAGGAACACTTCCAAATAGCTTTTATGTAGCCAATATCACCTAGATACCTAAACCAGACATAGATGCTACCAAAAAAGAAAATTACAGACCAATATCGCTAATGAACACAGATGCAAAGATCCTCAACAAAATCCTGGCAATTAGGATTCAATGCCTCATTAAGAAGAACATCCACTATGATCAAGTAGTTTTCATTCCAGGAATGCAAGTATGGTTTAACATCCATAAATCTATCAATATAATACACAACATCAACAAAAAGAAAAAATAAAAATCACATGATCATATCAATAGATGCAGAGAAAACATTTGATAAAAACCATCACCCATTCTTGATCAAAACTCTCAGCAAGATGGGAATGAAAGGAACCTTTCTCAATTTAGTTAAGGCCATCTACCACAAGCCAATGGCAAATATTATCCTCAATGAAGAAAAACTATAAGCTTTTCCTCTAAATTCTGGTACAAGACAAGGCTGTCATCTCTTACCACTCCTATTCAACATAGCACTGAAGTACTTGCTATAGCAATTAGATAAGAGAAAGATATCAAGGGAATCCAGATAAGAAAGAAGTCAATCTCTCACTGTTTGCAGATGACATGATAGTCTACTTAGAAAACCCTAAAGAATCTACCAAAAAGCTGCTAGAAACAATAGACTCATATAGCAATGTGGCAGGCTACAAAATTAATGCACAAAAATCAATGGCTTTTTTATAGAGCATTAATAACAGAGAAGAAGTGGACATTAAGGAAAGAACTCTATTCATATTAGTGCCACACAAACTCAAATATCTTGGAGTCAACTTTACTAAAGATGTGAAGGACCTATACAAAGAAAACTATAAAACTCTGTTCCAAGAAATAAGAGAGGACACACGGTAATGGAAACACATACCCTGCTCATGGGTTGGCAGGATTAACATCATCAAAATGGCAATACTTCTCAAAGCATTGTACAGATTTAATGTAATCCCTCTAAAGATACCCATGACATTCTTCAAAGAAGTAGATCAATCACTGTTGAAATTCATTTGGAACAATAAACAACCTCGAATAGCTAAAGCAATCATTGGGAAAATGAATATGAAAGGCATAACTTTCTCCAACTTTAAACTATATTACAGAGCAATAGTTATCAAAACAGCATGGTATTAGAATAAAGACAGACTCTCAGATCAGTGGAATAGACTCGAATACTCAAAGAATGTTCCCCAGACCTACATTCACCTTATTTTGATAAAGGAGAAAGAAATCCTAAATGGAGCAAAGAAAGCCTCATCAACAAGTGTACTTGGCACAACTGGCTATCCACTTGCAAAAAGTTGAAATTAGACACCCAGCTAGCATTATGAACGAAGGTAAAATCCAAATGAATTAAAGACCTTGATATCAGACTTGATACCATAACGTATATAGAACAACATGTAGGTAAAACACTTTATGACATTGAGACTAAAGGCATCTTCAAGGAGGATACGGCAGTCTTCAAACAAGTGAAAGCAGAGATTAACAGATGGGAATATATTAGGCTGAGAAGCTTCTGCACCTCAAAGGACATAGTGCCCAGGATACTAGAGCCACTCACTGAGTGGGAGAAACTATTCACCCAAAACCCATCAGCTAAAGGGCTAATATACAAGGCACTGACAGAATGTTACAAGAAAAATATCTAATCCCATTAAGAAATGGGGAGAAGAAATGGACAGGCAATTTGATAAAGAAGAAATATCAATGGCCAAAAGACACATGAAAAAATGCTCCACATCACTAATCATCTGGAGATGCAAATCAAAACAACTATGAGGTAACATTTCACGCCACAGAGTTGCACACATCACAAAGAATGATAACAAGCAGTGTTGGCGGGATGCAAAGAGAAAGGAACTCTTATCCACTGCTGGTAGGAATGCTGACTAGTCCAACCTTTATGAAAATGATATGAAGATTCCTCCAAAAACTGGAAATTGAGCTCCCTTATGATCCAGCTATACCACTCCTAGGAATATACCCTAGGAACACAAAAATACAATACAAAAATCCCTTCCTCACACCTATATTCATCACAGCACTATTTACTATAGCAAGACTCTGGAAACAAGCAAGATGCCCCTCAACAGATTAATGGCTAAAGAAACTATGGTACATATACACAATGGAATATTATGCAGCTGTAAGAAGAGATGAAGTCATGAAATTTTTCTATATATGGATGTACATGGAATCTATTATGCTGAGTAAAATAAGTTAGAGAGAGAGAGAGACAAAGAATGGTCTCACTCAACTATGGGTTTTAAGAAAAATGACAGACATTTTTGCAATAATTTTTAAAGACAAAAGAGAGGAGTGCTGGAAGTTCCAGCTCACCTCATGAAGCTCACCACAAAGAGTGATGAGCATAATTAGAGAAATAACTACATTGAGAACTACCCTAACAATGAGTATGTATGAGGGAAATAGAAAGCCTGTGTGGAGTACAGGCAGGGGTGGTGTGGGGAGGAGGAAAAATTGGGTTATTGGTGATGAGAATGCTGCACTGGTGATTGGGTTGTTCTTTACATGACAGAAAGCCAAACACAATCATGTTTGTAATCAAGGTGTTTAAATAAAATAAAAAATAAAAAATCCATAAATAGCTAAAGGAATTCTTGGGGAAAAGAAGATGGAGCTATCACTCTACCCAAATTTATATTTTACTATAAATTTTACTTTAAAAAATAAAAAAAATATGTTACTGGAACAAAGACAGACCCTTGGATCAATGGACTAGACTTGAGTATATGCACTAGACCCCATGCATACAATGAATTAATCTTTAATAAGAGAGCAAGAAATACAAAGTGGAGCAAAGAAAGCTTCCTCTTCAACAAGTGGTGTTGGAAAAATGGTCAACTAAATACAAAATAGTGAACATAGACCTCTCTTTAATTTGTCAAAGGTCAAATCAAAATGAATTAAAGGTACATAGAGTAGGACACAGGCAAAACACTTTATGACATTAAGTGTATAGATATCTACAGGTAGGGATTACCACTGTACAAGTAAGTGGAAACAAAAATAAACAATAAATATTATACTGAGAAACTTCTGCATTTCAAAGGAAACAATGAATAGGATACAAAGACCACCCAAGGAATGGGAGAAACTATTCACCCAATACCCATATGATAAAGGGAAAATATATAAGTATATTAGTTAGTGGCAGAACTTAATAAGAACAAAACATCTAACCTCACCAAAATATGGGGAAAAGAAATGAACAGACATGTCCTGAAAGAAGAAATAAAGATAGCCAAAAGTAAATTAAAAAAAAGCTACTCATCACTAATCATCAGAGAGATGCAAATTAGAACACCAATAAGGTATCCTCTTACACCACAGAAAATGGCACCAGCAGTGCTGGTGGAGATGTGGAAAGAGAGGAACTCTCATTCGCTGCTAGTGGAAATGTCATCTAGTCCAGCCTTTTTGAAAATCAATATTCTTTATAAAAAAAAAAACTGGACATTAAACTCCCATATGATTCGCAATATCACCTCTAGGTATATAACCTAGGAGTATACAATACAATAATGGCCTCTGTACTTCTATGTTCACAGCAGCACTATTTACAATAGGCAGACTATGGAAGCAACCAAGATTCCCTTCAACAGTTGAATGGCTAAAGAAACGGTGGTACCTATGCATAATGAAAATTTAAGCAGCCATCAGGAGAGATTAAGTCATAAAATTTTCCTATACATGGATATACATGGAATTTATTATGCTGAGGGAAATAAGTCAGAGGGATAGAGAGACATAAAATATCTCACTTATTTATGTGTTTTAAGAAAAATAAAAGACATTACTTAAATAACTCCCAGAGATGAGGAACAAAGACTGGCTCTCCATATAAAGCTCACCACAGAGTCGTGAGTGCAGTTAGAGATATAACTACACTGAGAACTATCATAACAATGTCAATGTGTGAAGGAAGTAGAAAGCCTGTCTCAAATACAGATGGGGTAGGGTTTTTGTGGTTGGAGTGTTGCACTGGTGAAGGGGAGTACACTTTTTATGACTGAAACCCAACTTACAATTGTTTGTAAGCACGACGTTTAAATAAAGATATTTATTTTTAAAAAGGAAAAATTACTTGTATAAAAAAGACAGTGTACAAATGTTATTCTGAGACAATAGAGATGAAGATTAGGAAGACTAGTCCATGGTAGGAAGCTTACCACAAAGAGCAGAGAGTGAAGTTAGAGAAGTGTCTACTTTGAAGGGTAAATACATGGCACCCCTTTATTAACAGTAATGCAAAACACGGTGTCAAAAAAGAAAAGAGAAGTAAAATGTTTGTCCCAGAAGCAGGCAAGGAAAGGTAGGTATGTGGAAGGGTGAGAGGGAAACTGGAGTCACTGGTGACATTAAATACACACTGGTGAATGTTTTTGTACAATGTATGGCTGTGACTTAATCATGAACTACTTTATCTGTGGGGAGAAAACCTGTAGTATGAAAAACTTGTAACCAGTGTTTAAATTTAAAAAAAAGAAAAATCACGATACATATGCACAATGAAATTATGCACTTCTAAGACAGAACGAAAACACTCAATTTGCAGCAACAAGGGTGAAACCAGAATATATCATGCTGAGTTAAGTCAGTCAGAGCAATATATATAGATATATAAAGAATAATTTCTCTCATGTATGGGACTGAAATATACACAGCAAAGTATCAATAAAGGTCTCATTGCAATATATTTTGAAAACTGACCTATACAATTAAGTTGAGGGGAGGCTTTTGTGGAAATGGTCTTGAGGGTCTTTGGGAGAGGAAAGGTGTACAATCCTGTTGAGTGTTATAGGTATTACGTACATAAGAAAGTTACTAATAGCATTGTAAGCCACAGACTCCATTTAAAAATGGTCAAATTTAAGAATTGCACATTTTAAAGATAAGAAAATTTGCAGCATAAAGTAATAATTTAAATGGATTTTATACCTGGGTTTGATTCATGGCACCCACTCTGTTCCCTGAGCCTCCACAGAAGTTGTCCTGAGCACAAAGCTAGGACTAAGTCCTGTTTACCGCTAGAGAAGAAATAAAAAGAAAGAGGAGTTAGAAAGGAAGAGAGAAGAAAGAAGTAATGGGAGGCAGTGAAAAGGAGGAGAGGAGAATGAGGGGGAAAATAGGTGAATAATAATAATAAATATACTAGTTTTTTTACTTCATTTGTTTTTTATGGTGCATGAAAATCTGAAATGATACTGCAGTCTGTGATGAATTGTGATGCTTAAGCTTTAGGGTGTGGTTGATTTTGTTTTTCTTGAAAACAAGTGGTCTGAGAATCGTAGCACAGCATAACTACTATACTTGTTAGCTATAGACACATATCACTGGAATTTTACAAAGAATTTTATATTCTTTCACAAAGAATTCTATTACAAAGAATTTTACATGGCATCCTATTTGAAACAGACATTGAAAAACAGCTACTAGACAGGGACAGTCATTTTGTCATAGTTGTGACAAATACTACAGGTTTTCCCCTCACAGATAAAGTAGTTCATGATTAAGTTACAGCCATACATTGTACAAAAAACCTTAACCAGAATCATTCCTGCCTTCCTTAGTGATGTGAGACAGAAATCTGCTGTTTTGAGGGTATGCTTTTCTTTCAACCATTTTTTTTTTCGTTTGTCTTTAGGGAGAACTAACGATGACCAGTGACATGGAGAACTTACAGAATGCTCTGTTCCTAGACACTGTGCCAGATTCCTGGGTCAGACGAGCTTATCCTTCCACAGCAGGTCTTGCAGTCTGGTTTTGGGACGTCCTCAGCAGAATCAAGGAACTGGAAATTTGGATTGGAGATTTTGCAATGCCCTCCACTGTGTGGCTGACAGGCTTCTTCAATCCCCAGTCCTTTCTGACTGCCATCATGCAGTCCATGGCTCGGAAGAATGAGTGGCCCCTGGACAAGATGACCCTGCAATGTGATGTAACAAAGAAAACCAAAGAAGAAATCAGAAGCCCTCCTCGTGAAGGGGCTTATGTCCATGGTCTCTTTATGGAAGGTGCTCGCTGGGATGCTCAGGTAAATTCCTGGGATGAATCACGAGAAAACCTCTGTGAGACGATACAATACATGGAATCTGGTAATGGTTCAAAGGATTAAAGAGCCTGATTTGCATGCTGGACCAACCCTGTCACTGAATGATCCCCTAAATACTGACAGGAACAAATTTCAAGCAATACTACTGGTTGTGGCCCAAAAAGTGCCTACCAGTTGGCAATTCCTTCCATTAAGTGTGATTATTAAAAAGAACATACCTAAAAGACTTTTTTTAATTATTTACTTTATTTAAATGGTTACAAGGTTATTCATAATACAGTTGAGTTTTTTCACATTTATAAAGTTGCTCATTATTGAGTTTTAGTCATATAATGTGCTGAGTGCTCATTGGTGCACATTTCCACCAAGAAAGTCCCCATTTTTCTTCCTCTGGGACAGACTTTATTATTTTTATTATTATTTCTCCTTTCTCCTCTCCTCTTCTCTTATTCTCCTTTTCTTCTTTTTCTCTATTTCTCTCCCTCTTTTTCCTTTTAGAAAAAAACTATTTTGGGGTCAGAGCAATAGCACAATGGTAGAGTGTTTGTCTTGCATGCGGCTGACCTAGGACAGACCTCAGTTTGATCAGAATCCCATGTGGTTCCCTAAAGTGAAGGGTGATTTCTGAGCGCATAGCCAGGAGTAACCCCTGAGCATCACTGGGTGTGGCCAAAAAATATTTTTAAAAAAACTATTTTTCAATGCTGTTGCTGAATGTGTATCATGTCTAACATTTTATCTCTTTTCAACACCCAGTTCTTGTTTAGAGTACTCATTTCAAACTGTTATTTTCCAAGAAGCCGCTTATCTGCCCTAATTATATGCTCCACTACTTTGGGGAAACTTCCTACCATGGACTGATCCACCTGGTTCTTATCTCTGGATATTAACATACTACCTTTTTATATATATCATAAATGAGTGAAATCATTCTATATCTATCACTCTCCCACTGACTAATTTTGCTCAGTATAATACTCTCCAAATCCATCTATGTATAAGCAAATTTCATTATTTTTTTTCCTAACAGCTGCATAGCATTCCACTGTGTATACATATCATGGTTTCAAATCCACTCGCCTGTTCTAGAGAAATTGGGTTAAATCCACGTTCTAGCTATTGAGAATAGTGCTGTGATGAACATATAGAGTTCTTTTCTGAATGGTGTTTTGGGATTTCTAGGTTATATTCCCAAGAATGGCATTACTGTGATTACTGTGTCATATAGAAGATCAATTTCTATGTTTTTGAGGAATATTTATATTGTTTTTCAAAAAGACTGGACCAGTCTACATTCCAAATAGCAAAAATTGAGAGTTTCTCTTTCCTGCATCCAGAATAGCACTGATAGTTCTTGTTCTTTGTAATGTGTGCCAATCTCTGTAGTATGAGATGATATTTCATTGCTGTTTTTATTTGTATCTCCCCATTGATTAATGATGTGGAGTACTTCTCATGTACATTTTGGCCATCAGTATATCTTCTGTGCAGAAATGGCTGTTCATTTCTTCTCCCTATTTTTGAATGGAAATATTTTTTCCTTGCTGAGTTCTACAGTGCCTTGTATATCTTATATTTTATCACATTATCAGATGTATATTGGGTGAATAATTTTTCCCATTCCTTGGGTAATCTTTGTACACAAATCAATGTTTCCTTTGAAGAGCAAAAGAGTTTCAGTTTAATGTTGTTCTATTTATTTATTTTTGCTTCCAGTGGTGTTATTTATTTTTGGCCAGTGGTGTTTCTTCTTTGAAGATGCCTTTATCTTCAGTGTCTGCCTACATTTTCCTTTATGTCCCTTATTATTTCAGGTCTGATATCAAGATAATTTGGGGGGGCTGTATTTTTTTTTTTGCTTTTTGGGCCACACCCTGTAGTGCTCAGGGGTTACTCCTAGCTGTGCGTTTAGAAATCACTCCTGCTTGGGGGATCATATGGAACATCGGGGATCCAACCAAGTCTGTCCTGGGTAAGCTGCGTACAAGGAAAACGCCCTACTGCTGCATTATCATTCAAGCCCCTAATATTAAGGTATTTAATTCATTTTGTTTTGACCTTTGTGCACAGCATTGGAGATATGAGTTAAATTTTTTTGCATGCAACTGATTAGTTTTCTGAATACGACATGTTGAAGAGACCTTCCTAGCTCCACTTTGTATGGCCTGTCTCTTTGTCTCTGATTATTTGCTCAAATACCTAACAGACAGTCTCAAAATATTCAAGTCGAGTGCACAGATCTGAGGGTCTGTCTCTATTCCAATATCATGCTATTTTAATGAATACTGCTTTATATTGAAGTTTGAAGTTGGGGAAAGTGATACCTCCCACATCTTTTTCCTAAGTATAGCTTTAGGTATTAGTGAAGCTTTGTTGTTCCATATGAAGTTCAGGAGTGTTTGGTCTCTTTCTTTGAAAACTATGGGTATCCTATTAGGCACTGGTTGCCCAGTTCATTAGTTTCTGCTTTAAGCTTTATTATTTACTTCCATCTATCTGCTTTTGGCTTATTTTGTTGTTTATTTTCCAACTTCTTAAGCTGTGCAATCAAGTTGTTTGTGTGGGTCATTTCTTCCTTCCTGATGAATGCTTGCAAAGTTCTAAATTTTCCTCATAATAGCACATTTGCTTTGTCCTACAAAATCAGATAATTTGTGTCTTTCTTCTCATTTACAGGAATTTTTTGGTTTCCTCTCTGACCCACTGGTTGCTCAGTAGTGAGATATTTTTAACTTTCAGGTGTTAACATTATTTTTCCATTCCTGCCTGTAATTCACGTACTTTTTCAGTGCATCAAGGAGAAGATAATTGATAAAATTTCTATCCTTTTGATTTTATGGAAGTTTTTGATTTTATGTTTTGTGGTCCAAAATATATCTTGGAGATTTCCCCATGTGCTTTGGAGAATGTGTATTCAGCTTTTTGGAGTGACAAAGCTCTCTATATCTACTGAACCACCCTTCCATTTCTTCCTTCAAATCTAGTATATCCTTGTTGAGTTTTACCCTGTTGAACAATTAACAGGTAACAGAACAGTGCTGAATTTTCTAACTATTACTGTGTTGTTATTAATATCTTTCAAGTCTATTAGTTGTTTAAAATTTTTTCCTGGCCCCTCATTTGTGCATATATGTTTAGGAGTGTGATTTCTTCCTAATGTACATATTCCTTGATTATTTTATAACTGTTCACATTTTGCTTACTTACTCATGCAAAACTTGGGTCTGTTTGGTTGAACACAAAGCTCATATTCTGGCAGGAATCAAAGAAAGACACACATGTAGCTCTTCATAAACAGCTTTCAGTCTGTCTTTAGTTGTTTTTTGTTGTGTGTGTGTGTGTGTGTGTGTGTGTGTGTGTGTGTGTGTGTGTGGTGTTTGGTTTTTGGGTCACACCTGGCAGCGCTCAGGGGTTACTCCTGGCTCTATGCTCAGAAATCACTCCTAGTAGACTCGAGGGACCATATGGGATACTGGGATTCGAACTACCATCCTTCTGCATGCAAGGCAAATGCCCTACCTCCATGCTACCTCTCCAGCCCCTGTCCTTAGTTTTTATTGTTCATAACATGTGCTTCGGCTCACAAATAGACCAATCAGGCCAAAGCCGCATATTATGGATGAAATTGGAATTTTCCCCACAGCACACCAGAGAATATCTCAAGGCACACTAGTGTGCCATGGCATAGTGATTGAAAAACTCTGCTCTAGAGGGTGCAGAGGCAAAGTACTACAGAAAAGGGGAAGCAACTCTGAGCTGAATATATATCCCCTAGTAAGGGACTGGTTTTAAGGAGTATGAATGGATATCCTAGGGGCACTATTTTTATAGCAGGAAGCCAGAAAGTAAAAAGACACAGCTTGAAATGCAAAAAGAATCAGATTTAGGTGATGTAAATCCCTACCAAGAATTGTGAGTGATGACTGCAAATATGAAATTCCAATCAGAAGTAAGCCCCTATATCAGGGATCTCAAACTCAATTTACCTGGGGTCGCAGGAGGCAAAGTCGAGGTGATCCTTGAGTGCAAAGTCAGTAGTAAGCCTTGAACATTGGGGGGCGTGATCCAAACAACTAAAACAAAACAAAACAAAAAATGATTCCTCTAGAGCAGGACTACAAAATATTGTACAGAGGGCCATTTGTGGCCCGCGGGTCACGAGTTTGAGACCCCTGCCCTATATAATCTCTCTAAAATGGACTTAAGAGTAGAAATACCGGGGCCCGGAGAGATAGCACAGCAGCATTTGCCTTGCAAGCAGCCAATCCAGGACCAAAGGTGGTTGGTTCGAATCCCGGTGTCCCATATGGTCCCCCATGCCTGCCAGGAGCTATGAGCAGACAGCCAGGAGTAACCCCTGAGCAACGCTGGGTGTGGCCCAAAAACGAAAAAAAAAAAAAAAAAAAAGAGTAGAAATACCTTGGATGTTCAACAAGTAAAAAATTTTAAAGGAAGATACCAATACGTTCCAAAACACAAGGATATTATAGCAGAAGTGAGAATAAACAGATGACAAAAGGACTGCTGGATGAACCCACAAGAAGTAAATTGGAATTATTGAGGTCCCATAAAGCCAGGAAGAAAACCCCAAATGAAGAAATAACAGTCAATGACATAACTGCTGAGAAGTTCTCAAAGCAGTAGGAATTAAAATGGCATGGTATTAGAATAAAGACAGACTCTAATTCAGTGAAATTGAATTGAATATCCTGAGAGATATCTCCAAGTATATGATAAGTTTTTTATGATAAGGGAGCAAGAAATATTTGTTGAAGCCACTTCAACAAATAATGCAGGAAAAACTGATCAGCTACATGCAAGAAAATGAAGTCAGAACCTCTTTCTAAGACCATTAACATACATAAAAATAAATTAAAGACCTTGATATCAGACCTGAAACATTTTAGGTACATATCAGAAGATGTAGGAAGAACTCTCCATAACATAAAGCTAAAGGCACCTTCAAGGATGAAACACCACTGACCAAGCAAAAAAGCAAAAATAAACGAATGGAGCTACTAAGTTAGAAGCTTCTGTACTCAAAGGAAATGAGGAACAGCATATAAAGATCTTCCACAGAATGTGAGAAATTATTCACCCAATAACCATCTAAAGAGTTAATATCTAAGATACTGGTAGAATTTAACAAGAAAAAAGACATTCATCCCCATCAAAAAATAGAGGAGGAAATAAACAGTAATTTCCACAAAAAAAGAAATACATATGGCCAAAAGGCATGTTAAAAAAAAGTGCTCTGCATTATTAGTCATCAGGTAGATGCAAATTAAAAGAACAATGAGACATCACCACAGAGACTGGCACATATTAAAGAGAACAAAACCAGTAATAACACAGATACAGAGAGAAATAGACTCTCACTACTGGTGGGAATATAAACTGGCCCCGCCATTTTGGAAAACAATATAGATATCCCTCAAAAAATGCATATTGAGTTTCCATTTGACCCAGCAATAGTGCTCCTTGGAATGTACCCTAGGGATCCAAAAATACAATGCAGAAAAGGCACTTGCATTCCCGTATTCATTGCAGCACTATTCACTTTATCCAGAATCTAGAAATAACCAAAATGCCTCAGAACAGATAAAAAAAAAAAACCTTTGCAACTCTACAAAATGAAATTCTATGTAGCTGTTAGGGAAAATTAAGTTATGAAATGTGCTTATCATATAAAGACCTAAAGAGTATCATGCTGAGTGAAATGATTCAGAGGGAATAGGACACAGAATGATCACACTCATCTATGGAGTATTAAAAAAAAAAGTAGTATGAGTATAATTCACAAACACACTACAAATGATGAGGGTGAGAGGAAAGTGCAGGTAGAAAAGAGAAATGACCGCTCTGGCAATAATAACTGAACAAAAACTGGGAGCTGAAAGGAAGTAGTTCCATGATATCCCTTCAGTAACAGTATTTTGAACCAAAGTGCTTAAAGAAAAATTGAGAAAACAAAGAAAAAAAAAAACAGAAAATAACAGATCTACAGAAAGAGAGAAAGAGATATAGCATCTGCCTACTCCTAGCTCTGTGATCAGGAATTACTCCTACTGGGACTTGGAGACAATATGGGGTACCAGGGATCAAAACCCTCATGCAAAGCAAGTGCCTTACATGCTGTACTAGCACTCGGTTTATGTTTTCAGTAGACAGTAGTGGAGAATTATAGTGATAAGTTTGGTGATATTCAATAACTATATATCAAAATTAATAATTAAAGTATTATAACTAAGTACTAACTATAAGTAGTATACCTAAAAATGATTTTAAAAAGATAATAATTTGACATTTTTAAGCCATTACACTGGCAGCCACAGAGGGAGTAATAGATAAGAGGAAATTTGTATCTTTGTAGCACCATTTTCAATAAGTTGTCATTACTTCCCAGTCTACTGGAAGAGACCAATAGCTTCTGTTTTTACTAGACGTAAAGCAGAATTCACCAGGAACAAGGACTTTATCCCAGAGATATTTCTGAAAACAATAGTCTAGTTTACCTGGTACAGTAAATAATAGAAAAAATAAAATGCTAATCAAATGCTTAAAAGAGTAAGTTGAATGGGGCTGGAGAGATAGCATAGTGGTAGGGCATTTGCCTTGCATGCAACTGACCCATGATGGACCTCGATTCAATCCCCAGTGTGTCCCCTATGGTCCCCCAAGCCAGGAACCATTTCTAAGTGCATGGCCATGAGTAACCCCTGAGTGTCACCTGGTGTGGCCCAAAAACCTAGGCTTTGTCCTAGGATCCATGCAAAAACCAAGACTGCCAACTACAGAAAACTGATTAAAACAACAGTGATAGAACAGAACTTTTAGAACAGTAAAGAAAGACTCCATCCTAAGACAGATGCAAATGCCAAGATCTCTAGCTACAGAGGCCACCAAGAAGCAGACAATTTCCAGACACCACAAAAGGACATAGGGGAGAATCAGAGAACAAATACGAAGCCTGTAGTTATTCCTATGACAGTATACTTCAAGGGCGGAGAAACCCTGTATCTCTTAGGCTAAGGGAATTCCCTTTCTAATCTCCCCAATATTTACTGTGCCTATGCAAAAAAAAAAAAAAAGCACAAATAATGTTTTTGTTTTGTTAGTGTTGTTTGGATTTTTTTTTATTTGCTTTGATTTCCTTTTTATTTTAGGACTGTGATTATTGTGTGGTTGTTGTCTTTATGACTGTGGTGCTTTTCAAGTTTTTTGTTTCTGTTTTTGTATTGTTATTTTTGTCCTTTCTTTTCTTTTTCTTCTCTTAAATTGATATTTTAGCCTCTAGAAGGACTCCTCCCATTTTTTGCTTGTTTGATTTTTGCCCCATTTTATCTTTTTCCTTCCTTAAACAGAATCACATAACTTGAACCATCTTGTTCTGCCTCACAAATTAAGGGAGAAATAATGGAGGGTACCAAAACCAAACAGTCGTATGAACATTAAGTAGATATAAAAAATGATCAGACTTAAATACCAAATGCAAAGCCAAGGACAACAGAATCGAAATCCAATCTACAACAAGCTAGACATAGAGGGGACCACTTATACTAACAGCCTGAGGGTAAAGGAGGATATAGGATGCGTGCTGGGAACAGCCGTGGAGGGAGGACAACATTGGTGATGGGAGTGCCCTAATTCAATGTCATTATGTGCCTAAAATATTACTGTGAAAGATTTGTAATCCACTTTGGTCAAAATAAAAATTATTATTAAAAATAAAAAAGAGCAAGTTGAAGATAAGATGCTTAATTCTTTTAATTTTGTTTTTGGCCAAAACTAGCTGTGTTCAGGGTTTTCTCTGTGCTCAGGATGCCATTTGTAATGACAGGGACTTAATGAACCCAGGTAGTCCAGTGTGCAAGATGAGGTAAGTGTCCTAACTCCTGGACTACCTCTCCAGTTCAAGAAAGATGAAAGTCCAAAAACGATATCATGAAAAATAAAACATACTCTGTGTATACCATGGGGACTTGGAAACATCAAGATACAGGTAAACATCTGAGAATTACTCTGAAATAGCACTTCCCTAAGTATGTTTATAAAATAGTAGTACTATGGGAAGAAAATGTGTTTATGTGCATTATAAAGCTTCAAGTTCAAATTATGATAAGTACTATTTGCTAGGTTAATTTGATCAAAGAAACTTTCTGTTCCTGAGAGCATTTCAGGGCTAATAGAAAAAACTGCCCTAGACTGCTCATTTGTTTTATATATTTTAATGGTTTTTAAGTACTATGACTTGCAAAGTTATTGATAATTGAGTTTTATGGATATAATATTTGACACAAATCGCACCACCAGTGTGCCTGTACTCCACCATACACCATCTGCCACATTTAGACTGCTTTATTAAGATAGATAAGAAAACATATCCCTGGTCCAGAAGATGAGGTGTTTCCCTTTATATACTTGAGACTAATTCAATTCCCTGGCAACAGTTATGGTTTCCTGAACACATTAGGAGAAACAGCTGAAAACGGAAAAAAACCGTAAGCACTGCTGAGTGTGATCCAAAGAAAATTTTTCTTAAGCTTATATATCTAGTGAGGAAAAAGTAGAATATTACTCTATTTGTTATAAAAATCTGAATATCCTCAAGGTAGATGTTATAAATAAGATGAAAAAGTACAAAATTGAAATGTGTAAACCTAAAGCATTTGCTGGCAGAAACTATGGCTTGCTTACCTTTGAAATGCTAGCAACTAAAAAATAGTTGCATAAAATGATTATTATAAAATAAGTGAAAAATATAAAACTGGGAAAAATTCAAGGCTCAACAAGATTAATTGATAATTTTACTGATAAAATAAATGCTTTGTGGGGCCCGGAGAGATAGCACAGCGGCGTTTGCCTTGCAAGCAGCCGATCCAGGACCAAAGGTGATTGGTTCGAATCCCGGTGTCCCATATGGTCCCCCGTGCTTGCCAGGAGCTATTTCTGAGCAGACAGCCAGGAGTAACCCCTGAGCATCGCCAGGTGTGGCCCAAAAACAAACAAACAAAAAAATAAAATAAAAATAAAAATAAATGCTTTGTGGATTCTACTTCAAAAAGACATGTAGGTTGAAAAATAGAAGAGCTTTGCCATACGTCTATCAAATGCTTGACATCACAAATTCTTAATGATTTATATGAAGACAAAACAGGGCTGTCTAGTTCCTCATCTCTGATATTCTTACAGACTATTAGTCTAATCAAAGATGTTTTCATATTCTTGTTCTCAGGTTGGAATAATTACAGAGGCCAAGTTGAAGGATCTGACACCTCTCATGCCTGTGATATACATCAAAGCCATTCAGACAGATAAACAAGATTGCCGCAGCATCTATGCCTGTCCTGTGTATAAGACTTGTCAACGGGGACCCACTTATGTATGGACTTTCAACTTGAAGACTAAGGAGAACCCATCTAAGTGGGTTCTAGCTGGAGTAGCTTTGCTTCTCCAAATATAGCTACCTGCAGAAAAAGGGAGAAAATAGTACTGAGCTGGAAGTTATCCAAAGAAGGATCACAGATAGGGTATCAAAAGTACTCACAATTCTTTAGAATTCTGTTAGGGAACTTGACGAAAAACACTTAAAGAATTAGCTGAGGAAGCATGAAACCAGGAATCAACCGATTTAAATTTCAAAAACATTCTTTCCAAATAAAATGATTTTATTCTACTGTGCCTACTCCAGGCTTTAAGACTTAACCGAATAATAAGTATAAAGAGACTGAGAAAAATGAGCTGAAATTAAGCCCTGAACAGATAGTGCTGTTAAATAGTGCTCTTGCTCTAAGTGGACAACAGCATCAAGCACACCCATAATAAGGTTCTTCATGATAAAAAAAAAATTTTAATTTCAGGTGATTCATATGAAAAATACAAGTGGGGCCAGAAACATAGCATGCAGAAGGACGGTGGTTTGAATCCCAGCATCCCATCTGGTCCATCGAGCCTGCCAGGAGCAATTTCTGAGCGTAGAGCCAGGAGTGACCCCTGAGCGCTGCTGAGGTGTGACCCAAAATTAAAACAAAACAAAACAAAACAAAGAACAATTTAAGAAGCATTACTCTAAACCGGTTTTTATCAGCTTCTGCTGTAAAGTTTCAAAGAGTAAAATAACTTAGGTTGCAGTGTACATTGTTTTGGTTCCAACTACCTAATCCCATGTGTATTCTAACACAGCTATAATCATATACAAATGAGTGTCACTATGTTCCAATAAGATTTTATTTACAAGAATATCAAACCATAATTGGTTAATCACTGTTCTGGAGATTAATATGTAGTAGTATATATATGATTCTTTATTAGCATATCCACTCAATTACCTAACATCTTCATAGTATTTGCTCAAGAAAGGACTAAAATACATGTCTAAACTTGTATGTATGTTTACCATACTTCAGATTATTTGAGAGCCCCAATGAGAAACTTTGACCCTAAAACTTTTCAACCTTAAAGTTTTCTGTATTTTCTTCTGTAGAATAAATTGTTGATGTAAGTTCAGAGTTCCATAGATTTTGGTTGGTTTTTCCCCCCCACTATTCTCTCCCTTACCCTAAACTTTTTTTGGGGGGGGCCACACCCGGCATTGCTCAGGGGTTACTCCTGGCTGTCTACTCAGAAATAGCTCCTGGCAGGCACGGGGGACCATATGGGACACCGGGATTCGAACCAACCACCTTTGGTCCTGGATCGGCTGCTTGCAAGGCAAACGCCACTGTGCTATCTCTCCGGGCCCATAAATTCTAATGTTTTAATAAATTTTAAAGAATTCTATGGGGAAGCTTCTTGGGTAAATCAAGTCTCCTAGAGCCTAGTATGGAATCTCCATTTTTTTCACACCCTTAGAGATTTGTTCTTTCATTAATTACCATGTAGAACACTGCCCCTTAAACTTGAGTACGTGTTGCAATCCCCTGGAAGGCTTGTTATATAATATAGATACTGGGCTCCGCTTCAAATTTACAATTTTGAATCTAGCATGCTTTTTTTTTGGGGGGGGGGACACATCAGATGATGCTCAGGGTTTACTCCTGGCTATGTGCTAAGAAATCGCTCCTGGCTTGGGGAAACATATGGGACACCAGGGATCAAATCACAGTCCATCCTACGTTATCGCGTGCAAGGTAAACACCCTACCACTTGTGCCACAGCTCTGGCCCGAGTCTAACATACTTCTCATTCTATTACCCCAGGACAAGACATTGAGAACTGATTTTTTTTTTATTAATACCTTTATACCTTTATGTAAAAATCTTGATTACAAATGATTGTAGTTGGGTTTCAGTCACCTAAATACCCCCTTCACCGGTGCAACATTCCCACCATCAATGTTCCAGATCTCCCTCCTCCCCACCCCACCACCACCTGTACTCTAGACAGGCTTTCCATTTCTCTCATTCATTCACATGGTTATGATAATTCTCAGTGTAGTTATTTCTCTAACTGCACTCACCACTCTTTGTGGTGAGCTTCATGTTGTGAGCTGGACCTTCTAGCCCTCCTCTCTTTATCTTTGAGTATTATTGCAAAAATGTCTTTTATTTTTCTTAAAACCCATAGATGAGTGAGACTATTCTGTGTCTATCTCTCTCCCTCTGACTTATTTCACTCAGCATAATAGATTCCATGTACATCCATATATAGAAAAATTTCATGACTTCATCTCTCCTGAAGGCTGCATAATATTCTATTGTGTCCATGTACCACAGTTTCTTTAGCCATTCATCTGTTAAAGGGCATCTTGGTTGTTTCCAGAGTCTGGCTATTGTAAATAGTACTGCAATGTACATAGGTGTGAGGAAGGGGTTTTTGTATTGTATTCTTCCTAGGGTTGTTGTTGTTCCTAGGGTATATCCCTAGGAGTGGTATAGCTGGATCGTGTGGGAGCTCAATTTCCAGTTTTTGGAGGAATCTCCATATCGCTTTCCATAAAGGTTGGACTAGATGGCATTCCCACATCCCCATCAGCACTGCTTGTTCTCGTTCTTTGTGATGTGCACCAATCTCCGTGGCATGAGATGGTACCTCATAGTTGTTCACAAAAGGGTCTGTTCTCATCCCCATACTATGAAAAGACTTAAGAAATTTTTCCTGGAGGGGCCGGAGAGATAGCACAGCAGTGTTTGCCTAGCAAGCAGCCGATCCAGAACATAAGGTGATTGGTTCAAATCCAGATGTCCCATATGATCCCCCGTGCCTGCCAGGAGCTATTTCTGAGCAGATAGCCAGGAGTAACCACTGAGCACCGCCTGGTGTGGCCCCCCCACAAAAAAAGAAATTCCCTGGAATTCATAAATTCAAATTGATCTGTCTTATCAGTCATCACCATAATTCACGTTGCCATCATGATGTCATCAAAATGACAGCATTGTCTTCATCATTTGTATCATTCTTCTGATATATACCATTAACAGTACAATAAAAGCAAGTGAATAGAGACAAAATAAAAGTCTCAATATACATAAAACTCTAAAATATTCTCATTTAAATACAAAAAATCTGGCAGCATAGATGTGGTAAGAACCCTCTAGGATTTCTAAAATCTATAAAAGTTGATAATCATTTATATTAATTAATAATTTACAATTAATTATACCTTAATTAGTATGGTGTTTAAGTTTACTGTACAAAATTTCTCCGATACCACATCAGAGTACCATGAATCTCCACTATGTTACCACTGTTCTAATTATTAGCCTTCAACTCTCCCCCAGTTTGTTGATTAACAGTTCTCTTGGGTATCTAGTTATACCACCTATCATTATCAAAGAGCCCAAGGCCCCACCAATAGCTTTGTTACTTCTGGTTCACTTCATTATTCCCTCCAACAGCCTGGTATTCTCAGTCTATAATCAGTTCATTGTTCAGAATTTAAATATTTTATATAAGGGCTATTCCCAGTGGTTCTGGACAAGAAAATAGGTGGAGGCTACTCCCTGTGATGTTCACTGTGATTCAGTGATGAGGGTTAAATTTGGCAGTGTTCAGGGGGCCATATGGCACCTGAGGATCAAATTACGGGCCTTGCTCTTTCCTATCTTTCTACCTCTAAGTAAAGTGTTAAAGCACAGAACACTTTGGCAATAAAAAGCCTATAGAGGACTTCAAGAGAGAGCTTGAGGTGAATGAGAAAAAAGACAACAAGCTTAAGGGTATTATTACAATCTTTTATTTTTCTTAAAAACCCATAGATGAGTTAAGACTATTCTGTGTCTCTCCCTCTGACTTATTTCACTCAGCATAATAGTTGCATGTCCCCCTATGTACTGGAGAATTTCATTACTTCATTTTTCCTGACAGCTGCATAGTATTCCATTGTATCTATGTATTAGTTTCTTTAGCCCCTTATCTGTTGTTAGGCATCTGGATTGTTTCCAGATTCTGGCTATTGTAAATAGCATTGCAATAAATATAGATGTGCAGAAGGCCTCTATGTGTTTTTTGTCCCTAGGAGTGGGATAGCTAGATCACATGGGGGCTCAATTTACAGTTTTTTTGAGGAATCTACATATTCTTTTTCATAAAGGCTGGACTAGACAACATTCCAACAAGAAGTGATCCCCATCAGCTGATTGTTCTTATTCTTTGTGATATGTGTCTGTCTCTGTACATGAGATGGTACCTCACTGTTGTTTTGATTTTCATCTCCCTGATGATTAGTGATGTAGAGCACTTTTTTTCATAAAGTTTGCCACAAAGAGTGGTGAATTTAGTTAGAGAAATAAGTACACTGACAATTATCATAACAATGGTAGTGAGTAAAATAGAATGCCTGTCTCGAATAGAGGCAGGGGGGAGGGGGGACATTGGTGGTGGGAATGTTGCACTGGTCTGAAGGAGGGTGTCCTTTTTTTAATAAATGGAACCTAATTACTAACATGTTTGTAATCATGTTGACTAAATAAAGGTGGTAATTAAAAAAAAAAGACAACATACCTGAGGAAAAATGCCCAACACTGGATAAAGCCTTAACTCCTAATGTTTTACTCAAACTGAAAAAATAGTGTAATTGGTAGGGTGTTTTCATTGCATGTGGCCAAGCTGTGTTCTGTCCCTGAGACTCAAATCCCAAACTCCAGGAAGAGTGATACCTGAGAGCAGAGCCAGGTGTGACAAAAGAAAAAAAAAAGTACTTGGAATAAGTCAACAGAAAGAGCACTTCAGAGATAATAAAATAAGTATTTTAATCAAGAGTTTTTTGTTTCATCTGTATGGCAAAGATCTCACATGAGACGTTTAATCTCTATATTTCCCATAATCTCCTCTAGTACCCACATTTAAAAGGGCCAATGTAGTTCTCATGAAAAGAAATTACAACTAATCTAGATACTCTTTACAGGTAGCATTTCTAAAGTGAAATCAGCACATGATGCTTTTTCAAAGGGCCCAAAAGAAGATATGAACTGAAAGATAATTATTCTTTGTTTTGATATATAATCAATAAATTAAATTAAATCAGTATGAAATCCAATCCAGATGCCAATATAACCTTCAAATCCAAAACTATGTTCAGATTATCTTCTAATACATTTTTTTAAAAAAATAAGAAAATCCTCTAAGAGATGTAATTATTTTTGGGGGGGGTTTTGGGTTACACCCAGTGATGCTCAGGGGTTACTCCAGGTTATATGCTCAGAAATCGTTCCTGGCTTAGGGGACCATAGGAGACACCAGGATTCAAACCACCATCTATCTAGAATCAGCTGTGTGCAAGGCAAATGCCCTACCGCTGTGCTATTGCTCAGGCCCCTAAGAAATGTAATTTTTGCAGATAAAACTAAATACTTTAAAATTAAACAACTAATAAAAATGGGCAGACTTATGGATAAGTCTTCTTTCCTAAATGTGATCTCTGATGCTTATCAAGGCTTGAGCTCCAGCTAAAACTTTTCTCACAGTGGAAACATTTGTAAGGTTTTTTTTTCCCTGTATGAATCCTCTGACATCTATTAAAGTTTGATCTTTGAATAAAAGTTTTTTTCACAGATAGGACAAATGTAGGTTTTTTTCTCCTGTGTGGATCTTCTTATGATGGCGCAATACTGAGAAATTACAAAACCCTTTCCCACATAAGTCACATTTACAGGGCTTCTCTCCTGTGTGTATTCGCTGATGTTTCACAAAGTCTGAAATTTTCAGAAAAGTTCTTTTGCAGGTCGGGCACTGAAAGTATATCTTGCCAATGTGAGTTTTTTGGTGAAAAACCAACTGAGAATTCCTATAGAAGGTTTTCCCACACTCCCTACAGGTAGGGAGTTTCTGGGTCATGGGTGATCTCAGTTGACCTTTCAGGGAGACCTCTCTCTTCTCCTCAAGCCATAACTTGGCAAATTCTTCTGGATTAAGAGTAGACACATGAAGGCCTACTTGTTTCCCAGAATTCCTTCCTTGAGAAGAAAGCTGTTCCCCTGATCCTTCACCCTGAAGACTGTCCTGAGTTTGGGTAATATGTTCTCCTCCAAAACATCTTGTTTCATCTTCTCTGAAGAGTTTACTTAAGGAAGTCTGAGCAGGTGCCTCTCCTGAACCTTGACAGGAAGCTTCCCGAAGTTTTTGGTCCCCATAATTTTCGAAGTTTTGGTTCTCTTTGTCATTTTCCTGTCTATGTCCTGAAAGAAAGATTTGAAATAGTTCAAAACACAGTAACTGTTTTCTAATTCATACATTAAAAAAAAGGATTTCCTAAAAAAAATTCTTTCATCATTCCTAGTTCCATTTTATGTTTGTTTATAACTTGGATTTACCCCAAAACAGAGACTGTCTTACACTTGTAAACCTGAGGGGACTGGGTCAAGATACCCTGAGCTATCTGTCCTTACACTGTCCTTACTGCCCCACCCAGAAAAAAGACCAATGGCAGAAAAGGGTCTACGGAGGGTTCATGAACCCAAACTCCCACAGAGACATACCATGACCATACTTTAATTTGGGTGCTTGGGATCAAAGACAAATATATACATAAAATATAATATGTACTATATTATGGATATCATGCATGTATATACATTATATATTAATATATTAAGCATATATATACATATATATTTGGTTTGGGGGCCACACATAGTAGCACTCAGAATTTACTCCTGGCTGTAAACTCGGAAATTACTCTAATTTAATTCTATTAAGCTTTTATTAAATCTCTTAGATGTGTACAAGAATTTGTCTCAATAAATGTTAAAGCTTGAGAAAAAAATTTGTCTTCAGCTTCAAGATATTTCTTTATATTCATTTGTAACATAAGATAACAGGTGGAATTTAGTTCTTTCCTAATCTTCCTTAAAATTTTGTGCATAAGTGTTTTAGTTGTGGGGCCGGAGAGATAGCATGGAGGTAAGGCATTTGCCTTTCATGCAGAAGGACAGTGGTTCGAATCCCAGCATCCCAT
Source organism: Suncus etruscus (assembly GCF_024139225.1). Classification (NCBI taxonomy): domain Eukaryota; kingdom Metazoa; phylum Chordata; class Mammalia; order Eulipotyphla; family Soricidae; genus Suncus; species Suncus etruscus. Next base: position 90,780,321 of record NC_064854.1, read on the forward strand.
ATGGTCCGCTGAGTCTGCCAGGAGTGATTTCTGAGCATAGAGCCAGAAGTAACCCGAGTGCTGCCAGGTAGGACCCAAAAACAAAAACAAAAAAGTGTTTAAGTTGCAAAATCAATTGAACCACCTATGTATAACAATATTCTACATTGCATTTCTTTCCTTCCTTCCTTCCTTCCTTCCTTCCTTCCTTCCTTCCTTCCTTCCTTCCTTCCTTCCTTCCTTCCTTCCTTCCTTCTCCTTCCTTCCTTCCTTCCTTCCTTTCTTCATTTCTTTCTTCCTTCCTATATATTTTACATTTTTAATTTTAAAGATTTATTCACAAAATTATTTGATTCATTATTTCAAAGAATTTTAATCCTATGGAATTCTGATATATACAAATTTTTTGAGGTTTACTCTCCTGCTGACCTGGTTTAATTCCAAGTTATTCTCCCATATAACCAAACAAATAACGATGCTATCTTGTAAAATCACCCCACACAACATATTTCCAACCCCGGGTAAGCGGGGTAAAACAGAGTCTCCATACAAAATAATCCAAACCAGGCTGAGGGCAATATACATACAGTCTGGCAATCTTCTACTACATATCAAGAGTGATCTATCTGCTAGAACTGTCATTTTTATTGAGTACAGAGGTCACTCCTAGGTGAGGAAGTAAGGATAGAGTAAGGACAGTGATATCATAATCCAATAGATGGTGAAAATATCCAACTTAAGTAATACTACTATTCTAAAAACAGCATAGTAAAATGGTTTTAAATATGATAATAAATATATTGCTTTTAAAAATCATGGTGCTGAGGAGAAAGTACAGAGGTGAAGGTTCTTGTCTTGCAATTGGCAAAGTCTCCTTGTATTTCCCTCAAGCCTGGCACCATATATGGTTCTCTGAGCATGCCAGGAATAAATCCTAAGCACAGAGCCAAGAGTAATCCAAATAAATAGCTGGATTAAGGCAAAAAAAAAAAAATTCAAAGATTAAAATCAAATGTCTCACCTCTAAATTTATACTCTCACCTTTTAATTGTATTCTCTGTGGTATATTAGCAAAGAAAAAATAATTAGATCCCACTATGATAAATAATGACTTGTAAATTTACAGATTCAGGGCACAGCAGTAGGGCATTTGCCTTACACACAGCCGACCCAGGACTGAGGGTGGTTCGAATCCTGGCATCCCATATGGTCCCCTGTGCATGCCAGGAGTGATTTCTGAGTGCATAGCTGGAGTAACCCGAGTGCTGTTGGGTGTATCCAAAAAAAAACAAAACAAAAAAATTTTTCCAGGTTCAGTACATTTTCTCAAACTATGATTCTGGGATCTCATATTGTAAGTGTAGTGGTATATGTGTATGTATGAAGGTAGGTTGAAGTTGAATTTAATATAAATTCTATCTATGATTTAGAAACAATATAAAAGTTAATCACTATTTTATAACAAGTTAATTATTTAACCTTTCCCATTCCTACAATTTATAAATTAGAAAGAGGATAAAACTACCTGTCCACCATTAGGCACACTAGCATACAGCACCAACCTTTGGTTAAAACTGTGTTAGAAAAAAATAAAATCATGGACTCAGTCACATACAAATGATTTCTATTATAAGTCAACATTTATAAGGCATGTAATAGAAAGCAAATAACTGTTTGACACTGATTTCATCAACTTCAAATTGAGTAATATCACCCATTTTATGTTAAAGAATTTACTTTAAGTAATATACACTCAATTGTTCATGGCACATAGAATGCCTTCAGTAAAATAAAGTTTTTACTATAACACTGCTACCCCTTGATCCAGAGAAAGTTAACTAAAGCATATTACACAAATATGTCTTTCTTGTCCTTCCACCATGGTAATATTCCTCACCTCCAGAGACAATTTTCCCATAGGTTTCCAGCTTGAGATCCCGGTACTGCTCCTTTTGAGTGGAATCCAGTTTCCTCCACTCTTTCTAAAAAAAAAAAAAAAAAATCCCTTAAGTTAATGAAGTTGCTGAGCCCAGTCAATAAAAATGGAGAAATGAATATGCCATAGTTTACTAAAAGTGCTCAAATGATAAGGAGAGGTTGTTAAGAGGGACAAAGCTAATCTAGATCTTCTTATCCTGGATGGAAACTATTTAGGTATTAAGTTCTAGATTTTTTTAAGGTTCATATATCTATGAATGAAGAACACAGAGAAAAGAAAAACTTTTTCTCACTATTCTCTTTCAGTGCTTCTAGTTGAGAACTTTAGAGAGTAAAAGTTTGATATGCAAAATATGTAAGTAAAAGCTCAATCAAAGAAGGAAAAAATATATGATGGGAAGTCAGTGACTCCAGCAGAAGTGTTTCATAACAATGTTTTAATGCCTTATCTTTCTATATTTAAAATAACCTCTCAGCTTTTCTGTCCACAGGGGTTCTTGGATACAAAAGGCGGACAACCTAAGTTGACACCTCAGTGCTCAGACACACTAGATACTATACTCAGTTTGCATTATGAAAATGTCGTGATAAAACAATTTAATATACTCTTTATCTCTTGGTTATGGCCTCTATTAGGACCTGAAGCATGTAACCAGTCAGACCACTGAAGCAGTCAACTGTGACCCACAGACTTATGTTATAGGACCTACTCATCAAACACGTCTAGACAAATTAACATTTCCTTCTGTTCTTCTCTCTTCTCACTACTTCTTTCTCCCTTTTCTTTTCTACCTTTTCTTCCTTATTATCATCAATTCAATCTATGTCAAATAAAAACCACACTGCTACTTTCTCTTTAGGAAAGAAAATTTGATACATAAGATGCAGCGGAAATACTACATAGGGTAACCACCTACATAGATAGGCCTCACTAACACATTATTTAGTACTCAAGATGCAAAACTTCGGTGTATCCTAAATTGCTCCAATCATCATATAATCCTGAAACCCTCATTCAGGAAGGTCCAACTCCATCACTAACAAAATTCCTAGAAAATGAGAAAACCTCCCAATTTCGACATACTGGCCCAATCTCTCTTAGCTGAATTATTAGTTTCTTTACCTTACTTTTACTATATTTACCTATTTTTCTGTTTTCCTCTTATTTTTTGCTTTCTCCTCCTCTGTTTCTTAAGCTATAACTAAGCTAACTATTGTATGTTTCTGTGGACATGAGAACACAGAGAGAGGATTCCTCCATGAGAGACAAATCTAAATTGTAAACAACCCATGCCTATAGTGTATATAGACCCTCCTATATACTATTCCCTACCCCTCAGAAATCCTACTATCCCTTCACCCTCAACTCCACCCTGATATCCCACCTTATTAAAGCTCTTTACCCTCAGTTCTTAACCTATTGGGTATCAAGACCGACCTCCTACCCCAATAAGCTATTAGCCATCACCAAAGCGAAGGGACAACCTCTCAGACCCACCCCTTGTCCCCAGTAAGAAACTACAATCAACACCCCTGCTGACTGATGCTGTGTGGCCCTCCTCACCTCTCCCAAACGTGGACTATTGCTGGATACAGGACTCAGCTCCAGAAGAATCCCCAGCACAAGAACTCTTCCAGAGACCTCTCTGCCTCAAATCTTTTCTCAACCTCAAGAAGACCAGGGTGTGCAATAAAAATTTGTCCTGGATCCCACACCCCATGAGAAAATCTCAAAACACAATGGGGAAGCCCATATTTCCTATATAAGTTTAAGACCTATATAATACTACCACTTAGTCTGTTTATCCCCAAATGTAAGGTAGTCTCCTGCATTACTTTGCTCCCTTAATTACTTTATTTAACTCATTGTTTAAATATATATATATATTATATTGGTCTTGTTTCTATTTTCTTCACTTCCTTCACTTCACCTTTTTTGGTTCTGCTTGGTACAAAAACCTACAATAAAAAGCCTCGCTTGGGATAATAGCTCAGGTCAAAACCAAGGCAGAGAGGATGGAGCCTGATACTCCCATCTCCAAATGCACCAGCAATATAATATAGCACCATTTCTTCCTGCAAAGGTATACTAAAAAAGAGGAAATTTTATGTATTAAAAACAAGCTCTTATCTACTAGGGATAAAAACTCATACTTTTTTACAATTCAGAAGCACCTCCCATCATGTACATATGTCATGTGGACCCAACTTAGACTACAGGTGATTAGACAGTGACCGTCCAACCCAGAACCCTAGATCCCAGACATAGAACTGACACAGTTCTCTGCAACAGCTCCAGGAACTAAACTCCCTCTGGGACATTCTTAATACTGCTCTGACACCAACATGCACCAGTTTTGACATGATATCCTGACAATGAGGAAATGGCATCAACTTGATCTAAGAGCAGGTTGTTTTATATCACCATCTAACAATAGGACAAAGAAGATTTGTCATCCCTTGTTCTGTGCAAAAGCCAAGATCGTTATCTACAGAAGACTGACTGTGACAAACATGACTGGACAGAACTTATCCTGGGACCAAAAAAAAGCCCTAGTCTAGGCTTTGGCCTAAAACAGGTGTCGGCAACCTGCGGCTCCGGAGCCGCATGCGGCTCTTTTGAAGGCTTGCCGCGGCTCCGGAGCCGATGTCAGAAAAAAAAAATACTGCTTTAATCTCAGCTCCGCTTCTCTCCGCTATATCTATAGCAGTGAGGCGGAGCTGAGGAGCGGAGCCAATGGAGGCAGCCGTACCTGGTGACGTATATAGCATTAAGGTAAGAAACAATATATGCAGTGTTATATTTGTTTTAAATGTTGCAATGGTTTTGCGGCTCCCAGTTTCCTTCGGAAACGGGTCCAAGTGGCTCTTTATGTCTGAAAGGTTGCAGACCCCTGGCCTAAAACCTGTACAACAACCAAGATCTCTAATTGCAGAGATCTGACTGAGATAACTGCAACTGAATAGGTCTTCTGGAAACATAATGAAAGACTCTATCCTAGGCTTCATCCTAGGATCAGTGCAAAAACCCAGACCACCAACTACAGAAGACTGATTAAAACAACAGTGATGGAACAGAACTTCTAAAACCATAAAGACTTCATCATAGGTTCCATTCTTTGACCTGGCCAGATACCAAGATCTCTAGATACAGAGGTCTGATTTTATCATCTAGGACGAAAAAGTAGTTTTTCATATACCACAAAAGGACCTAGGGGAGAGTAAATGAGCATGTAGTTATTGCCATGACAGTATACTTAAAGGTCGGAGAAACCCTGTATCTCTTAGGCCAAGGGAATACCCTATCTAATTTCCCCAATATTTACTGTGCCTATGCAGAAAGAAAAAAAAAGCAGAACAAAATAATTTGGGATGGGGGGGTTGCTATTGTTGTTGTTGTTGTTTTCATTTTGTGTGCTTTGTTTTGCTTTTATTTCAGGACTATGGTTATTGTGTGGTGGTTGTCCTTATTGCTGTGATGCTTTTTGGATCTGAAAAGGAAGCCAAAAATCCCTCCCTTTACCTCCTTAAATCCTAGAGATACTTTGTTCCAATCTCTCCCTTTGCCCCCTTTTGCCTCTGTCTGATGGTTAATAACTCCTGTCGAAGGTTAATGGCTCCTACTCCTGTTGACAGTTATTAACTTCTTTTGCAGATGGTTAACAAAGTCTATAAAAGGCCCTCACATCTTGGTCTGGGGCTCTCACTCTCTGCTCTTTGTGGCTCTCTGCCTCAATTTGTGTTGAGCCCCAGCATGCTGGATGTGTTGCCCCAGAATGCTGGATAATAAACCCTTTGCAACTGCATGAGAGAGTGGCTTGAAGTCTTCCTTGAGCACACCATTGGTCAGCCAGCCTCATCTTTTGTTTGCTTTTTCTTTTTGTATTGTTGTTGTGTTTTTCTTCCTTTTTCCCTTATTTCTCTCAGTTTAATATTTATAGCCTCTAGAAGGACTCCACCCATTTTTTGCTTGATTTTTACCCCCATTTTATTTTATTTTCTTTTCTTCAAACAGAACCACATGACTTGAACCATCTTGTTCCGCCTCTCAAATAGTGGGGAAATAGTGGAGAGTACCAAGACCAAACAGTTGTATGATCACTAAAGTGATCATAAAAATGATTGGACTTAAACACCATCCCTAAGTCAACAACAGAATCAATACCCAATCTACAACAAGCTAGACACAGATGGGACTACTTATAATAGCAGCCTGAGGGGGGATAGGGGATGCATATAGGGAAGTGGAGGGAGGACAACTTTGGTGGTGGGAATTCCTCTGATTCAATGTCAATAAGTACCTAAAATATCACTGTAAAAGATTTATAATCCACTTTGGTCAAAATAAAAATTATTATTAAATAAGTAAAAGAAAATTTGTCCAAAAAGTAACAATTAGCATAAAGGTGGGAAGAACAACAAAGAAGTCAAGTAAGTTGTTAAGTCTCACATTAAAATATGGATTAGAGGACTCAGAACAAAGAGCTTTGCTGCCCATAAACATTAGAACTTCCCAACAGTTTTGAAATTCATCTTAAACACTAGGGCAGCTTTCCACTCAGAAGGTGAGAAATTGATGGGATCTGTAAATTAAGTCCCCTCAATTAGCCCTAAAATTTGCCCCCTGTATTTTATTTTATTTTTATTTTTATATTTTTTTTTTTTTTTGGTTTTTGGGCCACACCCGGTGATGCTCAGGGGTTACTCCTGGCTATGCGCTCATAAGTCGCTCCTGGCTTGGGGGACCATATGGGACGCCGGGGGATCGAACCGCAGTCCGTCTCCTAGGCTAGTGCAGGTAAGGCAGGCACCTTACCTCGAGCGCCACCGCCCGGCCCCTATTTTTATTTTATTTTAATTAATTTATTTTATTTTATTTTATTTCCAAAACCATGGAACTGGAAACTAGAAAGTAGGAATGCTGTCTAATAAGTCTACTTCAATTCACAGAATGGTTAGAACAGTGCTAACAGAAAATTTAGACATACTATGTTTCAAGTCCCAGCTCTGCAATTTCCAAACTCTATGATCTTGAGCAAGTTACTCAACAATTTCTGAACCTCAGACTTCCCTAATAACTGTCTTAAACTCAACCACTCGAAGGTCTAACAGAAAAATAGGTTTATCTTCCTTTATAGCACTCTATACTTATCTATTTACTTATCATCACAGTTCAACAAAACTCAAGTATGTATTTGTATGGATATATACATGTTTCATTAACAGTTACCTATACTATATTGAAAGTGTGCTAAGGGAGGAGGAGGTAATGTTGCACTGGTGAAGGGGGGTGTTCTGGTTATGACTGTAACCCAAATGTGATCATGTTACTTAAATAAAATATATATATATATAAAAAAGTGATAAGAATGAGACTTTTCATATATATATATATAAAAGTGATAAGAATGAGACCACGGGAACTCTCTGAGTACCGGGACCAGGCCAGATGAGCCTGTGCCCCAGCCCCTACCTCAGACTGCAGGAAATCTCTGAATACTGGGACCAGGCCAGGTGCATCTGCACTCCACCCTCTACCCCAGACTACAGGAATTATCCTCCAGGCATAAGGACCAACCACAGGCCAGAAGAGCAGATCACATTATTAAACAACCCGAAATTTCAACATTCACCACTAAATGCAAAGAAATATGGGTAAACTGAAGGAAGACAGTAGCGGCTGGGGAATTAGAGAGAAATACTAGCAAGTTTCCAAGTCTACCAAAATGCAGGAGCACAATAGATGAGGACCTAAAAACAGCAATAAATGTCCTAGCAATAGAAATCAAGGAATCATTAGCCTGCAAAATCAAGAAATCTATAAATGAACAATTCAACCATCTCAAAGAACTTTTACAGAACATGAGAATTCATACAAATGGAATTAAGAAAAATAAAAACCCGGTAGCAAGCCATAATTGCAGAATTACACAGTTGGAAGAGCACATAGACAATGAAAAAGAAGTCAATAAGGAAACAAGAGACAAAACCATGGAAGAAAATGTCAGTTACCTAATAAATAAAGACAAAAGAAATAACCTACAAATTATAGGAATATCAGAAGGGGAGTAAAAAGGAAAAGGGGAAGAACAAGCAATGAAGGAAATAAAAGTAAAAAATTTTCCCACCCTCTGGAAAGATACACCTATACAAATCCAGGAATCAAGAAGAGTCCCTTATAAAATATATCATAACAGACCAATACCAAGACAGATAGTAATACAATTGGCAAACAACAAAGAGAAAGACGAATTCCTTAAAGCAATAAGGGAGAAAAAAACCCTCAAGTACAAAGGAACATAAGAATCAAACCAGATCTTCCATTTGAAACAACTCAAGCAAGAAGACAGTGGAATAACATATTTAAATTACTGAATGAAAGAAACCTCCAACTTAGAGTTCACTACCTGGCAAAACTTTCATTCATATGGGAGGGAGGACTAAAAACATTTTCAGACAAAAAAGAACTCACATTATTTGCACTAAGCAAACCAACTCTAAAAGAACTACTCAAAGATGTATTGCACAATCCAAATCCCCAGTTGTAACAACAACCACTCTACTCAATACAATAGTACAACAACCCGCTCTGTCAATAATCTCCTTACATGTCAATAGACTATATTCTCCTATTAAAAGACACAGAGTAGAGGATTGGATTAGAAAATAAAAATCAGGGGCTGGAGAGATAGCGTGGAGGTAAGGCGTTTGCCTTGCATGCAGAAGGACGGTGGTTTGAATCCCGGCATCCCATATGGTCCCCCGAGCCTGCCAGGAGTGATATCTGAGCGTAGAGCCAGGAGTAACTCCTGAGCGCTGCGGGTGTGACCCAAAAACCAAAAAAAAAAGAAAAGAAAAGAAAAATCAGGGGCTAGAGAGATAGCATGGAGGTAAGACGTTTGTTTACCTTGCATGCAGAAGGATGGTGGTTCAAATCCTGGCATCCATCCCGTATGGTCCCCCGAGTCTGACAGGAACAATTTTTGAAGTAGAGCCAGGAGAAACCCCTGAGCACTGCCGGGTGTTACCCAAAAAAAAAAAAGAGAAGAAAAGAAAAGAAAACTCAGATATCTGCTGCCTTCAAGAAATTCACCTGAGGGCCCGGAGAGATAGCACAGTGGCGTTTGCCTTGCAAGCAGCCGATCTAGGACCAAAGGTGGTTGGTTCGAATCCCGGTATCCCATATGGTCCCCCGTGCCTGCCAGGAGCTATTTCTGAGCAGACAGCCAGGCGTAACCCCTGAGCACCACCAGGTGTGGCCTAAAAAAAAAAAAAAAATAGAAATGCACCTGAAAGAACAGGATAGATACAGACTTAAAATAAAAAGATGGAATTCAATTATTCAAGCCAATGGGGAAAAAAAAAGCTGGGACATCCATTCTTATATTAGATCAAATTACATTCAACCTCAAGAAATTACTCAGGGGGCCAGAGAGATAGCATGGAGGTAAAGTTTTGCCTTGCATGCAGAAAGTTGGTGGTTCAAATCCTGGCATCCCATGTGGTCCCCTGAGCGTGCCAGGAGCAATTTCTGAGCATAGAGCCAGGAGTAACCCCTGAGCACTGCCAGGTGTGACCCCCCCCCCAAAAAATTGAAATTACTCACAGACGAAAGAAGGTCACTACTTACTGATCAGGGGAACATTACACCAAGAAGTACTAACTCTGATCAACATTTATGCACCAAATGTAGAGCCAGCAAAATATGAAAGTGATAAGAATGAGAGACTATTATACTTGCAGTCTCCAGTAGTCTCCAAGACCCTGAACCACCAAGGACATAGGAGGCAAACAATATAAGCTATCTGAATAAAGTCTTCAGCAGATGAGTCTCTAGTAAATGCTATATCTTAATATTACCATTGGGCCAGAGATAACTCAAGAACAAAGGACAAATTTTAAATGTAAAGGACCTAGATTCAACACCTGGCAACAAAAAATATATAATACCTTACTATGTAATATATTTCTATAATACTCAATCTTCCTAGCTTAATCAACAGGTTTACAGAAAGGAATTCTGCAAACTTTCAGAAACACCAAAGCTGCTGATTGTCACATATTACTATAACAAATAATCAAGCTACAAAGAATAGAAATGAGAATACTGAAATCTAATTCCTCCTATACACAGTATACTACTTAGGGAAGCCATTCTCAATCTTAAAGCGGATCTAGCCACAGACATCAAAGCTCAAAAGAAAATGGAAAATTCAGAACAAGGAGGTGTTGTTTTTCTTTTATTTATATATATAATATAATATATTTATGTGTTTTATATATATTATTTGTGATATATATTCATTATTCATTATATGTATATTCATTATATATTCATTATTCAAGCACCATAGTTAGAGACATGATTGTAGTTGGGTTTGTCATAAAAAGTACACCCCATTCAATAGTACAACCTTCCCACCTCCAATGCCCCCTAAAACCTTCCTTCCCCACCCTCTTGCCTGTCATTGAGATAGACATTCTACATGCAAAAAAATAAATGATTCAATATCAGAAATTAAATCGTAAGGTGCCTAGAAGAGAAAATATAGGCAGAATTCTTTGTGACAATGAAGGCAAAGGAATATTCAAGGTTAAAAAATCACTAATCAAGCAAATAGAAGCAAAGATAAAGAAATGGGACTACATTAAGAAACTTCTACATCTCAAAGAAAATGATAACCTGTATACAAAGAATATACACGAATTGGGAGAAATTATTTACCCAATATCTTTCAGATAAGAGGTTAATATCTGAGATATACAAGGCAATGGTGGAACTAAGTAAGAAAAAGAAACTTAACTTTATACAAAAATGTCAAGAAAAAAATGGTGGGGTGCTCTTTACATGGCTGAAATCCAATCACAATCATGTTTGTGATCAGGATGTTTAAATAAAGATATTAATTTAAAAAGAAAGATCAAAATGCAGTGAGTAAACACTTCAGAAACAGAACCAAGCAGAGACACATCTTAGGTAGAATCCATAAGAAAAAAAAATTTAGGGGCCGGAGAGATGGCATGGAGGTAAGGCGTTTACCTTTCATGCAGAAGGTCATCGGTTCGAATCCCGGCGTCCCATATGGTCCCCCGTGCCTGCCAAGAGCAGTTTCTGAGCACAGAGCCAGGAAAAACCCCTGAGCACAGCCGGGTGTGACCCAAAAAATCACAAAAAAAAAAAAAAAAATTTAAACCTTGGTATTTATTTCAAGTGGTATTATTCTAGTTTTCTTTAAAGTAACCATAACAGTAGAGATAGTGTAATGAACAACGGTTCCTCTCTAGTCCACTTACGAAATTACATCTCCTTTCAATCTTTTGAACTACTAACATACCCTCCAATCCTGGTATGCAGGATTAATAGGAGTCAAGAAACCCAGCTCACCTGAGGAGTCGTTTGGAGAAGAGACATTCCAAAATCCTGGTCCCTACTGTATCTATCATCAATTCGAGTAGGAAGCTGAGAAGCAGTCACCACTGACAGGAGATACAAGAAGTTAACAGAATCTGTTTAGCTTCTTCAACCATTCTTAAGAGGGTATAGAGAAAAATATTTACTATTATAACCGATACCTTTACCACTATGCACAATTTCTAGTCATATATTTATCATCCTAACAAACACCAAAACCCTCTGACTTCATCAAAAGGATCACCAATAGTTTCTCCCACTTCCTTCCTTAAAGTATAAAATATAAAAGTTTTAACCAGTCACAAAACATTTTAACTGTACAGTTTTAATCTCCAAATTAAGAGTCATCCATGTGGGTGAACCCTGTTTTCAAACTTTCCAGTATCCCAACCTCAGAGACATAATATTATAAACTCACACTTAGGTCTACTAAAATTATAATACCAAAATTTCTCCCAAACAGTTTTAACAATTGGATGAAAAACTGCCACTCACCTAATTCTTGTTCCATATCACACTCCTCTTTCACTATGTGGCTCAGTGTATTTTCAGGCCTAGAAGATGAATTCTGAAGTCCCAGTTCCTGAGGCTCCTCTTCAATAAGTGGTTCTATTTCCCCAGATTGACACCTTGTCTATTTCCCTTTTTCTGGTAAGATTTCCTGTCCTAGAACATGGATGCTAATCTAGAGAACACAAAATAGTAACTACTAAAACCTCCAAAATTAGGAAAGTATTTTGATAGAAAGCTGACAACTTATTAAAACATTCTATAGATGAAATTGGATGAAGGACCTTACCTTCATTCCCTAATGGCTAGAACCTACTCTAAGTCAAAGAGGCTTAGAATTAAGTGAGGTGAATTAGATATGCTGATATATTGTAATTATAACGAGATATTGTCATACTTTGATCAGGATTTTAGGGACAGAGTTTCTACAACCCCAAGAATTTTATAAAGAATAGTAATGAGTGTAGAGTTTCATTGTTTATAATAAGTCCCTTTAAGGCATAACTAATTTATGCTAGTAAGATGACTTTTGATAGGATACAAGCTGAAACAAAAAGAAACTAAAGAAACAGATATTCTAATTCATTCCTCAATCTCTGAGAAAAGGGTGAGAATCAGAAAAATAAATGCCAATAGCCAATGATGAACCAACTTCATCTAATAATAAAACATCCATAAAAGTCCCTAAACTACGTGGGGCAGTGAATCTCTAAGGTAGAAGAAAACATGAAAGTGCTAGGTAATGTGCTGAGAGCCAACATGGAAGCTCTGTGCCATCCCCATTTCCTCTTTTTGGCCATCCAGAATCATGTTCTCTACAATAAATGGTAAAAGGGATGGGTGGGAGATACAGGTTCAGTCTCTGGCATCCATATGCAATGTCAGGAGTGTTTCCTGAATGCAGAGTTAAGCGTAACTGCTGCAGCTAGCTTGGTCTGGTTACGTTAGAGAACTTCTTTGAATTCTCTCTAGGAAAGTGGATGCATGAACAGTGAAATATGAATTAAGGAGGAAACCATACAAGGGTATGTGGTAGAACAAGTTTCCTGATTTAATGTGAAGAATTGGGGGTCTAAGTGAGGGATTTTTGCTATAGTATGAAAAAAATGCTTACTTTCCTTTCTATGCAAAGTATCTCTCTTGTTACTTTATCATATACATATTTGATCTACAAACAATTCAACAGGTCTAGGTGGTACGCAGACCTAATGAATAGATAAATTTCAAGTAAGAGAGGAAAAAGAGAAGGTAAATTCTAACATCTCAAAGCAGTTTCTCCCTGGCTAAGCCCTGCATGCCAATTCTGATGTAGATTAGGGGATTTTGCAAAGAGCTAGGATTTCCTATCAAACTTCCTTTTCTGAGGGAAGAGGTTTTTGTTTTAGAGGCTATTACTAATAACTAACTTCCTACGGTCTAACTAAGAAATAGTTTTTTAAAAGAGTCAAATAAAGGAGACAAATTTACATGAAAGAGATGCAAATCTAAACCTGGTAAAGAATTTCTTCACAGCCCAATACTATTTCCTGACCAAATTTAGGATGCTAATTCTGAGGTAAAATTAGTTAGCAAGTCAAAGGCCCTTTGTGATGTCCCAAACAAAATATTTTTTTCTGTTTAAAACTGTAGGACATTTTAAAAGACAATGAGGAATAAAGTTGTTTTTAAGTATCTTTTGGTGCTAAGTTTTCCAGGTAAAGAGAAATTTATTCAAGACTTTATTTGCCTATATAAATCCTTATGTTTGGAAATAAATGATCAAATATATACATACTTAATACAACCAACGGGAGATTCATAGTTAGGCCAAATAAATGTAACTAAGCATGAGATATATCACCGTCACTATCAGAAGTTTTGGTCAGCCATCCACAGTGAGGAAAGGCTTCTCAAAAGGCCTACTAATGGGACTTATTAGATTGTAGCCATGTTAAGTAACCACTGAGTATTGCCTGGAGTTGCTCCTAAAGAAAGACAAACAAAAAATTAAGTGGTAAAGGCTAGAAAAGCGTTTTTCAAAAACCTCTGAGTAATCCTGGCAAACTACTGAATCAGGGGAAGAAGCAATCTCCAAATATACAAAAGTCAGTCATTAAGTACCATATTTTCCAGTGTATATGACTTTTAACCCATGAAAAACTTTTTAAAAGTCAGGGGTCGGGCCCGGAGAGATAGCACAGCGGTGTTTGCCTTGCAAGCAGCCGATCCAGGACCAAAGGTGGTTGGTTTGAATCCCAGTGTCCCATATGGTCCCCCGTGCCTGCCAGGAGCTATTTCTGCGCACACAGCCAGGAGTAACCCCTGAGCACCGCCGGGTGTGACCCAAAAACCAAAAACCAAAAAAAAAAAAAAAAAAAGCAAGTCAGAGGTCATCCTATATGACAGTATACAGCATGCTGAAACTTACTCCAGCTTCAGGAACCAGTGATCTGGCCCCCTCTTACCGCCAGCATCCCTCTGTTCAGCTTTTATGGGGCACAGAGGAGGTGCTCTTAATCACTGCACTCCAGCCAGCTGTTCTTGGAGGAGCCCTCTCCCTGCTTTCAACGTAGATCACTGTCTTATGTTTACATGTTTGATGACAAATAGTCTATGTTTCTAAGTGATAGTTTTCCAGCTAAGTACACGCATGATATAAGCATTTGAATAAAAATTTCCATATTGAAATCATATCTTGCATTTTTTAATTTCCATTTGGTGTGTACTAGAAGAGAGGTAGTCTTATACGGAGAATATAGCCTAAAACCTATATTTTAACAGGAAAAGTAGGGGGTTGTCTTATACACCCAGTCATCTTATACACCAGAAAATACGGTATGTAAGGAAAAGGTGACCTCTGTTCACAGAAATTAGATAAGAAATGTAGGAAGTACTGTGAAACTGAAGGTATCTGAGTCAAAACCAGATAATTATAGTTAGAACTAAATTCTAGGATATACCTAGATTGTCAGAAGAATTAGAAAATTAGTTGGTGTGCAGCAAAAGTAGATATTAGTCAGAAACTCATAAAAAAGATAAAATCAACAACCTAAACACACACCTTACATGTCTGTATAGCTAATAACAAATGAATTCAATCACTAGTAGAAAAAAAAGGAAAAAAAACAAGAGCAGAAATCAACAACATAGAAACCAAGAAAATACAAAAAAAAATATCAATGAAATCTGGAGTGATTTTAAGAAAGAATAAACAAGATAGGTAAACCACTGGCAAGACTCATGAGAAATAAAAACGTGATCCCAAAAATCAGATCAGAAATGAAAGAGTAGAATTTACAACAAAGCTTACCTAGAAGAAATGTAAAGATTTCTAGAAACAAGTCATCTCCCAAATCTGAATGAGAAGGAAGTAAATAGCAGAACAGGCAAATCACAAGCAAGAAAACTGAAACAATAATAAAGAATCTCCATAAAAATTAAAGTCCAGGCCCAAAAGCATGTATGAGTAAATTGTAGCAAACCTTCAGAAAAGATTAATCCTTAAACTCTTTGAAAATACCAAAGAAACAGGAACCCTTCCTTACATAGCTAATAATACACTGATATTCAAAACTGACATAGATACTACAAAAAAATTTTCTTTCAGACCAATCTCTTTAATAAACAAAATCCTCCTTGATGGAAAAACTTCAACAGTGTCAAGAGTCAGAGTGACAACACATTGTTAGGGTGTTTGCCTTGCATGGGGTGACCTGGGTTCAAACCATAGTATCCTATATGGTCCACAAAGCCTGCCAGGAGTGAGTTGTGAGTGTAGAGCCAGTTATAACCCCTATGCACTGCCAGGTATGGCCCCAAAACAAACCAAACAGAATAAAAAGCAAACCGAATTCAACAGAATATCAATAAAATTATATACCATGATGATGTGGGTTTCATCACAGAGATGCAAGGATGGTTCAATATACTCAAACCAAATAATAACAGATACGTATCAGTAAAAGAAAAGAAAAGAATTTCATGATCATATCAATCAATACAGAGAAAGATTTTGACAATCAGAGAAAATTTTTTGACAAGATCCAACACAATTCTACGATTAAAAAAAAAGAGAGAGAAAAATCTTGTAAAATAGCAATAGTCTATATTTACTATATTTATTCTATATTCTACACTATATTCTTTTTTTGGGGGGGGGCCACACCCAGCAGTGCTCAGGGGTTACTCCTGGCTGCCTGCTCAGAAATAGCTCCTGGCAGGCACAGGGGATCACATGGGACACTGGGATTCGAACCAACCACCTTTGGTCCTGGATCGGCTGCTTGCAAGGCAAACGTTGCTGTGCTATCTCTCCTGGCCCACTACACTATATTCTATACTCTATATATACTATAATTTATACTATATTGTATACTTGCTATAAAATAGTAAAATTCCTCAAGATAGGAATACCGATCTACGAAAAGTCTGTTACCAATATTATGCTCAATGGTAAAAATGCTTTCCCTCTGGGGTCAGGCACAAGATAGGGATGTACATCGTCTCCACTCTTATTCAACACCATATTAGAAATCTTGGCAACAGCAATAATTCAAGAGAAGGAAATCAAGGAGATCCAAATTGGAAAAGAAGTCAAAATATCTGCATTTGCAAATGACATGAAGAGATACCCTAAAAACTCTAATAAGTCCATAAAAATCTCCTAAAAAACAATCAAGCAATACTATGAAGTTATTACTTTAAAAAGTTCCATTCCTTGGGCTGAGCAGTAGTACAATGGTAGGGTGTTTACCTTGCACTGGGCTGACCTAGGACAAAACTGCAGTTCCATCCCCTGGCCTCCCATATAGTCACCCATTCCAGGAGGAATTCTGAGCGCATAGCCAGGAGTAACCCCTGAGCGTCACCAGATGTGGCCAAAAAACAAAACAAACAAAAAGTCCCATTCCTTTATGCAAATAATGAATCGAAGAGGCCTTTGAAATTGTGTCCGAAAACAGCAAACTCCTTGGAATCCACTAACACATGAGGTGAGGGACCTATATACTATGAAAACAGAAACACTTGAGAAAGTAATTGAAGAAGGCTTTAGGAAATGCTCCTGGATTTAAAAAATCAATATTGCAAGATGGTATCCTGGCTGATACGTTTATAGCATACTCATAATGGGAAGTAGGAAGCATATTTCCCTTTGTATGAAATATAGTACTCGATGCCACCCACTAAACTCTCCAACAGAAATGATCCAGCTCTAGGCTGAAATCAAATAATATGAGCAGCTAAATTCTCTCAGGTGAAATCAAAGTACAGAGCTAAAAGCTCTACCTCTTTCCTTGTGAAATGAGATTGGGGCAAACCTCCGGCACCAACTCTGGCTCTGAAAAATCCAGCAGCACTACCCACAGCCAACCATCTTCCGAGGCAAAAAACAGCAAACATTACACCAAGCTCCAGAAAAATTAATGGTCGCCAATCCTTCCAAGTTAGCCTGAAAGAGATGGTAAGGTTGGGGGTGGCTGGGGCAGTCTCCATTCAGCATGAATTACAGCAGTCCCATGCCACCCCCGTACAAACCTCTGACAGAAATGACCCTGCTCAGCAATTGTAATCAATTAATAGGAGCAGCTAAATCCTTTCAGGTGAGATTAGACTACAGGGCTAAAACCTCAGTGGCTTTCCTTATGAAATGGATTGAGCCAAGTCCCCTTCACCCATCCCACCACTGAAAAAGCCAGAAACTCTGCTCTCACAACCACCTTCCTGCCAGCACAAATCAGTAAACTCCTCCACCTAGCTCCAAAAAAAAAATACTTATCACCAATACTTCCCAGGTTGCCGATATTTTATATAACTAAACCAAAATAGTTAAAAACTGAAATCATAAGACTCACACTTAAAAAATGTGTCCAGGGGCTGGAGCAATACCACAGTGGTAGGGCATTTGCCTTGCATGCAGCTGACCCAGGACAGGCATGGGTTTGATCCAAGGCATCCCATATGGTCCCCAAAACCAAAAGCGATTTCTGAGCACATAGCCAAGAGTAACCCCTGAGTATAACTGAGTCTGGCCCAAAAATATAAAGAAAAAATAAAGTTTGTCCAGATTTCATGGTGGTGGGGGAAGTATAGGAAGGAATCTGGGAACACTGGCTGAGGGAGGCTGACACTGGTGGTAGGACTGATGCTGAAACATGTTATGTTTATTTTATGTTTTAGACATTTTATGTCTAAACCTCAACTTTGAATAACTTTATAAATCATGGTGCTTTAATTAATACATGTGCAAATTTTAAATTAAAAACTTCATCAGGGTAGAAGTACCCCGGTATCAAAATAAAAGCACAATTAGGTATTATATTCCTAAAATAGTCTTATAATCCAAAGCAACCTCAATAAAATAATATGTAAGTGGATAAATAAAATAAGTCTGGTGCTGTGTATGTAAATATTTTAGGGGATTATTATGTTACTGACCCTACCCTGATCGATGATTGTGCCCTATCCTAGGGTGTGACCTGGCATTCTGCCCCCACCCTAGGTGGTATCTGATCCCACCGTTGGGTGTTACCTGATTCTGGGGGATAAAAACAAGGGTCTGAGGAAGGCGAGAGGCTTTTGGCTGGAACTTATGCTGAGTCTTTAGGCTTCAGTCTTGTTCACCGAATAAAGGTAATATTTCCACAAGCCTGACTGTCTGCGAGCTGTTTACTCGCCGTTTCACCTCAGAACCGTCGGCTGGACAGGGTGGCAGATGCGAGCTCCGAGCTGGAGGGGAAAGACCTCATCCTCCATCCCTCCATCAGTCAATCTCTTCAGGGGCTGTCTTGCAACAGTCTGGTAAGACTACAGAGGAACGTTTGCAATCCCTCAACTTACCCACTGCCACAGCCTCTGGGGGGTTCTCTTTAAACTCTCCACCAGGGTGACTGCCTCCTCTCCACTACCTGGACACTGTTCCCGCACCCACATCTGGATCTCCCCAGGAAGAATTGTCAGGAACTGCTCCAACATGAGGATCTCTAGAATCTGTTCCTTGGTGTGAACTTCTGGTTGCAGCCACTGGAAACAGAGCTTCCGAAGTTGTTTCAGAGTCTCCTGGGGCCCAGACATCACCTGGTAACGATACTGCCTGAAAAGCTGGCGGGCTACTTCAGGATTAGAGAGATGCCCTTCAGGGACAGCATCTAACCCAGAGAAACGAGAAGCCTCTGTTTTTGCCAGTGAAGGCAGCAGGATTAAGGCTTGCCCAGGTTTAATGGGCATTGTCTGGCCTGGCAAGTGCTTTGAGGTGAAGGACTTCTTGGGTGCAGTTGTTTCTGGAGAGAATCAGGTCTTTAAAGAGTTTCTCTCAGGAAAAGGATCATAAGAGTACTAAAGAGAGGAAAAGAACACATATTCAGAAAGAACAGATTCACTTGGCTAACTTAACAAGCATTAATCATTCTATTCTAGCTTGTATGCTTTAAATTCAAATCAAACCCTGATAGCAGACAGAGATGTCACCATACCCAACCATTTGTAATATCCACTATTGATCTTCAAGTGTGGGATTACAGGATTTGTCTGTCTCTGTATCAATCAACTCCCATAAGGTTTCTCATTGAATGTTATTTTATGAATACAGCACCTCCGACTGGTAGTGAAAAAGGATGGTCCCACCTTCTAGGTGTGACATTTTTCCATAGATAAAGGACAGAAAAGGAGGCATGGCTTTTGTTCCTGAAGCTTCCTCCTGTGGCTGCTTGCAGGATGGTCTGCAGACTGGATAAGGTAACGTAGGAATTTTTAAATTCAAGTATCTGGACTAGTCCTTTCCAAAGTGAATTATACTATTTTGGAGGGGTGGTGCAGAAACATCCAGGAGTGGGAAGTAGTAGACTTAGGTGCATGTGGGGCACTTTGTTCATCTAGAGAAAGTAGAAATCCAGAGCTACCAAGTAAATTATTTTCCTGGAAAGGGGAAATCAGGTCAAATAAAATTCAGGAACCAAGCAGAAAAATGAATCGTATAATGCTCTCTTAGCATTAATTTCCAGGGTCATATATTATCTTTCAAAAACACTTCTTTAGCTCTTCAATTAAGCCTGCATGCAAACTGTATGTTTATCAATAAATCATTGAAACATAGAAATAAAAACTAATGATTAAATGATTAGAGGTATCATAAGAAGTTACAGAAAAAATACTGATTTTTTCCCCAAAAGTTGATCTAAGTGATCTTTTATTCTTTTAGTTTTTGATTCACAAATACAGGGTACTGAAAAACTTAACAAGAAAAAAAATCTAAACCCATAAAAAATGAGAAAAAATAAACAGACAATTCCTCAACAAAGAAATACAAATGGACAAAAGACACATGAAAAATTGCTCCAGATCACTAATCCTCAGGGAGATGCAAATCAAAACAAAAATGAGGTGCCATCTCATGCCACATCAACTGGCACAGAACACAAAAAATAAGAACAATCAGTGCTGTTAGGGATGTGTGGAGAAAGAAATCTCATTCATTGCTGGTGGGAATGACGTCTTGTTCAGCCTTATGGCTAAAAATATGAAGGTTCTTCATAAAACTGGAAATTGAACTCCCATATAATCTAGCTATATACCACAAAACACAACACAAAAAGGCCCTTTACACACCTATATTCATTGCAGTGCAATTTACAAAACCCAGTATCTGGAAACAACCTAGAAGTCCAATAACAAATGAGTGGTTAAAGGAACTGTGATACATGTACACAATGGAATACTATGCAGCCTTCAGGGAAAAAATGAAGTCATGGAATTTTCCTATAAGTGATTTGGAATGGAAACTATTATGCTGAGTGAAATACGTCAGAGGGAGAGAGATAGATGCAGAATAGTCTCACTCATCTGTGGGTTTCAAGAAAAATAAGACATTATTGTAATATTGTAATAATACACAGAGACAATAGAGATGAGGGCTGGAAGGTCAGGCCCACGATATGAAGCTTACCACAAAAAGTGGTGAGTTCACTTAGAGAAATAACTACACTGACAACTACCAGGACAAAGGTAATATTTGTGAGATATACAATGCCTGTCTTAAATACAGGCAACAGCTAGGGGAAGTGGGGAATGAAAGGCATTGGTGGTGGGAATATTGCAGTGCTGAAAGGGTGTATTTATATATATATATAAAGTGCTTGAAAAAAAAAAAGTGCTTGTCATCACGGTGCTTAAAGATACTTATTTTAAAAAGAATATCTACTATCACTATCACTAGTGTGTGGGTAGTATAATTACAAAGTATGCATGGAACTCTTATAGTATAAATCACAGTGCCAAAATCTAATAGCTGAATAAAGAATTTGTGAAACCAAAAAGATTAATAGCTCTTTCTATTTGAGGCATAAACAGTAGTGTCCTCATCTATGTTTTCAACAAAATATACAGTCTGTATCAAAAACCTTTTGTTTTATTTTGTGTTTAAGACACAATGTGGGGGGGGGGGGGAGAGATAGCACAGCGGCATTTGCCTTGCAAGCAGCCAACCCAGGACCTAAGGTGGTTGGTTCCAGCCCCAGCGTCCCATATGGTCCCCGTGCCTGCCAGGAGCTATTTTTGAGCAGATAGCCAGGAGTAACCCCTGAGCACCGCAGGGTGTGACCTCCCCCCCCAAAAAAAGACACAATGTGGGACTACATCCCACCTACATCCCAATCTCAGGACCACACGGTGCTGGGAACTATGTGTTACCAGAAAACAAAGACAAGCCCCTAAGTGCAAAGCATGAGCTCCAATCCTTGAGACCTTTAACCAGCCTCAAAACCATTTCTAAACATAAAAAAAATTCAAATATGCAATAAGTGAGGTAAAATGGAATGACCAACAGTACAATTGAACCATGAACAACACAGGGAAAGGACACAAATTTCCAGATAATCAAGCAGGCCACACATAACTTTTTTTTTTTCAAGTTTTGGGACAACCTCAAGTGGTTCTGGGTCTGTTTCTAGTTTAGTGCTTGGTTGTTGCTCTTTGTGGAGCCAATAATCAAACTAGCCTCCAACACGCAATGTGATTTCCCTTGTACCACAGAAGATTTGTTGTTGTTGTTGTTGTTTTGTTACTGTTGTAATTATTTGCTTACTAGCCATGTTCAACTATTCTCAGTGATTATTCCTGGTTCTGTACTCAGTAATTACTCCTGACAGAGTAACCCCTGAGCACTGCTGGGTGTGACCCAAAAACCAAAAAAAAAAAAAAAAAAGGAGGGAAATGGAATGAGGGGATGAAAGATAGTACAGAAGGCAGGATGCTTGTTTTGCATGTGGCCAACTCAGGTTCAAAGACAGTACCAAATACTGTCATCCTGAGCACGGCCAGGCATCATTTTGGAGTGCAGAGACAATAAGCCCTGATCACCAAAAGGCCAAAGGAGTGAAATACCTAGTGTTACATTAAGTGAGAAGTGAGTGGCAGTGTCAGGCAATGAATTGGAATTGTAATCATGTTAACTGAGAGGCAAGGAATGACAAATGTGAATCATGATGTATAAAATAGTACTAAAATAGCAAAACTATTTCAGCAGACTTTGATCATTTTGTTTTGGGGCATCACACACAGCAGTGCTCAAGGAGTTATTCCTGACTCTGCATTCACCAAACACTCCTGGCAGGCTCCTGGGACCATCCAGGATGCCTGGATCTAACCCTAACCCCGGTCTGAGAGGTGCAAAGTAAACGCCCTACCCGCTTATCTATCACTCCGGCCCCCAGACTTTGATAACTTAAGGATGAATACTATTAGCTATAAAATACAGTATATGAAGAGGAATGTTTTAAAAGGAAATAAAGAAACAGCCAAAATAACCTCTCAATAATTCGAAACGTGACAAGAAAGTAGCAAGAAAAGAATCAAGAGACAAATCAGACAAATAAAAACACTCGTATTATGAGACAGAAAGTGTCATATACTATCTATATTTTTAAAAAAAAGTCTGGAAATAAAAATGAAAAAAGAAATTTACATTCTATGTAAATAAGCGCATGAAAAACGATATGGCTTAATATCTGGCTGTTCCTTCGAAACAAGAAGAAAATATTACAAGAAATATTTTATCAAGCGAAGTCAAAATTAAAACTTGAGGTTGAGAGGCAGTCAAGTTCCACTCCAAGAAGCTCGAAGCCCGTGTCCGTGGAAGGAGAGCCGCCAAACATTCGAGACACTCGGGCTTGTCAGAACAGGCGGCATTCGGCTCCAGGGGGGCCGCTGGGTGCAGCTTCTCTTCCCGCAGCGCCTCCAGCACCCCAAGGGCTCTTGCGAGGCAGCTCCGTCGCTCGGCTCGGCCGGCTCCCCGATTGGGGCAGCGTTGGGCGGAGGCGAGAGGAGGCGCCGGCTCCGTGCCCCGAGTCCCACGTCTGGGCTTAACAACACACAACGCCCGCCTCGCGGGTTCGGGGACGGAACGCTCTCCAACCCTCCCCGACCGGCGTCCACTCTCGCCCCCCGCCAAGTGGCTCCGCGCCGTCCCCTCCGAGCACTGGGGTCGCAGGACCAGGGAGCCAGAGTCCGAGCACACCCAGCCCCCAGCGATCACTTCCGGAAGACGGTCCCCACCCACTCCGCCTGCGCTCGCGGGAGTGACCGGCGGGGATGGGACGGGGCATGGGGCGGGGTGGGGGCGGACCTGAGTCGGGACGGACCTGAGATGGAAGCTCCTATAGGTCACGCTGCCGCGGCACTTAAACTGCTTTAGGGGCGGGGTAAGGGGCGGGTTGTAGGCAGAACGAACCTAAGACGGAGGCTTCTATTGGTCGCGCTGCCGTGAACCCTCTTTAGGGGCGGGGCATGGGGCGGGCCGTAGGCAGAACGGACCTGAGACGGAGGCTCTTATTGGTCAGCTGCAGTGGCACTGAAACCTCTTTAGGGGCGGGGCAAGGGGCGGGCCGTCGGCAGAGCGGACATGAAACGGACGCTCCTATTGGTCACGCTGCCGTGGCACTTAAACATCTCCCGGCCCTCCCAAAATGCCTGGCAGTCCGTCACGCGAGCTTCTTGCCGCCGCTTGGCTCCGCGCTCTGCTGCAGAATAGAACCCGAAACTCTGCCGGGTACTGGGCAAACCCGGCGACGCTCCGAGAGGAGTCCGTCCGCCTGTCATAGACCGTCCGCACAGTCTCATATCTAAGGCTGATCTCTCTTTCGTGCTCCACGACCTTAATCCAGGTCTCCTGCCCTCTCTCGGGGTCCGACAGGTCCCACGGCCTCGCTCCTTCCACGCTCGCCCCGACTGCGTCTTAGAGGCACTGTTTCCCTTCTCCCGCTTCGGCGCTGGGACTAGCGAGATACTGGTTCAATCTCCACCAGCTTTCTTGGACGCCTGCGTCCACCTCTTCCCCGCCCTTCTTCCCATGTCCTCCGCTTAACTTCAACTCGAAAGTCCTCTAACGCTGACTCCACTCTCCTTCCCTGCACAGATTGGCAAGGACCCCCGACTCCTAACAATGGACACCTCTCTACCTTGCTTGGTCTCATGTCAAATCTCTGTCTGTCTCTTTGTCTCTCTGTCTCCCCTTTTAACGGTTTTTATCGAGGTACCTGGGTTTACAGTACTGTTCATCACACTTTTCGTGCATGTCATTCCAACACGAAATATATAACCAAAAAATCTGCTCCACTCTACAGTTGTCTCGAAGTTCTATCCATGTCACTATGTAAGTGCTGTTCAAGAAACAAAATATTCAGTATTGATCCCCTAAAAGTCACAAAATTATCAAATTTTTTTGACTTGGGGCCGGAGCGGTGGCACTAGAGGTAAGGTGTCTGCCTTACAAGCACTAGCCTAGGACTGACCTAAAAGCATTTGATCATTCAGATCCAATTTACATATTTATTTTGTTTATATCTTCTATTAGGACCTAAAACATTTGATTATTCAGAGCACTGAAACAGTCAATGGCACACCACAGTATTATGTTACATGTCCCGCCCATCAAATACGTTTTTGCAAATTACTATTTTCTACTTTTTCTCTCTTGCTCTTTTTTCCCTTCTTTGTCCTTCTTCCTCCTTCATCAATTCAATATATGTTAAGTATATTATATATTTTATATATTATAATTATATACGTGATTATATATAATTATAATTATATATATTTAACATATATCCTAAAATGCTCCAGCCACTATATAACCCTGTGCCACGGTATCATAAACCTTTAGGGGAATTCAGCCCATCAGAGGTATCCTGGGTAGGAGAGATAGCACAGCGGTGTTTGCCTTGCAAGCAGCCGATCCAGGACCAAAGGTGGTTGGTTCGAATCCCGGTGTCCCATATGGTCCCCCGTGCCTGCCAGGAGCTATTTCTGAGCAGCCAGCCAGAAAACCCCAGAGCACCGCCGGGTGTGGCCCAAAAACCAAAAAAAAAAAAAAGATTTTTTTCTGGTAGGGAGAACTGCAATATCCCCCACAGGGTTCCTCGAAAGGCCCGCTGTGGATGCCTTTTTCCCCTGCGTGGATGGTTGAGGAATTCCTGAAGAGATGCTTGGCATTATCTCAGGCAAAATTGTGGCCTCTATCAAAAAAATTGGCTCAGAAAATCCAGCACCAAAGATTACTAAAAAAACCCCTTTTTTGGATGTATATAACCCTAAAAGCAAAGACAATTTTTTTTCTCTTTTTCAAATATGTCCTTGTAGCTGAATTTCTGGTAAACAAGGGCAGACCCTAGGTTATTGACTCTGCTCAGAAAATAGGAAAACACATTTTAGGAGATTTGGTTTCTTCCTGTGTTTGACCCCAAAAACAATGGAGCCCAGCTCAGGAAGATCAAGTTTCTAGATATTTCTTACCTCCTCCTAACCCTTGTTTTCCATTTGAAGTTGGTTGTCAAAAGCTGCCCTGAGTGTTACCTTTTCTTTTGCAATTAACCTAGCCTTGTTATTGTAAACATCCTTCTCTGCACCTGGGACTGGCTCACCCCTATAAAAAACCGTTTGGAAAATAAACTTGTTGCACTCCTGCCAAAAGACGTGTTGACCCCCACATACTCTGTGTGGTTTCATTTATTTCATATTTTTCCCTAGCGGCCTGGGCAACCCACTCTCCCTGGAGTGAATTCATCAAAATCCCACTGGTGCTGCAAGGCAGAAGCCGCTTGCAGCAACCCTGAAACCTTTATTTAGAAAAGCCCACCCCCATCAGTGATGAAGAGCCTTGAAATTGGAAAATCTTCCAACTCAACGGACGCACCAGCCCACTTTTTTAAAACTTATTTTTACTGTATTTACTTATTCTTTTATCTTCTCTCTTATCTTGTTTCCCTGTTCTTTCTCTCCTAATCTATAACTTAGCTAATTATATATCTTTTCTTAATTCAATTATTTCTTAAGAGCTCAGACCCATCCTATGAGAGTCAGGTCTTTAACAACAACTTAAGAATAGATCACTAATGGCTGTCTTCATGTGGGTATGAGTTTGTAGACAGTGGAACTCCTTTCTGATTGCCAAACCTAAAATGTAAACAATCCATGCCTAAAGTGTATATAACCCCTCTTATATATTATCCTTCCTCCATCCCCTCAGAAATCCTTCTATTCTTTCATCCCCCAATCCTGATCTGATATCTCTCCTTATTTTTTCTCTTTTATCTCTCTTTATTTAACCCTCTTTACCCTCAGTTGTTAAGTCTTTAGGTTCCAAGACCGACCTCCTGCCCTAATAAGCGTCCACTCAGCTCTCAAAGCAAAAGGACACTCTACCCGTCCCACATCTCCTGCCTCAGCAAGAAAATAAACACACCTGCTAACTCATGACTGTGGCCCTTCTCACCCCCGCCCAAATGTGGACTGTTGCATGCTACTGATTCAGCTTCAGAAGAACCCTCAACTCAAAGACACTACCTGATCCCTAACTGCTGCAAATCATTTCTCAAACTCAACAAAACACAGTGTGTGATGAAAATGTGCCTTGGATTTCACCCCCCATAAGAATATCTTAAAAGTCGGGGCTGGAGAGATAGACCATGAATATAGGGTGTTTGCCTTATATGAAGAAGGACAGTAGTTTGGATCCTGGCATCCCATATGGTCCCCTGATCCTGCCAGGAACAATTTCTGAGCATAGAGCCAGGAGTAACCAGTGAGCACTGCCAGATGTGACCCAAAAACCAAAAACAAACAAAACAAACAAACAAAAAACACCTAAAAAATCTTAATGGGAAAGCCTATATTTCCTTTATATGTTTAATACCTCTATATTAATACCTCTTAGTCTACTTATTCCCAAATGTAAGGTAGCCTCTTACTTCACTTTTTTCTTTAATTACTTTTTAAAATTTATTTTTATTTGTCTTCTATTTTTATATGTATATTTTCTTTTTTTGGTTTTTGGGTCACACCTAGCAGTGCTCAGGGGTTACTCCTGGCTCTATGCTCAGAAATCGCCCCTGGCAGGCACAGGGGACCATATGGGATGCCAGGATTCAAACCACTGTCCTCCTGCATGAAAGGCAAACGCCTTACCTCCATGCTTTCTCTCCGACCCCACTGTATATTTTCTTTAACTTCACCTGTTTTGGTTCTGGTTGGTATGAAAACCTAGAAGAAAAAGTCTTTCTTGGGATAAAGGCACAGGTCAAAACCAGGGCACAAAGACTGTGTAGCCTGTCATTCCTACCCCCAAATGCTATCTGATGAAGGGGGTGTTCTTTTTATGACTGAAACCTAACTACAAACATATTTTTAGTTATCATGCTTAAATAAAGATATTATTTAAAAAAATAGGGCCCACATGAGGCAATGTCAAACGGGATTAATTCCCACTGTCCCTCAAACCATTGGAGGAATGGACTATAGTTTAAAAACTATGAACAGGGTGTGCAGCAGTGGGTAGGACATTTGCCTTGCACAGGGTCAATCTAGGTATAATCCCTAGCATCCCATATGTTCACCTGAGACCGCCAGGAGTGATTTCTTAGAGCCAGAAGTAACCCTTGAGCACTGTCAGATGCATCCCCAAAACAAAAAACAAACCAAAGAAAACTATTAACAAATTTCTATCTAGAATGCACATACCTTATTTTTAAGTTAAAAAATAAATACATATTTAAAATGAATAATTAAAATTAAATCAACAAATTTACCAGCATTTCAATGCGAACTAGAGCCTGCTTTAATGAGCCATGGTTTTAGGATTCCAGCCGATATTGAGAGGAGGGGTCTAGAGACAGAATGAAGGAGGGGAGTTGGAGTGTGAGGCACACATCCCACACATGCTTACTGTAAGCTTGAGATGAGTCTGCTGCTAAGCCTGACAGATAACCTCGGCAAAAACACCTGACAGGTCAGACAAAAGTCATCAGCTAGCACATGTGGCTTGCTGGCTCTAGTAGTTGGAAGATCCCGGGATGTATACAAATGCTTCAATAATGACGCTAGAGGATCACCATGGTGATGATATACAGGAGGGGATCATATCATCCCCCCTAGTCCACTGACAGACAGGCTTACTCCACTCCCTGGTTTATATCTTCCCAGTACCCTGGAAAACTTGTTACCCCTATTTCCCTGTACAGGAAATTTGGGTGTGAGCTTTGTGTGTATAGGTAACAGCAGTATGTTTAGCTACAGCATACAATATGAAATAAAAATTGAAATGATTGGGGAAGATAAAACAAGGAGAAATTCAAGGCAAAACAAGATTATTTGATAATTTTACTGATAAAATAAATGCTTTGTGGACTCTACTTCAAGGAAACAGAAAACAGAACAGCTTTGAAAAACGGTTGAAAATAGAATAGCTTTGCCTTCTATCAAATGCGTTACATCACATTCTTCAAAGAACCTATATGTAGACATAAAATACCCACGTCTTTCTGGTCCCTCATCTCTAATATTCTTTTTTTTATTATTAGGGCGACATCCAGTGGCGCTCAGGGGTTACTCCTGGATATGCACTCAAATTACTCGTGCCAGGCTTGGGAGACCATATCCGATGCTGAGGAGCTAAGCTACCCCAGATCAGTGCGTGAAAGGCAAATACCCTAACCGCTGTGCTATCGCTTAGGCACCCCCTCCCATCTTTAATATACTTACAGAAGCAAGATTGGCTGTCTAGACTTTTAGTCTATTCAAAGATGTTTTTATATTCTTGTTCTTAGGTTAGAATAATCACAGAGGCCAAGCTGAAGGATCTGACACCACTGTGTTTGTGATATTCATCAAGGCTATTCTGACAGATAAACAAAATTGCCGCAGAGTCTATGCCTGTCCTGTGTATAAGACTCATACATATTTGTCCACTTATATATGGACTTTCAACTTGAAGACTAAGGAGAACCCATCTTAGTGGGTTCTAGCTGGAATAGCCTTGCTTTTCCAAATATAGCTACCTGCAGAAAAGGGAGAAAATAATACTGAGCTGGAAGTTGTCAGAGGGAGAAAGATCACAGACAGGATTTCAAAAGTACTCACAATTCTTTAGAATTCCTTTAGGAAAGGACAAAAAACATTTAAAGTAAGAATTAGTTAGGGAAGCATGAAACCAGGAAACAACCAATTTGAATTTCAAAAACATCCTTTACAAATAAAGTGATTTTCTTCTGTGCCTACTCCAGGCTTTGAAAATTATAGAACAGATCCAAGAACACAGGGAACTGAGCTCTCCGGATTCTTACTGAAGGTGGGAGTGGATCAGCCCACAACTCTTTAACCCCTACCTGGCCGTGGCTACAGCAGACTTTTTGAGAGCCACATCTGAAGCTGCTTTGTGATCCCTGGGTCCATCCAAGAACACGGGGGTGGGGGTGGGGGGAGGATATATAAAAGCGCTTCGCTCCAGGGCCGTGCACTTCTTACATAATATAATACGAACCCCATCGCAATACACAGAATCACAGTTAAAAGGTGACAATGAGGAAAATTATAGAATAATTAAAAGACAGAAAAATAAGCCTAAAATAAACCCTGATCAGATAGTGCTCCGTTAAATACTGCTATACTCAGTGCTCTTGCTCTAAGTGAGCAGTATCAACCTCACCTATGATAAGGATCTTCATTGTAAACTATTTTAAATCCCAGATGATGCATATGAAAAATACAATTTAAGAAGCATTACTCTAAACCAGCTTTTCACAAGTTTTTGCTATTAAAGTTTCAAATAGTAAATAACTTAGGCTTACAGTGTACATTATTTTCGTTCCAACTACTTAACCTCAACCCCAAAGCAGCTATAATCATACACAAATGTCACTGTGTCCAATAAGGTTTTATTTACAAAGACATAATATCATAATCTGTTAATCACTGTTCTAGAGAATACGATATGTAATAGTATCTACATGATCCTTTATTAAAATACCAATTAATTATCTAACATCTATGTAGTATTTGCTGAAGACATGACTGAACTGCATGACAAAACTTATGTTTACCATACTTCAGATTATTTAAGAGAGCCCCAGTGAAAAACTTTGATGCTGAAAGTTTTCAACCTAGAAGTTTTCTGTATTTTCTTCGATAGAATAAATTTATAATGTAAGTCCAAAGAGTTAAAGCTTTTTTTAAATAATAATTTCTTTAAGCACTGTGATTACAAAACTGTTTCTACTTGGGTTTCAATCATCGAAAGAAACCGCCCTTTACCAGTGTAACTTTTCCCTGCCACCAATGTTCCCCATTTCCCTCCTCCCCTACTCACCTGTCTTTAGGAGAGGCAATATATTTCTCTTACTATCATTGTCATGATATATTAATGCAGTTATTTCTTTAACTGCGCTAACCATTCTTTGTGGTATGCCCATATCATGGGTTAGTCCTTTGGCCTGCATTTCTATTGTCTCTGGGTATTATTACCATACTATCTTTTATTTTTTTTATTTTTTATTTTTTGGTTTTTCGGGCCACACCCGTTAGATGCTCAGGGGTCACTCCTGGCTATACGCTCAGAAATTGCCCCTGGCTTGGGGGGACCATATGGGACGCCGGGGGATCGAACCGTGGTCCTTTCCTTGGCTAGCGCTTGCAAGGCAGACACCTTACCTCTAGCGCCACCTCGCCGGCCCCCTATCTTTTTTTTTTTTTTTTTTTTTTTTTTGGTTTTTGGGTCACACCAGGCAGTGCTCAGGGGTTATTCCTGGCTCCAGGCTCAGAAATTGCTCCTGGCAGGCACGGGGGACCATATGGGACGCCGGGATTTGAACCGATGACCTCCTGCATGAAAGGCAAACACTTTACCTCCATGCTATCTCTCCGGCCCCGCTATCTTTTATTTTTATAAATCCCACAGATGGGTGAAATAATTGTATGTCTCTCCCTCTGACTCATTTCATTCAGCATAACAGTCTCTATGCCCATCCATGTAGAAGCAAATTTCATGACTTCATTTTTCCTAACAGCTGCGTAGTATTCCATTGCATAGATGTACAAGTTTATTTAGCCATGTATCTGCTGTCGGCATCTGGGTTGTTTCAGATTCTGGTTATTGTAAACAAATAGCACTTCAATGAGCACAGGAGTGCTGAGAGCATATGTATTGTATTTTTGTATTCCTGGGGTATATACCTAGGAGTGGTATTGCTGGATCATTTGAGAACTCAATTTCCAGTTTAAGGAATATCTATATATTTTCCAGAAAGGTTGGATTAGATGCCATTCAACCAGTAGTGAGTAAGAGTTCATTTCTCACGGATTTTTGGTTGGTTTGTTTTCCACCATTCTCTCCCTTAATCTAAATTGCAAAGTTTTAATGAATTTTAAAGAAGTCTATGGGGAGGCTTCTTGGGTAAGTCAAGTCTCCCAGAGTATGAAATCGCCATTCTTTCACACCCTTAGATTTGTTCTTTCATTAATTACCATGCAGAACACTAGTGCTTAAATTTAAGTAGGCTTCATAATCCCCTAGAAGGCTTATTATATATTATATATACTTGGCATCACCTTTTCAAATTCATAATTTTGATTCTAACATACTTCTGATGCTATTACCCCTGGGTAAGACTTTGAGAACTGATTTAAAACAAAATCTAACATTACCCCTATCTGTACTTTAGAATACAGGGTCTAATGTCAATTAATTACGATTTTTGTGTACTTTTCAAGTCCACAAAAGGATCTTTTCTCATCCCCATACTATGAAAAACTTAAGAAATTCTTCCTGAAATTCAAAAGTTCAAATTGAATATTTATGTCTTATCAATTTACCACCATAATTCACATTGCCATTATTTGCAGTTTCTTACCTCTAAGTTATTTCCAAAATGATAGCACTGTCTTCCTCATTTGCATCATTCTTCTGATACTTACCATTAACAGTACAATAAAAGCAAGTGAATAGAAGACAAATCAAAGTCTCAATATACATTAACAAACACTGACATAACAAATTTGAATACCCAAAGGTTGGCAGAATAGATCTGTTAAGAACCCTCTAGGACAGTGATGGCTACCTTTTTGAACTCGAGTGGCCAAACTGCGGCACAAAACCAAAGAATTTCCTCAAAGTGCCAGCATGTCCTCCCAATGGCCAGTCCAGCCCTGTTGCAGGTGAGCTGCAAAGCAGACACCAGTTCACTCACCTCTCGCCACGACGCATATCTTAATTGCGGACCTTCCTGCGTGCCAGCTGCAAGGCCTTCACGTGGCAAAGTTGGCATGCATGCCATAGGTTCACCATCACTGCTCTAGGATTTCTTTCTAAAATCTACAAAAATTGATATTTATACCTTAATTAGTATGGTGTTAAGTTTACTGTACAAAGTTCTTCCATACCTTATCAGAGCTCCATGAATCTCCATTAGTAGTCTTATGTTACCATTGTTACCACTGTTCTGATTATTAGTCTTCGTCTCTACCCACAGATTGTTTCACCACCAAAGTGCCCAAGGCCCCACCAATAGCCTTGTGTTACTTCTGGCCCACCTCATTATCCTCTCCAACAGCTTGGCATTTTCAGTCTATAGTCAATTCATTGTTCAGAATTTAAATATTTTATACAAGGGCTATTCCTAGTGGGTCTGGACAAGAAAACAGGTGGAGGCTACTCCCTAAGATGTTCACTGTGATTCAATAATGAGTGGTAGTGGTGGCCATAAGGGTTAAATGTGGCAGTGTTCAGGGAGCCATATGGCACTAAGGATCAAGTTAAGGGCTTTGCTCTTTCCTATCTGTGTCATCTTTCTACCTCTAAGTATAACATCAAAGCATAGAACACTTTGGCAAAAAATAGCCTAAAGAAAACTTCAAAACCAAGCTTGAGGTATGTGAGTAAATGAGAAAAAAGAAGACAACTAAAGTACTTGAGGAAAAGTGCCCACCACTGAATAAGCCTTCACTCCTAGGTTAATGTTTTACTCAAACTGAAGAAATAGTGTAACAGATTGGTAGGACCTTGCTTTGCATGTGGCCAACCGAAGTTCAATACCCGGAATTTATATGATTCCCCAAACCCAGAAATGATCCCTGAGTACAGAGCCAGGAATTAGTTCTAAGTACCAATAGTGTGACAAAAAGAAAAAAGCACTTAGAATAAGTTAACAGAGAGAGGGAACTTTAGAGACAATAAAATAAGTTTATTTTTAAGCAAGTCTCTTGTTTCACCTGTATGACACAGATCATATATGAATAATTTAACCTCTATGTTTCTCCTCAGTACCCTAGTTCCTAGTACCCTAGTTCCTAAGGGCCGATGTAGTTCTTGTGAAAAGGAATTGCAACTAGATCAGATAAACTCCTTCGAGATAGCATTTCTAAACTATCATCAGCTCATGATGCTTTTTCCAAGGTTCCAAGAGATAAAATGAAAGAAGAAAATTATTTGTTCATATGAAATCAATAAAGTAAATCAGTATGAAATCCAATTCAGATGCCAACATGTCCTCCAATTCCAACACTAAATTCATATTATCTTCTCTCTAATCCGTTAAAAGAAAAAATCCTCAAAGAAATGAAAAGTTTGCAGATGAAGCGAAGTACTTTTAAAAAAAACAACTAATAGAATATAGGAAGAGACGTGGCTTAAGGAAAAGCCTTCTTTCCTAAATGGGATCTCTGATGCTTATCAAGGCTTGAGCTCCAACTGAAACTTTTCCCACAGTGCGAACATTTGTATGGTTTTTCCCCTGTATGAACCCTCTGATGTCTATTAAAGTTTGATCTTTGAATAAAACTTTTTTCACAGATAGGACATTTATAGGGTTTCTCTCCTGTGTGGATTTTCTCATGATGACGCAATCCAGAGAAATCACTAAAGCCTTTCCCACAGTAGTCACATTTACAGGGCTTCTCTCCTGTGTGTATTCGCTGATGTTTCACAAAATCTGAACTTCTCAGAAAAGCTTTTTTGCAGGTCGGGCACTGAAAGTATGTCTCACCAATGTGAGTTCTTTGGTGAAAAACCAACTGAGAATTCCTATAAAAAGTTTTTCCACACTCCTTACAGGTAGGGAATTTCTGGGCCATGGGTGATCTCAGCTGCCCTTTCAGGGAGACCTCTCTCTTTTCCTCCAGCCATAACATGGCTAATTCTTCTGGATTAGGAGTAGGCACATGAAGGTCTAATTGTTTCCCAGAATTCCTTTCTTGAGAAGGGAGCTGTTCCCCTGATCCTTCACCCTGAAGACTTTCCTGAGTTTGGGTAGTATGTTCTCCTCCACAACATCTTGTTTCGTCCTCTCTGAAAAGGTCACTTAAGGAAGTCTGAGCAGGTGCTTCTCCTGAATCTTGATAGGGGGCTTCCAGAAGTTCCTGGTCCCTATAGTTTTCCAAGTTTTGGTTCTCTTTGTCATTCTCCCGTCTATGTCCTGAAAAAAAATTTGAAATAGTTCAACACACAATAACTTTTCTAATTCATACATAAAAGAAAGGCTTTCTTTAAAAAAAAATTAAGTCTGTTCATCAACAGGCATCAGAGAGAGGTAGAAAAAATATCCAATTTGAATGTCTGGCACTCACTTCACTGAGCAGTGTCCATAACAGGCACATTAATACTGAAACTGAGGGGAATGACTAATGGCAGAGAAATGTCAATAAAAGGCTCATGAACTCAAACACCCATACAGAAATGTCATGACTATATTTTAGTTTTGGGGGTATATGTGTGTATATTATATATAATTACATATTAATTACATAATTTAATTATATATTTAATATAATTAATTATATATAATATATAAAATATATCATATATATCATACATATATGATTTTCAGGCAACACCTGTTGGCACTCCTGGTTATTCCTGGATCTGAGCTCAAAAGTTACTCCTGAGCTATAGCACAGTTGTAGGGCATTTGCCTTGCATGTGGCTGATCCAGGATAGGCCTAGGTTTGATCCCTGGCATCCCATATGGTCCCCCAAGTCAGGAGCAATTTCTGAGAGCATAGCAAGGAGTAACCCCTGAGCATCACTGGATGTGGCCCAAAAACAGAAAAAAGTTACTCCTGAGGGGCCAAAGTGATAACACAACTGTAGAGTGTTTGCTTTGCATGTGGTTGACCCTGAACAAACTCTGGTTTGATTCCCGGAATCCTATATGGTCCCCCAAGCCTTCCAGGTGTGATTTCTGAGTGGCGCTGGGTGTGATCCAAAAACTAAAATAAATAAATAAATAGCCCTCAATAATGTACAAAAGGAGGATTAAAAAAAAAAAAAAGAAATTACTCCTGAGGTTCAGGAAACCATATGAAATGCCAGGGATTAAACCCAGGTTAGTGATGTGCAAGCTATCACTCCAGCCCATCCATCTTTTTGAAAGGCGTTTTTTGTACAATTTATTTTCTTTCCAAGTTACAAAAGAATTGAGAAAGACAATATATAATCTTAACACATCCCTTGATTTTTTTTAAGAAAGTCTGTGGGGGTAATGAAACAGCTGATGACTTTTGAGGAACATAAATGAATGCAAGATGATAACTCAAAATTGTTCATTATCCTTTTTTTAGGTATACAGCATTTACTGATTTATATAATTTTAGTAAACATTTAAGAAATCACTCATACATGTACAAGAATTTATCCCCCAAAAGTTTAAAATTTAAAAGAAGAGCCCATGCGTTTTCCTCAATACCCTTGTGTTTCCCTGACACCATATATTGTTCTCTTCTGAGCATACCAGAAATGAATTCTGAGCAAAGAGCCGTGAGTAATGCCTGAGTATAGCTGGGTGTAGCCCCAAATCCAAAATTTAAAGTCATATCCACCTCTTAACTGTACTCTCTGTAGTATTTGGCAAATAACAATTAGACCCCACTAGGGTCAAATAATGACTTGTAAAATTCCCAAGTTCAGTTTTTTTCCCTCCATCCTTGATTCTGGGGTCTCTATATATGCAAGTGTAGTGGTATGTGTGTATGTAGGAAAGTAGGTTTAAGTTAATATAATTAACATAAATACTATGATTTAGAAAAAAATATAAAAGGGGCCCAAGAGATAGCATAGGGTAGGGCGCTTGCCTTTCATGCTGCCGACCAGGAGAGACCCAGTTCAATTCCTGGCATCCCATATGGTCCCCCAGCCTGCAAGGGGCAGTTTGCAGAAACCAGAAGTGACCCCTGAGCACTGCTGGGTATGGCCCAAAAACCAACTACCGTATTTTCTGGTGTATAAGCCAACTGGGCGTATAAGACGATCCCCTAATTTTGCAGTTAAAACATAGGTTTAGGCCTATATTCGCTGTATCAGACAGAACGTTCCTGTGCTGCATGTGTTCCTGTGCTCATGTACCACACTGAGGCAATCACAACACAAGCAAAGGTTCAAAGGTTATACTGTAATAGACTTCCTCTCTGACTCCAGCCAATAAGAGCAGGCTTTTTACAGTGTAGATTCGGGTCCAGAACATTGTCTAATTTGCATGCTTAAAAAGCCTGCTCAGATTGGCTGAGTTAGAGAGGCGGTCCAAGCAGTCTTGCAGTGATTGGTGCAGAATCGAGTTGGAAAATTCGTTTTGTGGCAATATTCAGACAATTTTCGTTTAGCGGCATGTTGAAACATTTTTCAAGATATACTCAGCATATGAGACGACCCCCAATTTTCAGTTGACTTTTTTTGTTTCAAAAGTCATCTTATACGCTAGAAAATACGGTAATAAATAGTTTTTAAAAATTTTAAATTAGGGGGCTGGCGAGGTGCGCGCTAGAGGTAAGGTGTCTGCCTTGCAAGCGCTAGCCAAGGAAGAACCGCGGTTCGATCCCCCGGCGTCCCATATGGTCCCCCCCGAGCCAGGGGGAATTTCTGAGCGCTTAGTCAGGGGTAACCCCTGAGCATCTAACGGGTGTGGCCCGAAAAACAAACAAAAAAAACAAAAAAAAAATTTAAATTAAAAGAAGAAAAATGTGAAAGATAATCACTATTTTTATCATAATAATTTTTATTCTGACCAAAGTGGATTACATATCTTTCACAATAATATTTTAGGTACATATTGACACTGAATCAGGGGAATTCCGACCACTAAAGTTGTCCTCCCTCCATCCCCGTTTCCAGCACACATCCCACATTCCCCTCCCTTACCACCACCACCACCACCCCGCCCCAGGGCTGCTAGTATAAGTGGTCCCCTCTGTGTCTAGCTTGTTTTAAATTGGGTATCGATTCTGTTGTCACTGGATTGGTTTTGGTATTTAAGTCCGATCATTTTTATTACTACTTAGTGATCAATCACTATTTTATAACAAATTAATTATTTCTTCTTCCTCACTCCTCGTCTTATAAATTGGAAAGACATGTGGAATTCCTAGCACTCATAAGACAAGACTTTATGATGAAGGCACAAAAAGAATCATGGCAGGGCCGGGCGGTGGCGCTAAAGGTAAGGTGCCTGCCTTGCCTGCGCTAGCCTAGGACGGACCGCGGTTCGATCCCCCGGCGTCCCATATGGTCCCCCAAGCCAGGAGCGACTTCTGAGCGCATAGCCAGGAGTAACCCCTGAGCGTCAAATGGGTGTGGCCCAAAAACCAAAAAAAAAAAAAAAAAAAAGAATCATGGCAAGTGGATCAAACTACCAGATCCAACCTTACGTAGGCTATAATAGCATCAAACATTACTTAAAACTGTGGTTTATCAAGAAAAAGAGCAAGGGCTCAGTCAGATACAACTCATTTCCATTATAAGACAATACTTAAATGCTATGTAATGGAAAATAATTCAATAAATAAATTAAATAAAGCAAATAATTGTTTGACACTCCATTTCATCATCTTCAAAATTGAATAACCACATATTTTATGTTAGAGAATTTATTTTAAGTAATACACCTACAATAGTTCCCAGCACATAGAAAGCTTTCAATACAATAAAGTTTTTACTATAACATTGCTACTCCTTTATCCAGAGAACATTAACTAGAGATGCTCCTTTTTTGTATTATTGTTTTAATTTTATTAAAATCATTGTGATTTTTAAAGATTCTTATAATTGGGTTTTAGACATAGAATGAATCAGGGTCAAATCAAATCCACCACCAATGTTGACTTCCCATCGTCTATGTTTCTCAGGTGCATCCCATACCACCACCCCCAATTGTTCCCCAGCCTGCCAGAATAAAAGGTCCATTTTAAGTTTAGATTGTTAAAGCTTGAGTTTCTTGATACCATTATTGTTATCTTTGGCTTGATAATTAGTTCTCTCCCTTTTTAA
The DNA here is from genome assembly GCF_024139225.1 of Suncus etruscus. Taxonomy (NCBI): domain Eukaryota; kingdom Metazoa; phylum Chordata; class Mammalia; order Eulipotyphla; family Soricidae; genus Suncus; species Suncus etruscus. Next base: position 90,818,702 of record NC_064854.1, read on the forward strand.
CACTACCAATGCACCTGAGACCGCTTAGTCCCTGGTCCCAAACCTTTCATATTTCTGTTTCTCCTCTTCCATTCAATTTCTTTCTTTCACTCACTGTACCCTGGAACTAACAGTGTTCAAGACAACTACAACTTAGATCACTGTGTTACTTCATGCAGTTATTCTAAATATCACATATAAGTGATAACATTCTGTATTTATCCTTCTTCTTCTGGTTTAATTCATTTTACATAATATCTTACAGTTCCATACATGTTGCTGCAATCATTTCTTACAGTTCTGTAGTATTTCTTGTACCACATCTTCATGATGTACTCATCTGTTGTCAGACATCTAGGATGATTCCTAGTCTTAGCTATTGTACTGAGTGCTACAATGAATAATAGTATATATACAACCATTTCAATGAATGTTCCTGGGGATAGGTATCCAAAAGAGGGATTGCTGGGTCATATGGAAGTTCAATATTAAGTTAACTGAGAACCCAACATACTGTTTTCCATAAGGGTTGGACCAGGCAGCATTCCCACCTGCATTGTATGAGAGTTCCTTTCTCACCACATCCCTGCCAACAGAAACTGTTCCCAGTATTTTTGATATGTACCATCCTTGGTGGCACATATCCTTGTCTTGATTTCGATTTTCCTAATGATAAGTGATGATGAAGATTTCATGTGTCTACTAGCCATCTATTGATCTTCATCAGAGAAGTGTCCACTTCTCCCAATTTTTTGATGAGATTTTTCGGTTTTAACATTGTACTTTGTATATCCTAGGTATCAAGGCTTTATCTGAGTTGAGTAAAAAATTTTTCTCCCATTCAGTTAGCTGTCTAATACCTTTAGCCCATGTTTGTTTTGCCATACAGAAATTTTTTAGTTTGATGTAGTCCCATTTATTCAGATTTTCCATTGGCATTCAATCTTTAAAAACTTCTTTGAGGTCTTGACTGGTCTGCCTATGTTTTCTTCAATGAACTTTATGGATTCAGATCTAATCTCAAGGTACTTTAATCCACTTAGAATTAACTTTTGTGTAAAGTGTGAGATATGGATCAATCTTTAATTTCTTACATGTGGTTATCCATGTTTTCCAACACATTTGTTGAAGAGACTCTATTCCATTTCAAATTCTTGGCTCCTTTTTGATTATATGATTAACTGATCATATACTTAGGGGTTTGTCACTGGATATTCTATTCTGACCCACTGATCTGAAAATCTGTCCTTGTTCCAATACCATGATTACTATGGCTTTGTAGAAGAGCTTCAAATTAGGTAATGAATTGCTTTCCAGTTTCTTGTTTTTCAGCATAGATTTGGCTATCCTACATCTTTTATTAGTTCCACAATAAACTTTATAATTATTTGTTCTAAGTCTATGAAGAATGTGTCTAAATTTCAATAGTGATTGTATTGAATCCATATAGTAGTTTAAGTAAGATAGTCATTTTGATGGTATTGATTCTTGCAATCCATGAGCATGGAATATTTTCCATTTACTTAGGTCTTCTTCAACTGCTTAAGTGTTTTGAATTTTTTGTTGTATAGGTCTATCACCTCCAATGTTAGGCTAATTCCTAAGTACTTGACAGTTTTGGGTACTATTTTAAATGAGATAGACTCTTTGATCTCTATCTCCTTTGAGTCGTTATTTGTATAAAAGAATGTCACTGTCTTTTGTATTTTGACTTTGTAGGCAGCCACTTTGTATAAAGCAAATTAGTTCCAACAGTTTTTTTGTGGACTCTTTAGTAGGGTCTTTGATCATCATGTCATCTGCAAAGATAGTTTAACTTCCTCTTTTCCAACTTGGATTCCTTTCACTTCCTTCTTTTGTCTGATTGCTATTGCTAGGACTTCTTTATGTTGAATAAGAGTGGAGACAGTGAACATCCTTACCTTGTGTGTGACCTTAGTAAAAATTCTTTCAGTTTTTGCTCTTAAGAATATTTGGTTGTGTGCTTTTTATAGATAGCTGCTATCATCTTTAGGGAAGTTACAACCACACCTATGTTGCTGAGGGTTTTCATCATGAATGGGTGTTGGATTTAGGCAAATGCTTTCTCTACATCAATTGATGTGATCATGTAGTTTTTATCCTTCCTTTTGCTGATATGGTGCATAATGTTGATTTCCACATACTGAACCATCCTTGCATCCCTGGGATGAAAACCACTTGGTCATGATGTAAAATCTTTTTGATGAGTTGTTGGGTTTGGTTTGCTAAGATATTGTTAATGATTTTTGCATTAATGTTCTTCAGTGAGACTGGTCTGTAGTTTTCTTTCTTGGATGAATCTCTGTCAGCTTTGGGAATGAAGGTATTAGGGAGGATTCCATCTCTTCGATATTTTGAAGAGTTTGAGCATCATGGTAATAACTCTTCTCTGAATGTTTGATAAAACTCATCGGTAAACCAATCTGGTCTTGGACTTCTATTTTTGGAGTGTTTCTTAATTACTGTTTCAATTTCCTCACTTGTGATTGACCTGTATAGGCTTTCTACTTCTTCCTCATTCAGTTTTGGGAGGTTATATTTTCCCAGAAATCTGTCAATTTCCTCTAGGCTCTCTAGCTTAACAGAGGACAGTTGTTCCTAATTAGATCTCATCATGTGTTGGATTTCTTGAGGTTCTGCTGTAATTTCTTGCCTTTCATTTCTGATCCAATTTATTTAATTATTTCCCCTTTTTCTCCTTATGAGTCTAGTCAATGATTTGTCTATTTTGTTTATTCTTTCAAAAAACAGCTCCCAGTTTCATCAATTGTTTGTAATGTTTTCTTTGTTTATATATTGTTGGTTTCTACTCTAATTTTTATTATTTCTTATCTTCTGCTTCTGTCTGGGGTTATTTGCTGTTAGTTTTGCAGATATTTAAGGTATGCCTTTAGGTTATTGATTTTGCCTTTTTATTCTTTCCCAATGTAGGCCTGTATTGCTGTGAGTTTCCCCCAAATTATTGCTTTTGCTATGTCCCATAGAATTTGGTAATTTGTTTCTTCATTACCATTAGTCAAGAAGTCTCTTGTTTCTTCCGTGATTTCTACTTTGACCCAACTGTTGTGGATCAGCATGTTATTTAGTCTCCAGGTATTATATTTTCTCCACGTCATTTTACAAGGAATCTTTTCATTCAGGGGAGGCATCACATGAGGCAGTGCTCAGGGGTTACTCCTAGCTCTATGCTCAGAAATCGCTCCTTGCAGGGTCGGGGGACCATATGGATGCTGGGATTCGAACCACCATCCTTCTGCATGCAAGGCAAGTGCCCTATCTCCATGCTATCTCTCTGGCCCCTAAAAGGAATCTGATCTTTATGGCATTGTTGTCTGATAGGGTATTTGTGAACTTCTGTAAGTTAGACTTAAAATGGTATACTCCTAGAGAAGATTCCATGTGCACTTGAGAAGAATGTGTAGTCGTCAGCTTTTTGAGAATGAAAGACCCATATAGATTTATTAATTCTGTCATCTAGTTTCTCATTTAGGGCTATTAGTCTTTCCTAGTGTTCTGTCTAGTGTATCTGGTCAGCGACAATTGTGGCCAGTTGAAATCTCCTATCATGTTTCCATCCACGTTTCTCTAGGTTTGTGAGCAAAATCCTTATTTGGTGCGTAAATGTTGATCAGGGTTAGTACTTCTTGGTCTGTTGTTCCCCTGATCAATAAGTAGCATCCATCCCTGTCTCTAAGTACTTTCTTGAGATTGCAATTTGGTTTAATATATGTATGGCTGTCCCATCTTTTTATCTTCCAGTTGCTGTGTAATTCATTTTCATCCTTTTACTCTAAGCTATGTCTATTCCAAAATTTTACGTGGTCTCCTGCAGGAAGCAGATGGCTGTTTGTTTCCACTCCCCCATCCAACCCTCTACTCTATGCCTTTTGATGGAAGAGTTTAGTCCATTGGCAATTAAAGAAACTATTGACCAAAAGGGCTGTTATGCCATTATATTATATGTAATATAATATGTAATTATTATTACATTATTATGTAAATATGTAATATAATATAGTATGTAATATGTTATTGTTATGAACATTTGGTTTATATAAGTGATCTTTGAGTGGTTCATTTAAAGTCGGTTTTGTTAGTGCAAATGTTGCAAGATTTTTTTTGTTGGAGAAATTTTTTGTCCCTTCCTCCCATATACATGAGAGGTTTGCTGGATAGTGGACTCTAGGTAAAACGTTTCTTTTATTCAATAGTTTGAATATGTCATTCCCCCTTTTTTTTTGGCCTGGCATTTCAAATGAAAGATCTGGTTTGATTCTTATGTTCTTTCCTTTATACTTAGGATTTTTCTTCTCTGTTACTGTTTAAAGAATCCGTTCACTGTCTGTTTTCTTTTGTTGCCATTTTGATTATCATATGTCTTGGTGTTGTTCTGTTAAGCTCTATGTTGTTTGGCACTTTTCTGCCTCTTGGATTTTTACAGCAACCTTCATCCAGAGAGTGGGAAATTCTCTACTTTATCTTCCTCACTACTTGTTTCCCCTTTCCCTTTTACCTCCTCTGGTATTCCTATAATTTAAAGATTATTTTTTTGTCCTTGTTCATTAAGTACCTTAAATTATTTTGTCCCTCCTTTATTTTTTTGACTTATTTATCAAAGCTGGCTTGTAATTTGTCTTTAAGTCTTTATTATGTGGTTATATACCTGCATAATTCTGTTACTATGGTTTCCTAACATGTTTTTAGTTCCTTCAGTTACCATTTGTATAAATTCTCCTATCTTCTGATGAGTTCTTTGATTTGGCTGAACTGTTCATCTACAGATTGCTTAATTTTGCAGGCTAGTGACTCCTTGATTTATTGCTAAAACATTAAGTTGATTTTAGGTCCTCAATTATAAGGCTCAGATATATTAGTGGGCTTGAAAATTTGCCAGACTCTCCCCATATCCCCAATTGCAAGGTTCTCTTCCTTAGTTTCCCCATTTTTTCTTTGCATTTAGTAAGTTGGAATGCTAGAGTTTCATGGTATTTAAGAAAGCAATATATTTGCGGGCCTGAGAGATAGCATGGCGGTAAGGTGTTTTGCCTTTCATGCAGACGGGTCATTGGTTCGAATCCTGGCATCACATATGGTCCCCCGAAGCCTGCCAGGAGCAATTTCTGATCATACTGCCAGGATAACCCTATGAGCACTGCCAGGTGTGACCCAAAAAAACAAAACAAACAAACAAAAAAAGAAAGCAATTATTGAATAGATTGCATAAAAGGTGGCTAGAGGTATATCTACTTTAGAAGAAATTTTTCCTAACATGCAAATGTTATCTAAGTATGATAAAAATATCCCACCTAATTTGTTGGTTTGTTCATCTGAGTTTTTGTTGTTGTTGTTGTTGTTGTTGTTCTTGTTCTTGTTGTTTCTGGGTCACACCCAGCAGTGCTCAGGGGTTACTCCTGGCTGTCTGCTCAGAAATAGCTCCTGGCAGGCACAGGGGACCATATTGGACACCGGGATTTGAACCAACCACCTTTGGTCCTGAATCGGCTGCTTGCAAGGCAAACGCCGCTGTGCTATCTCTCTGGGCCCTGTTCAATCTGAGTTTTGAGTAGTATATATCTAAAGAGAAAGAAGTGCTAGGTCTAATCTGTCTGTGGAAATATCTGATATAGAATGCCTTTAATACAATAAAGTTCATACTACAACACTGATACCCCTTTATCTAGATAATGTAACTAGAGCTGCTATTTTTTCTTGGAGGGGGGCACATCCAGCAGTGTGCAGGAATTACTCCTGGCTCTGCACTCATAAATTGCTCCTGGCAGGCTCAGAGAACCATATGGGATGCCGGAGATCGAACCTAGGTCCGTCCCAGGTCAGCCATTTGCAAGGCAAACACCCTACCACTGTGCTATCACTCTGGCCCCTAGCGCTGCTATTTCTAATATTACAGAGATACAAAATGTATTTCCCTCTCTTTCTACCATGCAAATATATAAATCTTACCTCCTGAGACCATTTTCCATAGGTCTCCTGCATGAGATCCAGTAGTGCTACCTTTTGAGTGGAATCCAGTTGCCTCCACTGTTCCTAACAAATAAAATAAATAAAATAAAATGCCTTAAGTCAATGTAGTTGCTGAGCCCTGTCATAAAAAAGTAGAAAAGAATACACCATAGTTCATCAGAAGAGCTCAGATGATTAGGAGAGGTGAGGAGAGGGGAAAAGGCCAAGGAAAAATATGCAATCCCTAGTATTTCTTATCCTGGATGGGAAAGTATTTAGGTTTTAAAGTTCTGGATTTTTAAAGAGTGCATATCTATGAATGGAGAACATAAGAGAAAACAAAAGCTATTTCTCACTATTCTTTTCAGAGCTTCTATTGAGGACTTTAAAGAGTAAGAGTTTGATATTCCAAATATGTAAGTAAAAATTTAAGATTCAAGAAGGGGAAAAAACTAAAAAAATTGTCTAAACATGACAATTAGCATAGAAGTGAAAGAACCAACAATGAAGCCAAGTAAGTTAAGTCTCACACTGAAATAAAATTAGTGGATTCAGAACACAGAGCTTTGCTGATGACAGAAACACTTAGAATCTCTCAGTAGTTCTGAAGCAGAACTAAAACACTAGTTAGTTTTTCACCCAGATAGTGGAATAATGAAGAGTTCCATAAGTGAGGCTCCTGAATTAACCCTTAAATTTGTCTTCTGGGATTTTATGGAACTGGAGACTAGAAATGTGAGATGCTGTCTGAGTAGTCTGCTTCCATGCATCGCTTAGACTGACCATAAGCAGTACTAAAAGCTGTGTAATACCCAGATTCAATACACAGGAACATATGGCCCCAAGCACAGAACCAGAACACAAGAAGTCAAGAGGTAGGAGAAAAAACAGTACTTTAATGAATTTATTGGAGATTAAAATAATTTTCACAAATGTGCTTCCACCTGTATTTTTTTTGTTATTTTTCTTTTCTTTTTTCTTCTTTTTCTTCTTGTTTTTATATGGTTTTGCTTAACTATAAGGGAACAAAAGTATTTCCTAAAGACCAATAGCATCAATGGAGATACAATATTTTTCACAACTTTGCTTGTCACTACTTCTTTTTTGAATATTTTTCCCTTTCATTTTTTAAAAATAAATTTTCATCTCCCTTATATGGAAACAAATGTATTATGGTCACTGTGGTGACATATTTTCTTTTAAATAAGTAAAAAATAGAAATAAGGCATGAGGAAATGAAAACACACCTCCTACTCTTTTTTTTTTTTTTTTGGTTTTTGGGCCACACCCGGTAACGCCTCAGGGGTTACCTCCTGGCTATGTGCTCAGAAGTTGCTCCTGGCTTGGGGGGACCATATGGGACACCGGGGGAACGAACCTCGGTCCGTCCAAGGCTAGCGCAGGCAAGGCAGCACCTTTTACCTTTAGCGCCACCCGCCACGGCCCCACACCTCCTACTCTTAAGTTGGGAAGATTAGCATCATTAAAATGGCAATACTTCCCAAAGTACCGTTTCATGTAGGTATTATAAGATAACCATGAAAGTTTTTCAAAGAACACAGAGCAAAATCACCTGAATCCACATGGAACAATAAATCCTTGCAGTGAATAAAATTACCTTTGGGAAAAAGATGAAAGGCATGCCTTCCCGGAGTATACAAACTGCATTACAAGAGGGTAGTTATAAATAGCATAGTGTAGGGATAAAGATGACCTGCAGCTCAATGGAATAGACTTTGAATATCCTTAGAAAGAAACATCATGAGGGGCCCGGAGAGATAGCACAAGCGGTGGTTTGCCTTGCAAGCAGCCTATCCAGAACCAAAGGTGGTTGGTTGAATCCCCGGTGGTCCCTTATGGCCACCCCGTGGCCTGCCAGGAGCTATTTCTGAGCAGAACAGCCAGTGAGTAACAACCCCTGAGCACCACCGGGTGTGGAACAGAAAACCAAAAACCAAAAAAAAAAAAAAAAAAAAAAAAAAAAAAGAGAAGTAGAAAGAAACTCAGATGTTTTCATCAATTAAAATTTGAGATTAATCAAGAAACACAAAGTGGGGCAAGGAAAGCCTTTTTAACAAGTTGTGTTCAGAAAATTACAGCTTCATGCAAAAAAATAAATGATACAATATCAGAAATTAAACCATAAGGTGCGTAGAAGAGAAAACAGAGGCAAAATTCTTTGTGACAATGAAGGCAAAGAAATCTTCAAAGAAAAAAGATCACTAGTCAAGAAAATAGAAGCAGATATAAAGAAATGGACTACACTAAGAAACTCCTATATCTCAAAGTAAATGATGACCAGTATACAAAGAATGCACAAATTACAAGAAAATATTTACCTAATACATTTCAGATAAGAGGTAAATATCTGAGAATACAAAGTACTGGTTGAACTCAGCATAAAAAAAAATACAACTAACCTTATACAAAATGGCAAGAAGAAAATTAATTCTTTGTTTTAATTTCCACTGGTATTATTCTAGTTTTCTTTGCAAGTAACCATACAGTAGAGATAGAGTATGGGCAAGATTCCTCTCTATTCCATTTATGAAATTACTTCCCCTTTGAAGCTTTTGAACTACTAACACACCCTCCAAGCCTGGTATGCAGGGATAACAGGAGTCAGGAACCCAGCTCACCTGAGGAGTCATTTGGAGAAGTGACGTTCCAATGTCCTGGTCCCTAATGAAGCTTTCATTAGGTTGAGTAGGAAGTTGAGAAGCAGTCACCACTGATGGGAGATACAGGAAGTTAGCAGAATCTATTTAGCTTTTTCAACCATTCTCAAGAGGGTATTCAGAAAAATATTTACAATTATAACTGATACCTGTACCAATATGCACAATTTCTAGTCATATATTTATCATCCTAATAAACGCTAACACCCTCTGACTTCACCAAAAGGATCACTATGATTTTCTCCCACTTCCTTCCTTAAAAAATAAAATATAAAAGTTTTTATCAGTCACAGAGCATTTTAACTCCAAAATTTCTTTTATCTTTTTTTTTAAAACTAAATTGATTGATAGACTGTTTATGCTTTGGGGCACAACTGACAGCACTCAGGGGATACTCCTGGCTCTACACCCAGAAATCGCCACTGGCAGACTGGGGGACCATATGAGAAGCCAGTAATCAAACCTGGTCCCTCCCAGGTTGGCTGTATGTAAGGCAAATGCCCTACTGCTGTGCTATCTCTCTCACCCCAACTACAAACATTTAATCTCCAAATCAGAGTAATCCATGTGGGTGAACCCTGTTTTCAAGCTTTCTAGTAATAACCCGATCTGAGAGGCATATCATCGTAAACTCAAACTTAGGCCTAATAACACAATCCCCAAATTTCTCCCAAACAGTACCGAACAACTGGATGAAAAACTGCCACTTACCTAATTCTTGCTCTGCATCACACTCCTCTTTCACTATGTGGCTCAGTGAATTTTCAGGGCTAGAAGATGAATTCTGAAGTCCCAGCTCTGAGGGCTCCTCTTCAATAATTGGTTTCTATTTCCCCAACTTGAAATCTTGCTGATTCCCCCTTTTTCTGGTAAGATTTCCTGTCCCTAGAACATGGATGCTAATCTAGAGAACACAGAATAGTAATTAATAAAACTCCAGAATTAGGAAAGTATTCTGATAGAAAGCTGACAATTTATTAAAACATTCTGTAGATGAAATCTGAATGGAAGACCTTATCCTCATTCCCTAAGAACATACTCAAAGTCACAAAAGGTCTTAGAATTAGGTGATGTGCATATATTTGCTGATGTGTTATAAGATTCTAATGAGATATATTATTACTTTGTTCAGGATTCTAGGGACAGAGTTTTAACGACCCCAAGAACTTTTATGAAGAATAGAAATGTGGGTAAGAGTTTAGTTGTTTATATAAGTCCCCCTTAAGAAATAACTAATTTATGCCTAGTAAGAAGGCTCTTGATAGGATGCAAGCTGGACCCAAAAAGAAACCTAAAAAACCTATAAAAAAAAAAAAAAAAAAAAAAAGAAAAGAAAGATTCTAAATTATTCCCTCGATCTCTGAATAAGGGTGAAAATCAGAAAAAATACTGGGGGTCGGAGAGATAGCATCGAGGTTTAAAAGGCATATGATTGCCTTTCATTGCAGAAGGACGGTTGTGTTCAAATCCCAGCATCCATTATGGGTCCCCTGTGCCTGCCAGCGGCGATTTCTGAGGCAGTCGAGCCAGGAGTAAACCCCTGGATCGCTTGCCGGTTGTGACCCAAAAAAGCAAAAAAAAAAAAAAAAAGAAAGAAAGAAAGAATAAATTACCAATAACCAGTGGATGAATAAACTACATCTAAGTAATAAAACATCACTAAACTCCCTAGACTAAGCTCTCTCCTAGCCTTCATCCTATGACCCATGCAAATAACAAGAGTCGATAGCTACAGAGATGTGAGTCATCATCCATAACTGAGTGGAAAGTTTCCTGGCACCATTATAAAGACCTTGGGGTGTGAAAATTAGCGTGTATGGAATCTGTAGTTGCTCCTTGGCAGTATGCTTCAAGGGGTGGAGAAACCCTGTTTCTCTTAGGCCAACAGAATTCCCCTTTTAATTCCCAAATATTTACTGTACCTTTTGTGAAAGAAAGAAAGAAGAAAGAAAGAAAGAAAGAAAGAAAGAAGAAAGAAAGAAAAAAGAAAGAAAGAAAGAAAAGAAAGAAAGGAAAGAAAGAAAGAAAGAAGAAGAAGAGAAAGAAAGAGAGAGAGAGAAAGAGAGGAGAGAGAAAGAAAGAAAGAAAGAAAGAAAGTAAGAAAGAAAAGAAGAAGAAAGAAAGAAAGAAGGAAAGAAAAGGAAAGAAAGAAAGAAAGGAAAGGAAAAGGAAAGGAAAGAAAGAAAGGAAAGAAAGAAAGAAGAGAAAGAAAGAAAGAAAGAAGATGAAAGAAAGAAAGAAAGAAAGAAAGAAAGAAAGAAAGAAAGAAAGAAAGAAAGAAAGAAAGAAAGAAAGAAGAAAGAAAGAAAGGATAAGAAAGAAAGAAGAAAGAAAGAGGAAGGAAGGAAGGAAGGGAGGGAGGGAGGGAGGAGGGAGGGAGGGAGGAGTGGGAGGAGGGAAAGGAAAGGAAAGGAAAGGAAAGGAAAGGAAGGAAGGAAGGAAGGAATGAAGGAAGGAAGGAAGGAAGGAAGGAAGGAAGGAAAGGAAGGAAGGAAGGAAGGAAGGAAGGAAGGAAGGAAGGAAGGAAGGAAGGAAGAAAACCTTTTCAAGTAGTTTCTGATTTGGGTTTTTTTTTTTTTACTGTTTTTGCTTGTTTTGTTTTGGTTTGGTTTTTGTTCATCTTTCTTCACAGCTGATGGTTTTTGGGGTTTGATTTGTTCTCTTTTGTTGTTTTTCATTTTGTACTTTTGTTGTTACTGCCCTTTTCTTTATTTTGTTTTTTTTTTGGTTTTTGGTTTTTGGGTCACACCTGGCAATGCTCAGGGGTCACCTCCTGGCTCTATGCTCAGAAATCGCCCCTGGTAGGACAAGGGGACCATATGTGAATGCCGGGGATTCGAACCACCATCCTTCTGCATGAAAGGCAAACATCTTACCTCCATGCTATCTCTCCGACCACCCTTTCGTTTGTTTTGCTTTTGTTTTGTAACACCTTTCTCTTTTTCCCTTTCTTTCACTAAAGGAAATTTATAATACCTAGATGGACTCCTCCTAGTGCCGTTTTTTTCTTTTGTTTTTGTGTTTGTTTTTCTTTCTTCTCCCTTTTCTTTCATTTATCTCCAACAGAACCACATTACTGGAATCATCTTGTTCAGCCTCATAATTTGAAGGAGGAAATGGGTGGTACCCAAGACCAGAGCAGTCGGTATGAACATTTAGTGGAAATAAAAAATGATCGGACACTTGAACACCAAACCAAAAGTCAATGATAACAGAATAAATACCCACCTTACAACAAGCTGTACCAGTGAGGAACAGTTACACTAGCAGTATGGGGGGGTAAAGGAGGAAGATCTGGGATGCAATGCTGGGAACAAGGGGTGGGAGGGAAGACATGCCCCTCATTTATCGTCGCTATGTGCCTTAAATATTTCTGTGAAATGTTTGTGATTCACTTTGACCACAATAAAAATTCAAAACAAAAACAAAAATTCCCTAGACCAGTGTTGGCTAATCTTTTTTGTGCCGAGGGTGCCCAAACTGCCACACAAAACCAAAGAATTTCCTCAAAAGTGCCAGCATGTCAATTAAACCTTAATTAACAAGATTTTAGTATCTAAAAAACTATGCAGCATGCACCGCATACATTAATTGCAGACCTTCCTGCATGCCTTCTGCAAGGCCTTCTCATGGCCACCTCTGCATGCATGCCATAGGTTCGCCATCGCGGCCCTAGATTATGGGGGGGTAGTGAACTCTAAGGTGGAAGAAAACATGAAAGTGCTGGGTAATATACTCATCGAGCCAACATGTTAGCTTCTTGTGCTATCCTCATCTCCTCTTTTCTCGGGCATTCCAGAATCTCATCCTCTCTAATAGATGGTAAAAGAGATGGGTGGGGGTTGGTTCAGTCTCTGGCATCCCATATTCAATGTCAGGAGTGTTTCCTGAGTGCAGAGGCAAATTATTGTCAGTGTTCCCCAAAACAAAATGAAAACAAACAAAAAAATAAGTGGTAAAGGCTAAAAGTATTTTCTAAAATCTATGACTAATCCTGGGCAAATTACTGAACCAGGAAAAAGAGCAGTATAAATATACAAACCAGTCAGATCATTAAGTATAATAAGGAACAGTGGCCTTTATTCACTGATATTGGATCAGAAATGTAAACGTATTATGAAACTGAAGGTATCTAAGTCAACAACCAGATACTTTAGAGTTAGAATAAATTCTAGGATATACCTAGTTTGTCAAAGAGAATTGGAAAATTAGTTGATGTGATGTGCATCAAAATAAGTTATTAGGGAGAAACTCATAAAAAAAAAAAGATAAAATCAACATTCTAACACACACATCGCAGGCCTGGAGAGCTAACAACAAATGAACTCAAAGACTAGTAGAAAAAAAGAAATAATAAAAACCTGAGAAGAAATCAATAATATAGAAACCAAGAACAACACAAAGAATCTATGAAATCAGGAGCTGATTCTTTGAAAGATTAATCAAGATAAAACAAACCAGGGCCGGAGAGATAGCATGGAGGTAAGGCATTTGCTTTCATACAGAAGGTCATTGGTTCAAATCCCCGGCATCCCATATGGTCCCCCGAGCCTGCCAGGAGTGATTTTTGAGCATAGAGCCAGGAGTAACAACCCCTGAGCATTGCCGGGTGTGACCCAACAACAAAACAAAACAAAAAAAAGATAAACCACTGGAAATACTCATGAGAAAAAGAGAACATGCTCCCAAAAATCAGTTCAGGAATAAAAGGGAAGAAATTATAACAGAGCACTCTGTTCTCTAGTTTACTGTTAAGCAAGAGAACCTAGAAGAAATGGACAAATTTCTAGAAACATGTCATCTCCCAAAACTGAAATGAGGGGGCCTGGAGAGATAGCACAGCGGCATTTGGCCTTGCAAGCAGCCTATCCAGGACCAAAGGTGGTTGGTTCGAATCCGGTGTCCCATATGGTCCCCCATGCCCTGCCAGGAGCTATTTCTGAGCAGACAGTCAGGAGTAACCCCTGAGCACCACCGGGTGTGGCCAAAAACAAAAAACAAAAACAAATAACAAAAAAAAAAAACTGAATGAAGAGGAAGTAGATAGCAGAATAGGCAAATCACAAACAAGAAAACTGAAACAGTAATGAAGAATCCCCATAAAAATTAAAGTTCAGGCACAGATGGATTATGAGTAATTTGTATCAAATATTTAGAAAAGATTGATCCTTAAACTCTTCCAAAATACCAAAGAAACAGGAAAACTGCTTAATACTAGTTTACAAAGCTAACAATACACTATATACCATGAAAACTTAGAACACTTAAGAAATGCTTTTCCTTGATCTGCATGGATTCTTCTTCTAATCTGCATGAATTAGAAGAATCAATATTGCAAAATAGTATTCTGGCTGATATATTTCTCATAAAAGGAAGGAAGAAGTAGATTCCCCTATCTGCATGAACTGCAGCACATGATGCCACCACCTAAACTCTCCAACAAAAATCTACAACTCCGAGACTTAATCAAATAATATGAGCAATTAAATCCTCTCAGGTGAGATCCAACAACAGAGCTGAAAGCTCTGCATCTTTCCTAGTGAAATGTGATTGGGCCAAGCCTCTGGCAACAATTCTGGCTCTGAAAAATTCCAGCAGTACTACCAACAGCCACTATCTTCCCAGAAGAGAAATAGCTAACATTATACCAAGTCCAGAAAAACATGATCGATGATCTTTCCTGGGTATCCCTGGCAGAGGCAGTGGGGGTGGAGCAGAGTCTCCATTCAGCATGAACTACAGTAGCCCAAAGCCACCCCATATGCCCACTGAAGAAATGACCCTGCTTAGTGACTGAAATCATCCCACCACTGCACACCCATCCCACCACTGAAAATCCCAGAAACCCTGCTCACAGTCACCATCCTCTGAGCAGCAAGCAGCCCGCCACCTAGGCACTCAGCTCCAAAAAAAATTAATGGTCACCAATACTTCCTAGGTAGTTCCATTCATACATATCTAAATCACAGAGTGAACAAACTGAAATCATAAAACTCAAATTTAAAGTTTCTTCAGATAGCACGGTGGTAGGGGGGAGGTATGGAAGGAATCTGGAATACTGACTAAGGGAAACTGACACTGTTGGTAGGATTGATGCTGAAACACTAATTTTTTTTCTTAAACAGGAGAGAGCGCTATACGCTGAAACATTTTATGTCTAAATCTCAACTTTGAATACTTTATAAATCATGGTGCTTTAATTAAAGCATTTGTAAAATTTTTTTTTTTTTGGTTTTTAGGCCACACCCAGTGACGCTCAGAGGTTACTCCTGGCTATTGCGCTCAGAAGTCGCTCCTGGCTTTGGGGGACCATATGGGACACCGGGGGATCGAAACCGCGGTCCGTCCTAGGGCTAGCGCTGGCAAGGCAGACACCTTGCCTTTAGGCGCCACCAGGCCCCGGCCCTGCATTTGTAAATTTTAAATTAAAAATTTCATCAGTGTGGAAGTACCCTGGTATCAAAATAAAAGCACAATTAGATATTATATTCCTAAGAGTTTTATAATCCAAAGCAATCTCAATAAAATAATATGTAAATGGATAAATAAAATAATTAGCCTGGTAAGACTCGCCAGGAGCGTTTGCAACCCCCCAACTTACCCACTGCCACAACCTCTGGGGGTTTCCCTTCAAACTCTCCACCAAGGTTACTGCCTCCTCTCCACTACCAGGACACTGTTTCCGCACCCACATCTGGATCTCCCCAGGAAGAATTGTCAGGAACTGCTCCAACATGAGGATCTCTAGAATCTGTTCCTTGGTGTGAACTTCTGGTTGCAGCCACTGGAAACAGAGCTTCCGAAGTTGTCTCAGAGTCTCCTGGGGCCCAGAACATCACCTTGGTAACGATACTACTGTCTGAAAAGCTGGCGGGCTACTTCAGGATTAGAGAGATGCCCATCAGGGATAGCATCTAATCCAGAGAAAAGAGATCCCTCTGTTTTTGCCAGTGAAGGCAGCAGGATTAAGGCTTGCCCAGATTCAATGGGCATCGTCTGGCCTGGCAAGTGCTTTGAGGTGAAGGACTTCTTGGGTGCAATCGTTTCTGGAGAGAACCAGGTCTTCACAGAGCTTCTCACAGGAAAGAGATCATAGGAGTACTAAAGAGAGGAAAAGAACACATTTTCAGAAAGAACAGATTCACCTGCCTGATTTAACAAGCATTAATCATTCTATTCAGCTTGCATGCTTTAAATTCAAATCAAACCCCTGGTAACATATAGAAGATGTCACCACACCCAAACCATTTTTAACATCCACTACTGATCTTCAAGGGTCTAGAATAGTCCTTTCCAAAATGAATTATACTATCTTGGAGGGGTGGTGCTGTAACATCCAGAAGGGGTGGGAAGTAGTAGACTTAGTTGCAATATGGGGCACTTTGTTCACCTAAAGAAAGTAGATATCCGGGGTACTGAATAATTTTTTTTCTCTGAAAAGCGGGGAGCAGGCCAAATAAAATTCGGATAACAGTAGAAAAATGGACCATATAAGCGCTCACTGAGCATTAATCTCCAGGGTCTTATACTGTCTTCCAAAACACTTCTTTAGCTCTTCGATTTAGCCTGTATACAAAGTGTATATTGATCAACAATTCATTGATACATAGAAATAAAAACTAATGATGAAATAATTAGATGCTGTAAAATCACCCCACATGCTGTATCTCCATGACCAGGTAAATGTGTCTGAATCAGGTTGTGCATGAAATAATGCAAACCAGGTTGAGGCTGAAACACGTGTAGTCTGGCAGTCTTTTACCTGGTAAAGAGCTCCTGCCACAACTACTGTTTTTATTAAGTATAGGGACCACCCCTTGATGGGGCAGTAAATCCACCCAGGTTTACAAGTAAGACAATCTCTATTTGGGGGTAAATCCAAGTTGTAAACACACATATAAAGAAACCACAGATGATCCTTGTTTTGTGTAAAATAAGGTGTAACCCAACAACTGGCCCTTTTTATTCAAACAATTGCGGGTACATAAGCCATTTTCTACTGTTCTCTACTAAAAGCAAAAACGCAGATCAGAATTTACAAAAGGGGTTATTTTCCATAGGCACAGTAAAAGTTGACTGTAACAGATCAAAATTTAAAATGTATACATCATTCTCAAAAGAATCAGCTTTTTCCATTTCTTTGTCTTATGCATCTCACAACACTTTTCCATAGTTTTCTGAACATAAATAAACATTAGAACATTTTGGCAGATATACTTAATTTGAAAATTCTTAAATATTCTTACATCAAGCACTGTAATACAAGTCTAGAACATCTGATTCTATAAACTGATTTCCATAAACTTCCTTAAACAAAATCACAAGAACATTTCCACAGACACATACAGTTTGAAAACAAGTTTGTTAAAACATTCTTACAATTAGCACTATAAATAATAGTCTTGAGTATCCAAGTATCTTCTACTTCTGTGGACAAAGAAATCAGAACATTTTTGCAGACATAATTTTAGAATAAGTTGCTATATAAGATACACAATAAAATACCATACCAATTGGGAAACATTCTCTAGGATAGTTAAAACTTTTAAAACTAACATTATTGCATTTCCCCCCAGAATTGTGCAAATTAATGTTAAACCACTAAAGTTGGAAACAAAATTTTCTGTTTGCAGAAACAGATTTGTTTTCTGGTTTTTTGTTTGTTTGTTTGTTTTTTCAAAAACAATAAGACCCATACAGATAAAACACAATTTAACTAGCAATATCCTGATGCAAATATGGTCAAGGGGATTAGCCTAGGAGAAAGTTACAAGAGGTTCTGAAAACAGTTCCTCCTCCATTGGGCTTTTATTATGCTTGGAAGGTCCTTCATCTTCTGTGGTGGCTGCTAGGGTCTCCTCAATAAGCTGCGGGAGGTTAGGGGGCCATAGTTCAGCAGAAAGTGCCTCCAGTAGAGGAAAGATGGTAAACATTGGCATCTGGGATGCTGCCCAGAGTGTTTATATCTCTACCTTTCACTGCCTGCTTCTGAACTGCCTGAGGGGCCTCTGCCACCATATGGTGGGGCAGCTAAGTGAGGCTGGGGGATGAATTGGTAAAACCTATGTTGATTGGGAGCATGACTGCTACCTTTCACTGGCATTCTGCCAGATCCAGATACATTAGCAACTTTTGGTCTCTTCTCTCCTCTCAAGACATCAAACTCCAGTCTCCCCATCGTCAATTCTACACAAACTTCCTAGGATTATTTCTCTTAATAGCTGTCCAGTAAACAAAATCATCTTCTTTGGTATCATTTCTGTTGATAAATCCATAACCATTCCAGACATTTAACCATCTGACAGTGCCCAGGACCTGGATGTCAGCACTGGCTTGTCTACCTGACTCAGTGCTTAGGGCACCAGGATATCTTTGGTTGCACCGTTTTCAGACTCTGAGTCTGCAGAGATGGCAGCTGGCTCATTGTTTGGAGATGGGGGGTCTCTCTGGTTTAGTGCCATTAGTAAACAATAAATTAGCAGTTCTGGGAAGGCCTTTAAATCGAGAACTCGTCACCACTGGGAAGGCACTCTTCCCCTCGTGACATATATGCAGAAGAATCTTTAGGAAGCCTGGCATGTACAGTCCAGAGTAAGAAATGGAGGTAGATGGACCAGAGCAACATGAAGCCATTCAAAACAGGAGCCATGTTTACCGATGTTCCAGTGAAAGGCACAGCAAATTCAGCCCAGTTTGAGAAGGCTGAATTATCATAGTGATAATCCAGCAGAGATTAAGACATTCACTATCGTTGCATTCTTCTGGGGTCCCTGAGTCTCAGGTCCCTGTTCAGACACCAGTTGTAAAATCAACCCATGCGCTGTATATCCAAGCCCAGGTGAATATGCCTGAATCAGGGTGCAAATGAAACAATCCAAATCAGGCTGAGGGTAAAACACGTATAGTCTGGCAGTCTTCTACCTAGTATGGAGCTCTTCTCCCTGCCAGAACTACCATTTTTATTGAGGTTTACTGTGTGGGGCAGTAAACCGACCCAGGTTTACAAGTAAGACAATCTCTGGGGGTAAAATCAAGTTGTAAACAGGCATACAAAGAAACCAGAGATGATCTTTATTTGGGGTAAAATAAGGTGTAATCCAACAAGATGGTATCAGAATAGTTAAGAAAAATGTAATTCTCCAAAAGGTGCAATGAAATTTCCAAGTGATCTCTTTTCTTTTGGTTTTTGAGTCACATATGGGCAGTGCTCAGGTCTTACTCCTTGTTCTGTGCTCAGAGCTTACTCCTTGTGGAACTCTCATATCCCTTTTGGTACTGAGCATCAATTCCAAGTAGGCCATGTGTGTTAATTACACTAGTGAAGTTAGATCCCAAGAAGTAGAAGTCACTTGTGAGGTCAGATTCTAGGAGAGTAAAGCATCACAAAGAAGCACTCACCAGCCACTCAGGAGAATAATTCATTTTATTGTAGGTGCAAAATGGGTATGTATGTTGGGGTAAGTATGATGTGGACTCTGTATCAGCCAATCAGGTAGGATGTGAGAGGGTATTAAAACAGACTGTGTGCTTCTGTGTTTAAGGATGACAGGGTAAGGCAATCAGGGTAATTAGGTGTGTGCTCTGGATGTTAAAACAGGGTTTGTGCTTAAGGTGATTAGCTACGTCTCTCCCTTTTCTATTTGTTAAACAAAAATTAGTTGGTTTCTTAAGCACAAAGAATAGAGAAGGGCTAGAGAAATCATGCTAGATTTTCTTTCACTAGAGGGAACCCAGATCAGAGCTTACAGCAAAGGTTCAACTGTAGCTGTTATTGATAAATGGCTAAAGAAACTGTGGTACATATACACAATGGAATATTATGCTGCCGTCAGGAGAGATGAAGTCATGAAATTTTCCAATACATGGATGTACAAGGAATTTTTTATGCTGAGTGAAATAAGTCAGAGAGAGAAAGATGCAGAATGGTCTCACTCATCTATGGGTTTTAAGAAAAATGAAAGACATTCTTGCAATAATTTTTAGAAACAAAAGAGAGGAGGGCTGGAAGTTACAGCTCACTTCATGAACCTCACCACAAAGAGTGATGAGTTTAGTTAGAGAAATAACTACATTGCGAAATATCCTAACAATGAGAATGTATGTGGGAAATAGAAAGCCTGTCTAGAGTACAGGTGGGGCCGGGGTGGGGAGGAGGGATATTTGGGACATTGGTGGTGGGAATGTTGCACTGGTGATGAGGGGTGTCCTCTTATATGACTGAAACCCAACCACAATCATGTTTGTAACCAAGGTGTTTAAATAAAGCATATTATAAAAAAATTGTATTACAAAGCAACAGTCATTAAAACAGCATAGAAAAAATAAATAAAAGTAGCTATTATTAAGATCTCCAATTCCAGAGGTCTGACTGAGACAATCGCAACTGAACAGGTCTTCCGGAAACATAACGAAAGACTCTATCCCAGGCTCCATCCTAGGAGCAGTATAATGACCAAGACCACCAACTACAGAAGATGGATTAAAATGACACTGAAGAAACAGAACTGCTAGAACCACAAAGAACAACTTCATCATAAGCTGCATTCCTTGAGCTACACAGACACCAGGATCTCTAGATACAGAGGTCCAATTTTAGCAGCCATGATGAAGCAGAATTCTTCCATACACCAAAAAAGCACCAGGGGAGAGTAAATGATCATGCAAGAGTCTATAGTTAATCCCATGACAGTATACTTCAAGGATGGAGAAACCCTATATCTCCTAGGCCAAGGGAATTCCCTCTATAATGTCCCCAATAGTTACTGTGCCTATGCAGGGGAAGAAAAAAAAAGCATAAAATAATCCTTTTATCTACTTATAGATTTATTGATTGATTTTTTGACTTCTTTTTTTTTTGATGTGGATATTGAAGTTGATGTCTCCAACTTTATTTTATTTTATCTTTCTCTTTCATTTTGCACTCCAGTATGGTTTGATTTCAGGAGCAAGAATATTGTGTGTGTGAGGGCCTGGAGAGATAGCACAGTGGCGTTTGTCTTGCAAGCAGCCGATCCAGGACCAAAGGTGTTTGGTTCGAATCCCGGTGTCCCATAGGTCCCCCGTGCCTGCCAGGAGCTATTTCTGAGCAGACAGCCAGGAGTAACCCCTGAGCACTGCCGGGTGTGACCCAAAAACAAACAAACAAACAAAAAAAAGAAAGAAAGAGATAGAGACTCAATTTTGGGGCCAGGAAGGTGGCGCTAGAGGTAAGGTGTCTGCCTTGCAAGCGCTAGCGTAGGACGGACCGCAGTTCGATCCCCCGGCGTCCCATATGGTCCCCCCCCAGGGGCGATTTCTGAGTGCATAGCCAGGAGTAACCCCTGAGCATCAAACTGGTGTGGCCCCCCCCCCAAAAAAAAAGAATATTGTGTGGTGCTTGTCTTTATTGCTGTAGTGCTCACTGGATATTTTATTTGATATTTCTTTCTGTATTGTTGTGGTGTTTCAACTACGTTTTTCCTGTCCTCTCTCCAACTGAGATTGAAAGCCTCTAGAACAGGGGTCTCAAACTCGCGGCCCGCGGGCCATTTGCAGCCCTCCATACAACATTTTGTGGCCCTGCCCTAGAGGAATCTTTTTTGTTTTGTTTTAGTTGTTTGGGTCACACACCCCCAATGTTCAAGGCTTACTACTGACTATGCACTCAAGGGTCACCCCAACTTTGCCTCCTGTGGCCTCCAGGTAAATTGAATTTGAGTCCCCTGCTCTAGAGGACTCTGCCCATTTTCAGCTTATTTGATTTTTTTACCCCTTTCTATTGCTTTTCTTTCCTTCAAACAAAACCACATAACTTGAACTATCTAGCTCAGCCTCTCAAATAGAGGGGGAAACAAGGGAGGGTACCAGGGCCAAACAGATATGTGATCACTAGTAGTAAGCTAGACACAGAGGGGACCACTTACTCTAGCAGCCCGAGGGATGAGGGTGGGGGATATGGATTGCAGGAAGGGAACGGGGGTGGAGGGAGAACAAATTTGGTGATGGGAATTCCCCTGATTCAATAATAATATGTACCTAAAATACTACTGTGAAAGATATGTAAGCCAATATGGTCAAAATAAAAATTAAAAAAAAAAAAAGCTGTTATTGGGGCTGGAGAGATAGCACGGAGGTAGGGTGTTTGCTTTGCGTGTAGAAGGACGGTGGTTCAAATCCTGGTATCCCAAATTGTCCCCCGAGCTTGCCAGGAGTGATTTCTGAGCGTAGAGCCAGGAATAATCCCTGAGTGCTGACAGATGTGACCCAAAAAACAAATACCAAAAAAAAAAAAAGTAGCTGTTATTTTGCATAGGCACCATAAAATCTGGGATAATAAAAGGAGAAAAAAACTTTTAGCAGCAAGTAAGGTCATGAGGAACTTTTAAGCCACTTACTATTGGTAGGTAATTTCTAGGAATCACTAGTAAGGGTATACTTGATTTAAAAGCATCATAGGTTAGATTGTGTATATATTTTCAACACCATCAGCTTTTCCATATCATTGTCTTATATATATATAACAAAATTTTTCATAGATTGCTCTGAACATAAACATTAGAATCTTTCTGAATATATACTTAATTTGAAAATAAGTACTTAAACGTTCTTGTACCAAACACTGTAATTTGAGTCTAAGAACACCTAAGCTTTTTTTCATAGAGTTCTCTAAACAAAATCATTAGAACTCTTCCACAATATATATAATTCAAAAAGTTTGCTAAAAATTCTTATAAAGTGCACTTTAATAAGTCTATAGTATCTAGGGCTGGAGAGATAGCATGGAGGTAAGACGTTTGCCTTTCATACTCAAGGTTATTGGTTCGAATCTCGGCATCCCATATAGTCTCCGAGCCTGCCAGGAGCAATTTCTGAGCCTAGAGCCAGGAGTAACACCTGAGCACTGCCAGGTGTTACCCAAAAACCAAAAAAAAAAAAAGTCTATAGTATCCAAGCTCCTTTTCCATTGACTTCTGTGGACAAAAACATTAGAGCATTTTTGCAGACATGATTTTGAGAATAAGCTGCTACATAATATATACAATCAAACATCACAGCAATTGAGAACCATTCACTAGGATAGCTGAGAACTATTTAAAAAATCTAACAAAATTAAGCATTTCCCTGGAACTATGCAAATTAATATTAAACCATTAGAGTTGGATACATAATTATGTTAGCAGTGGGGCATAACAAAAGAGTCGCTATTAAGAGCTATACAGATAGAACACAGTTAACCAGCAATGTAGTGACAGATGTAAATAGAATCAAGAAATCGAGAAGAAAGTTAATTTTTTAGAGATAACCCAGGTACAAGAGGTTCTAAAAGCAGTTTCTGGGCTTGGACTCTCTATCTCTATCTCCACCTTCTGTTGTACCTAGGCTGGAGAAGCCTTCGGTGCCTGAACCAGAATCTGGTTTGAAGGGACCCACTCATCTCCCTGCTATTGGTCCCCCTCCAATGGGGCTATCTTTTTGGCTTCTACCCCATCAGTGGCCTCGATAAGCTGCTGCAGGTTGGGGGGGCCTAAGTCCTAGCAAAAAGTGCCTCTGGTAGAAGGTAGTGGGTGTCAGAGTTTGGGATGTTGCCCAAAGTCTTCAGCTCTCTTCAGCTCACTACCTGCTTCTATCCCATCTAACCATAGGTGGTAGGGCAGCTGAGTGAGGCCAGGGGATGTATCAAAAGAACCTATAGTGATATGGTCCATATAAGCTACCTTTCACTGGTACTCCACCACGTCTGGATAAATTAGTAGCTTTTGGATCCCTCTCTCCTTTCATGACATCAAATTCCATAGTATCCCTATCTCCAATGTTACAGAGAAACTTCCTGAGATTGTTTCTCTTAATAGCTTTCCAGAAAACAAAGACAACTTCTTTGGTATCATTTCTGTCATTGATAAATCCATAATCATTCTGGACATTTAACCATTTGATAGTGCCCAGGACTTGAATTGCCAGCAGTGTGGCTTGTCCACTAGACTCAGGGCTTGGGCCATGGGGTTATCTCTGGTTGAGCTATTTTCAGCCTCTGATTCTACAGAGGCAGTAGCTGGCCCATCATCCTTCAGAAATGGGGGTCTCTTTTAGTGTGAGTAATGAATGATAAATTATCTGCCCTGGGAAGACCTATAGTCCAATTTTGGGGCATAGTTCCATTTCCATGATTGGCTTGCAAATTATCCCAGGAGTGATAGACTCAGTTTCCAAAACAAAATCAAAATAAGGTTCAAGTTTTAAAACTCTTCACAGTTGTAAAGGATTGCCCAGATGCTAATTCTATCTTCTGATCTCCTCAACTGGACCCTGACAGAGGATAGGGGTGATGAGGGTTTGGCTCAATTGAGTTAACAGCCTGGGTTCAAAAGATAAGAAAAGACAGGCCTTTAAGACCAGTCAAAATCCAGGGCAAGAAAATTTTATATCTTAGGTATTTTGGAACTGTTATCACCTTCATAGCTGGAAAAGACTGCCTTCATCCTGGCCAATGAGGAATACATCTTCCTCTTAAATGGGCCTTGTTTGGCAAACAACGTAGCAAAAAGTACAAGAATATTGAATTGGAACAGGGAGGACTCTGGCACAGTACAGCTGTTTTTTTTATTCATACTTCCCTATATACCCTCTATGAGAGGGACATCCATGAGCAAATTGGATTAGCTTTTCTGAAAACTAAACATCTTAAAACAGGTCAAAAGAAGAGCAGCTTTTGTCCTAGGGGCCAATATTCAATGTTTTGCAGATAAAATTTCTTGGAAGTCAGATGATCTGTGTGGGTTGAACAGTGGTCCCTATAAGTGGAAAAATTACAGGCTGTACAACAATTAGTGCAGGAACAACTGGAACTGGGCCATATAGACAAACCACTAGCCCTTGGAACACCCCTATATTTGCTATAAAGAAAAAGTCAGGGAAATGGAGGTTACTTCAAGATTTGAGGCTACATAGTCAATAGGACAATGAAGGATACGGGAGCTTTGCAGCCAGGTCTCCCTTCTCCCTTCTCCTGTGTTCCCAAAGGACATTATGTCATAGTTATAGATTTGAATGATTGTATCTTTATTAGACTGGATCCCTCTGGTTGCTATCGATTTGCCTTTAGTGTTCTATACCCTAACTGAAAAAGGCCATATCAAAGATATCACTGGAAGGTATTATTACAGGGAATGAAGAATAGCCTCTACCTGTGTCAAAAGTTTGCTTATCAGGCTTTATCAGAAATCAGATCAAGATATCCAATCACATATATAACCCATTATATAGATGATGTATTACTTGCTACATCCAACAGGGCCTTATCTTTACAAATATTACAGGATATGATCAAATTTTTTTAAAAAATAATATCTTTATTTTAACACCGTGATTACAAACATGATTGTAGTTGGGTTTCAGTCATAAATAGAACACCCCCCTTCACGAGTGCCACATTCCCATCACCAATGCTCCCCATCTCCCTCCTCATCCCCACTCATGGGACAAGCTTTCTACTTCTGATCAAGAATTTATAATCTAATGGACTAGTTATAGCTAATGATAAAACCCAACTAGATCCACCTTTTAACTCTTTGGAGAGAGTTTTTCATGAGAAATATATAGGCATTCAGCAGATAGAGGGATGAAAAGACAGGTTATGTACACTAATGATTTTCAAAAACTGTTAGGGAATATTAATTGGGTAAGACCCTATTTGAAATTAGTCATGAGTGATCTCAGCCAACTATTCAATATTCTGTGGGGAGATTCCTCCCGAAATTCCAAAAGGAGCCTAACTCTTGAGGTAGCTGAAGCTCTTAAATTAGCAGACCACGCAAACAGCCAATTGACACAGATTAATTATTCCAAACCCTGGCAACTGCTGGTCTTAAAAACATCCTCTTGGATGAGCTGTATATGGCAAGATAGACCTGTGGAATGGATACATCTTAAGCATTTATCTCAAAAGATTAATTGTTCTTCTCTATACATGGTGGCTTTGGTTACTGGTAAAAGGAGAATAAGAGGCATCAATTTCACTGGTTATGAGGCTGCTGATATTGTAATACCTTATACTAATCAAGAGTTTGATCAATTGATGCAAGCAGAGGACCAATGGGCAACTGCAAAGACTACCCTAGACATAGCTCCAAGCAAAGCTGATAGTTAAAACCCTTATTGGCTCATATTCCACTTAAGCTTCATAAGCTTTGTCTTTCCCCAACCCATCTGGGAGAACACTAAGACTCCATCTTATGAAGGCTTGAAAATGAAATCATTCAGCCACTTTAAAAAAGGCTTGTGTGAAGCCATCTATGAAACATCCAAAGTTGTCTATGACATCACCTAGAAGCAATCCTCTACCAGGGAAGACCCTACTGCTGCTCTGACATCGATTTACTCAAAAGAGTCTTCCCTTAACACTGAGAAGATTTAAACAACAACAATGACCTGCGTACTGCACAGGGCTTTCTGCATTGCTCTTTAATTGTGAGTTGAAATTAGGGGATGCTCTGCACCATCCTGACTTCAATGTAGGATATACAGATTCCAGGATCTTTACTACAGAAACATGATACCAACAATAGAGACTGTGTAAAAACAAAACTGTATTGCACTACAGACAATGATCTGGATTGGACAAACTAGTTTGCCTGGAGCCTAGAATTGGTCTTATGTCAGGAAACTTCAGGGGTAAGGTCTCCTATTATTTAGGCCAAGGTTTTTCCTTTCCATGTCCCCCATACTTTGGTGGGCCTAACCAAACAATAAATGCCACTCTAACACCATTTTTACTGTGCTCCTTTGACTCTAAACCTTTAAAAAATATAAAAAACCCACTTAAACTTTTGAGGTTGACTTGAACTAATATGCAAGTGCACGAAAATGTAAAAAACTACTATGTCTTCAAGTTTAAGGAGTTACATAAATTTTATGGCTTTAGATTGCTTTGTGTACCTCTAGAAAAAATTATAATGTACTGCAATCTGGGGTCTTGGGGGACAAAGTAATTGTACATGGGTTCTATTTTATCATTGATTGTAAGTTTAAAATTGGGGTGTCAGCAGGAGGATTTCTTCTGAGAACTCTCTTTTTGGGTGATTGTCCTTCCACTGTAACTTTACCTTGTCCTCTTTCTTTGCATCATTGTTCACATAATTAAAAATAAAAAATTAAAAAAAAAGGCCTGTGCTTTATATGAACCCAGACTGCAATTAATACCTTAGCAGTAGTTCTCAAAGTTTTTAAACAGGGGACCAAGTTCACTGTCCCTCAGACCACTGGAGGGCCAGACTATAGTACAAACAAAAACTATGAACAAATTCCTATGCACACTGCATATATCTTATTTTGAAGTGAAGAAACAAAACCATAACAAATACATTATGTGGCTGGTGGGTCATATTTTGAGAACCACAGCCTTACAGATTGAAGTGAAAGTAAACTTTGGACCCCTCAGAACTTTCATAACCCCTTTCTAATATATACAGTAGAAAATGTTGTTCAATGAATAGTCAAAGACAAAACCCCATGCCTTGGGTCATTCTGGATGAAGGGTTCAAATGACTTATGATGTTGTGTTAAATAATTAAAGGAGGATGGCGATGGATAGATGGATCTTTCTCTGCCATCCCAGGCCACGTGGCTCCGCAACCCCCATTCAGCCGGTGGGTCCCAGGTTAGGTGAACGGCGGAATCAAACTCATCCAGAGACAGGCATCAGGAAGCATCAGCTTTATTCATCCCTATCCACCACATGTGTGGTCTCTATCGTAACCTTTCAAGCACAGCTATTCTTCGCTAGCCCTGCATCTTAACTCCTTTCAGCCATCTTCCCTTTGGGCTCCATGCTGGTCAAAAACCAGAACGCAGAGACCCAAAAGCCAGAGAGCCCAGCAGGGCAGACCCCCTAATTCCCTGGCTCAAAGGCTTATCTACCTTTTCCAAGACCCCTCCCAGGAATGGGCGGGGTCTTGCAGGTAAGGTCACACATAATATCTGGTTCCCAGACCCCTCCCAGAAATAGGTGGGTCTCAGGTAGCTACACCTAAATCCAGGGTGGAGTTACATTATGAGATTTTTTTTTTTCTATTTTTTGGGTCATACCCGGCAGTACTCAGGGGTTACTCCTGGCTCTACGCTCAGAAATCCCTCCTAGCAGGCTCGGGAGACCATATGGAATGCCGGGATTCGACCCACTGTCCTTCTGCATGCAAGGCAAACATCTTACCTCCATGCTATCTCTCCGGCCCCCAACTTATGAGATGGTTAATAGATGAGTAACAAAAAGGCAAGGTGCCTTGCCTCATGCTGTTTTAGCTCATGTCTCGCAGCATTGTAGGATTAGGGGGAAAAATTATGCAGATGCTGAATTTTTGTTTTGTTTGTACTCCAGGGGTTACTCCTGGCTCTATGCTCAGAAATCACCCCTGGCAGACACAGGGGACCATATGGGATGCCAGGATTCGGACCACCATCCTTCTGCATGAAAGGCAAACGCCTTACCTCCATGCTATCTCTCCGGCCCCGCAGATGCTGAATTTTAAGGAAGCTATACAAAAAACTTTACAGGGAATTTCCAAATCATGTGCAGAATTTATTGGGAAAGGCCAGAACAACAGCACAGTAGCAGGGCATTTGCCTACATGCTGCCAACCCGGGAAAGACCTGGGTTTGATCCCCGACATTCTATCTAGTCCCCCAAGCCTGTCAGGAGCAATTTCTGAGTGAGCACCACCAGGTAAGGCCCAAAACCAAACCAAAACAAAACAAAAAATAACTTATTGGGAAACTGATGGATGCAATTCAGTCAGGTTAAACATAAAGGGGCTCACAACACCTGCTGAAACAACTAGCTTTGAAAATGTTAACGAAGATTTCAGGCTATCTAGTGCCCCATAAAATATTATGGTTTACTTAAAGGTGTGTCAAAAACATTGGTTCTATTAAACATCAGGTACATGTGAATGCTAATAAGGCCTATGTAGTGCGAGGCAAGATCAGAACAAATGATCAGTTGTGGTAACTCAGGCCATTTCCACAGGGAATGCAGAGCCACTCCAAATCTCACCCCTTTGAGAGCACCACCCAGACCTTCTCAAAGGTGTGGCAAGGGAAACCAAGAAATTGCTGGGGAAACCAAGAAATTGCTGCTATGCATCTGGTCATCCTGTCTTGGGAAACTGGAGGAAGAACCAGCACCAGGCTTTATAAGCTCAGAGTAGAATTTTTGTTGTTGTTTTGTTTTGGCCACACCTTTCAGCAGTCAGGGGTTACTCCTGGCTCTGCGCTCAGAAGTTGTTCCTGACAGGCTCATGGGACCATATGAGATGCCAGGAATAAAACCAGAGTCCATCTGGGTTTGGTCACATAAAAGGCAAACATCCTACCACTGTGCTATCTCTGGCCTCAAAACAGGGTAGATGTTTTAACTATGGTAAATTGGACCACTTCTCTAGGGAAAGCAGGACCCTTCCTGCCCTGGCCCCTGGAGACTGCCACTCAGACCTTGTCTGCATTGCAGCAAGAGAGACACTGAACAAAAGATGCCGCCAATAACTTTGTCTTGGGAAACTTAAGAAGGGGTCAACCCCTTGTCTCTCAAAATCAGGGGATACTCCCAAATGCACCTCCCCAACCTAGGCTTACAGAGCTAAAATCGATATGATAAATTTGCTGCAATCCACCAAAATAGGGAGTGTTGCCTTGGATATTTCTCATGCTAACATGTTCTAATAGCACTGGCCCAGTGTCCATCCAAATTAAAATCTGGTATAAGGTGGCAATTCCACCAGGCACTTCCAGGCCTGGAGCAGTCTGACTTTTTTGAAAAAATCACTGTTAATGGATTAGAATCTGATTATTCTGAGAAAATAGTAATTGTCATTTTGGTACTAACTGTTTGGATGTTTGAAAAGGAAGAGTGCAATGCCCAACTCCTTCCTCCTACCTTTTGTTATACCTAACCAATCCAATCACCCCAGGACTGGGAAGTTTTTATGCATCTTTAAGGCTCTTCTTTTGTTTGAGTTCATCCAGCACAGTCTGAAATCTGTTCTTGAGCTAGGTTTTCCACTTTCATAAGATCATCCTGCTTTTTCACTCTGTTGTCTCTCGGAACTTACTTTTCACTTTTATCAATCTGCTTCTGAATTCCCATGACCAGGTGAGTAGTTCCCTCATTTTCTTGGTGTTGTTTATCATTTATCTGATTCATTTAACTTGGCCTGGAGTTGCCTTTCCAAATCTTCCTCAGTGTCAATAATGTTATCTTCTTGAGGTTGTCTCATCCTCATCTTCACTGTTGCTACTAAGGTCATTGTGTTCTAATGAATTCTCATCATGTTCTACTAAATCATATTCTTTTTTTTTTTCTGCTTGTTTTGAGGTCAGTAGTAGCAGCTGGTACCTTTTATAGATCTTAACAGCTTTTCTTTTGATCTATGCCCCATGGCAAACAAGTAAATTGCTTCTGATTATTTGATTTTGCCAACTACTATGATTAGCTTTTTTAGACCACACTGTTAATTAGTTTGCACAGATAGATGAAATGCATGATGGTGATTAGATTTCTTCTATCACTTGGCAGTCTTACATGTTTCTCAAATGCTGATGCTTGTATATCCAGAGACAACATGTTTTTTCTTCAAGAAGAGTACAATTTTGTACTGTTAGGTGTAAGAATATTTAACTAGTTTTCAATTTAAGAATATCTTCAGAAATGTTATAATATTTTTCAAAGTTTGAAATTTTAGAAACTGGTTTAAAATTTTCTTACTATCCCTCTGGTAGAGACCACTAGGACAGCCTTTCTCTGTCTAAAAGAATACCTCTCTTCTTCTGAGTAGGAGAACTCAGATGTAACTTCTCTGCCATAGGTATTAGACCATACTTGCCACTTTACACATTAATGAAGAACTTGGACCATTTCCATGTAAAACAAGCTGAAAAAAGGTGTGTGTTTGGGAAATGTAGGACAAAGATCCAATCAGTTGACAGAGCAAATTTTGTCCTGAGGATTGTCTTTTCCTTTCTCAGACCCATATCAGTTTCATTCCTACTACCTTATATGGGTCAAAATAACAGCTGGAGCAAATGGATTAACTGTGTATGTGTGTGCTTGTGTGTACGTGTAGTGGCCACCTTTATGTTTGTAATCAGTTCGTATGTCAATGTAAAAAAAAAAAAAAGAGTATCTGTTGCTGTCCCTATTAAACCCCATTAACCCTGTAGCTCATCACTCATTGTGCCCTGGAGCACTGCCCCAAACACTTTCAGCCCCATGCCATGAAAAT
The DNA here is from genome assembly GCF_024139225.1 of Suncus etruscus. Classification (NCBI taxonomy): domain Eukaryota; kingdom Metazoa; phylum Chordata; class Mammalia; order Eulipotyphla; family Soricidae; genus Suncus; species Suncus etruscus. The sequence goes on from NC_064854.1 coordinate 90,849,588, forward strand.
AAAGGACTGCCCCTTGAGACCAAACTGCCCCTTGAGACCCCTTGAAACCACATTGATCAGCTTTATGAGTAGGGCCCTGGCTCAGGGAATGATCTTGACCTATGACTTCTCCCAGCAGCTGCAGGAAATTATTGACACTTCCATTGTTTCCCTGGCTGCTCAACATTGACAGATTACCTTTTCAGCTGAAGTAGTCCTCCAGAACCGTAGTATCATGGACTTCATCAAAGGGAATATATGTATTTCTTTATGTATATTTCTTGGGTAACAATGTTGTTATTATACCTATGAATTAGGGATAGTGGAGAATGTCAGCTACTGAGATAAAAATACTACAGCTTAGCCATAGCCTCCTGGTACCCCAATATACCTCCATAAACCTAATCCATTCTCTCCCCTATAGCACTCAGCCTATAACAATTTATCATACAAATCTCCCCATCCATGGGTCTTTCAACATTATCTAATACTTGATGGCAATATTCTCTTTTCTTTTTTTTGCATAAATATAGTAAAATGGAATATCTTACTAAAAAAAAAAGGAGTCTGTAAAGCTCCACCCATCATAATCTAACCCCAGGAGAATGGGTCTGAAGCAGAGTTGCTGTGAAAATTAACCAAGACACTCATATGGGAGAAAAAGCATGGAGATGGGGGACTTCCACCCTTGTGGTCTCGAGCCCACCAAACGAACCTCTCTTTATTGATCAGCTCAGTCCATCACTGGGAGGTGGTGGGTGAAGTGAAAAGCAAAAATACCTATAAGTACCTATCTTGAGCTAATCCCATCTAAAAGGTGTGGTTGAAAAGGAAATAGGAAGCTGGGCAAAGTTTTTGTTTTGGGTAAAATGGTGTAATCCAACATTGTCTATTTCTGTTCCATAGGTACTCCAAAATTCAAATGCTGCAGGTGCATCCTATAAAACCCTGAACATCTGTCATATTGGCTTGACCTAAACTGCAGCTGCCCTGAGATTGGCCATATACCCCCCAAATGGTTTCCATTAAAGGCCTTAGCTGGAGCTGGAATAGGCTTCGTGCTACCCATGCAATGACTAACAAAGTGAATGTCCTGAAGAAAGACATCATCTAAAGGACAATGATGTGGGCTACATGACGTTCCAGTCCAATTATGATAAATCCACCAATGTTGGGAGGCCAGCGAGGCCCCCAATTGAATGATGGATCCCAAATTGATTACTAGGTGCTGGTGGTCCTGAGCATCACCCCAGAAAAGATCACCAAGAGTGGCCAGAGCAGGAAAAAGCTCATTGCTGGCACTGAGTCCCCACAGATGACTTCTGGCAACTCTCTGGATGAGGCAGATCAATCCAAGTCTGCACCCACCAGTCTGCACCCACCTCCGCTTGTAACCAGGAAATCAAAGAACTTGAAAACAACATCCAGATGGCCTTGTCCTTTGACAACGTAGAAGAGGAACATTAGGCAGAAGCGTCTTCAGGCAATGGGCAGGCTGACAGACTCCAGCAAAAAACAAAAACAAACAAACAAAAAAAAAAAAACAAGGAAGTCTGTCAGGGCCAAGCCAAGCACTGGGCCTGGATGAATTCAAACTCATCAATGTGTTGGGCAATGGCAGCTTTGGCAAGATCATGCTGGCAGAGCTCAAATGCAAATGGGTCATGAGAGACACCAAGGACTTAAGTGTGATATCTTAAAATGACAGTCACTAACTAGAAAAACATGAGGGAAAGGGAACCTTTGCTTTCTCCAATCTTAGAAGTTTTTATCCCAGCTTTTAGTGTACTTATGCAAAATAACAGCCACATTTTCTATAAGCCCCACTTTGCAATAAGCTCTGCTCTGAGTATATTAGATCTGCTCACCCATGCTGTTGGCAGTGCTGATCCTGGGATCTTGCCTCTTGTGGAGAACAGTAATACATTTTTAGAGCACAGACTATCTAGTCCATCTCAATTTTTGTGCATTTAACAAGCAGAAAAAGGGGAGATGTAGCTATACACAGAGAGCACATACACTGCTTTCCCAAAAACAGTGAATTTGCCCAAGCTTCCCCTGACTTTCACCCACCCCCTTTTGAAGTATAAAGACCAATCTAGGCTTAATTAGTAACCCACCCACCTAGGCTTAGTTAACATTAAGAACTTTTGTTTGTTATCTGTCAGCTCTTCCCCTTCCCCCAGATGGATTTTGTCTGGGCAATAAAAATCATATGGGGAGTACAGGCAGCTCTCAGTCCACAAGGCTGGAAGCCACTTGACCCCATGCTTTTCTCCCTTAAATATATCTTGTTTTTCTTAATCCTTGTAGCATCTTTGCTTCAGTTCAGTTCACCTGAGATTGAATTACGGAAAGAGGAGCTTCTACAGCTCTCAAGTAATTGAAAAAGACAAGTAGTCAAAAACAAACTAATCATTAAGTGGCCAAAGAGTGGGATCAAAGGGGAAAGCTAGGTCCTGAGGTCCATCCCTTAAAGCAAATGCCTATTCATTCAGTACCACTGGGTGTAGTCCCAAGGTTCTCAGCACTACTGGGGAAAACCCTACCAAAACTTTGGTAAGGATATAGAAATATGATACTATTAATTAACTTCATCTACTTCAATTTAGACCATAATGTTGGCAACAATGGAATAATCATTCAGAATCCAGAGAGACTGTCAACAGCTTGAAAGATACAATTGGTATGCAAACTGTTCATTCCATAGCACTACACGGTTACTAGGGCACCAATCAGAAATATCCAAAAGCATCAAGATGGAAGTATCCCCTAAGCATCAGTGAGTGTCGCCGAAATTAAAGTTTAAAAGCAAAATATCAAATCTCAAGCACATAGTAAATATTCAATCGGATCATATGCATTATTAAGATCCAAATGACTGTTTTCTGACCACAATGCAATTAAAAATCATTAACATATTTAGAAATTCCAAGCTAGAAAACTATTTTAAAGAACAATTGTGGGAAAGACTATTCTAGGCTTCGTCCTAGGATCTGAGCATAAACCAAGACCACCAATTACAGAAGGCTGATTAAAACAACAGTGATAGAACAGAACTTTTAGAACTGTAAAGAAAGACTCTGTCCTACACTTTGTCCTATGACCTGTGCAAATATCAAGATCTCTAGATACAGAGGCCTGATTTTATCATCCACAACTTAGCAGAAAATTTCCTGGCACCATAAAAAGGATCTTGGGTGTGAAAATGAGTATCGAGCTTGTAGTTGTTCCCCTGGAAGTTTGCTTAAAAGACAGAGAAACCCTGTATCTCTAAGGCCAAGGGAATTCCCTTTCTAATTTCCCCAATACTTTATGTGCCTATGCAAAAAATAAATAAATAAATAATAAAGCACAAAACCTTGCCACACCAGCCCTCCTTCCTTCCTTTTTTAAATTCTTTTTATTCTTTTTCTTCTCTTTGATATTTTTTCATTTTTCTTTTTCTTTTTTTAATTTTCTTTCGTTCTTGTGGTTGTATATGATGGTGGTTGTTTTAGTAACTGGATGCTTTCTTTTGTAGTTGCTGGTTTTTCTTTTTTTCCCTTTCCTTTACATTAATATTTATAACCTCTAGATTAGGGGTCTCAAACTCAATTTACCTGGGGGCCGCAGGAGGCAAAGTCGAGGTGATCCTTGAGTGCAAAGTCAGTAGTAAGCCTTGAACATCAGAGGGAGTGACCCAAACAACTAAAACAAAACAAAACAAAACAAAAAAATTCCTCTAGGGCAGGGCCACAAAATGTTGTACGAAGGGCTGCAAACTGCCCTTCTCAAAACGAGTTTGAGACCCCTGCTCTAGATGGAATCCTCCCAGTTTTTTTTCCCCAACAGAACCACATAACTTGAATCATCTTGTTCTGCCTCATGAATTGGGGAGGGGGGGAATGGAGGGTACCAGGACCAAACAGTTGTATGAACATTGAGTGAAAATAAAAAATAATCAGACTTAAACACCCAAAGTCAACAACAGAATCAATACCCAATCTACAACAAGCTAAACACGGGGGTGGGGGGGGGCAGTTACACTAGCAGTCTGGGGGGCAAATGAGGGAGATATGGGATGCATGCTGGGAACTGGGGTGGAGGGAGAACAACTCTGGTGGTAGGAATGGCCCTGATTCACTGTCACTATGTACCTTAAATATTACTGTTAAAGATTCGTAATTCACTTTGGTCACAATAAAAATTATTAAAAAAAAAAAGAACAATCGTGGGAAACTGAAAAGAGTTCAGTGGATAGGGCACTTGCCTTGCATGCAGCTGACCAGACTTCAATCCCAAGCACCCCTAAGCACCAGACATAGGAGTAAGCCCTAAGAATTGCTGGGTGAGGTCCAAAAACAAAACAAAAAAATGCCCTTGGGCAGGAGAGCTCAGTGGGCTAGAGTATATGCTTTGCATGCCAGGAGGTCTATCTGCCATACCATCTCTAAAACAAAGAGCCAGAAATAATCCCTTAGCACTGTGTGGTCCCAAACAACAAAATAGCACTTAAAAAAAAAAACCAGGGGCCGGTGAGGTGGCACTAGAGGTAAGGTGTCTGCCTTGCAAGCGCTAGCCAAGGAAGGACCGAGGTTAGATCCTCTGGTGTCCCATATGGTCCCCCCAAGCCAGGGGCAATTTCTGAGCGCTTAGCCAGGAGTAACCCCTGAGCATCAAACGGGTGTGGCCAAAAAAAAAAAAAAAAAAAAAAAACAACCAAATGAAATGAAGTGTGTGTGTGTGTGTGTGTGTGTGTGTGTGTGTGTGTGTGTGCGCGTATACCCCCACTGTAATGACAGTTAAACCTGAACATGCCCCCTTGTCATGCTTGGGTATAAAAAGAAAAACTTGGATCTTTGTAGGGGAGGCCCAATTAGGAGACCAGAGCAACACCTGACAGCTCATGAGAGGCTGGAGAAAAATCATTGGCGAGCTACTGCCTGCTTTGTATCCCTTTTTCTTTCTTTTTGTATCAGGGCCTCCAGGGCCATCTCTGGCCGGTGAATTTCCATCTCTCTCAGAAACCCAGGACTGAGGCAGCAGGCCTCCGACTCCAGGAGGAATAAAAAGTATACTTGGTTTCTACTTCTATTTCCTAAGTCTGGGCAGCCAGTCACTACATGCTGGCATCCCTGAATGGGCACGAGGACCAACCCTCAGCTGGGCCCCATGGGTCCCTGCAAGCTTTGCAGCACTGGGCCCTAGCTGACTTAGGCCTCTGCAGCATGCAATCCTGCAGCCCCGTCAACCTTGGGTTTTTGAATATATACAAATAATATATACATTTATATATGTGTGTGTATATAGAGAGAGAGAGGGAGAGAAAGAGAGATAAATGAGATGAGATGAGATGAGATGAGATGAGATGAGATGAGATGAGATGAGATGAGGTGAGATATGAGACGAGACAAGACCACACCGGCAGCACTCAAGGGTTACTCCTGGCTCTGTACTAAAAAATCACTCCTGGCAGTCTCGGGGGACCATATACGATATCAGTGATTAAACCCAGATCAGCCACATTCAAAACAAAGACTCTACCTGCTATGCTATCGCTCTGAAACCTGAGTATATATTTTATATGGAATGATTAAAAACTTTTCAAACGGGGCCGGAGAGAGAGCACAGTGGTAAGGCATTTTGCCTTAGACGCAGAAGGATAGTGGTTCAAATCCCGGCATCCATATGGTCCCCTGTGCCTGCCAGGGGCGATTTCTGAGCATAGAGCCAGGAGTAACCCCTGAGCGCTGCCGGTATGACCCCAAAACAAAACAAAACAAAACAAAAAAAACTTTTCAAACCATATAGAAATTTGTAGATGACAGCAAAAAGCAGTTCTTTGAGATAAATGCACAGCTTTAAATATTCTTATTTTAAGAATACATATTCTTATATATGTCTATATATACATATATATACAACACAAACACATGTACCCTTTACTTTCTTTCTTTGGGGGGGCAGACCCAACGATGCACAGGAGTTATTCCTTGGATCTGCATTCAGGAATTAGACCTGGAAATATTCAGGGTACCATATGGAATGCAAGGGATAGAATGTAGGCCGGCCACATACAAGGCAACAGCCCATCCTGTAGTACTAACACTCAGGCCCCAATATACTTTTTTTGCTTTGGGGGGAGATTTGTATTTTTGGGTCACACCTGGTGATGCTCAGGGGTTACTCCTGGCAATGCACTCAGAAATCGCTCCTGGCTTGGGGGACCATATGGGACGCCAGGGATTGAACCCATCTGTCGTGGGTCAGCAGCATGCAAGGCATATACCCTACTGCTGGGCTACAGCTCTGGCCCCTATCCTTTACTTTCTTAATCTACTTAATTCCAGATTTCAAATAACAAGTTTAGAGAAAGAGATATACATTAAGAGACAATCAAAGGCATTTGGTTTCTGAAACAAAAAGGTCATTTGGGATAACAATAGGTCTTATAAAATATTTAAGGTTGGTTCTATTAATTGTACTCTAACATAGTAATAACAATACCTCAATACTCTAAATTATTATATGGCGTGTTTGTGGGTTTTTAGACCAATGACTTATTGAGAATCTCCCAATCCTCTCCAAATTAGATTACAGTTTGATTACCTAGAAAAGCAAGTTTTATTTTAAATTGTATATATAAATATATAAAAAAACATTGTGGTTTATTGAACACCCATAATTGACAAAAACTCTTTTTTTTTGGGGGGGGGGGTCACACCCGGCAGTGCTCAGGGGTTATTCCTGGCTCCAGGCTCAGAAATTGCTCCTGGCAGGCATGGGGGCACAGACACGCACACACCCCAAAATATCGAAAAAGAGCCTAGTCCAACTGAACACATACACACACACACACACACACCCCAAAATAACGAAAAAGAGCCTAGTACCTGACCATATTCTAAATCCCCATATCTTGGCAACTAATAAATTCCTTTATCACGGTTTCAATTATATATCCATCTTCTGTTAAAGTTTTTGGGGCTGTAACAGTTCCTTTCTTCCTTCCTTTTTTCTTTTTTTCTTTTTTTGTTTGTTTTTTTGGGTCACACCCGGCAGCACTCAGGCATTATTCCTGGCTCTATGCTCAAAAATCGCTCCTGGCAGGCCCAGGGACCATATGGGATGCCGACCTTCTGCATGCAAGGCAAACGCCCTACCTCCGTGCTATTTCTCCGGCCCCTATAACAGTTTCCTGATACAAACGTTTCCTTTTTGTAATTTTCTAGTCACTGGTCACTGTCACCCATCCTACTTCTAGGCTATTAATTTACCACTTGTACTAGTATTCAAAATATAACGGACTCATATCTCCCTGGGAAAAAAAGTGTGTTTAATCACCTCAAACCATTCCAAAGTTAAGGTTATGTTATCCCTTCCATAGTATATCATTCGTGTGTGTGTGTGTGTGTGTGTGTGTGTGTGTGTGTGTGTGTGTGTTTCTAATCGTTACTCAGCAAAGTCAGTATAAAAAGTTGAGGTTCAGAGGTGCGGAAAAAAATAAAATAAAACAAAACAAAAGTTGAGGTTGAGAGGCAGTCAAGTTCCACTCCAGGAAGCTCGAAGCCCGCGTCCGTGGGAGGAGAGCCGCCAGTGTCTGCAAACACCCGAGGCCCTCGGGCTTGTCAGAACAGGCTGCATTCGGCTCCAGGGAGGCCTCTGGGTGCAGCTTCTCCTCCCGCAGCGCCTCCAGCACCTCAAGGGCTCTAGAGAGGCAGCTCCGTCGCTCGGCTCGGCCGGCTCCCCGATTTGGAGCAGGTTGGGCGGAGGCGCGAGGAGGCGCCGGCTCCGTGCCCCGAGTCCCACGTCTGGGCTTAACAACACGCAACGCCCGCCTCGCGGGTTCGGGGACGGAACCCTCTCCAACCCTCCCCGACCGGCTCCACTCTCGCCCCCGCAAGTGGCTCCGCGCACGTCCACTCCGAGCAGCGGGGTCGCAGGACCAGCGGGGATGGAAGCCGCGGCAGGCCCGACCAGGGGCCAGAGTCCGAGCACACCCAGCCCCCAGCGCTCACCTGGGCCTGCGGCGCGGGCTGCGGCGCACTTCCGGAAGACGGGTCCCACCAACTCCGCCTGCGCTCGCGGGAGTGACCGGCGGGCCATGGGGCGGGGCGTGGGCGGGCCTGAGTCGGGGCGGACCTGAGACGGAAGCTCCTATTGGTCACGCTGCCGCGGCACTGAAACCTCTTTAGGGGCGGGGCAAGAGGCGGGCCGTCTGCAGAGCGGACCTGAGACGGAGGCTCCTATTGGTCACGCTGCCGCGGCACTGAAACCTCTTTAGGGGCGGGGCATGCGGCGGACGGTAGGCAGAGCGGACCTGAGACGAGGCTCTTATTGGTCACGCTGCCGTGGCACTGTGCACACTTTAGGGGCGGGGCATGGGGTGGACCGTAGGCAGAACCGACTTGAGACGGAGACTCCTGTTGGTCACGCAGTCGTGGCACTGAACATACTTTAGGGGCGGAGCATGGGGCGGATCGTAAGCAAAACGGACCTGAAACGGACGCTCCTATTGGTCACGCTGCCGTGGCACTGAAACATCTCCCGGCCCTCCCAAAATGCCTGGCAGTCCGTCACGCGAGCTTCTTGCCGCCGTTTGGCTCCGCGCTCTGCAGCTGGATAGAACCCGAAACTCTTGTTGCACTGGTGATGGGTGGTGTTCTTTACATGACTGAAACCCAAACACAATCATGTATGTAATTAAGGTGTTTAAATAAATTAAAAAAATATTACTATGAAAGATTTGTAATTCACTTTGGTCACAAATAAAATTTTAAAAAAAGCAAAGAAGATGGAGGAATGCCTTTGTTTTGGGTTAATAGCTGGATGTCATCTTACACTCCAGCACATGCTGGTAGACAATTCTATTCAACTTTGTCATGTTGAGGAAGCCCCTCTTAAAAAAAAAGGGGGGGGGCCGGAGAGATAGCATGGAGGTAAGGTGTTTGCCTTTCATGCAGAAGGTCATCGGTTCGAATCCCGGCGTCCCATATGGTCCCCTGTGCCTGCCAGGAGCAATTTCTGAGCATGGAGCCAGGAGTAACCCCTGAGCACTGCCGGGTGTGACCCAAAAACCACAAAAAAAAAAAATAAAGAACCCGAAACTGCCGGCGACTGGGCAAACCCGGGACGCTCCGAGAGGAGTCCGTCCGCCTGTCATTGACTCTCCGCACAGTCTCATATCCGAGGCTGATTTCTCTGTCGTGCTCCGCGACCTTAATCCAGGTCTCCTGCCCTCTCTCGGGGTCTGACTGGTCCCACGGCCTCGCTCCTTCCACGCTCGCCCCGACTGCGTTTTAGAGGCGCTGTGTTTCCCTTCTCCCGCTTGGGCGCTGGGGCCAGCGAGACACTGATTCAGTCTCCACCAGCTTTCTTGGACGCCTGCGTCCACCTCTTCCCCGCCCTTCTTCCCATGTCCTCCGCTTAACTTCAACTCGAAAGTCCTCTAACGCTGACTCCACTCTCCTTCCCTGCACAGATTGGCAAGGACCCCCGACTCCTAACAATGGACACCTCTCTACCTTGCTTGGTCTCATGTCAAATCTCTGTCTGTCTCTTTGTCTCTCTGTCTCCCCCTTTTAACGGTTTTTATCGAGGTACCTGGGTTTACAGTACTGTTCATCACACTTTTCGTGCATGTCATTCCAACACGAAATATATAACCAAAAAACCTGCTCCCCTCTACAGTTGTCTCAAAGATCTATCCATGTCACTATGTAATTACGTGCTGGTCAAGAAACAAACTCTTCAGTATTGATACTTTGATCCCCTGAAAGTCACAAAACTATCAATTTTTTTGACTTGGGGCCGGAGCGGTGGCGCTAGAGGTAAGGCATCTGCCTTGCAAGCACTAGCCTAGGATGGACCGCGCGGTTCGATCCCTGGCGTCCCATATGGTCCCCCCAAGTCAGGAGCAATTTCTGAGCACATAGCCAGGATTAACCTCTGAACTTCAACGGGTGTGGTCCAAAACCAAAAACATAAAAAGATTTGACTAGAAATTTTAATTTAAATTTTAATTTATTGAAACCACTGTGATTTACAAAGTCCTTCATAGTTAGGTTTCAGACGTACAATGAAGCAGGGCCAATTGCATCACTAGTGTCTACTTGCCTCCACCAATGTTCCTCAAATGCATCTCAAACAGCCACCCTGCCCCCAGCCTGCCAATGTAATAGGCCCATTTTAAGTTTAGATTATTAAAATTTGGGTCCCTTGATTCCATTGTTGTTGCTTTTGGATTGGATATTTAGTTTTGTCCTTTTTGAACACCACCAATGCACCTGAGAACACTTGGCCCTTGGCTCCCAAACTCTCACATTTGTTTTTCTCCTCTTCCATACACCTTCTTTCTCCTCATTCTGCTATACTCTGGGGCCAAGGGTGTTCAAGACAAGGCCTGTTTAAACCGTTGCATTTTTTCATGCAGTTATTCTAAATACCACATATAAGTGATATTCTGTATTTATCCTTCATCTTGCTCCCCTTATTTAACATATCTTCTAGATCTGTCCATATTGCTGCAAATTGCAGGATTATATCATTTCTTACCACTACGTAGCATTCAATTGTGTATATGTACCACATCTTCATGATCCACTCATCTGTTATTGAACATATAGGTTGATTCCAAGTCTTTTCATTGAGTGCTGCAATGAATAGTGGGGTACATACATACTTATGAATGAATGTCTTTCTGTCCTGGAGATAGTTACCGAAGAGAAGGATTATTGGGTAATATCCAAGCTCAATCTTGAGTTTACTGAGAACCCTCCATACTGTATTCCATACACTACAGTGGATGAGAGTTCCTTTCTTACCAAATTCCTGCCAACAGTGATTGGTCCCATTATTTTGGTATGAGTCATCCTCATTAGTATAAGATGGTTTCTCATTGTTTTCTTAATTTGAGTTTCCCTAATGATAAGTCATGATGAGCAGTTTTTCATGTATCTTTTGGCCAGCTGTTGGTCTTCCTCAGAGAGGTGTCTGTTCATTTCCTCTCTCCACTTTTGATGGGCTTTTAGGTTTTGTAAGCTTACCTTTGTGAGTACTCTGTATGTATCAAACATGTATCTGATGTACTGAGTGCAAAATTTTCTCCCGTTTCTTAGCTGTCTTCTGGTTTTAGGCTATGTTTCATTGCCATACATACAGAAACTGTTTAGTTTGATGTGTCCCATTTATTCCGATGATTCTACATAAACTTTTGATTTAGGTTTAATCTCAAGGTCTTTACTCCACACTGTATAAGGTGTGAGGTACAGATTGATCTTTAATTTTTTATATGTAGTTGTCCAATTGTTTCCACACTATTTCTTGATGAGACTGTCTTTATTTCATTTCAAATTCTTCGCTCCTTTCTCAAAGATCAATTGATCATATACTTGGGGGGGGCTGTCACTGGATATTCTATTCTGACCCATTGTTTTGAAAATTCGTCTTTGTTCCAATACCATGTTGTTTTGACTTTGTAGAGCTTCAAATTAGGTAATGTGTTGCTTCCCAGTTTCTTGTTTTTCAGTATGGATTTGGCTTTTCTAGGCCTTTTATGGTTCCACACAAACTTTATAATTGTGTATTCTAAGACCATGAAGACTGTTGTCTGAATTTGAATAGGATTGCATTTAATGTATATAGTAGTTTAGTTAAGACAGTTGTTTTCATGATATCGATTCTTCTAATCCATGATCCTGGAATGGTTTTCCATTTCCTTATGTCTTCTTCAATTTCTCTCTTAAGTGTTTTGATGTTTTTGTGGTATAGGTCTCTCACCTCACTTGTTAGGTTGATTCTAAAAAGTTTTTTATAGATATTTAAATGTAAAGAACATAATGAACAATTCTGTGCAAATGCATTATAGATTTTACATGAAATGGGTAAATCTTATAAATTGACATTTTTAAAAGTAAGGAGAATTAAGAATAATTAAAGGGGAAATCTGAATCACTTATAAAACTAAATGTGTTGATCCCAAATAAGAAATAGTGGAAAATATTAGAAAATAGTATATGTGGGCCCGGAGAGATAGCACAGCGCGTTTGCCTTGCAAGCAGCCGATCCAAGACCAAAGGTGGTTGGTTCGAATCCCGGTGTCCCATATGGTCCCCCGTGCCTGCCAGAGGAGCTATTTCTGAGCAGGCAGCCAGGAGTAACCCCTGAGCATCGCCGGGTGTGGCCCAAAAAACAAAAAAAAAAAAACAAAAAAAAACAAAAAAAGAAAGAAAATAGTATATGTGCTGCCAAAGTATATATTAATAAGTAAACAATTGTAACAAACATCCTTTTGCATATAAAAAATTGACCAAAACTAATTAAACATAGAACATTCACTATAAATGAGACACTAATTTGTAATAAAAATATACTCCAGGAGCTAGAGAGATAGCATGGAGGTAGGGCATTTGCCTTACATCCAGAAGGATGGTGGTTCTAATCCCATATGGTTCCTTGTGCCTGCCAGGAGTGAACTTCCGGGTGTGACCCCCAAAAACCAACAACAACAACAACAATATATATATATATATATATACACTCCAAAATAAACTGCCCAACATCTGACACTGAGCATAGCATTCACTCATGGTACTTATGATGGCTTTTTGCTAGAGTTAGAAAGGCTACCTATTATATTCCTCCTGATTGTTCAGGGGTCTCCTCTGGTAACACTCTAAAGACCATATACAGTTTCATGAATAATACCTATGTCAGGGGGCCAGAGAGATAGCATGGAGGTAGGGCATTTGCCTTGCATGCAGAAGGACGGTGGTTTGAATCCCGGCATCTCATATGGTCCTCCGAGCCTGCCAGGAGTGATTTCTGAGCATAGAGTCAGGTGTAACCCTGAGTACTGCCATGTATGACTGAAAAACCAAAAAAACAAACAAACAAACAAACAAAAACAAAACTATGTCAAGAACTTATCTAGCATACCTTACTCATTATATTATCTCTTTGACTCTAAGGTTTTATGGCTAATTATGAAACAAAGTTAATAACATTTTTTCATTAATTTTTATTGTAGCTAAAGTGAATTACAAACTTTCACAGTAATATTTAAGGTACATAGTGACAGTGAATCAGGGGCATTCCCACCACCGATGTTGTCCTCCCTCCACCTCCGTTACTAGCATGCATCCCATATCTCCCTCCATTACCCCCCAGAATACTAGAGTAACTGATCCCCACTTGTGCAGCTTGCTGTAGATTGAGTTTAGATTTTGTTGTCGTTGACTTTGTGTTTGATGTTCAGGTCAGATCATTTTTATTTCCACTAAATATTCATGTGAGTGTCTGGACCTGGTACCATCTATTTCCCCCCCCTCAATTTATGAGACGAACAAGATGATTCAAGTAATGTGGTTCTGTTGGAGATATAGGAAAAGAGAAAGGAACATAAAAAGGAAAAAAACTGGGGCCAGAGAGATAGCATGGAGTAAGGCGTTTGCCTTTCATGCAGAAGGTCATTGGTTTCGAAACCCAGCATTCCATATGATCCCCTGAGCCCGCCAGGAGCGATTTCTGAGCCTGGAGCCAAGAGTAATCCCTGAGCGCTTCAGGGTGTGACCCAAAAACTAAAACAAACAAACAAACAAAACTAGGCGGAGTCCCTCTAGGTGTTATAAGTATCAATTTTGAAGAGGAAAGGAAAAAAAGAAGAAAAAGATAACAAAACAAAAAAATTAACAAACAAAAACTACAGGGCAATAACAAAAAAGAAAAAAACAAAAACAAAAAAGAAAAAAAGAACAAATAAAAAAAAAAACCAAAGCCAGTAACTACAAATAAAAACAAACCAAAAGAAACAAACAAAAAACAAAATAAACCCACAACAACAATGACAAAAAAAAAAGTCAAAAATCCCAAACCAGGGCCCAGAGAGATAGCACAGTGGCGTTTGCCTTGCAAGCAGCTGATCCAGGACAAAAGGTGGTTGGTTAGAATCCCGGTGTTCCATATGGTCCCCCGTGCCTGCCAGGAGCTATTTCTGAGCAGACAGCCAGGAGTAACCCCTGAGCATCGCCGGGTGTGACCCAAAAACCAAAAACCAAAAAAAAAAAAAATCCCAAACCAGCAACTACATAAAAAGATTTGTGATTATTCTTCTTCTTTTTCTTTTTCAAAGACATAGTAAGTATTGGGGAAGTTAGAAAGGGAATTCCCTTGAACTAAGAGGTTTCAGGTTTCTCCGCCCCTGAAGCACACTATCATGAGAACCACTACAGGCTCCATACACACTCTTTTTCACACACCAAGGTCTTTTTGTGGTGCCAGGCATCTTTATGCTCAGTTGTGGATGATATAATCAGGCCTCTCTAACTCGACATCTTGGTATTTACACAGATCATAGAATGAAGCCTAGGAATAGTCTTTCTTTATAGTTCTAGAAGTTCTGTTCCATCACTGTTGTTGTAATCAGTCTTTTATAATTGGTGGTCTTGGTTTTTGCCCAGTTCCTAGGACAAAGCCTGGAATAGAGTTTTTACATTATGATTCCAGAAGTTCTATTTCATTGCAGTTGTCACAATCAGACCTCCGGGATTGGAGATCTTGGTTTTTGTACAGATCCTAGACTAAAGTCTAGGCTAGGGTCCCAGGGTAAGTACTGCCCAGTCTTCGCTTTTTTTTTTTTTTTTTTTTTTTTTGTGGCTTTTGGGTCACACCCGGCAGTGCTCAGGGGTTACTCCTGGCTCCATGCTCAGAAATTGCTCCTGGCAGGCACAGGGGACCATATGGGACGCCGGGATTCGAACCGATGACCTTCTGCATGAAAGGCAAACGCCTTACCTCCATGCTATCTCTCTGGCCCCAGAGTCTTCGCTTTCAATGTCAGTCTTCAGTAGTTGGCAATCTTGGTTTTTGCATAGGGCAAAGGGCAATGGGTTTTCTGATTTTATCTTACTGTTAGGACATTTTGCCCAAACCTTACTCAGGGATTACTCCCGTTAGTGCTTGGGGACCATATGGGATGCTGGGGATTAAAAATGGGTTAGTTGGGGGCCGGGCGGTGGCGCTAGAGGTAAGGTGCCTGCCTTGCCTGCGCTAGTCTTGGATAGACCGCGGTTCGATCCCCCAGTGTCCCATATGGTCCCCCAAGCCAGGAGCGACTTCTGAGCACATAGCCAGGAGTAACCCCTGAGCGTCACCGGGTGTGACCCAAAAACAAAACAAAACAAAACAAAACAAAACAAAACAAAAAAAAAACAAAAATGGGTTAGTTGTATGCAAGGGATGTACCTTGCTGTACATCCTGCTGTACTATTGCTCTCTCCCTAAGGATTATTATTATTATTTTTTTTTTTTAGTTTTTGGGTCACACCCGGCAGTGCTCAGGGGTTACTCCTGGCTGTCTGCTCAGAAATAGCTCCTGGCAGGCACAGGGGACCATATGGGACACCGGGATTTGAACCAACCACCTTTGGTCCTGGATCGGCTGCTTGCAAGGCAAACGCCACTGTGCTATCTCTCCGGGCCCTCTCCCTAAGGATTTTTAAAATTTTTAATTTGACAGAAAAAACTGTAAGCAAACTAAGAAAGAAAGAAAGAAAGAAAGAAAGAAAGAAAGAAAGAAAGAAAGAAGGAAGGAAGGAAGGAAGGAAGGAAGGAAGGAAGGAAGGAAGGAAGGAAGGAAGGAAGGAAGGAAGGAAGGAAGGAAGGAAGGAAGGAAGGAAGGAAGGAAGGAAGGAAGGAAGGAACAAGGGAGGGAAGGAGGGAAGGATGTTCTCGTTTTGTTTTATTTATTATTTATTTATTTATTTATTTATTTATTTATTTATTGCTTGTTAATGGGCCATACCAAGCAGTGTTCAGTGTTTACTCCTGGCTCTGTGATCTGGAGTCACTCCTGTATGGTTTGGGGTACCTACCATATGGTATTCCAAAGATCAAACCCAGTTAGGCTTCATGTAAGACAGTGCCTTAACCATTGATCTCTTTCTTTGGCCTTAACAATATTTTCTTTTATATTAATATTTTTAGATCTATTTAAACTTATTCTGGTTTAAAATATTTTTATTTTTATTTTATTTTATTTTATTTGGTTTTTGGGCCACATCCGGCATTGCTCAGGGGTTACTCCTGGCTGTCTGCTCAGAAATAGCTCCTGGCAGGCACAGGGGACCATATGGGACACCGGGATTTGAACCAACCACCTTTGGTCCTGGATCGGCTGCTTGCAAGGCAAACGCCACTGTGCTATCTCTCCGGGCCCTCTCCCTAAGGATTTTTAAAATTTTTAATTTGACAGAAAAAACTGTAAGCAAACTAAGAAAGAAAGAAAGAAAGAAAGAAAGAAAGAAAGAAAGAAAGAAAGAAAGAAAGAAAGAAGGAAGGAAGGAAGGAAGGAAGGAAGGAAGGAAGGAAGGAAGGAAGGAAGGAAGGAAGGAAGGAAGGAACAAGGGAGGGAAGGAGGGAAGGATGTTCTCGTTTTGTTTTATTATTTATTTATTTATTTATTTATTTATTTATTTATTTATTTATTTATTTATTGCTTGTTAATGGGCCATACCAAGCAGTGTTCAGTGTTTACTCCTGGCTCTGTGATCTGGAGTCACTCCTGTATGGTTTGGGGTACCTACCATATGGTATTCCAAAGATCAAACCCAGTTAGGCTTCATGTAAGACAGTGCCTTAACCATTGATCTCTTTCTTTGGCCTTAACAATATTTTCTTTTATATTAATATTTTTAGATCTATTTAAACTTATTCTGGTTTAAAATATTTTTATTTTTATTTTATTTTATTTTATTTGGTTTTTGGGCCACATCCGGCATTGCTCAGGGGTTACTCCTGGCTGTCTGCTCAGAAATAGCTCCTGGCAGGCACGGGGGACCATATCGGACACCGGGATTCGAACCAATCACCTTTGGTCCTGGATCGGCTGCTTGCAAGGCAAACGCGCTGTGCTATCTCTCCGGGCCCTCTGGTTTAAAATTTAAGATCTTAATTCAAATAAACTTTTTCCAGATGTTTAAAATCTATTGATTTTATGTTTAAATTTTTTAGTGTATAGCAGCTTGATGGGAAGGGCTGGACATGTTATATATATCAGGGCCCCAGTCATGAAGGCCCTGTGCTCTACCTTCCTATTCTAGATCCTACTATTTGGTTGTTTATTTGTTTGGTGTTGTACCCAGTAGCTTATCTGGCTCTTTACTCAGTAATTATACCACATATCAGGAGGGCTTTGGGTAACCATGGTGTATTGAAATCTGCAGTTCAGCAGAACTCATGGTTCCCACACATATTAAAACAAAATGTGGGTGGGGGGAAGGAGAGATAGTACCGCAGTAGAGTGTTTGCAATGCACACAGCCAACCCAGGACCAAGTGTGGTTCAGCATCCCATATGGTTCGCTGAGCTTGCCAAGGGCTATTTCTGAGAACAGAGCCAGGAGTAATCCTTGAAGGTTGCCAGGTGTGACTCAAAAACCAAAAATAAGGGGTTGATAGGGCCAGAGCAGTGGCACAAGTGGTAGGGCATTTGCCTTGTGCACATTAGCTTAGGACAGACCTTGGTTCTATCCCCTGCTGTCCCATATGGTCCCCCAAGCCAAGAGCAAATTTTGAGCGTGTAGCCAGGAGTAATCCCTGAGCGTCACCACGTGTGGCCCAAAAACCAAAAAAGGGGGGAGACCGGAGTGATGGAGTAAGTGGTAGGGCATTTGCAGGTGCTAACCTAGGACAGACCTTGGTTCCATCCATGGTATCCCATATGGTTCCCCCAAGCCAGGAGCGATTTCTGAGCATGTAGCCAGGTGTAACCCCTGAGTGTCACCAGGTTTGTCACCAGGTTTGACCCAACAACAAAAATAGAAACAAAAAAAATTTATTTTCATCAGGCATATCTAGCAGTGTTCAGGGCTTTACTATATGTATATGTATATGAAGATTATCTATATACTATATGGCTATGTATATAAAGATCACTGCTAGAAAGGCCTTTGACCCATAAAAGGTGCTAGGAATGAAGCCTGGCTTGACCTTGTGAAAGGCAAAAACCTACCTGATGTATTATTTAGACCACAACACATTTCTTTTCAATTCAGGAATGGTCCTTTATTAGTACTCTACTCTGCTCCCTGAGAAGACTGCTGAGGCAGTGGTTCTGTTAGTCTGTGAAAAGTTAGTATAGCTGTTGCAGGATCTAGTTCTATCATGGGTTAAGCAAGAATAACATTAGGGTACAAAAGGGTTCACTATAACAATGATAATTGGAACTAATCACTTCAAAAAGAACTGGGTGCTGAAAGGGGATAAAGTGACATGCATGATACCTCTTCATTAGCAATAGTACAAATCACAGTGTCAAAAATAAAAGTGAAAGATAACCAAAAAAAAAAAACAAAGAAAAAAAAATAAAAGTGAGAGAGTTTTTCTCATAGCATTTTCTTCACTCCGCACTCCTACTAAATTGCTTATTTGTAGGATTTTCCTGATTCATGTAAAATTTGAAGTTTACTACCATAAAATTGTCCCAGGAGTCTTATGTGAAATGGAGAGAAAAGATGGTTAACTTACAGGTATTGGGCCGGAGAGATAGCATGGAGGTCATGCATTTGCCTTGCATGCAGAAGGATGGTGGTTCGAATCCCAGCATCCCATATGGTCCCCCGAGCCTTCCAGGATTAACCCCTGAGCATTGCCGGGTGTGTCCCAAAAATTAAAAAAAAAAACACGAGATGGTTATCTTACAGGTGTTACAGCTTCTCTTGCTATGTTGTTCACCCAGGGAAATACCTGGGTAAATGCAGAACTGATAAGAGTCTGCAATGAGCACCTCAACATAAAGGCCTGATGTTTCACCATCCCATGAGGAGATTGTCAAATCACACTTGGGTTCCATTTATTCTGCTCAGCACGGGAAGTGATCCTGTCATCTTCTTTCTAGGGGAGCTGTGGACTCAGGGTGGAGAGAGAAATTGCTATCTATAGGAAAGGAAAGTCAGTTCTAAATTTTTGTTTTTGTTTTTGATTTTTGAGCCACACCTGGCGGTGCTCAGGGGTTACTCCTGGCTATCTGCTCAGAAATAGCTCCTGGCAGGCACGGGGGATCATATGGGATGCCAGGATTTGAACCAACCACCTTAGGTGCTGGATCGGCTGCTTGCAAGGCAAATGCCGCTGTGCTATCTCTCCGGCCCCTAGTTCTAAATTTTTACCCTGGATTTCCATGTCCATTGCGCTGCCTCACAGAAAATAATTATAGTAGGAGATAAATGGAAAAGTAAAATATCTTTATTTATGAGATTATAAAGAAGGAAAGAGAGAATCTGTTCATGGGAGAATGTGAGCATTTTTTTGAAGAGGAAAAATTCAAGAGTGTAGATCTTAGATGGAGATACAGGTCACCCTTGCATCCCCTCATTCGTAAATTACTCATTTCACCTTTGCAGAATCAATTTTATAGGTATTCTCCCAAATTGCCTCCTTGACTGGGGGAAGAATTTGAAACTTTGGTATTCCACCATTTTGTCCTTGTCATAAAACTTTTGTGTAATGTGTGATCACAACCTTTGAAGGGAATTCAGATTTCTGTGGGCCTATTTCAGTCTTATCAGATCTCAATTTCTGCACTCCTAAAGGGGGTACAACTATAACTGTTCTGCAAGTTTAGAGCTAGTGACAGAGTAACTTCTTTAAGTGCCATCTTGGCTTATTATTTCCTGAGAACTTATTGCCAGGGAGCCCTCTCCCATTCTCCTGCCAATTTCAGAATTATTCATACAATTAATTTTTTTCTTTTTTTTTAATTTTTATTGTGACTAAAGTGCATTACAAATCTTTCACTGCATCATTTATGGTATATAGTGACAATGAATGAGGGGCATTCCCACCACCAGTGCTGTCCTCCCTCCGCCCCTGTTCCCAGTATGCATCCCATATCTCCTCTACCCTCCAGTATGCTAGTGCAACTGGTCTCCACTTTACAGCTTGTTGTAGATTGAGCATCTATTCCACCGTCATTGGAGATAAAAAGGATAAGAAAAAGGGGAGAAAAAAATTTGGTGACAACTACCAAAAAAAAGAAAGAAGAGAGAGAAAAAAAAGAAAAGAAAAATGGAAGAAAAAAGAAAAAAATGGACCCTGCAAATAAAAAAAAAATCTCTAAATAATAACCACAAGAGTGAAAAAGAATGAGAAAAGTGAAAGAAAAAAGAGAAGGAAAATAAAGTAAAAAACTAACAAATCAAAATAAAACAAGAAAAAGTATGGGTGCTGGAGTGGTAGGGTTTGGCATTTCCCCCACTTTATTTTTTCTTTCTTTTTTTTTTTTTTTTTTTTTTGCATAGGCACAGTAAGCATTGGGGAAGAAAGGAAATTCCCGTGGCCTAAGAGATTCAGGGTTTCTCCATCCTTGAAGCATACCATCATGGGATCAACCCCTGGCTCCATATATACTCATTACCCCATCCCAAAGGCTTTTTTGTGATGCCAGGAAAGTTTCCTCTTGGTTGTGTGTGAGAAAATCAATCCACTGTAGCTAGCGATCTTGGTATTTGAGCGGGTTATAGGTCAGGGTCTAGGATAGAGTCTCTAGGTTCTAGAGGTTCCTATCCATCATTGTTGTGGTGTTCAGTCTTCTGTAACATTTGCTCCCTGTTTTCGTTCAGACCCTAAGCTGAAGCCTAGGATATTATGGATCCAAAGGTTCTGCTCAGTCTCTGTTGTCCAAGTTGGACCTCTGCAATAAGACATCTTGTTGTTGTTATTGTTGTTGTTGTTTTTTTATGTGTCCTGGACTACAGCCTAGGGTAGGGTTTTCCTTATTAGTCCCAAGGTAGGCTCTGTTCAATCACGGTTGTCAAAATCAGTTTTCTGTTGTTGGTGCTCTTATTTTTCACAATTCAAAGGACGATATCTCTTCTGATTTCCATTTAGTGTTAGGTGATGTGATAGGACAGCCTGGTCTTAGGTAAAGTTTTCCTTTCCTTGTTGTCATATCAAAACTGACACAAGTTTGTGCCAGAGTAGTGTTATAAATCTCCCAATGGAGCTTTGTTCCTGGTGGTGTTGCCCGGAGCTGTATCATTTCTACATTGGGAATCCCGGATTTCGGATTGGACTAACACTGTCCAATCTTCTGGGGACTGGTTGTATCCATATGACACATGTTCAGGATGGGAGGCACCCTTCTGCTATAAAAAGTGAGTTCTTATCCCTAGAAGATAAGATCTTGCTTTTGTGTCTATGGTTTCCCCCTTTTTTACTGTTCCCATACAAAAACGTATGATGTAATACCGTGTTGCTGGTGCTATTCTGGGTAAGGATGACAGGCTGCACACACAGTCTCTGTCATCTGGTTTTGTTCTGAGCTTTTGTCCCAGTCAAGGCTTTTTGTACCAAGCAGCACCAAAAATGGTAAGGATAGAGAAAAAATGTATATATTAAAATAGAACAAATAAATAAAACTGAGTTAAAAAAAAAGGTATTCGAATAAAACAAGTGGTGGAGGAAGCTACTTGTATATTTAGGAATACACATCTTAAGATGTATTGTTATACAGGTATTGAGCTTTCGTAGGCAATATGACTCCTAATTAAGTCTTTTGATATATTCTTGTGGGGAGTAAAAGCCAAGGTACTTTTCGATTCACAGGCTTTGGAATTGAGTTTGACAGATGCTTTGCTGCATTACGAGACCATATAGTGTCTTTGAGCTGGGAGTTTTGCTGAGGCTGATTCTTGTATCGTGCAACAGTCCACAATTTGGTGGGGGTGAGAGAGGCCATCAAGCATGAGTCAGCAGGCATGCTGGTTGTAGTTCTTTGTTGATGCATGAGAACGAGAACCCAGAGGGTGTCTTTCACTGAGGAGCTGGAAGGTGGTCTGTTAAGGCAGGAGGTCAATCTTGGTGCCTTCTGAGTTAGGAACTGAGGGTAAAAAGGGTTAAATTAGGGAAGATAACAGATCAGGATTGAAAAATGAGGGGATAGAGGAAACACAGGGGTAGAGGAGAGGCAATACATGACAGGGACTATATACTATATATATGTATGTATATATATACATATATATGTATATATGAATTGTTTGTGATTTCGGCTTGGAGTCAGTACGAAAAGTCACGTCCATAAAGACTGACTTTAAAGATCTATTTGAGTGTTATCATCCAAATCTTTGGTATTCCGTTTCCTTTCCTAGGAACCGTCTAGAGTAAAGAACATTTTAAGATAATGCTTAAAAAGTATATTTGTACCTGCGTGGTTATGAAAATGCGTATTAGTAAGAAAAGACACCACTGCAGGGGGTCCAGTATGAATACGGGAGGAGTTTCTCTCCTCCCCCCTCCCCCCAGAGCCCAATTGCCAAACCTGGCCCTGAAGACCAGTTTGGCATGGGGGGGATCTTGGTCTTCTGGACTAAGTGGTCAGCCCAGGAGGCCATTGGCCAGCTGTCTGCCCAGATTCCCAGCCATACCTATAGGAGAGGAGCAGGAATCCTGGCATGTGGGATTGTCTGGGTCCAGCTGCAGCCTCCCTCTCCAGTATGAAAAAGCATGGGAGAGGAGTTTGCCTCCTCCCCATCCCCCCAGAGCTCAGATGCCAGACCTGGCCTTGAAAGCCAGCTTGGTGTGGGGGGGCTCTCGGTCTCCAGGACTAACTGGTCAGTCCTGGAGGCCTCTGGCCAGCTGTCTGTCCAGATTCCCAGCCATGCCAATAGAAGAGAAGCAGTAATCCTGGCATGTGGGATCTTCTGGGTCCAGCTGCAGCCTCCCTCTCCAGTATGAAAAAGCATGGAAGAGGAGTTTGCCTCCTCCCCCTCCCCCCGGAGCCCAGTTGCCAAACCTGGTCCTGAAGACCAGTTTGGCATGGGGGGGGATCTTGGTCTCCTGGACTAAGTGGTCAGCCCAGGAAGCCATTGGCCAGCTGTCTGCCCAGATTCCCAGCCATACCCGTAGGAGAGGAGCAGGAATCCTGGCATGTGGGATCATCTGGGTCCAGCTGCAGCCTCCCTCTCCAGTATCACAATTAATTTTTTTAATCTTTATTTATTTATTTATTTATTTTTTTTTTTTGGTTTTTGGGCCACACCTGGTGGTGCTCAGGGGCTACTTCTGGCTGTCTGCTCAGAAATAGCTCCTGGCAGGCACGGGGGACCATATGGGACACCGGGATTCGAACCAACCACCTTTGGTCCTGGATTGGCTGCTTGCAAGGCAAACACCGCTGTGCTATCTCTCCGGGCCCTAATCTTTATTTAAACACCGTGATTAAAATATGATTGTTGTTGTATGATTTCAGTCTTGTAAAGAACACCCCCCTTCACGGGTGCAAAATTCCCACCACCAATGTCCCAAATCTCCCTCCTCCCCACCACACCCACACCTGTACTCAAGACAGGCTTTCTACTTCCCTCATTCATTCACAATGTTAGGATAGTTCTCAATGTAGTTATTTCTCTAACAGCACTTATCACTCTTTGTGGTGAGCTTCTTGTCGTGAGCTGCATCTTTCAGCCCTCATCTCTTTTGTCTCTGAAAATTATTGCAAGAATGCCTTTCATTTTTCTTAAAACCCATAGATGAGTGAGACCATTCTGCATCAATTTCTCTCTCTCTCTGACTTATTTCACTCAGCATAATAGATTCCATGTACATCCATGTATAGAAAAATTTCATGACTTCATCTCTCCTGATGGCTGCATAATATTCCATTGTGTATATGTACCACAGTTTCTTTAGCCATTCATCTGCTGAAGGGCATCTTGGTTGTTTTCAGAGTCTTGCTGTGGTAAACAGTGCTGCAATGAATATAGATATAAGGAAGGGATTTTTGTATTGTATTTTTGTGTTCCTAGGGTATATTCCTAGGAGTCGCATAGCTGGATCACTTCCTTTAAGGAGGAAACAGCACTCTCCAAACAAGTGGAAGCAAAGATAAACAGATGGGACTATATTATATTAAGCTGAGAAGCTTCTGCACCTCAAAGGAGATAGTGCCCAGAATACAAAAGCCACCTACTGAGTGGGAGAAATTATTCACCCAACACCCAGCAGATAAAGGACTAATATCCAAAATATACAAAGTACTGACAGAACTTTACAACAAAAAACATCTAAACCCATCAAAAAATGGGGAGAAGAGCCTGGAGAGATAGCACAGCGGTGTTTGCCTTGCAAGCAGCCAATCCAGGACCAAAGGTGGTTGGTTCGAATCCCAGTGTCCCATATGGTCCCCCATGCCTGCCAGGAGCTATTTCTGAGCACCGTCGGGTGTGGCCCAAAAACAAAAAAACAAAAAAAAATGGGGAGAAGAAATGAACAGACACTTTGTAAAAGAAGAAATGCAAATGGCCAAAAGGCACATGAAAGGATGCTCCACATCACTAATTGTCAGGGAGATGCAAATCAAAACAACTATGAGGTACCATCTCACGCCACTGAGATTGACACACATCACAAAGAATGAAAACAAGCAGAGCTGGCA
The DNA here is from genome assembly GCF_024139225.1 of Suncus etruscus. Lineage (NCBI taxonomy): Eukaryota > Metazoa > Chordata > Mammalia > Eulipotyphla > Soricidae > Suncus > Suncus etruscus. The sequence continues at coordinate 90,873,978 of NC_064854.1, forward strand.
GGGATGTGGAGAGAAAGGAACTCTTTTTCACTGCTGGTGGGAATGCCGGCTAGTCCAACCTTTATGGAAAGCGATATGGAGATTCCTCCAAAAACTGGAAATTGAGCTCCCATACAATTAATTTTTAATTTATATACTGTAATAGTTTTTGGAAAATTTTTCAACTTAATGGTTTACAATTTTGTGGAGTTTCAGGATTTCAATTTTATTCATCTACACATGTATAGATTTTACCACCTGCACAACAAAAAAATTGGCAGGGAGTGTTGGCCACACCAGTTATTCCTTCCTCTGGGATTAGAAATTACTCCTTGTAGGTTCAAGGCACCATATGGGATACCAGATGTTTTGGAAGGGAAACATGGGACACCAATGGAAAGAAGTGAGCACTCTGATGATAGATGTGATATTAGAATGATGTATGAACTGAAAGTATAATAAATGTAGTGTAAATCTTAGTACCTCAATAAAAATAGTTTTAAAAATCTATCTCTTGAGATATCTGAATAAAAAAAAATCAAGCAAGATAGATTTCTAAATACAGTTAAAGTAAACAAAGGATAGGGCACTCTGCAGAGTGCCCAGTTCTGAGCACTATGATTTTGACATACATTGCTAAAAGTGACTAAAAGTCTTTTTTTATTGTTGTTCGGTAGGTTTGGGGTCATAGCCAACAGTGCTCAGTGCTTACTCCTCACTTTGTGCTCAGGGATCACACCTGGTAGAGCTCATGGAACCAAATATGTTGTGGGGATTGAACTTGGGTCACTTATGTGTGTAAAACAAGTGCCTTATTTTATTTATCTGTCCTTAATCTCTTTCAAAATTAATTTTGTGGGTGGTATCCATCAGTTTATTAGGATTTCCATAACAAAGCCAAAGATGGATTACACAATAGAAATGGATTTTCCCTCATTCCTGGATGCTTGAATTCTGAGAACAGTGAGTTGTCATTATTGTTTTCTCCTGAGGCCTCTCCTTTGTCTTGTGAGCATACTGCTGTCTTAGCATAGTCTCCCTTCTCTATTTGTTTATGTTCTAATTTGTTTTATTATTTATTGAGGGTGGGAAGAATACTGAGTAGTGCTTGAGCACTATTCCTAGCTGCTGCTCAGTAGTCCTTTTTTACTCTTTTCCTTTTTTGGGAAATGGGAGGAACTGTAAGGTACTTCAAAATTACACCAGTTCTGCACATAGGGTCATTCCTGTCAGTTATCTAGGGACTAAACCAGACCAGTCAAAGGCAAGCATTATATCCACTCTACTATCTCTCTGGACCATCATGTGATCCTTCATGGTAGTTGTTCAGGGATCCATGTATGACTGGGTATTGAAACCAGGGAATCCAATACAAAGCAAATGTCCCAACCATTAGATCCAAACCCATCTCTTTCTTCTAATTTGTTTATATGAATACAAGTCGTAATAGGTTAGATTCCATTTATATGGTTTATTTACCTTAAAGTTTTGTTCCTAAGTATAGTCATTTTCTATGATATGTTGGTTAGTATTTCTAAATACACATTTTGAAGTAACACAATTACTTTTACAGTGTGTTGGGCTCTTAAGAGGTGTTGAGGAAGTCTGAGGCAGGGGAGTGGTCCTTCCAGATATTCTCAGCCAACCTTGCAGATAGTTCAAAGCATTGATGCAGTGCTGCTGAGGTTTTTCAGTTTTTGCAGTGTTGGGAGGTCACCTATTCCTTAAAGTGTTCAGAGGCCTCCAGGGCTGCATTTAACAATGCTATGAAACTGTAGTGTTGAGAATTAAATCAAGATCATCTTGCATGCATAATTTACTACTTGTACCATGTCTCCAGCTCAAAGGGGCATAATTCATCCTATAACCAAATATAAAAATTGCATTACAAAAAATAGCACAGTGGGTAAAGTGTTGTCTTGTACATTGTTGACCTGGGTTTGATCCCTGGCATCTGATATGGTCCCTTGAGCTTGCCAAGGGTAATTTCTGAGTTCAGATCCAGGAGTAACCCCTGAACATGGCTGGGTATGACCAGACCCACTATACCCACCTCAATAAGTAAACTTCTAGGCCAGACAGGAGTTTAAGGGCTCGATTGTATGTTTTTCAATCCATCACCACCACCTTTCCATCATTCCCCACTATCTCCAATTAAGGCCAACCCATATCAATTTGCAAGTCATAATTAGATCTTAGTTTTTGCTCAGATGCAGAGCTAGTGATGGTTCTTATCCTTGATTTTTTTTATATGTAAAAAAAAAAAAACAAAACAAAAACCTTCACCAGTTCAGCATTCCCATCACCAATATCCCAAGTGTCCTTCCTCCCCACCCCACACTGGCCTGTACTCTAGACAGGCTTTCTACTTCCCTCATTCAGCCACATTTTGTTATGACAGTACTCAGTGTAATTATTTCTGTGACTGCACTATACCATCCCTGTGGTGAGCTCATGTTAGGAGCTGGACACTCCAGTTCCTCCTCTATTTTGTCTCTGAGAATCATTTCACAAATGTTTTTCATTTTTCTCAAAACCCATAGATGAGTGAGACCATTCTGTATTTATCTCTCTCCCTCTGACTTATTTCACTCAGCATAATAGATTCCATATACATCCATGTATAGGAAAATTTCATGACTTATTCTCTTCTGACGGCTGCAAAATAATAATAAAAAAAAAAGCTGGAAGTTGAGCTCCCATACGATCCAGCTATCTCACTCCTAAGGATATATCCTAGGAACACAAAAATACAATACAAAAATCCCTTTCTCACACCTATATTTATTGCAGCACTGTTTACAATAGCCGGACTCTGGAAACAGCCTAGATGTCCCTCAACAGATGAATAGCTAAAGAAACTATGGTACATATATACAATGGGATATTATGCAGCCGTCAGAAGAGATGAAGACTTATCCTTGATTCTTGTTCACCAATTTACTTGCTAACAGCAGTGTAAGCATATGCCATTTTTTTTTTTTTTTTTGCTTTTTTTTGGACCACACCTGGTGATGCTCAGGGGTTACTCCTGGCTGTCTGCTCAGAAATAGCTCCTGGCAGGCACGGGGGACCATATGGGACACCGGGAGTTGAACCAACCACCTTAGGTCCTGGATTGGCTGCTTGCAAGGCAAACGCCGCTGTGCTATCTCTCCGGGCCCAGCATATGCCATTTTTAACACAGTGAAAAAGGTTCTTGTATTTTCTTTAGGAATTGTATTTTAAGTCCAAAGATTAAATCCTTTTAAGACAGGGTCTCACAATTTTCCAATAACGGGGAAAATTGATGAAGAATCATAAGTTCCTCCCTTCACATACAACAACTTTGCCTTTTTGTTGGCTTGGCTACATTTGGCACAATCAGAAAAAGCAACAGCAGCACAATAGTGTGCTGGCAAATATAGATCCCTTTCATCACCAGGATGTAGATACAGGATCATCACATAGCTAAAAATTATATTGGAGATGCTGGTGCTTGGGCTAATATCACCAGGACTTTTATGGAGTGAGTGTGGATACCCTCCCCTTTTGTACTTCTGTAAGTTCCAGCAGCAAAAATCATGCCCACATTGCCATATCTGCACTATATATAGGTGAGATCCATAGACTCACTCTGTTCTCAAAAAATATGTAAACCAAGATGTGAAAAATTATGGGAACATCAGCCACACAGCTGAAAGCTGGCAATCTTAGGAGGAGAGAACTGGCCAAGTCCCCACAATACCAAAGACATGCCATCCACAATGACTACTTTGCCCATATCCCTGCTTCATCACTCATTGGTGACTCTGCAGAGACACCAATCTGGCCCCTCAAAAAAGCAGGAAAACTGGTATTTGGGCTGACATCACCAAGACATTTTTGAAGAAAATGTAGGCATGGTTTCTCCCAAACTTCCAGAAGCACTGACAGCTGAAAACATGCCCCACAAAAGCCACAGGATAAGCAATAGTGCTTATAATTACTGTACAACTCTATTTTTTGTTTAAGACTGTTACTCTTCTAGGAACACACCAATTTAGATGTCAATGTGTAACTGAAGTCACCTAATGTTCAGAAACAAATGAAGTAATAGAATGGTCAGCTGACAACTAGAGCTTACTAAATCTTCTGACTATGACTTGTCAGATATGATTTTCACAAATGTACTTGCTACTGTACTCTTTTTTCTCTTCTCTCTTTTTTTTTTTACTTTCTTTACTATTTTTTTGGGGGGTGATGCTCAGAAGTTATTCCTGGCTATGACCTCAGAAATCGCTCCTGGCTTGGGGGACCATATGGAATGCTGGGAATTGAACCGAGGTTCGGTCCTGGGTCAGCCACGTGCAAGGCAAGTGCCTTACTGTTGCACAACCGCTCGGCCCTATTTTTCTTTTTCTTAATTTCTCTTCCACTTATTTGTATACAAATATATTATGACCATCTGTGTCAACTATGTGATACATGTTCTTTATTTTTTTAGAGTACATATTTGTTTATTTTTATAATATTATTTAAGCACCATAATTACAAACATGTTTGTAGTTGGGTTTTAATCATAAATAAGAACACTCCTCTTACTAGTGCAACATTCCCACCACCAATGACCCCCATCGCCTTGTTTCCCCCTTCCCCTGCCTACATTTGGGACAGGCATTCTATTTCTCTCATTGATTACTATTGTCATGATAGTTGTTAGTGTACTTATATCTCTAACTTCACTCACCAGTCTTTGTGGTAAGCTTCATTTTGTGGGCTGGCCCTTCCAGCCCTATTCTCTATTATCTCTGGGTTTTATTATTATTATTATTATTATTATTGTTTGCTTGTTTTTTGTTTTGGGGCCATTCCTGGTGATGCTCAGGGTTACTCCTGGTTATGCACTCAGAAATTGCTCCTGGCTTGGGGGACCACATGGGATGCCAGGGATCGAACCAAGGTCCGTCCTGGATTGGCTGTGTGCAAGGCACTACCACTATGCTATCACTCCAGCCCTGGGTATTATTACAATATTTTTTATTTTTCTTAAATCCCACAGATGAATGAGACTATTCTGTGTCTACCTCTTTCCCTCTGACTTATTTCACTCATGTTCTTTAAATAAAATTAAAATTTAAAATTCTATTAGAGGCAATTTCTAACATTTTCTAACAACTATCCTAGTGCCTTCCTATAATGTTCAGAATCCATTCTTTTTGTCTATGTCATTTCTGTGTATGCTATCTTACTTCAGTTTGTTGGTAATTAGAGTGATGCTAAGACTGACTCGGTATACCTTAGTAGTAGCATGAGAATCCTACCCCTATTGAATGTTATTCTTTGACAATGACAATGTTAAGTCCCTTGCCAAGATATAGATATATGTGTGTGTTTCTATGCATATAGATACACATCTTTGTATCTGTAATAAGTCATTATTTTCTTAATAGAAACCCTTGAGACAATTGTAGAGATTAACACAAATATTCTTGTTAGTTTGTTTCTTTGGGCCAGATCCTGTGAACATAAGGAGTTACTCCTGGCTATGTGCTCCGAAATCTCTCCTGGCTTGGGGAACCATATGAGATGCTGGGGGACCGAGCCACTGTGGTCTCTCCTAGGTTAGCTGCGTGCAAGGCAAATGCCCTATTGCTGCACCACTGCTCCAGCCCCTAATGCAAATATTCTAAGAATACCCATGACTTTCTTCAATTAAGTGGAACAAACACTCCTGAAATTTATTTGAAACAATAAACGCCCATGGATAGCTAAAGTAACCCTTAGGAAAAGAAGATGGGAGGCATCACTTTCCCAATTTTAAATTGTACTACAAAGCAATAGTCATTAAAATGGTACAGGCCCTCAGATCAATGAAACAGAGCTGAGTATTTAGAGAATGTTCTCCAGACATACAACCCATTGATCTTTGATAAAGGGTCAAGAAATTCAGAATGGAGCAAAGAAAGCTTCTTCAACAAGTGGTGTTGGGACAACTGGTTAGCCACATGAAGAAGAGCAAACTCGGACCTCCATCTAACACCATAATCAAAGGTCAAATTCAAATAGATTAAAGACCTTGATATCAGAGCTGGAACCATAAGATATATGGAAGAACATGTAGATAAAACACTCCAGACTTTAAGACTAAAGGCATCTTCAAGGAGGAAACAGCACTCTCCAAACAAATGGTAGCACAGATAAACAGATGGGAATACATTAAGCTGAGAAGCTTATGCACCTCAAAGGAATCAGTGATGAGAATACAAAGACCTTCCACAGAAAATATTCACAAAGCACCCATCAGATAAGAGGCTAATATCTAAGATATATAAGGTATTGACAGAACTGGACAGATGTTTTTTCTAGAAAAAATGGGTTAGAAGAAATAAACAGAAAATTCCTCAAATAAGATATAAAAATGGGGGCCGGTGAGGTGGTGTTAGAGGTAAGGTGTCTGCCTTGCAAGTGCTAGCCAAGGAATGACTGCGGTTCGATCCCCCTGCATCCCATATGGTCCCCCCAAGCCAGGGGTGATTTCTGAGCGCATAGCCAGGAGTAACCCCTGAGCATCAAACAGGTGTGGCCCAAAAAAAAACAAAAAAAAACCCCAAAAAACATATATATATATATATATATATATATATATATAAATGGCCAAAAGACACATGAAAAAATACTCCACATCACTTATCATCAGGGAGATGCAAATAAAAACAACAATGAGGTACCATCTCATGCCACAGAGACTGGCACACATCACAAAGAATAAGAACAAAGTCAGTGCTGGCAGGGATGTGGGAAGAAAGGAACTATCATTCACTGCTCATGGGAATGCAGTCTTGTTCAGACTTTATTGAAAACAATATGGAGATTCCTCAAAAAACTGAGGAAATTGAGCTCCCATATGATCCAGCAATACCATTCCTAAGGATATACCCCAGGAAAACACACACACACACACACACACACACACACACCACAAAAATGCCATCTGCACATCAATATTAGTTGCAGCATTATTTACAATAGCCAGAATCCAGAAACAACACAGATGCCTGACAACAGATGAGTGGCTAAAGAAACTGTGGTACATATACATATACACAATGGAATACCATCAGAAGAGATGAGGCCTTGAAATTTTCTTTCTTTTTTCTTTTATTTTTTTGGTTTTTGGGTCACACTTGGTGGCGTTCAGTGGTTACTCCTGGTTCTATGCTTAGAAATCGCTCCTGGCAGGCTCGGGGGACCATATGGGATGCTGGGATTCGAACCACTGTCCTTGTGCAGGCAAGGCAAACACCTTATCTCCATGCTATCTCTCCGGCCCCCTGAAATTTTCTTAAAATGGATGGGCATGGAATCTATTATGCTGAGTGAAATAAATCAGAAGGAGATAGAGAGACACAGCACAGTGTCTCTCATCTATGGGTGTTAAGACAACTAAAAACCATTATTGTAATAATACACAGAGACAATAGAGATGAGGGCTGGGGGGTCTGGCTCATGATATGAGCTTGCCACAAAGAGTGGTGAGTTCAGTTGGAGAAATGACTACACTGACATTTACCATGACAATGGAAGTGAGTGAGAGAACTAGAATGTCAGTCTGAATGCAGGCAAGGCATGGAGAGGACGGAGATGGAGGGCATTGGTGGTGGGACTGTTGCACTGATGAAGGGGTGGTGTTCTTTTTTAAAATTTATATAACTAAAACCCAGCTACAAATATGTTTGTAATCATGGTTATTAAATAAAGATAAGGGGCCAAAGAGATAGCATGGAGGTAGGGCATTTGCCTTGTATGCAGAAGGATGGTGGTTTGAATCCTGGCATCCCATATGGTCCCCCAAGCCAGGAGCGATTTCTGAGCGTAGAGCCAGGAGTAACCCTTGAATGCTGCCAGGTGTGACCTCCCTAAAAAAAAAACAACAAAACAAGAATAGGGGCCGGAGTGGTGGTGCAGGCGGTAGGGCATTTGCCTTGTACAGGCTAATCTAGGACGGATCTCGATTCGATCCCCTAGCATCCCCTATGATCTCCCAAGCCAGGAGCGATTTCTGAGTGCATAGCCAGGAGAAACCCCTGAGCATCACTGGGTGTGGCCCCAAAAACCAACATAATAATAATAAAAAAAAAAGACTATGCTAATGCGTAACCATAGAAATAGCTGCAGAATGCACACGGAAGCCATGGACTTCCACTATAGTGCTCATTATAATAATGTTGTAATTTTAGTGTCTTAATTTTTTTTTTTTGGGTTTTTGGTTTTTGGGTCACACCCGGCAGTGCTCAGGGGTTACTCCTGGCTGTCTGCTCAGAAATAGCTCCTGGCAGGCACGGGGGGGGGGGGCATAATGGACACCGGGATTCGAACCAACCACCTTTGGTCCTGGATCGGCTGCTTGCAAGGCAAACACCGCTGAGCTATTGCTCCGGGCCCTAGTGTCTTAATTTTACTACTAAACTGTTTATAATAAATTCTTAATGATTTTGTTCACAGTGGTCTTGGAGCATACATTGGATACCCCAGTTTTACATTACAGTGCTGCATTCTATTAGACCTCCAATACTTTGCTCATTAAAATAATGTCTTAACAAATTTCTGAACTATTCATTTTTTTTTTTTTTGGTTTTTGGGCCACACCCATTTGACGCTCAGGGGTTACTCCTGGCTATGTGCTCAGAAATCGCCCCTGGCTTGGGGGGACCATATGGGACGCCAGGGGATTAAACCGCAGTTCGTTCCTTGGCTAGCACTTGCAAGGCAGACACCTTACCTCTAGCGCCACCATCCTGGCCCCTATTCATTTTCTTATTGATTATGCTTGCCAATATGATCTAGTGTTTCTGTCTACAGATAATCATCTTCACATATGTTGTGCTACAGTGCTCATTCTTTAAATATGTCTTTGCAACTTATTTTCAATTCAAGCTAGTTTACTATTACATCACAATGTCTTTGTTCTCAGTTTACCTTCAGGAAAGGAATCTGGATGGTCAAGACCCATTATATGATACTCTATGGTGTAGACTCATTTTATAGTGCTCATTACCACATTACTTAGTAATCTAGACTTGGAAAATATGTATTTTTGTGAATATCCTATGTACAATCTAACTTACAAAGTATTTTCAGCCAAGTTTACCCTTACTGATTGTGATTTTCCTAGGAATTTTAATCTTTTCCATCAGACCTACATTATTTATATTTTAAGTGCTTTGACCCATTCCAGCTGGGTCAATTTTACAACTGCAACCTATGGATCAATCTTCATTGTGTGTGTGTGTGTGTGTGTGTGTGTGTGTGTTGGTCATCTCTATTCTATTTAATGTCTGTCTATATTATAGTCCTTCCCTCTGTTTTCTATAGCCCTTCCTCTTTCCCCCTTCCTTGCTTTTCACTTTACAAATCCTTTTCTACTGTTTCCTTTAGTTCTCTCATCCCTGATTTGTTACTTCCCTTTTGTTCCTCAGTTCTTCTCTCCTCAGGAACCAGAACATTTTTCCCACACCCATTCCTCTCCCCTCCCTTTATCAGGACTGCTGATTTTGACTGGATTCATCTTTTGAAAGAACCTTGGTTCTAGGACATGTCCTGATTTGTGACTGCTGTGAGCCACTTTTCAGACTGCTACAAGACTGCAATGTTGCCAGCTGAAGCTGTGCTCCTGATTCTCTCATATTTCAAAAGACGAAAAGGAAATATTTTTATCTCTTTTGTGTATATATATATACACACCCGTTGGGCCACACCCGTTTGATGCTCAGGGGTTACTCCTGGCTATGCGCTCAGAAATCGCCCCTGGCTTGGAGGGACCATATGGGACGCCGGGGGATCGAACCGCTGTCTGTCCTATGTTAGCGCTTGCAAGGCAGACACCTTACCTCTAGCGCCACCTTCCCGGCCCCTCTTTTGTATATTTCTTTAGATGTATTTCCTTAATATGTGTAATTCTTTATTGTATATTTCCTTACATAGATGTAGTTCCCCTCCCCCCTTTTGGATTTTTTTTTAGTAAAAAATGTTAGTAGGGGGCTGGAGAGATAGCATGAAGGTAGGGTGTTTGTCTTGCATGCAGAAGGATGATGGTTCAAATTCCGGCATCCCATATGGTCCCCCAAGCCTGCCAGGAGCGATTTCTGAGCATAGAGCCAGGAGTAACCCCTGAGCGCTGATGGGTGTGACCCAAAAACAAAAAAAAATAATGTTAGTAGGTTTGTATATATTGGGTTCTGTGTTTTTTATAGAAACCAGGTTATAGGAATTGCTTAGTGATGCTCTGATTTTGACATAGGATCAGTGCAAAAACCAAGATCTTTAAAAACTTAAGCCTGAATGACAACTTTAATGAGAACTTTTCCTGGGACCATGAAGAAAGACTTTGGGGTTAGACAATTAGTATGCCTGGAGCCTTTAGTTGGTCTTATGACAGGATGTTTCATGATTGGGGCCATCCTGTTTTTAGACCAGAGATATTTTTTCTTTCTACTTTTCCCAACTTTTGCTGTGCCTATGCAAAAGAAAACTGCTAGCCTTTTTTATCTTTTAGATAAGGGCTCCTGCCTTTTGCATAGAACCTTGGGACATGGAATATTTTGTTTTACCTCATATTTTTTGCACTTTCTATAAAACTAAGAAGGGGGACTTGTTGGAATAAGCTATTTTCATTCTATTCAGGATTATTCTTCTTTGCCTGTGCTTGTCACTCATGAACTGGCAGTACCTCTGTATTGGTCCCTTACCCCTACCTGTTCTCCACCCAAGAGGGTGGTTTTTCTCTTCCCAATAACGACTTTGGGTCTTAGTGAGAAGCTGCTTATGGTTTTTGTTTCTACAACTAGTCTATCTGCATGCTGGTATCTTTTGCTAGTGAGTGGAAGGCTTGTGGTAGAAGTTTCCTGAATCTATTTTATTCTCTTCAATCTTGTGTGGATTATTTCCTGTGTTGGTGTTTGCTTCCAGATCTGTGCTTCCAAGGAATTAGGACATGAGGCTTCCACTTCACCTGGTGATTTATGTGAAATCAGGGGAGAAAGCTGGAAGCCCCAAAGAAAGGTAAAAATTCCTTTCTACCCACCTCTGTCACCTAGGGAAGTGTCTTGGAAAATCTAGGACTGTGAGAAAAAAAGGAAAGATCTAGATCTTGCCCAGGTCCGTTGCATTCACTCACAGAAAATAATTTTAGGAGGGGACAAACAGTGAAGTAAAAACAATTATTTGGAGGTATTGAGGAAAGGGTGGGATAAGAGAGAGCAACCACTTCTCCAAAGGTAGAACCTATACAACCCAGGTACAACCCAGGCACTATGCACACAGACAGCATGTGTGCGCACCTACCTCCTTTGTTCTTAGTTGACTTTTCTAGGTTTTTTTTCACTTCCCCATGGGGATTTTCTATCCAGGTAAAAGTCTTGTTGCTATGGTATTTGATGATCTTCTTTGATATTCCTCTTCGGGCCTTTGTTCTTGCTGGAGCTTTTCTCTGTATGGGGTTCAGTTATTTTTGGGCCCAGTACTCTTTTCAATGACAAGTAATTAATGCCTCCAAAACTTGTCTCTTGGCACCCCATATGGGTCTGAGCCAGGAAGGAGTAATTCCTGAGAAAAAGTCAAGGAATAACCCCTGAAAACTGCTGGGGTATGGCCCCCAAACAAAAAGCAAACCAAAAAAGTCTGGTCTTGAAGATATTACATTCTGAGTTGAATTCTGGCAGACAAGAATGGAGAGAGATCTCAGCTTAAATAATAAATCTAGGGCCGGGTGGTGGCGCTAGAGGTAAGGTGCCTGCCTTGCCTGCGCTAGCCTTGGATGGACAACGGTTCGATCCCCCGGTGTCCCAAATGGTCCCCCAAGCCAGGAGCGACTTCTGAGCGCATAGCCAGGAGTAACCCCTGAGCATCACCGGGTGTGGCCCAAAAACAAAAACAAAAACAAAAATCTATTCCCATCTTCAGTGTTACTTACCTTTATGGCATCCACTGTTTATTTCCCTAAAAATTTCTATCTCCTGCAATGTTAGCATCTGAATGATGACTGAGTTTGATTCTTTTTTTCCCATGAAGGACACACATTCAAAACACTAGGCAAAAAAATCCAACATAGATGGGATTTGTGTGGAAGAAGCTAAAATGAGGTCCTGATACAGACTGCACAATGCTTTTATTATTTATTTATTTATTTATTTACTTTGGTTGTTGGGCTACATCGGTGACGCTCAGGGGTTACTCCTGTCTCTGTGCTCAGAAATCGCTCCTGGTTTGGGGATCCATATGGGGCGTCGGGGCTCAAATAGTGGTCTGTCTTAGGTTAATGCGTGCAAGGCAAACACCCTACCACTTATGCCACCGCTCTGGCCCCCACAATGCATTTAAATGGTAGAAAATATTCAACTAGATAGTTTAGATTTTTGGGTGTAATATAATTGGTTATTCTGTAATAGGCAATATAATAATTTCTGTCCAGAGATTCAAGTCTCACAATACCAAGTACAATACCATTTAATTGTTATTGGTATTGTATCTCACAAGTGCATAGCCACTAGAAAGAAGCTTTTCTATTAGCTTCGATATTCTATTTCCCACTTCAAAGTCTCTGTGCAAAGTTCTAGAAGACTTGACCCTTCGCATTTTTTGGCATTTTATATAATCTTTGTGACTATAAGTGACCTTATAAAGGTGCAGAGAAGATTTAGGAGGCAATGCGACCTTTTACTGGATGATGTTGGGAGCTTTAAGACAGTATCTCAATATCAATGTGCATATGCATCACCCAGGGATATTACTGAAATGAAGATTCTGAATTAGAAGTTTTGCAATGTGGAGCTTGAGAGAGGGAAACTGCACTCGGTCAGCCGGTGTTCCAGCGCCCACATCCCATATGGTTCCCAAAGCACACACAGTAATTGCCGGGAGCAGAATCAGGAGTCCTCCCTCCAAAGAAACCCCCTAACTAGTGCAGAGCCAGGAGCTCACACTTCAAAAAGAAGTTTGGCAACGGATTGCGTTTTGATTAGCGCCCCCTACGAGTCCCAGGGGCAGTGCAGAATTGGGGTCAGGAGCTCCGAAGGGTCAGAAGCAACTCCTCGAGCCAGAGAGAGAGCACAGCCGTAGGGCGTTTGCCTGGCAAGCCGCCAACACAGGACCACTGTGGTTCGAATCCCGGCATCCCATATGGTCCCAGAGCCTGCCAGCGGTGATTTCTGAGCGCAGAGCCACGAGTAACTCCTGAGCGTTGCCGGTGTGACCCAAAAACAGACAGACACAAAAGCAACTCCTCCAGAAGGATCAAATCAATGACTGGACCATGATGAGTTCGGAGACGTCAATCATTTTGGGAATGATGATGACAACGACTTGTACTCTTGTCTACCCCCCGTTCATGCGGCCTGCACCCCCCCCCCCCATCACACCCTCCTCCAGCTCTGGGGACGGGACTGGAGCTCCTGTCTCGGGCCTGGTCCTCGCCATCTGGGCGGTTGGGCCGCGCAGCATCTGCCGTGCCTCGCGTCAGGCTCGGCGGGGGCGTGCCCGGGGCGGACCGAGCCGGCGCTGGCCGCGCCCCTCGGCCGTGCGAGAGCCCGAGCTTGCTGCATTGCAGCCGTCGCGGCGCTGCTCGGCTCTTCACTCCAACAATGGCGGCTCCGAGCCCGAGCGGCGGCGGCGGCGGCTCCGGGGGAGGCAGCGGCGGCAGCACCCCGGGCTCCGTGGGGTCCCCGGCGCCGGGCCACCCGGCCGTCAGCACCATGCAGGGTAAGGAAGGCGGCGGCGCCGCAACCCGGGCCCTCCGGCGCGGCCGTCGGCGTCGTCGCGGCCTGTCTCCGCGGCCCGGCCGCCTCCGGGGTTGGAAGCCCGGAGCCTCCCTCGCCGGCCGCGCCGCCTCCTCCCCGCTTCCCGCCCGGCCGGGTCTCGCGGGCTCGGCCCGATGCGGCGGCGTCTGGCGCAGGCCCCCGCGCGGCCTCTGCTCGCTCGCGGCCACTCGGCCCTACCCGGCGCCCGGGCTCCCGCGGCCCACCTGGCTGGGGACCGCCCCCGCGGCCACCCGGCGCCCGGCCACTTACCTGGCGAGCCCCGCCCGCGTTTCCGGGAACGGCGGCCGGGCGAGCGGCGGGGCCCCGGGGCCTGGCTTCGGCCCCTCAGGTAGGTGCCGCCGCGGAGGCTCGGCCGGCGCCCCGGCGTGCGTCCCCGCGGCCTCTCCGCAGCGGGTCGGCTCTCGGGCCCTCGCGCTTCCCTGCGGGGCGCAGCTCGAGCCGCCCGCGGGGCGACCTTTGGTCCCCGGAGGCCTCCTCTGGCTAGCGTTCCCAAACTTAGGAAGGTTTTTATCGGACTCGGCTGCTCGAGCCCGTGCCACCTGTAAGAAAGCCCCTGCCCTGGGAGAGACACATTTTGTTCCGGGGAGAGGCATTTCTGGGCATTCCATGCACAAATGCAATGAAGCAAAATAAAATAAACACCACCATCACCCCCAAATGCGGCCAGTTGAAACGAAACGATGGAATATGAAAGGCAGAAGTCCAAGTGCTACGATGTTGTATCTGGACCTTCCTAGTTAACTAGGACTAGCACCTTCAGATTAATGGCTTCCCTGCTAAAACTGCTGTATGATTTCTGACACCCAGATATGAAAATACTAGGACCCAGCCCTGTAGGGACCATTTCCTTAAGTTTACTAGGGAATTGCGAGTAGTAATGCTATTTTTAAAATTGCACTGTTAGAAATGTCTTCTCGACCTTTAACAGTTAAATTATTACAGGTTCAATCAAGGTACCTCTGGTAATCAGGGTTACTGTTTGATTAAATAGCAAACAATCTTTCTAAAAGGTTTTTGGTCTAAACTGGGATAATTAGGGTCAACATGTTTTGAATATTTGATGTTTAAGAGAATGTAAATCAGGAAGCAAGACAGGATTTTATTCACCTTTATATCCAGTAGACCACATGAGAAAATTTTAAACGTGAAGAGCAGTGATAAATATATAAACTGGATTAAGTCAGACATAAAGAAGACATTCTGCCCTGAAGATAATTCAAATTGAATTAATTATTAGAAGCCACGAAATAGCACACACACAATACACAGATCAAGTACAAAATGGGTCTTCATTTTTTGGGGGTTGGGGCATACTCTGAAATGCTCAGGAGTTTCTCCACCCTGGATCAGCCTTGTGCAAGGCAAATGATTTATCCACTGTACAGATATTTCTCTGGCCCCCAAGATGGTTCTTTTTTGACTTCATAGATTTGACTATAGATTTGTAGTCTACTTGTAGTGAAATACAACATAAAAATGTCAGTTTAGGGTTTTGTGCTTATCCAAAACAGGCAGAAAGATTATAAAAGCTATTATGAAGTTTTTTTTTTAGGGGTACAGGAAGCCATGTTTTGGGGCCAGAAGTCCCTCAACAGCCCTCAAGCCAGTTTGAAAGAGCTGTATGCCTTTTTTCTTGGCCATGTTCAGTGGGGGACTACTCTGTTCTGTGCTGTGTGTTGCTTCATGTAGTATTTTGGGGATGGGAATGTGGGACTGGAATACCAAATTGTGCTGGAGATTTGGAGATAGAACTTGGTTCTCATGAACTTAGCCTATAGAGCTAACTCATCATCTGTCACATTATCTCGAGTTATATCCCTACATTTATACAGTTATATCTCCTTCCCTTTCTTCCAAAATTCCCAGCCAAACAAATTGAGCATCAGCCAAGTAGCAGGGATAGTAGACTAATGCTGTGTATATAGAAAAGAGACTATCAGGCAGTGTTATATCTAATTGAGCTTAATTTTTGGATAAGCCGGTAAAAATATAGAATAAATAAATAGGAAATAAATTAGAAAAATGTTACTAAGGTAATACTGGGTTTTCTAGTAGATGGTACAGTGGGACAGTGCAATCTTCTTTAATGAGATCGCCAAGGAAGACATGCCTGCAAAACTGCCCTTTTATGCAAAGAAAGTTTTATTTATTTATTTATTTACTTATTTATTTGGTTTTTGGGTCACACCTGGCAGCGCTTAGGGGTTACTCCTGGCTCTATGCTCAGAAATCGCTCCTGGCAGGCTCTGGGTACCATATGGGATGTCGAGATTCGAAGCATCATCCTTCTGCATGCAAGGCAAACACCTTACCTCCATGCTATCTCTCCGGCCCCCTAAAAAAAGTTTTAAGCAGAGGAAACAGTATATGTGAGAGTTCCTTAGTGGAAAGGCTTGTAGTGTGCTGGTATCTCAGAGCAGTTATGATTAATTTAGTTGCTTCAATTC
Organism: Suncus etruscus; assembly: GCF_024139225.1. Lineage (NCBI taxonomy): Eukaryota > Metazoa > Chordata > Mammalia > Eulipotyphla > Soricidae > Suncus > Suncus etruscus. Next base: position 90,890,176 of record NC_064854.1, read on the forward strand.
CCCCTACAACTGTTTTTGAATTAGTATTAGTAAACTCTACTTCCTAGTAAGCAAAACTCATTTGAAAAGGGAGAAGATAGGGGCTGGAGTGGTGGTGCAAGTGGCTTGCATGTGCTAACCTAGGACGGATCTTGGTTCGATTCCCTAGCATCCCATATGGTCCCCCAAGCCAAGAGCAAATTCTGAGCACATAGCCAGGAGTAACCCCTGAGCTTCACCAAGTATGGCCCAGAAAGCAAAAAAAAAAAAAAAAAAAAAAAAAGGGGGAGAAGATAGACATAAAACTTCTCTTTGAATTATTGATATGCTTTTAATATTGTGTCTGACCTTGATTGTTCCAGGAGCCTGTTGATTAAGTCTTGTTCTTGAAACTCTTTACTAAAGAGAAGTCCTTACACAGCCTAGCACAATTTAGGTTATAGAGTAGGACCATAAGCAACAATCTAGGATTTCTCTGTCTTGCTGCTCTTTCCTCTCACTCTCTTAGATTCTTTTCCTTTTCCTCTTTCCTGGTCTCTTCCTACTTACTGTCCTGAAGTTGTTAGTGATTCTTCTTTCATTACAGTTTTTTAAACATTTAAAACATTTTCATCATTCTATTTTGGATTTTTGGGGACCAAAATTTGGTGCTGAAATTTGACTCATAGCTGTATGCATTATTAATTGGATGCATGTCAAAGCGTGCAAGGCACTTGCCTTCATCACTATTATCTCTCTTGGTCCACCTTATTTTTTTTGAAAATTTAGATTTGATAATTGATTTATGATACTGTTAATATCAATGTTTCACAAATACAATATTGCTATATCACACCTTCCATCTGAGTACCAGCTTCCCTTCACTACTTTACTCTTTGGTATTGCTAGCTGTGGTACATATGAGATACCACATGGACATTGGGACTCTGTGTGACCGGAGTTGTGCTGGGTAGTAGATAATCCTATATACTTTCTTATGGGTTGATATTTGTGACTCAAGACTCTTCCTATAGGGAGACATTTTCTTTCTTTAAAAAAATATTGAATCACCATGAATTACAAAGTTACTTATGAGTGAATTTAGGCTTATAATGTTCCAACATCAATCCTTTCACCACTGTCCATTTTTTCACCCTTACCATTTTCTTAATATAATTCTAAAGAGTTATAGTTCTGGATTTCTGAATTTGAATACCTTGTTAGGATTTAAGAAATTTGTGACTTTGGGCAAGACTCTTAATCTCCAAAAACCTCAATTTCTCAGCTAGAAAGTAGAAATAATACTTATGTTGAAGGATCTTTGAGAATGCAAGGAAAACATGGACCTGGCTTATAGGAAAGATGTGCATGTTAGCCATCATTGTTAATATAGTAAAAACACCATTTCTTTATTTTATTGTTTTTTTCTTTATTGTTTTTTGGGCCACACCCAGTGGCGCTGGGTTACTCTTGGCTCTCGCTCAGAAATCGCTCCTGACAGGCTTGGGGGACCATATAGGATGTTGGGGATGGAACCCGGGTCTGTCCCCAGTTGGCTTTGAGCAAGGCAAATGCCCTACTGCTGTGCTTCGGCCCAGCACTGTTATTTCTAATGGTTTCATTAATAGACAATGGACCCCTAATCCCTAGAAGTTTACTGCAGTGTTGCAGTGTTACTTTCTTTTAAGTTAAAGTTTATTTTTATAATATAAAAAAATTAAAATTTTTTACCCTTTTTTCCTCCCTTAACCACTTTTATTTTCAGTCCCCCCCTTTTTTATTTTACTGAGTCCTATATTCTTTAACCTTATTTTCAGTTTTCTTTATTATTTTTCCTTTTCTACCCTCCCCTTCCCTCCCCTCCCCTACCGTACCCTATACCCTACCTTACCTTACCTTCTACCCTACCCTACCGCTATCCTGCCGTACTCTACCCTATCCTACCAATGCTATCCAGTGATTTGTCATTTTATCATTTATCATCACCAACCAATGATTTATCCTATCTCTACACTCAGGAATTAAACATGATGGTGCTCATATATACTAGGGTCTGCTACATGCAAGGCAAATGCCTTACCTGCTGTACTATCCCCTGATTTCTAGTTTTTTTAAAATGATATTTTTGTTGAGTAGTAAGCTAGTATAGGTAATTGCTTTGTTCATGTACAAAACTTTTTCACTTTGGGGAATTACTCACATTTTGTTGAATTACGTTTTCATTTAAATAGGAATGATACCCAAGATCTTGTAGGGCTGATGTAAATATCATATTAAATTAATGCACATGAAAGTGCTTTGAATAATTTTAAAATAAGTATTTAAAGGATTGTTATTAAACTTTATTTCATTGCTGTAGTTACTAATCACTTAAAATTTAAATATAAAAGTAGAAATGCTGCTCCTAATGAAAACTACATTATTCTTTAATGTAGTTTATCAGAATCAGTGTATGCTGAAATTTAAGATGACAGATAAATTAACCTTGTATTTTGAGTCTTTTTTTTTTTTTTTTTTTTTGGGCCACACCCTGTGACACTTAGGGATTACTCCTGGGCTCAGAAATCATTCCTGGCTTGGGGGATCATATGGGATGCTGGGGGATCCAACTGTGATCCATCCTAGGCTAGCACGGGCAAGGCGTCTTACTGCATGCGCCACCGCTCCGGCCCCTTATGTTTTCTTTATTAAAATTTTTTTTTTCTTCTCTTTTTAATTTTTAGTTGAATTTGAGATGTTGGGTTGAAGTGGGTAAAGCCAAATAATTTTTTATTATATTTTGGGCTTTCCAGGGATTATAATCAACTGTGATAAATAATCCTGGCCAACCCCTTTGCCATCTTCATCTCTCAGAAGTAGGGGTGACTCAAATGAGTACCTGAGAAATTTTAATGCAAAGTTAAAATTAGAAAGAGAAATGAATAGTTGCTCTCTTTTCATTAACCTTGCCTGACATGCATCCTTTAATGTTTAATGTCTCTTCATAGTTAGGGAAGTTGCCTTAGCAGATGTGGATTTTAGTTCACTAATGTGAGTGGTAACCTTTTGCTCTTCTAACTACTATATGCACAGGTCCATAGGTTCCGATATTAGTCATTTTAGCTATTTAGGTTTGAGACAAAATAACCTTGTTAGAAATGATGCAGATCCAGGAACAGAAAGGAGAGATTATTTTAGGCTTTAGTAGGGGTGGGTGGAAGCTCTAAGCATCTAGTCAGCCCCCCTTTTTTTTTAAACCTTGCTGCTTCCTGATGATCCTTTATGTTAAAGAGTTCTAAATTTGTGGAGGATTTACAATAGCATTTTGAATTTGGAGGACATTTTGATTGGGAATCTCAATTGAAAATTTTAATTAGACATTGGTTTGTAGAATGTAGATCTGAAAGATAACATAACCTTTAACACTTTGTACAATATATAAACGGTAGCTATGTGAGTGAGTAGCATATATATATATATATATATATATTTTTTTTTTTTTGTTTTTTTTTTTTTTGTTTTTTGTTTTTGGGCCACACCCGGTGGTGCTCAGGGGTTACTCCTGGCTGTCTGCTCAGAAATAGCTCCTGGCAGGCATGGGGGACCATATGGGACACCGGGATTCGAACCAACCACCTTTGGTCTTGGATCAGCTGCTTGCAAGGCAAACACTGCTGTGCTATCTCTCCGGGCCCGAGTAGCATATATTGCCTTTCAGGCTAAATCTTTTAACTGGAAAATTAATGTCCCTGCTAATAGATGCTAGCATCTATCTCTTGCAACCCACTCCCAGAAAATATTCACATCTCTATTTTTTAAACATTTATTTATTTATTAATGTATTTAACCCCTGGCGTTCAGTGGTTACTCCTGGCTCTGTGCTCAGAAATTGCTCTTGGCAGTTGGGCTACCATGTGGAATGCCGGGAATTGAACCTGGGTCTTTTCTGGGTTGGCTACTTGCGAGGCAAATGGCCTACTGCTGTGCTATCGCTTTGGCCCCATCTCTTCACTATCTCTCAATGCAGTGCTGAGAATTAAGTACCTATATAAAGGATTCAGGACAATAAGTGTTAACTTGGCTTAATTTATGACTATATAGAGAAAGCAGTGGCCAGTGGTTTATTACAATTCAAAATATGCCTTTTGAGAAAAGATCACAGTTATATCATATATAGCTTGATTCTTGAAGAACACAGGGAAAGAAGTAATCAGAGCAGTTCCTTTACTAGTTATACTTAATCTAACCAAAAATCACTTAGACAACATTTTTGAAAAGGGAGCATGAATTGTGTTGCTAGATATCTCACTGATATATAACTTGGCTTAAAATGAAGGGCAACATTATGCTTTTTGTTCCCTGATGTATATGCTGGTATTCCTGAGATCTGAGTAAAGATTCTTGGTTGAAATACTCACTTTTGGGAAGAATCTTCAGGACACTCACCTATCTTTAGGAAGGACTAGAAGGAAGGTTCCCTATTGACATCTGGAATCCTTCCCTTCAAGTCTTACAAGGCGACTAGAAGTAAAAGAATAGATGCAGGTTTTTATAGGCTGAGCTTTTTTGCTCTGTGTTTGTGTGTGTGTGTAAAAGTGGTAGCAAGGGTGGGTCATAGCCTTGGGTCACATGAAGGAAGACCAGAAATTATAATGACAAGAAGTAATAACTTCTTTAATGTCCCTTTCTCCTTTATTACCATTTTATATATACTCTTTGTTAAGGCCTTGAACTTGCAAGGCATGTGCTCTGTTATTTGCCTCTCTCCCTGTGTTTCAAATCTTGAACCAGGTCTCATGCATGCTAGATGCACAGTTTTTTGCTGAACCACATTTCCACTTTTTGAACTTTTGTTTTTATATACATGTAAACATATCTTAGCCTTTTAAACTAATAAAGACAATTTGGTGAACACAATGTATTACATGTTTTGAGTTAGGGACAGTTAAAGTGCTCTTAGAACTGAGTTAAGAGAATGAGAATGTGGGAGGAATGTGGGAAAGATCAGAAGAAAGAAGCTAGAAATTCTTTTGAGAAAAGAGGGGGAAAGCTGAGCATAGTTTATTCCTTTCATAAGAGCATTTTTGCACTTCATTTTATACATCTTGATCTTGATTCTTGAAGATCTATGATTTTAAACTGCCTGGGGCCTGGCAGAATAAAAAAACCTGGATTTGAAGAAAAAGGGTCATGTATTAAGTTTCAAATTATTGAAAACTCACTGTTAAACCCATTAGACACCTAAGAGTTTAACAATTAACTGGTCACTAGCAACAGATTGAACTGAGATAAAATATTCCTAGAGATACAGAACTTAACTAAAAAGTTGAAACTTTTAGGTAGAAATTTTTAGACAAAGTGAGACCTCAAAAGATGAAAATGAATGAGTATTAGTCTTTTAATTTTAGTATAGCACAATATTGCTTTTCATAGAATTGAGACTATTGAGGTTTTTATTCACCATTTTTCTTCTTTGTTTTTTTTTTTTTTTTTTTGTGGTTTTTGGGTCACACCCGGCAGTGCTCAGGGGCCACTCCTGGCTCCATGCTCAGAAATTGCTCCCGGCAGGCATGGGGGACCATATGGGACGCCGGGATTCGAACCGATGACCTTCTGCATGAAAGGCAAACACCTTACCTCCATGCTATCTCTCCGGCCCCCACCATTTTTCTTCTTACATTATGAGTGCTAAAGCTGCTCTTGTCCCAATCCCACCCTCACCTTCCTTCCCCTAAAAAGAATGAGTTTGGGAAGCAATTTAGTATTTTCCCAAATTTGTACAATAGTCACTAAATTTTATGTATGCATAATCTCTCTTTAGTCATAGGTAGGATCTTCTCTGTATAACTTTTTAGAAATCTCGAAATATTTTGCTGATTTTTCTTTTTTTTTTTTTTGGTTTTTGGGCCACACCTGTTTGACGCTCAGTGGTTACTCCTGGTTATGCACTCAGAAGTCGCCCCTGGCTTGGGGGGGACCATATGGGACGCCGGGGGATCGAACTGCTGTCTGTCCTACGCTAGTGCTTGCAAGGCAGACACCTTACCTCTAGTGCCACCTCCTTTTTTTTTTTTTTTTTGGTTTTTGGGTCACACCCAGCAGTGCTCAGGTGTTACTCCTGGCTGTCTGCTCAGAAATAGCTCCTGGCAGGCACGGGGGACCATATGGGACACCGGGATTCGAACCAACCACCTTTGGTCCTGGATCGGCTGTTTGCAAGGCAAACGCTGCTGTGCTATCTCTCCGGGCCTGATATTTCTCATTTTTTTTTTTTGATATTTCTCATTTTTAAAAATTATTATTACTATTATTTTTGCTTTTTTGGGTCACACCCGGTGACACTCAGGAGTTACTCCTGGCTTGTGCTCAGAAATTGCCCCTGGCTTATGGGGCACTGGGGGATTGAACTGCGGTCTGTCCTAGGTTAGTGCGTGCAAAGCAAATGCCCTACCGCTTGCACCACCACTCCGACCCCTAAAATTATTATTGTTGTTTGTTTTTGGGCTATAGCCAGCTGTATTCAGAGGTTATTCTTGGCTGTGCACTTAGGGGCTATTTACTTCGAATTCGGTTGGTTATGTACAGTGCAAGTGTCCTATCTATGCAATGGCTCCTGCCCCTTGTATTTTTTGTTTGTGAGTCTCCTCCTAAGTGATACTCAGGAGGCTTTGGGGCTCCTCAGTGGTTTGATTCTCAACCAATTGGTTTGGCTTTTCATTGAGACTGCATTGCTGCTTTGCATGGAATTAGCTGGGCCACTCAAGGTAGTGCTTGGGAGCCTCCAAGGGCTGCACCTAGTTCAGCTCCAGTGGCCAGGTGGTACAGGGCATCAAACTGTGCTTGACCTCATGCAAGATATATGCCTAGCCCCTTTTCTCTCTCTCCAGCCCATTCCCTGTTTTGCTTTGTAATATTAAGTGGACTTCTAATTAATTGGTGAGGTATTATGCTTCAGCTAATTAAGCTGTTTCTTGGCGAACTCTGCAACAGTTAGCAAGTTTTTTTCTGAGAAGCCAGAGAGATGGATCTTGTTGTGAAGCTTCAGAGTCTGTCTGTTCATTTTATTCTCTTCATAATTGTATAATCTGAAAAAAAGTTTTGTTTTAAAATTTTTCTCCTTTTGAAGGACTTGTACTGATTTTGTAGTAATGACAGTGATAAGAATTTCTTAGTACCTACATAAAAGTAGGTATAACTTTTATAAAAAATTATTTTCTTGGGGGTCAAAGAGATATTGCAGCAGTAGGGTGTTTGCCTTGTACGTGGCTGATCCAGGACAGACGCGAGTTTATCCCGGCATCCCATATGGTCCCCCAAGCCAGGAGCGATTTTTTTCTTTTTTAAATCCCACCCCACCAGGAACAATTTCTGAGTGCAGAGCCAGGAGTAACCCCTTAGTGCCGCTGAGTGTAGCCCAAAATACCAAAAATATTTTTTTGTTAGGCTGGGGAGATAGCATAGTGGTAGGGCATTTGCCTTGCACCTGACTAACCTTGTATGGATCATTCCTGAGCCTGCCAGGAATGATTTCTGAACACAGAGCCAGGAGTAACCCCAGAGCACTGCTGGGTATGGCCCAAAAACCAAAACGAAAAAAAACCAAAACAACTTTTTTTTTTTTTTTTTTTTATAATTTTGGTTGGCTTACAGTACTGTTTTTTTTTTCCGGGCCATACCCGTTTGATGCTCAGGGGTTACTCACTGCTCAGCGCTCAGAAATTGCCCCTGGCTTGGGGTGACCATATGGGATGCTGGGGGACCGAACCGAGGTCCTGATCTTTCCTTGGCTAGCGCTTGCAAGGCAGATACCTTACCTCTAGCACCACCTCCCCGGCCCCAGCTTACAGTACTGTTAATAATGTTTTTTCCATGGATATAATTCTAACACCTTGCCTCTCACCACTGTACTTGCCTCCCTGAACACACCAATAAAGTATAATTCTAGCACCATGCCTATCACCACTGTATCTGCCTCCCTGAACATCCCAATAAAGTGGACATAACTTCTGTTGGAGCAGTAATTAGTGACATTTGAATACTCAGTCACATACCTTAAACAAATTTTGCTATTAAACATATTAGGTTTGTATATTATTTATCTATATTGGATGTTTTTGATCCAACCATACATGTAGATTCACTCTTTCATGGTTTGAACATTTTGTTTTTTAGTTTATGGTCCCCATCTGACTTGCTGCTTAGGGGTCACTTCCAGCGAGGGATGCTGGGAGAACAATGTAGTGACTGGAATTGAACCAGAGGCTCCTGCTTGTCCTCCAGCTCTTTTGATTTATCTCCCTGGCCTCCAAATTCATTCTTTTTCATATAGCTTCAGATTTCTTTTTCTTGCTTATTTCAGCATTCCTATTACCATTTATTCACTTTTCTCCCTTTTTTATATTAATATCTTTATTTAAACACCTTGATTACAAATATGATTGTAGTTGGGTTTCAGTCATGTAAAGAACACTCCTCTTCATGGGTGCAACATTCCCATCACCAATGTCCCAAATCTCCTTCCTCCCCACCCCACCCCTACCTGTACTCTAGACAGGCTTTCCACATCCCTCATTCATTCACATTGTTATGATAGTTCTCAGTGTAGTTATTTCTCTAACTGCACTCACTACTCTTTGTGGTGAGCTTCATGTAGTGAGCTGGACCTTCCAGCACTCCTCTCTTAGTCTCTGAGGATTATTGCAAAAATGTCTTTATTTTTCTTTTTTTCTTTTTTTTTTTTTTTTTTTTTTTTTGGTTTTTGGTTTTTGGGCCACACCCAAAATGCTCAGGGGTTACTCCTGGCTATGTGCTCAGAAGTTGCTCCTGGCTTGGGGGACCATATGGGACACCGGGGGATCGAACCGCGGTCTGTCCAAGGCTAGCGCAGGCAAGGCAGGCACCTTACCTTTAGCGCCACCGCCCGGCCCGTCTTTATTTTTCTTAAAACTCATAGATAAGTGACACTATTTTGAACCTATATCTTTCCCTCTGACTTATTTTACTCAGCATAATAGATTCCATGTACATCCATGTATGGGAAAATTTCATGACTTCATTTTCTGACAGCTGCATAATATTCCATTGTGTATATGTACCACAGTTTCTTTAGCCATTCATTTGTTGAAAGGCATCTTGGTTGTTTCCAGAGTCTGGCTGTTGTAAATAGGGCAGCAATGAATATAGGTATGAGGAAGGGATTTTTGTAGTGTATTTTTGCGTTCCAAGGGTATATCCCTAGGAGTGGTATAGCTGAATCGTATGGGAGCTCAAGTTCCAGGTTTTGGAACTAGACAACATTCCCACCAGCAGTGAATAAGAGTTCCTTTCTCTCCACATCCTTGCCAGCACTGCTTGTTCTCATTCTTTGTGATACCTTTTTCCCTTCTGTCTTCCATTTTGCTGCCTAGTAGCAACCATTCACGTAGTGCAAAAAGGAGAAGAGTAACTTACTTTAAAGTTGTTTCTATTTCATCATTTTAGTTTTAGCTTGTGGTACAGATGAAATTTCCCTCTCTTCCATTATGGATGGCTCTGACTTGCTTCTGAATTGCACTCTAGTTTGCTTATCTTGTGTTGGACTCATTTTTTTTTTTCTGGCTAGGATGCCCTATCACTTTTAGTTTTGTATAGACCCATGGAACTCTTGAGTTTTCTTTCTTAAGTCAGTTCCTGCTGCACAGTCCATTCACACATACCTTAAATTTTTCCAATACATTTTATTTGTAACTGAGTTTATCAAAGTTTAATAGTAGAAAATATTGTTTACTACTACTATTGTGCCCTAATTCCAGGCTTTCTCCTAGCTTCTCCACTTTTACTCTTCTCATGTTAACATTGATGTCATTAGGTTACTGCTGTGTGTTCTGTAGGTATAATCAAAGGTATTTATATGTCAAAGTAGCAACGTTTACATTTTTTATTAGATTTTCTATCTTTATCTTAAGAATTTCAAGAACTGGATGAGAAAGATTAAATATATTCTTTATTTCTGACTCCTTTTTATGTATATTTTGATTGAACACATAAAAGCATATTGAACAATGATTTGGTGCTCTTACCTTAATGTATCTCTGTTTCTTAGTGCAGTAATAAATATCCATAGCTGCGAGGAAAGCCAGACAGTCATTTAATTTAATGAACTATGGAGTTAAATATTTTGTGAAAGCTCTTATTTTTAAGCAGCTTATTATTACATTACAAAAGTATTTGTGTACCGATGTGATCAGCACCAGTTGGACTTCAAAGTGTTCATTCTTCTAAGTAGACTTCACATATTTGCTTCCTTTAACATAAAATTCTAACATTTCCAGGAATATCTTGGGTCACTGCTTTTATTTTTCAGACCTAGTTTAGAAGAATTTCAACACTCATATATTAGTTTATTGTTTTCAAGTCCGACTTGAAAAATATTACTTTATATATACTTAGATTATACAACTTATATAGAAACTTAAATCATTAGTAATTTTCAGGGCCTAATAGCTATTGTTATTGAACAGCCATTAAAGATAAAAGCAAATAATGTATTGTATAACTCAATTTAAACATATAATATAAATATATTTATATCAATTGAACATTCTATTGGGAGCCCATGGTATGGCTAATGTGACTCCAACTGTTCTTGAATTGTTTTATTCAAATTAATATAAAAGTGTAATATTGTGTTCTAATTATGATTTGTTTGATTTACAGTAAATGAACTGGAACTTATCTCTTTTACTTTAGGCTTTCAGATAAACTTCTGTGAAAAGTCACAAAGTAAGCTACAAATTTTATGATATTTTGCTGCTTTTTTTCCATCTCCATTTTGGTATTGGGAATGCGTTCACTATTATCTCAACTAACCTATTCATGGCAGTTTTGCCTGAAAAGAGCTTCCATTTTTCATTTTTTTCCAATTAAATATTTGTGTTATTATTCATTGTGTAAGATGTTTGTGTTTTTATTTGAAATTGAACTTGGAAAATAGCTACACATTGGCCAAATGAATTTAAGTATAGAATGAAGTACACAGATATGAAAATATATGTAAGTATTCAGATAGGAAGAGAAAGGCAAGATAAACTTCAGAAGCTCTGTATAGGTATGAAAGGATGCACATGTATGTGATATAAGAAAGGCATATATATTTTTGAACTTTAAATCATGTTAAAGAAAATATATTTTTCAGATTGTGGCATAAAAAGTATAAAACTGTACTTAGGATCTAGAGACATAGTACCTGGGTTAAGATACTGCCTTGCGGGGCTAGAGAGATAGCACGGAGGTCTGCATTTGCCTTGCATGCAGGACAGTGGTTCGAATCCTGGCATCCCATAATGTTCCCCGAGCCTGCCACAAGCGATTTCTGAGTGTAGAGTCAGGAGTAACCCCTGAACGCTGCCAGATGTGACCCAAAAACCAAAACCAAAACAAAACAAAAAAAGTCCCAACTTAGTGAGATAGTTAAAATGCTTCCCTTGTCCAAGTTTGATGCTGGACACTTCAGATGGGCCCCAGAGCATACAAACAGGAATAGCATGAGGACTCCTCATGGCCCACTCCTGTCCACCTACTATATTAAAAACAAAAATAATCCAAAAAATAACCATCTTAATTCAGTGGAAACCACTCTGCAGGTAATATAAAAATATCTCAAAATAAAACTAGTTTTATCTTCATTGACTGGGGATTAAGGATCATTTCTTGATGTCATTTCACCCCCCTTCAACTTTGTGGACATAATTATTTTATAACATTGTGTAAGTATAAGGTGAGGAATGTAACAAGTATAGTAATACATTTCACTTATATGTTATAAAATGTTTATGATTAGTCATATTAGTCAATATTAGTCTATTACTTTATAATTACTTCCTTTTTATTTTGAGAATATTTAGGATCTATTTTCTTAGTAGCTAATATAATATATATAGGTTTCTTCATAGTGTATCATTCTAAAATAAATTAGTTGGACGAAAATTAAGTTGAATCTGGAAAAAATTTCTATCATAACATTTTTGGATGGAACCAAAATGCTTCATTGGCTAATTGGTTGGCTATTGTAAATTTCTTTGAAATAAAAGTAGGAAAATTTGAATTCTCTAATTATTTGTCAGTGATACAAATATAGAAAGAATGGTAAAATGAGTAGCTAATCATTAGGATAATTTATTTTTTATTTTTGAGCTACACCTGTTGATGCTCAGGGGTTACTCCTGGCTGTGTGCTCAGAAATCGCTCCAGGCTTGGGGGCTCATATGGGACGACAGGGTAGCAAACCGTGGTCAGTCCTAGGTTAGTGTGTGCAAGGCAAAAGCCCTACCGCTTGCACCACTGCTCTAGCCCCCATAGATAAATTTTTAATTGGTTCATTATCATGGCCATTTTTCTTCCTTTAATAAGTAAATACAGTATTTCCTACATAATAAATCCACTCTCTGTAGACTGGGTTGCAATAAGATGTAATTTAATAAATTGTAATAAAATTACAATTTGTATGCTTTTTATATATATGAAATATGTATTTAATTTTAAAATTTATTTTAGCTAGGAAACATAGTGTCTTTAAAATCTGTGCTCGTTTCTCCCTTCCTTCCTTCCTTCCTTCCTTCCTTCCTTCCTTCCTTCCTTCCTTCCTTCCTTCCTTCCTTCCTTCCTTCCTTCCTTCCTTCCTTCCTTCCTTCCTCCCTCCCTCCCTCCCTCCCTCTCTCCCTCCCTCCCTCTCTCCCTCCCTCCCTCCCTCCCTCCCTCTCTCCCTCCCTCCCTCTCTCCCTCCCTCCCTCCCTCCCCTCCCTCCCTCCCTCCTTTTCTTTCTTTTTCTTTCTTTCTCTTTCTTTCTTTCTTTCTTTCTTTCTTTCTTTCTTTCTTTCTTTCTTTCTTTCTTTCTTTCTTTCTTTCTTTCTTTCTTTCTTTCTTTCTTTCTTTCTTTCTTTCTTTCTTTCTTTCTTTCTTTCTTCCTTCCTTCCTTCCTTCCTTCCTTCCTTCCTTCCTTCCTTCCTTCCTTCCTTCCTTCCTCCCTCCTTCCTCCCTATCTCCCTCCCTCTTTTCCTTCCTTCCTTCCTTCCTTCCTTCCTTCCTTCCTTCCTTCCTTCCTTCCTTCCTTCCTTCCTTCCTTCCTTCCTTCCTTCCTTCCTTTCTGTTTGGTGGCATTGGAGACTTAAGGAAATTGAAATAGGGTCTCTAGTTTCCAAGCATATGGTCTAGTCTATTGAGCTATCTCTCCAATCTAATGTTCCTGTTTTTTTTTTTGTTTGTTTGTTTTTGGTTTTTGGGTCACACCCGGCAGTGCTCAGGAGTTACTTTTGGCTCCATGCTCAGAAATCGCTCCTGGCAGGCTCAAGGACCATATGGGATACTGATTCGAACCACCATCTGTCCTAGAATGGCTGTGTGCAAGGCAAACGCCCTACTGCTCTGCTATCTCTCTGGCTCCTCTCCTCTCCATTATCTCTTAAATGTTAGAATAAAGTAAAATATTTCTGTTTAAGTATTTAAGTTTAAATATTAAGTTTAGCTTTTTTTTTCTTTTCTTTGTTTTTTTTTTTTTTTTTTTTGGTTTTTGGGCCACACCCGGCTATGCTCAGTGGTTACTCCTGGCTTTCTGCTCAGAAATAGCTCCTGGCAGGCACGGGGGACCATATGGGACACCGGGATTCGAACCAACCACCTTTGGTCCTGGATCGGCTGCTTGCAAGGCAAACGCCACTGTGCTATCTCTCCGGGCCCAAGTTTAGCTTTTAATATGATAAAATTAGACAAAAATCTAAGAAAACACTGATTTAAAATTTAAGTGTTTTGCATTTGGAACCACATGGGTTGGCATTTCGGGGCTGCTCCTTGATTTGGAACTCAGGGATTGCTCTTCGATGTGTTCAGGGGATCTTGCAGTGCCAGGAACCAACCTGGGGCCTTTAGTTGCAAGACAAGTGCTGTACAATAGAGCCATATCACCACCAGTTAAAAATATTTTTTATACTGTATCTTTTAAAAAATATGATTTTTAAAAGTTATATTCACACTTTTGCTTTTTTCTGTAACCTACTAGTTAGGTTAGAGACTAGTTGAGACAGATAATGGTTTTTTTTTTAGACATGAAATGAAATATTGTATTGATTTTATTATGTTTAAAATCTAAAAGTATGGGGCCGGAGAGATAGCATGGAGGTAAGGCGTTTGCCTTTCATACAGAAGGTCATTGTTTCCAATCCGGGCATCCCATATGGTTCCCTGAGTCTGCCAGGAGCTATTTCTGAGCTTAGAGCCAGGAGTAACCCCTGAGTGCTGCCGGGTGTGACCAAAAACTAAAAAAAAAATAAATATCTAAAAATAGTTTTGAGAGTAGATAAAATACCTTTAGGTGGACTAAAGAGTCCTGTCCCTTTCCAGTAGAGATGTAATACTTTTCTGATGCTGCTAGCTTTTATGCTTATGAAAGAATTTGATAAAGGAGCATTTTAAGAGAGAACCTAACCTTAAGTGGTAAGAGGGCATATATGCTTTTCTACTTTGATACTCACTTTTGTTGATTTCACTTTTTCTTTACATCTCCACTGCTTTCCTCTGGCTCTTTATATCTCCTTTTCAAAATTTTTCTATTTTGGGAATTTTTTTTTTACTTATTGACTTTTTGGGATTAATGCAGTTTTATTGCATTAATCAGTTACACAGTGATTAATGAAACCGACATTAGATAGTTAAGTACCACTCAATAAGCAAGACTATTGGTACAGAAATGAATATAATAGTCCCCAGTGCTTGCCATATTGTAGTGTGCTACAGTTGGTCCTCTGTTGATTGTATTTAATTATTGGTATCATTGCTTAACATTTTTAACCATATTATTTGATTTATAATTAACAAAAATAAGTGAATAGATAAGTAACAACTCTGGGTCAGTTGCAAAGGAACAGATGTGTATTGAGGACTTTAACTCATGCTTTATCATAAGAGAGAATAGCATGAAAGGATGTGTCTTTTAATAGCTACTTCCCTGATTGGAAATTATGGTTTAAAGGTTAACAGTAGGGCCTGAGAGATATTGCAGAAGTTGAAGTGCTTGCCTTGCATGTGACTGACCCTATTAGTTCCTGATACTGTATATGGTTCCCTGAACACTGTTGAGAATGAACCCTGAATTTGGAGCCAGGTGTAAATCCTGATCATTGCTGTATGTGAACAAAAACAAGAAAAAAGGTCTGCAAGAGGCCACCCAGTTTTGAAGTTAAAACTATGCTGTGGGGTGGAGTAGTGGAAGTCTTGATGAAAGGGAACAGAAGAGGTTTTGGTAAGAATAGATTGTCCAATTTGTCATCATTTAT
Organism: Suncus etruscus; assembly: GCF_024139225.1. Taxonomy (NCBI): domain Eukaryota; kingdom Metazoa; phylum Chordata; class Mammalia; order Eulipotyphla; family Soricidae; genus Suncus; species Suncus etruscus. The sequence goes on from NC_064854.1 coordinate 90,905,415, forward strand.
TTTTGTGCTTTCGGATGTTTTTCTTGCATCTTATCATAGTATTGCTAAATATAATAATACTGTTTCCCAAAATTTGTTCTGTGATTTATATACCCTTAAGGTAAAAAGTGCAGTTTTATGATGTTTCCAATTAGTCTTTAGTTTGCTTTGAATATAGACATTTACCTAAATTAAAAACGACTCATTTCTTTAAAAATAAAAAGTTGGGATGTGGCTCAGTGGTATAACTCATACTTCTATGTATGAATACTTGGGTTCCCCTAGCACCACAAATAAAAGAAATACAGTTAAAAAGTGTTAACTCTCCACAGTAGTAATACTTTCCCATTTCAAGTCTAATTTAGTGTCAGAAGATTCAGTTTTAAGAACATTGCACAATTGATCAGAAAAGCTCACATTTTAATTTATTAAAGTTAACTGTATTATACAACCATGTGAAAGAATTAAAGTTCAAAGAATGCTAAATTCTATGTTGAAAGTTCAGTAAATTTGAATAGTGTTGATTTAAATACTTCAATCAAAAATTATTATGATTTTGATGACTAATGGAAGCTCTAAAAGATGAATTTTTCTCATTATTTGGCTTTCACTTTTTTTTTTGTATTGTCACATCACTGTTTCAGCTTATTACAACTGCCTATTATAAGTTAGTGGAATTTTATTGGAGATGTGTAGGTATTTACAGGTAATAAGAGTGGGAGATATATGTAGGTATTTATAGGTAATAAGAATGGGAGATTACATATTTGGAAATGAGATTTCTATAGAAATTCAATAAAAATCCACTTTGCATTTCATAGTCTTTCATTTTATTAATGAGAGTTTGCACATATGCTTGTTGCTATTCTGAATATATGCATAAATGATATTTAATAAGTAATAATGCTCTGATTTAAGAAAATCGTGCTATATATCCCTTTTAATTCTGTTATATCACTGAATTTTTTAGTGATCATTGATTTTTAATAATTAATGATTCATTAATTTTTAATGATTTTAATGACTATTAAGGGAGGATATTTTCTTTCCAATATAGAACATTTAGATATTTGGTGAATTCATAGTTATTATTTGCAAATCATTGTACTTATAAAGATGTTTATGTGATTTATGGCCAACTGTGAATCAGTAGTTTTAATGGCCCATCAGATTCTTTTGAATGTGATTCATTTTTGCTTTATGAAACTAATTTTTTGAAGAAAAAAAGATTTGCTTAAAATAAAGTATTTTAAAAATGCTTTGATAAATGTAAAATTTACCTTATTGCATCAGCATTCTGATATTTTTATTTGGATAAGAATTATGACCTGTAAAGAACCTCGGATAATAAGATTTTCCTCAGAAAATGCTTAGCAGAACTCTGTATTAGTCAAAGTAGGCGTACTTGGGAGTTTGGTAAAGTCTCAATATTATAGGTTTTACTTAGGCACTTTTTTTTTTTTTTTTTTTTTTGGTTTTTGGGCCACACCCGTTTGACGCTCAGGGGTTATTCCTGGCTATGTGCTCAGAAATTGCCCCTGGCTTGGGGGGACCATATGGGACGCCGGGGGATCGAACCGCGGTCCTTCCTTGGCTAGCGCTTGCAAGGCAGACACCTTACCTCCAGCGCCACCTACCCGGCCCCTTACTTAGGCACTTTTAAGGTTTAAAATATCTTTTTTTTTTTTTTTTTGGTTTTTGGGCCACACCCGGCTGTGTTTAGGGGTTACTCTGGCTGTCTGCTCAGAAATAGCTCCTGGCAGGCACAGGGGACCATATGGGACACCGGGATTCGAACCAACCACCTTTGGTCCTGGATCGGCTGCTTGCAAGGCAAACACCGCTGTGCTATCTCTCCTGGCCCGGTTTAAAATATCTTAGTACTGCACTATATTTTCACCTATGATTAGAGATTTTTGAGGATTAAAGCAAAATTTAGATTGTGTTGAATTTTTGTAGATTATCACTTACATATTTGGTAGCTTTATGGTTTTTTGTGGTTTCTAAAGATTGTTTTACTTTGGAGACCCAAGAGTGCAACGTGGCATAGCAGTGTTCTTCACAATGATGTATATGTGAATGATTCTTCTAGTAGTAAGTCAGTACTTTTCACAAAAGATTTAGTTTTCTCACCTGTTAACATTTTTATTTACTTTTTTGTGAGGGGGGTCTATTCCTGGTGGTACTTGGGACTAAGTGCTACTCAGTAGCTTATGCATGGGGTATTGGGTCACTTATGGGTGTTCTCAATCAACCATGTAGTGGAAGGAATTGTAAACAGCCTTCCTGTTTGCAAAGTAGTGTTCTAACCTGTCAAGCTATTTCTTTGACCTCCCACGGACTTTAGGAAAGAAAGAATATAGGCAATTAAGGATTTTCAAATATATATAATACAAAACTAGGAAACCATAATGAACCTCTATGTAACTATTTCTGAATATAGCAGTGATAAGTATATGGACAGTAGGTGAACTCTACCAATTTCTTCTATAATACAAGATATTGTTTGTGTGTGTGTGTGTGTGTGTATGTGGGGGGCAACTCCCAGTGGTGTGTGTGTGTGTGGGGAGGGCAACTCCCAGTGGTATTGACTATATATGCTTCTGCTCAGATATGCTCTGGGCAGTGTTGGTGATTAAATTTAGGCCTACTATATGTAAACTTGCATTCCAGTCTTTTGCACTATCTCCCCAGACCATCTACTTTATTTTGAATTCTGATAATTATTATTTAATCCACAAATGTCATTTATAGGTCTTTCTAACTCATAAGGGCTCTGTAAGTGCTTAAAGAATAAAGGGCTTGAGCCAGAGTGATAACACAGTGGGTAGGGTGTTTGCCTTGCACGTAACTGACCTGGGTTCAATCCCCAGCCTCCCATATGGTCCTTTGTGCCTGCCAAGAGTAATTTCTGAGCACAGAGCCACGAGTAACCCCTGAGCTCTGCTGGGCATGACTTCCTCCCAAAAAAGGAGTATAAGGCTAGAGAGATACTACAGGAGGTAAATTATTTGCTCTGTATGAGTCCAATCCCTGATATCACCTGTGAAATGCTAGGGTCAGTTCTTAGTTTACAGCCAGGAATCGCTCTTGAGCACTGCTGAGTTTAACTAAGTTTAACTAGATAACTAAGTTAACTAAGCCCTTCCATCCCACTCTCCCCTCAAAAAAGGTAATTTAGATTAGGAAAAAACTAAGAGCAACTTAATGACGTCACTAGTTTTTTAAAAAGATTTTTAAAATTATTTAACTTTTGGTTCTGGAACTATACTGGACACTCCAGAATTTTCTCTAGGCTTGGTACTCAGAGGACATTATATGTACCAGGGACCAAATTGGAATTGGCTGTGTGCAAGACAAGCATTTAAGTATCCTGTACTGTATCTCTGGTTCCGCTGCTGTCACTGTTTAAATGAAACATCAGATTATCTACTTTTTAGATTGGCAGATGTTTTACAAATGCTTTACAAATAGTTGTTCTGTTTACTCTGTTGAAATCTCAGAGATCAGCACACATTCTGCATTTGGTTAATATGTCTCAGTTTTCTTGATATATGTATTTGGTAGTTTTCTTTGAAATTTTATTATTGAAAAATTTGCATCATCTATTTTGTACCATTTTGCATGTTATGTATTTGGTTGATTATATTGTTTTCTCAATTGTCTTGTTTTTGGACACACCTGGTGGTGCTTTCAGCTTGGAAGGAGAGTCATAAAGCTATGTAGGATCAAGCATCAAACCAGCCTTCTATATGCAAAGCATTTTCTTCAGTCTTTTGAGCCACCACCTCCAGATTCCGATTATATTATTTTAGTAATTAATATTCATATATTTCTCTTTGTAATCTATTTCTCATTCTCTGTATTTTTAGACTTGGTCATAGAGATACAAATTTTGGATCGTGTTTTCTTTTTGTGTTACTTAGAAGCGTACTTTCAGAGGTTTCTTTTCTTTTGTGTGTGTGTGTGTGTGTGTGTGTGTGTGTGGTTTTTGGGTCACACCTGGCAGTGCTCAGGGGTTATTCCTGGCTCCAGGCTCAGAAATTGCTCCTGGCAGGCACGGGGCACCATATGGGACGCCAGGATTCGAACCGATGACCTCCTGCATGAAAGGCAAAACGCCTTACCTCCATGCTATCTCTCCGGCCCCAGGTTTCTAATTCTCAGTCTGACTTTTGTTATATTGATTAGTGGAATTTAGATGCTGTCACACTAATTCTTTTTTTTTCTTTTTTCTTTCTTTTTTTTTCTTTGGTTTTTGGGCCACATCCGGCGATGCTCAGTGGTTATTCCTGGCTGTCTGCTCAGAAATAGCTCCTGGCAGGCACGGGGGACCATATGGGACAGCGGGATTTGGGATTCGAACCAACCACCTTTGGTCCTGGATTGGCTGCTTGCAAGGCAAACACCGCTGTGTTATCTCTCTGGGCCCTGTCACACTAATTCTTATTGGAGAAAAGTTTACCATCTTTCATTTGATGAGTTTGATCACAAGGAATTATTTTAGTTTAATTAGTTATTCCGTTGATGGTATTTAATTTATGTTTTTAATATTTGAGAATTTTGTAGATAGTAACAGTTAACAAAGCTTGTGTTTTATTCATTGTAAATGTTAGGAATTATCTCTTATTATCCCAATTATTATTAATTGTACCAAATACTGAAGAATAGTAAAATATTTGGTTAAATTAATGCACTTATACAAGATGTGCACAATCAGTGATGATCTTTACAATGTTTCATACACTGGTATATAAGTTGATATAGTCATTAAACACGTTTTCAGTTGTTTTTTTTTTGGGAGGGGCAGTCCACACCCAGCAGTGCTCATTGATTATTCCTGGCTCTATGCTCAGAAATCGCTCCTGGCAGGCTCGGGGGACCAATGGGATGCTGGGATTCGACCCACCGCCCTTCTGCATGCAAGGCAAATAATTGCCCTACCTCCATGCTATCACTCCAGCCCCAGTCATTAATCAGGTTTTAAAAATTTTATTAGAAAAGTGCAGAGAGGGGGGGAAGGAGTGTGTGTGTGTGAACATGCATGGACAAATGCAATAGTCAGCGAATGAGTGAGATTGGGTTGAGATGGAGGTTTATTGCCAGGATACAAATGACATCTAATCAGTTTATTATAACTATTTTTTAAGTCTTTACCTTCTGCTTCTCTCCTTTGATGTTCTAATAGTGATGACCAGGCATTACAGGCATACTTGGTTATGATTTTTTATCTTGTTGAAGGTTGTATTCTTTTGGTGCCAACACAAACTCTGAGTACACTGGTGATTTCTGGGACTGGTTCATGAATGTGTTTGCCAGGAATATTGCAGTGACCACTTTGCTGCTAGAAATGACTAAGGATCACAGGAAACAGAACTTCCAGGATAACTCTTGGTGCAGGGGGAACTGGATTGAATTTGATCATTTTTGCTACTGACATATCCTTAACCACATCCATTAATGACAACTTATTTGGGGAGGTTTTTTTGGACCACACCTGGTGGTATTGGCTCAGGGCTATTATTCTTGGCTATATCCACAGGAGTGACTCCTGGCAGTGATGTGGGGATTTAAACTAGGGTTTTGACTGAAACTGTTTTGCAAGGTAGTTGCTTTACCTCCTATACTATCTTTCTCACCATAATCAGGAATTCAGAAATATTTAGAAATCTCATAATATATGAAGAAAGTTAAAGAATTCAGAAATATTTAGAATTCTCATAATTTATGAAGACCATTAAAAAGAAAACCCTCAAATCTTGACCTTTTTTTGTGTGTATATGTGAAATTGAATACTCATTGGGTACATGAGTATACTTCTGCCAAAGTAAGACTGATTCCAAACTGGGAATTCTCAGTAATTGGGAACCAGGATTACTCATCAATAGGCAGTTCAGTGAAAATAAGAGTAAATAAGAGTTCTCATCATAGTAAAACATGGTGAACTGTTTGTTTTCCTAGTGACTAGTATACACTTGGGAAATAGATATCATTACTATTAATTACATACAAACTCTATTCTTTCACTGTTTATCTTTAGTCTTAAAACAATTACTGGTCTTCATGCTATTCTTGCACTCATTTAATTTTTTTGGATTTCTTTTTAAGAAATTTGAAAATTTGAAATAACAAATTTGGGGGCCAGAGAGATAGTATAGTGGATAAGGTGTTTGCTTTCATGTGGTTGATCTGGGTTTAATTCTGGGCACTGCCTCACGGTCTTCTGAACTCACCAGGAGTTGTCTTTAAGTACAGAGCCACGATCAAACTCTGAGCGCTGCTGGATGTGACACAAAAAGCAAAACAACAATAAAAAAATCCAACCAGGAAATAATATTAAAAAAATTTGGGGATCAGGAGCGGTGGTGAAAGCGGTAGGGTGCTTGCCTTAGGTGTGTTAAACTAGGACTGACCGAGGATCGATCTGAGCAACATTGCCAGGAGTAACGCCTGAGTATCACCGAGTGTGGCCTAAAAACCAAACAAAAACAAAAAAAAACGATAATGAAGAAATTTGGGGGCCGGGCGGTGGCGCTAAAGGTAAGGTGCCTGCCTTGCCTGCGCTAGCCTTGGACGGACCGCGGGTTCGATCCCCCGGTGTCCCATATGGTCCCCCAAGCCAGGAGCAACTTCTGAGCACATAGCCAGGAGTAACCCCTGAGTGTTACTGGGTGTGGCCCAAAAACCAAAAAAAAAAAAAAAAAAAAAGAAATTTGAAATAACAAATTAAGAATCTTCTAGTGACACAGTATTATTAAGTAGATAGGTTGCAACCTTTGTTCTTTGGGTGTCATTTACTCTCTTGATTAATTTTAATTTGTTCTAGCATTTTTTTTTTTGGGGGGGGGGACTGTCTTACTTGGCAGAGCTTAGTGACTATTCCTGGCTTGGTGCTTTGGGTGTTAATTCTGGAGGTTGGAAGGTACTATGTGGTGTCTAGGCTCAACCTGAGCTACATAAAAGCTTGACTTTGGATGGTTGGTCTTCTATGTTTTTTTTTTTTTTTTTTCTGTAGGGGTTTTGTCCATAATTGCTGTGCTTAAGGAATATGTATTTATTACTAGCTGTCTTGGGAGACCATATCTAGTGCTAGGGATCTAAAGGGGTTGGTTGATAAGACTCCATGTACCATTGAACTATCTCTCCCACCTTGTTCTAACATTTTACAAACCTTAATTTTAGATGAAATATATCTAAAGAAATAGTTTAATTCTGTTCATTAAGAAATCAAAGTATTTAAGCAATAGTACATACATCAGGTTGGGTGTTCACCTGGTATGTGGCTGACTTGAGTTCAGTCCATGGCATCCTATATGTCCCCTAAGCACTGTGAGGAATATTTTCTGAGTCCTGAGTCTGGAGTAACCTCTGAGCAAAGCCTGTTGTCGGCCAAAGCAAAATAAAAACAAAAAGGAAAGAAATCACAGTGTTATTTACATTTTAATGTTTTTTGAAGGGCCAGCATAGTGGTAGGGCATTTGCCTTGCAGGACATACTGGGTTAGATTTCCTACATCCCATACAGTTCCCTGAGCCTGCCAGGAGTGATATCTGAGCGCTGCCAGGTGTGGGCCAAAAACACCAGAAAAGTTTTTTTTACTGTTTTTGAAATGGGGCATGAATAATCTATTTAGATTATTATTAGATGATTACTATGTGCTATGTTATTGTTTATATGTACAATAATAGTTTTGTATAGCAGATTTTTATTTCTATCACTTGTTTTGATGGTAAGTGTTGGAATTGAATTTAAAAGTGGTTTGCAGATTACTATTTGATATTTCTTTAAAAAGAATGGATATTGGGGCTGGAGTGGTGGTGCAAGTGGTAGGGCCTTACACATGCTAACCTAGGATGGACTGTGGTTTGATCCCCCAGCATCCTATATAGTCCCCCACGCAAGGAGTGATACATGAGCTCATAGCCAGGAGTAACCCCTGAGCACCACTGGGTGTGGCCCAAAAACAGGAATGGATATTCTTTTTTGTTGTAGTTTTTTGTTTTTTGGCCACATCTGTGACCTCAGGGGTTACTCCTGGTTTTGTGCTCAGAAATTACACCTGGCAGACTCAGGGAACCATTTAGGATGCTGGGAATTGTGAACCTGGGTTGGCTGCCTGCAAGACAAATGCCCTATCCTCTGTGCTATTGCTCTGGCCCTGTATTCAGTAATTACAACTTTTATTTCTTTCTTTTTTTGTTTATTTTGTTTCTTTTTTGTTTGTTTGTTTTGGCCCATACCCGGTGATGCTCAGAAATTACTTTTGGCTTTGGGGGGCCATATGGGATGTCGGGAATCGAACCCAGGTCTTTCCTGAATCAACCATGTGCAAGGCAAACACCCTACCACTGTGCTATTGCTCCAGCCCCAACAACATTTATTTATTTATTTATTTATTTATTTATTTATTTATTTATTTATTTATTTATTTATTTATTTATTTATTTATTGTTTTTTGGGCCACACCTGGCGGTGCTCAGGGGTTACTCCTGGCTGTCTGTTCAGAATAGCTCCTGGCAGACACGGGGGACCATATGGGACACTGGGATTCGAACCAATCACCTTTGATCCTGGATCGGCTGCTTGCAAGGCAAACACTGCTGTGCTATCTCTCCGGGCCCCAACATTTATTTCTTAAAACTGACTATGTATCACTATGACCGCTTTTAGGAAATCTCAGTTTTTATTAATTATTTTTTTAATTTTTGTCTCACACATGATAGTGCACAGGAATTACTTTTCATTCTACACTCAGGGCTGGCAGTGCTCAGGGAACCTTATATGGTGCTGGGGATTGAACTGAGCTTAACTGCATGCAAAGTGAGTACCACTCTGTTGCTGTCTCTCTCGTCCTCGATTTCTGTTTCTTTTCGGTGTTTTAAAATTTGACACTGATTTTCTTTTTTTGACCATAACCATTGTAATTCTTTGAAACCAATTTTGGGGCTGGAGTGATAGCACAGTGGGTAGGGTATTTACCTTTGCACTCGGCTGACCTGGGTTTGATCCTTGGCATTCCATTTCTTCATCTGCGCCTGTCAGGAGCAATTTCTGAGTGCAGAGCGAGGAGTAAAGCCTGAGTGCTGCCAGGTGTGACCCCCCCTCCCCCCCAAAAAAAATCAAACCAAAAAAATTGAGACCGATTGGGTATTCAATAATTTAGTGTGCAGTTCTGGTACTGTTTATCTGAAATTAGCATCCAGTTCCACAAATTAGCTAATGATGAGCCAGTCCCAGGTCTGCTGGCAATGAGTTCTATGCAACAGTAAGGTTGGTCCTAGGCTAGCGCTTGCAAGGCAGTTGCCTTACCTCTAGCACCATTGCTCCGGTCCTTGAAGATGTGGTTTGAAAAGGATTTTTGTTCCATGGTCCTAAGCTCAGATTCAAATAATCTAGTCTGATACTCCAAGTCATAATGACCCAGATTTCAGCCTAGACTCAATTACTGGACCCTGTTAGGAGACAATTCAGTAAGGCTTGATAAAACTCTTCTTTGTTTTTCTTTTTTGGGCCACAGCAGGGAGCACTCAGGGGTTACTCCTGGCTCTGTGCTCAGAAATTGTTCCTGGCAGACTCGAGAGACCATCCAGACTCGGGATGCTGGAGATCAAATCCGGGTCTGGCCCAGGTTGGCTGCGTGCAAGGCAAACACCCAACTGCTGTGCAATCACCCTGGCCCCTTGATAAAACTCTTAACTTCAAAAGATTACCATGGCTCAAACTTCTTTTTCCTCAACAGTGCCCCACATATGGCCCTTATCTACATAGAAAGCTAGGGCAATGTGTAAAAACCCTATAAAAATGATTTTGCAGAATGATACACATTCCACTCTGGAGTTTTCTGTATTCTTACATGGAGCATATAATTTCTTTCATTTATTTTTTGAGATTACCTTTTCCCTTTTTCTCTTTTCTTTTGCCTCTCATCTTTCCTAAATAAAACTATTTTCTTCTATTTCTCTTCTCCAGAAATTCTTTTCTGTCATGTAAAGATGAAAGGAGAACCTTGGTGAAGATTGGGACTAACTTTTTATTTTTCCAGTCCTTATCTCCCTGGACACAACTGCTGACCAACTGCAAATGGTTGAGTTGCACAAACTACTCCTATTTTATCTCTAACTGCAAATTGGATGCCCAGGCTATCCACCCTTCTGTTGATAAGATGGCAAATTCAACTTCATTTTTTTCTATCCTCTATCCACATTGGTTCAATGACTTGATGGATTATCTCACAGAATGCAAAAAATAATCTTTCTTTTACATTTACTTATTTATTGTAAAGAAATTTAGGAATAATCAAATGGAAGAGATGGGTAAAGAAAAGTGCTTCATAGCTACTATGTCTGGGCTACACCTGGCTGTGTTCTGGGCTTACTCCTGGCTCTGTACTTTGATCATTCCTGATGGGCTCAGGAGTCATCTGGAGTACTGGAGACCAAACCTGGGCCAGCTGCATGTAAGGCAAGTGCCTAATTTATTTTTATGCAGATAAAGTTTACTTTCTAAACTTACAATGGTCCTCAAACTACGGCCCACGGGCCACATATTGTATTTATTCCCATTTTGTTTCTTCACTTCTAAATAAGATATATGCAGTGTGCATAGAAATTTGTTCATAATTTTTGTTTTTACTATAATCTGGCCCTCCAACAGTCTGAAGGACAGTGAACTGGCCCCCTGTTTAAAAAGTTTGAGGACCCCTGTTAAATCTAAAGTAAGTTGATAGATTTTAAATAAGTTCCTTAAGAAAGAGGAATCAGAAAATGTGGTCTTGATAGCTCCTTAGTACTTTGTAACTATATTACTTGAGAGGCAAAATAGAGATCTTTTTAGCCCTGCAGCATGGACTACTCACAACTCTCAAATTATTATATTTCACCAAGAATAGTGTTGTTTTTTCTTTGTTGTGTTGTTTAAATGTTCATTTCTTTATATCATAGCACATAAAAATATTTGAAGTACTACTTAAAATATTGGAGTCTGATACTAAAAAATTTGGCTAATGTGCTTATTTTATTTAAGGGATCTGGTAAATTGGAGTTGTCGTAATAGGGTACTGTGGTGTCTGTCAATTATGAAAAGCAGATGTGATCTAAGATCAGTTCATGCTTCAATTCTTTGTTAGGGTTCAATCTAATCTTTATGAGAATATCTGTTGTGTGATGTGTATTGCTGTCTGGACAGCAGTCTATCTGGAAGCCACTCCCTGGGCTTTGGAGTATTAATAGTAGTTGGAATAAACCTTTGAACTTTGACAGCTGATTATATGTTATGTACTTGCCCAAATTAGTTAATTTAGATTTTTTTCAAGCTTTTATTTAGGCATTATGATTTATAATGCTGGTAATGGTAGAGTTTCATGCATATAACAGTCCAACTCTAAATCTACTACCAGTGACTTTGTCCTTAATCAATGTCAAGGTTCCTTCCTACTTCCCGTTCTCCCTCTAGCAAACTCTTAAAAAAATAATTATTATAGTTTGGATCATATGTTTAACAGGGTGTTGGATCTTTGTTTTTTGGTTTTTGACTTTTATCTTCATAGAGTATTGCTCAGGAGTTATTCCTGACTCTGCTCTTAGGAATTATTCCTGGTTATGCTTGGGGATCATATGGGATACCAGGGTTTGAACCCAGGTCTGTCAAATGCAAATTCCTACCTGAAGTTTTGTCATTTTGGCCCTCAAGTTATTTTTTTTAAATATTCAATTACCTGACCACTATATCACAAGTGTCCATTGCCCCTGACCAATGTCCTATGGTAGCATTAGTCTACCTCTTTCTTCATAAATCTATCAATGGCATTCTTATTTATTCAGTTCAGAGCTAAGGATTTACTAAGGATTTGCCCACATTGGACATCTTTTAGTCCCTTGTCTTGTTAATCTATATATTACAGATCAGTGACAACATATTTTTTATTCTCCTCCCTCTGACTTTATTTAACAGCACCCTGTTCAGTTCCATCCAGGTTGTAACATGTTGCATGATTTCATCTTCTGTTGTGAACACATTGGGTAAATTTTTTACCCATTCTCTCATTTGGGTTTTGTAATGTGAAATTTTTTCTTTTTTGATTTGGGCCACATATGGAGATGCTTAGGGGTTACTAATGGCTCTGTGGTAAGGAGTCACTCCTGGGGGAGAGATCAGGGAACAATTTGGGATGCTGGGGTTTGAACCTGGGTCACTTACATGCAAGACAAGAATTCTACCTGCTGTGCTATCAATAGGGCTTTAATGTGGATTTTTAAAAATACAAATTCTAAAATGGCCAGACAATAACTTGATTGGGGGAAGTTCTTGAATAGCTTCATGAGATACTGAAGGGTTTGACTGAATAACAAATGCCAGTGTAGTTGTTCAATAGTGAAAAATATTATTTTTGGCTTTTTGCTTTATTTTTGGGCCATTCCTGACAGTGTTCAAGGCTTACTTCTGGCTCTATAGTGAAGGGTCATTCCTGGTGGTGCTGCAGGGAGCATCTGAGGTGCCTGGGATTGAACTCATGTCAACTGTGTGCAAGGCAAGTGCCCTGCCTACAGTCCCATTTATGACTTCTATGTAGAAAATTTGTTGGAGGACTTGAGCGATAGCTTAAAGGGTTGAGGTGTGTGCCTGGCATGTGATACCTGGACTTGATTTCTGGCACTTTAGGATATAGCCAGGGTGGCCCCTCACCTGCACCATCAGTACTGAACTCTGGGCCCCCTGAACACTACAGTACTTCCCATCCACCAAAAAAAAAGTTTTTTGGAGTTGAGCAGTATATTTGTATCTCACTGTCTTCATGAGACATCAGTTAATAAAGTTCTTACAAACTGAATTTAAAACAGCATTGAGTTTTAATTTTTGATAACTAGAATAAATTTTTTCTACTTTAGTTGCTCACTTGTCTTCTTTTTAATTTTCATTTATTTTTTCAGGGGTAGGAATACTCAAGCAGTACTCTGAAGACATAGTAACTCCGAGATTCTACTTGAGTCTGTAATGCTGGGGAATACCTGGGCCCTCCCCCTGGTTCTTGGTGGGTTTATCGTGTTCTTTAAATTATCTTGTTGGCATATTTGCTGTTATATCTACCAGTATTATTCTGTCATATCCTCTGTTCTGGTCTCCACTGGCTGAAGGTTGTATCTTCAGTTATTTAGGACTTATGTAGAAGTTATTTTCTTTTTGCCTTTCAGAGAAATTGGGTTTATGTAGAAGTTATTTTCTTTTTGCCTCTCAGAGAAATTGGGTGTACTGAAAAACTTGGAGATCCAAAGCCAAGATGCTTCTCTGCAGAATCTGATTCTGTCTTCATGACTGTGATGATAAACATTAAGTCCTGTTTATTTCAGTAAAGTCTTGACATATGCTTTGTTGGTAACCCTGTAGTGTCTTTCTGAGTCATCTGGTTCTTTGTGTATTTTGAGAAGTTTGTACTCTTTGTGACCAGAATATGTTATTTCAAGGAATTATATATATATTATATATATATATATATTTTTTTTTTTTTTTTTTTTTTGGTTTTTGGGCCACACCTGGCGATGCTCAGGGGTTACTCCTGGCTATCTGCTCAGAAATAGCTCCTGCCAGGCACGGGGGACCATATGGGACACTGGGATTCGAACCAACCACCTTTGGTCTTGGATCGGCAGATTGCAAGGCAAACGCCGCTGTGCTATCTCTCCGGGCCCAGAATTATATATTTTTTAATAATAGATATATTACTCTGAGTTGGCTAAGTAACATTGGCTTTAATAACTGCAATCTCAGAAGTTTTGTATAGTTTATTGCTACATATAGAATTCCGTAATTATATTATACATAATTAAAATAATTTAAATATGTAAGTAATTGTATTGTACATAGTGATCATAAATATCATAATGATCAAGTTCATGGGAAGTTGATGCAGACAGTGAAGATTCAATTATGAGTATTTTTTACTGTTTCAGAAGCATTTATAATGTATACTGTATGAAACTTGTTGGGCTTACCATTTCATTTTGATAAATGAGCTAAGATTTTACTTTTTCTGTGCTGGTTACATAGTTTTCCTGGGAAGCAAGATACTTGTGTTGCAAATGGTCAACATGGGTTTGATATCTGATACCACATATGGTCTCCTGATTACCACCAGGAATGGTCTCTGATCATAGAGCCAGAAATAAAAACCCCAGCAATGCTAGCTAGGGTTAGCAAAATCACAAAATCACAAAACCAGGTTGTTGTTTTTTAAAGTTTCATTTGTTGGGTGATCAACTTGAACAAGTTTTGGGTTTTTAAGCCTTCAAATTTTCCCTGAAGAGACTTGTTATTCAAGCAAGGGCCTCAAAATACAATATCGTCTACAACAATAATTATTTATATTGCCTTAGTTGGCACCTGCAGATATAAGAATTTGCTAGGAATTCTTCTGTCTTTGTATAGTACATAAGATAGGAATTGAAAGGAATACCAGAATCTTTGATAATCTTTCATTTAAAAAAATCTGTTCAAGAGGACTGAGTCATCTGCTAGAGGTCTGGAATGATGAGAATGAGTTATTTCTGTTCTTTATTTTGAGAGCAGCTCTTCTATCAGGCAAGGAAACATTTAACATTGAGAAATCTCTAGCATTAGTTCAGCATTTTACCATCTCATATCTAGAAAAACCACTGGCCAAGGGAAGCAAAGATAAACAAAGGAACTACATAAAACCAAGAAGCTTCTGTACTCAAAGGAACTGGTGGCTAGGATAGAAAGACTACCCACAGAATGAGAGAAACTAATCACCCAATACCCATCTGATAAAGGTTAATATCCAAAATATACAAGACACTGGTAGAGCTTAACAAGAAAAAAACAATTATCTGCATTAAATCATTGGGAGAAGAAACAAAATATTTTCTTAAAGAAGAAATTCAGATAGTCAAAAGACACATTAAAATATGCTCTACATCATCAATATGAGGGAGATGCAAATTAAAATAACAATGAGATGCCATCTCACAACACAGAGACTGCCATATATCACAAAGAACAAAAACAGCTAGTGCTGGTTCAGATACAGGCAGAAAAGGACTCTCATTCACTGCTGATGAGAATGCTGGTTAATTCAGCCTTTTTGAAAAACAATATGTATATTCCTAAGAAAAAAACCCAAAACCTACAAATTGAGCTTCCATCTGACCTATCCCTCGGAAACAACTGCACGGGCCAGCGAGCGGGGGGACCTGTGTGTCACATGTTGGGTCACATCTTGCCATTAGTTCTTAGTGTGGAGGACACAGCATACCCTCACCATCACTGCAGGATTTTTACCCTCACTCAAAATGGCAAAATGCAATATGTGTTTAATATATTATTGTTAAAATTATATGTTTTTGTGTGAATATTTGTCTGTTTTGGCAGGTCACTGTGTGGTGTGGCTCTCTGACTCTCACAGTTTAAAATTTTGGCTCTTTGTGTTGAACTTGTTCGCCACCCCTGCAATAGCAGAAGGTTTAAAATGCCTTTTCTTTTAAAATTATGAGATACACTAAAAAAATGATGTGTTCTTGTCACAGTTATTGTTGTTTGCATAGGCACAGCAAAATATGGAAGACATTGGAAGAAAATTTTGGCCTAAAACAGGGAAAACTTACCCCTGAAGTATTTGACATAAGACCAACTCCAGGCTCCAGGCATACTATGTTGTTGAACCCCTTAAGTCATTCTCTGTGAACCCAGTAACAGCTCTTCAACATCACAGTTGTTGCTGTCAGATTTCTGTAGTTATAGATCCTGGTTTCTGTACAGGTCCTATGTCGAAATCCAGGTGGTGTGTAGTGTCTTCTGGTTTTGTCTCACCATTACATAGCAATGGAGAGAATTCTGTCCTGAAAGCAGACTCTTGCTGTTCTTAGGTTGTCAGGGTGTTATAAGGATCGTCTTTGGAGTAAGTCAGTACCATGGCATGGTGGGGTCTTTCTTGGTAGAATTTTTATTCCTGGTGATGGTGTAGGAAACCATGTTTGTTTCTGCAGATGGTGTCCATGGTTGAGGGGTGAATGGTCAATGTCCGATCAACTGAAGTCCAAACCAAGCCACTATGCCAAGTGTTCAGGATGTAAGATCTCACTGCAGTATATAATGTTGTGTTCTTATATTTATTAGGTAAGAACTTGTTTGTATATGTAAACTTCTCCCATTTTAATGTGTCTATACAAAAAGAAAGAATGCCACAGGTATTACTGATGCATCTGGGGACCAAGATATCAGGTCCAACAATCCCCATAACCTTTTTCTTACATGACCTCTAAACAAAGACATGCCTACTAGAATTCCACACTAAACAGATTCTGAGGATGTAGGAAATTGCTGCTGTATAAGGAAATATTCAATAATGGTTACGCCTATTAAAGGGATGTATCTAAAAGGATATTATTTTGAGCGCAGATCCAGGTGTAACCCCTGATAACTGCTGGATGTGGCCCAAAAACAAACCAAAAAAATTTTTGGGATTAAATTTTTCCATGAATGAATACAGGAGCAGATATGGCCATTATTATTCTCTCTCTTTTTTGGAAGGGGGGCAGTGCTTGGGGTTACTCCTGGCTCTGTGCTCAGAAATCGTTCCTGTCAGGCTTGGGAACCATATGGGATACCAGGGATTGAAAATGCCCTACGACTGTGCTATCACTCCAGCCCCTATTCTTTTTTTGTAATATATATTTTATTTTATTTAAACACCTTGATTAAATACATGATTGTATTTGGGTTTCAGTCATGTAAAGAACACCACCCATCACCAGTGCAACATTCCCATCACCAATGTCCCAAATCTCCCTCCTCCCCTTTACTCTAGACAGGCTTTCCATTTCCTTCATACATTCTCATTATTAGGACAGTTTAGAATGTAGTTACTTCTCTATCTAAACTCATCACTCTTTGTGGTGAGCTTCATGAGGTGAGATGGAACTTCCAGCTCTTTTTTCTTTTGTGTCTGAAAATTATTATTGCAAGAATGTCTTTCATTTTTCTTAAAATGAGTGAGACCATTCTGTGTTTCTCTCTCTCTCTCTCTCTCTCTCTCTCTCTCTCTCTCTCTCTCTCTCTCTCTTTCTCTGACTTATTTTACTCAGCATAATAGATTCCATGTATATCCATGTATAGGAAAATTTCATGACTTCATCTCCTCACAGCTGCATAATATTCCATTGTGTATATGTACCACAGTTTCTTTAGCCATTCTGTTGAATGGCTTCTTCGTTGTTTCCAGAGTCTTGCTATGGTAAATAGTGCTGCAATTAATATAGGTGTAAGAAAAGGATTTTTGTATTGTATTTTTGTGTTCTTAGGGTATATTCCTAGGAGTGGTATAGCTGGATCATATGGGAGCTCAGTTTCCAGTTTTTGGAGGAATCTCCATATAGCTTTCCATAAAGGTTGAACTAGGTGGCTTTCCCACCAGCAGTGGATGAGAGTTCCTTTCTCTCCACATCCCGCCAACACTGTTTATTCTCATTCTTTGTGATGTGTGTCAATCTCGGTGGTGTGAGGTGGTACCTCATTGTTGTTTTGATGTGCATCTCCCTGATGATTAGTGATGTGGAGCATTTTTTCATGTGTCTTTTGACCATTTGTATATTTTCTTTGTCAAAGTGTCTGTCCATTTCTTCTCCCCATTTTTTGATGGGATTAGATGTTATTTTCTTGTAAAGTTCTGTCAGTGCCTTGTAGATTTTGGAGTTAGCCCCTTACCTGATGGGTATTGGGTGAATAGTTTCTCCCACTCAGTGGGTGGATCTTGTATCCTGGGTGCTATTTCCTTTGAGGTGCAGAAGCTTCTCAGCATATTATATTCCCATATGTTAATCTCTGCTTTCACTTGCTTGGAGAGTGCAGTTTCCTTCAAGATGCCTGTAGTCTCAATGTCTTGGAGTGTTTTGCCTATGTGTTGTTGTTCTATATATCTATGGTTTCGGGTCTGATATCGAAGTCTTTAATCCATTTGGATTTTACCTTCGTACATGATGTTAGCTGGGGGTCTAAGTTCAATTTTTTGCAAGTGGCTAGCCAGTTGTGCCAACACCACGTGTTGAAGAGGCTTTCTTTGCTCCATTTAGGATTTCCTGCTCCTTTATCAAAAATTAGGTGATTGTATGTCTGGGGAACATTCTCTGTGTATTCAAGCCCATTCCACTGATCTGAGGGCCTGTCTTTATTCCAGTACCATGTTGTTTTGGTAACTATTACTTTGTAGTAAAGTTTAAAGTTGGGGAAAGTAATTCCTCCCATATTCCTTTTCCCAATGATTGCTGTAGCTATTTATTGTTTCAGATGAATTTCAAAATTGCCTGATCTACTTTTTTGAAGAATGTCGTGGGTATCTTTAGAGGGATCGTATTAAATCGGTACAATGCCTTGGGGAGTATTGCCATTTTGATGATGTTAATCCTGCCAATCCATGAGCAGGGTATGCGTTTCCATTTCCGCGTGTCCTCTCTTATTTCTTGGATCAGAGTTTTATATTTTTCTTTATACAGCTCCTTCACATTTTTACTCAAGTTGATTCCAAGATATTTGAGTTTGTGTGGCATTATTGTGAATGGGGTTATTTTCTTAATGTCCATTTCTTCCTTAGTACTATTGGTGTATAGAAAGGCCATTGATTTTTGTGTGTTAATTTTGTAGCCTGCCACCTTGCTATATGATTATTGTTTCTAGAAGGTTTTTGGTAGAGTCTTTAGGGTTATCTAAGTAGAGTTTCATGTCATCTGCAAACAGCGAGAGCTTGACTTCTTCCTTTCCTATCAGGATTCCCTTGATATCTTTTTCTTGCCTAATCGCTATAGTGAGTACTTCCAGTGCTATGTTGAATAAGAGTGTTGAGAGAGAACAGCCTTGTCTTGTGCCAGAATTTAGAGGGAAGGCTTTTAGTTTTGCTCCATTGAGGATAATTTTTGCCACTGGCTTGTGGTAGATGGCCTTAACAATATTGAGAAAGGTTCCTTTTATTCCTATCTTGCTGAGAGTTTTTATCAATAATAGGTGTTGGACCTTATCCAATGTTTTCTCTGCATCTATTGATATGATCATGTAACTTTTATGTTTTTGTTGTTGATGTTGTGTATTATGTTGATAGATTTACGGATGTTAAACCATCCTTGCATTCCTGGGATGAAACCTACTTGATCGTAGTGGATGATCTTCTTAATGAGGCATTGAATCCTGTTTGCCAGGATTTTGTTGAGGATCTTTGCATCTGCATTCATCAGCGATATTGGTCTGTAATTTTCTTTTTTGGTACCATCTCTATCTGGTTTAGGTATCAAGGTGATGTTGGCTTCCTAAAAGCTATTTGGAAGTGTTCCCGGTTTTTTATTTCATGAAAGAGTCTTTCCAGGATTGGTAGTAGTTCCTCTTGGAAAGTTTGAAAGAATTCATTAGTGAATCCATCTGGGTCTGGGCTTTTGTTTTTGGGCAGACTTTTGATTACCGTTTTAATTTTATCAGTAGTGATGTGGGTGTTTAGATATGCTATATTCTCTTCATTCAACCGTGGAAGATTATAAGAGTCCAAAAACTTATCCATTTCTTCCAGGTTCTCATTGTTAGTGGCATAGAGTTTCTCAAGTAGTTTCTGATTACCCTTTGAATCTCTGCCATATCAGTAGTGATCTCTCCTTTTTCATTCCTAATACGAGTTATCAAGTTTCTATCTCTCTTTGTTAGTTTTGCCAGTGGTCTATCAATCTTGTTTATTTTCTCAAAGAACCACTTTTTGCTTTCGTTGATCTTTTGGATTGTTTTTTGGGTTTCCACTTCGTTGATTTCTGCTCTCAGCTTTGTTATTTCCTTCTGTCTCACTATTTTTGGATCCTTTTGTTGAGCACTTTCTAGTTCTATGAGCTGCATCATTAAGCTACTCAGGTACACCCTTTCTTCCTTCCTGATGTGTGTTTACAAAGCTATAAATTTTCCTCTCAGTACTGCTTTTGCTGTGTCCCATAAGTTCTGATAGTTTGTGTCTTTATTATCATTTATTTCCAGGAAAGTTTCAATTTTCTCTGATTTCATCTCGGACCCACTGGTTATTAAGTATGAGGCTGTTTAACTTCCAGGTGTTTTTCTTCTGTGTCCCTTAGAATTCACATATAATTTCAGAGCCTTCTGGTCAGTGAAGGTAGCCTGTAAGATTTCTATCCTCTTGATATTATGGAGGTATGTTTTATGTTCCAGCATGTAGTTTATTCTGGAGAATGTCCCATGTACATTGGAGAAGAATGTGTATTCAGGTTTCTGGGGATGGAGTGTCCTATATATATCCACTAGGCCACTTTCTTCCATTTCTCTTCTCAGGTCTAGTATATTCTTGTGTCAGTCTGGTTGACCTATCCAGTGTTGACAAAGCCGTGTTGAGGTCCCCCAGAATTATTGTGTTGTTATTGATATTATTTTTCTGATTTGTCAACAATTATATTAAATATTTTGCTGGCCCCTCATTCGGTGCATATATGTTTAGGAGAGTGATTTCTTCCTGCTCTACATATCTCTTGATTAATATAAAATTTCCATCTTTGTCCCTTATAACCTTCCTGAAAATAAAGTTTGCATTCTCTGATATAAGTATGGCCACTATAGCTTTTTTATGGGTATTGTTTGCTTGGATGATTTTCCTCCAGCCTTTTATTTTGAGTCTATGTTTGTTCTTACTATTCAGGTGCATTTCTTTTAGGCAGCAGAAGGTTGGATTGAATTTTTGATCCATTTAGCCACTCTGTGTCTCTTAACTGGTGCATTTAGTCCATTGACATTGAGAGAAAGAATTGTCCTGGGATTTAATGCCATCTTTATATCGAAATTTGGTCAGTTTTGTCTTAAATTAGGTCTTTCATTTTTTCTCATAAGACTGGTTTTGAGTCTGTAAAGTTTCTGAGCTGTTTTTTTGTCTTTGAAACCATGTATTCTTCCGTCAAACTGGAAAGTGAGTTTTGCTGGGTACAGTATTCTAGGTGAAGCATTCATTTCATTGAGTTTTGTCACTATGTCGCACCACTGTTTTCTGGCCTTGAGTGTTTCTGGTGCCAGATCTGCTGTAAATCTGTTGGATGCTCCCAGGAATGTAATTTCCGTTTTTATCTTGCTCTTTTCAGAATTCTGTCTCTATCTGTGGGATTCATCATTATGACTAGCATGTGTCTTGCGGTATTTTTTCTGGTGTCTCATTTGGTTGGTATTAGTCTTCGGGCATGCAGGATTTGATCGCATATATTCTTTAGCTCTGGAAGTTTCTCTTTAATGATGTTCTTGACCGTTGATTCTTCCTGGAAATTTTCTTCCTTTGGTTTCTGGGAGTCCAGTGATTCTTCAGTTATTTCTGTTGAGCTTATCATAAACTTCTATTTTCATCTGTTCCCATTCTTTGACTAATTTTTCCATTGTCTGTTCATTTGCTTTAAGTTTTTTTTCCCAATCTCTCCCGCTGTATGGAGTTGTTATTTATCTCATCCTCCACAGCACTAATTCTATTTTCAGCTTCTGTTACCCTGTTGGAGAGCTTATCCATTTTGTCATTCAATTCGTTTACTGAGTTTTTCAGGCCTGTTATTTGACCTGTTATTTTAGTTTGGAGTTTTGTGATTTCTGTCTTCATATTTTCTTGGTTCTTATTAGTGTTCTGTTCAACTCGATCCATGGTTTCTTTTAGTTCTTTGAGCATCTTCAGTTTGCTTGTCTAAACTCCTTATCTGAGAGATTGATTAGTTGGTTGGTCGTTTTTTGGTCATCAGAATTGTCACCCTGATTCTCTATGTCTGATGCTGGCCTGCATTGTTTTCCCATTGTCACACTTGTATTGTGGGTTTTTCTACGTGTTGTGGTGGTATTCATTGGCTAAATGTACGGAGACACGCTCCTCTGGCTCTGCCCTTTATGGGTGGGTTGATTTGCCTCCAAGGAATGGGTGTCCTCCGTGGATGAAGCCTCACACAGGATCAAATCTTAGGCCCGAGCATGCAGCAGAAAGACAGTCTGGGGAGAAATGCTGGGCTTCAGTAATCCCAGCACAGTTCTCAGTGTGATTTTTTCTTCTTGTTGCAATGGCGTTCTTTCCTTAGAAAGAGCGCACGGCCGCGTAGCGAAGCGGAACAGTCGTGCTCTGCTGGAGCCTCTTTTCGGCCCACTCCCAAGAGGTTCAGGCAACAGGACAGGAGACAGACACACACAGGCAGCACTCACAATATTTTCCCAGCCTGACGTCACAAACAGGGGACCTGACTTCTGCAAAGTACTGCTAATAGCCCTTTTCACGTTATGAAGCAGTTCCTTGGTGTTCCTGTCCTTGAATGAGCCTCTGGGAGAACGAGTTTTCTGGAGCCTCTTTTCGGCCCACTCCCAAGAGGTTCAGGTGACAGGACAGGAGATAGACACACACCGGCAGCACTCACAATTTCTCACTACAGATGAACATTTAACAGTTCTTGAACATATACACTCATGCTTATATATAAGCAGATTCTACGTATCGATCTATAGGTACCATTGAGGAGTTGACCCAGGTGAAATGGTACCAGTCTGCCTAAGCTGGGCTGAAGTGGGAAGGCTGTGGTCCTGTTGGAGGGTTTAGTTCCAGGGGTCTGTCGCTTAGTTTCCCCCATAAAGGCTTCCCTATCCTTAGTTGAGAGAAGATTCAGTGCTAATGCTGAGGATTGGGGGCGTCTTAAGTTCTCTTTTTATATGCTTTGTTTTATGGATCTCCTGTTGTGTGTGAGTGAGGTTTATTAAGAGGATTTGTTTTTTATTGCTGTTCTACCTTTTTGTGTAAATGTGTAGTGACTTAATAGAATGAATTAAATTTCATCATTGTTTTTGCTATTTGCATGGTAATTCTGCTGGTTAGAACATATTTGTCTATTTGGGGTGAACTGTATGCTATTGGTGTAACTGGAACTTCTAAACCTCTCTCAACAGTTAGTCAAATTTTATTATCAAGGAGACCAGAAACAATTGTTTACTTTTTAGACTTTCAATGAGAGAAGATGTAAGGCCTCATAAATCTTAGGTTTGTTAAATCAAATACTAATTTTCTGTTCTTTTGATTATAGAGGCCTGTCCAGATTCATGAACTAGGAAAATTAATTCTATTGATTGGTGTAAAGCAAAGTCATGTTGCAAATGTATATGTGTACAGAGACCTGTAAATTATTGGTCACTATTTTTGTAATGTTTCTATGTAACTCAATATTGTTCACATCACACATATGTGCACATATGTATGTCACACTAGAGGCAATTATTGTAGGTACTTTATAACTTGCTTTCTGCAAAAATCCTTTTTATTGTAATCAATGCTAATTTTAGATTTAATGAAATAACTGATGTTGAAACATAGATTAGCTAAAATACTTCAGAGATATTTTTTATTTTACTGCTTGGAAGGAAAGAACTTAATTCTTTAAATCTGACCATATGCATGGTGAATGAAAGAAAGCCAGATAGGTTAATACAGTGATAGTGGAATGTTAATATGTGAAATAATATGATATTTTAATCCAATAAATATTTGTTGAGGTGCTGTGTGAGGAACTGCATGTACTGTATACAGTAGTATAGTATATGCATAGTACTTGACAATACAGTATTCTGAATAAGTAAAATAAAGATTAAACTAAAAACTCCTACTTGTTTTAATTTGCATAGGTTGTGTAATTTACACACAGTATGGCAATGTATTACAGAATACAAAGTTAGTAAAGCAGGTACGTTAAAGCACCAAAAACCACAGTACTGTACTGTAGAGTGTACAAGATGGAAAAAGGATATTTAAAATAAAATAAAATAATGGTGAAGAGATGGTCATAAATGAGAGTGGTCGCTAAACAGGTAGGTCATTAAGCGAGGAGTTCCTGTAATCAGGAGGCACAGAGTAACAAACAAAAGAAATACAAATAAACCAAAACTAAGATACATAATGGTGAAATCCTAAATGAAAAAATTTACTTAAAGTAGCAATAAAGAAAAAAACCAACAACCCTCAAATATAAGGGAAGTAGCATAGGAATACAACAGACTTTCCATATATCTTACAAGGCAGGAAAAAATGGAATGACGTATTCAAAGTATCAAATGAAAAAATTTCCCTCCTATAGCACAGTCTAATATCCTATAAAACTATCTTTGTAGACTTGAGGGAGAGATAAAAACCTTTCAAACAAACAAGAATGATAGCATTTGTGAAAATTAGACTGATCCCCTAAAGAATTACTGAAAGGTGACCTATAAAAACACAATAGCTAGATTCTATACACATATACAAAAATAGCAGCACAATCCTATTCAGAATTAATCTCTCAATGTCAATGGAATAAACTACCCTATAGAAAGGGCACAGAAGTACTGGAGTGATAGCACAGTTAGAAGCGAGTTAGAAGGCACATGACAGTCCCAGCTTTGATAACTAGATCTCACATGGTACCCTGAGCACAATCAGGAATGAGCCTAACCTTAGACCAGAACTAACCTCTTGAGCACTGCCGGTATGGCCCCCACCCCAAAAATACCCCACAAACAAAAAAGAGTACAGAGTAGATAGGTGGATCAGGACACAGAATTTGGCCATTTCTATAGGAAACAGACCTAAGGGATAAGTACATATTCAGAGTGAGAGGATGGAGCACAATAATCCAAGCAAATGGAAGAAAAAAGTATCTGGGAAAGCCATAATAAAATTATATCAGACCAAATCGCATTCTTTATAAAGAAATTAATTGGAGACAACCTGCTGGTTAAGGCAATTACCATTCAAAAAATACATGAAGATGTATGTACTAATTGAAGACCCAACAGTGTTCAGAAACTGAAAGAAATACAAGAACAGATATAATAGTGGGAATCTTGACTACTCCACTTTCCATACTAGAGAAATCAACCTAATGGATTATGATTAAAGAGACAAGAGCCCTACATTAGCAACTAAAAGAACTGGAATTATCGGACATATATAGGGCTCTTTATTTTCCAAAACAAGAACATACATTTTTCTCCATTGAACATTGAACATTCTGCCTGATAGGTTGCATATTAAAGATGACTAAAAAATGGGGAAACTACTCAGACCAACTTCAGGCATAGAGAATGAATATGACAACTCTGGTGACCCAACAATGGCGACCCACCTAGTTAGTCTTTCAGATATGGAGTTTAGAGAAGAATTATGGAGGATGTTCACTGAACTCAAAGTATAGAACAGAAGACTAATAAGAATCAAGAGAATATGAAGATAGAAATCAGAAAACTCCAAACTAAAATATCAGGTCAAATAACAGGTCTGAAAAATTCAGTAGACGAATTGAAAAAAAAAAAGGATAAGCTCTCCCACAGGGTAACAGCAGCTGAGGATAGAATTAGTGTGCTGGAAGATGAGATGCATAACAACTCCATACAGCGGAAGAGACTGGAAAAAAGCCTTAAGGCAAATGATCAGACAATGGAAAAATTGCTCAAAGAATGTGAACAGATGAAAATAGAAGTCTTTGATAAGCTCAACAGAAACAACTTAAGAATCATTGGAGTCCCAGAGACCCAAGAAGAAAATCTCCAGGAAGAATCAACAGTCAAGAAAATCATCACAGAGAAACTACCAGAGCTAAAGAATACATGTGAACAAATCCTGCTGAGTACCAGCTAAAAGAGACCCCAGGAAAAACACCCCAAGACACATCCTAGTCACTATGATGAATCCC
This sequence comes from Suncus etruscus, assembly GCF_024139225.1. Lineage (NCBI taxonomy): Eukaryota > Metazoa > Chordata > Mammalia > Eulipotyphla > Soricidae > Suncus > Suncus etruscus. The sequence continues at coordinate 90,931,088 of NC_064854.1, forward strand.
ACAGATAGAGACAATTAATTACTGAAAGCAGTAAGATCAAAAAGGGAAATTACATTCAAGGGAGCATCCTTGAAATTTACAGCAGACCTGCCACCAGAAACACTCAAGGCCAGAAGGTAGTGGTGGGACGTAGTGACAAAACTCAATGAAATAAATGCTTCGCCTAGAATACTGCACCCAGAGAAACTCCCTTTCAGGTTTGAAGGAAGTATACATAACTTCACAGATAAACAACAGCTAAGAAAATTTACAGACCCAAAACCCATCTTAAAAGAAAAACTGAAAGGTATACTTTAAGACAAGACACACCAACAAACACAACAAGAAAACACAACCCCCTTTCACCATGCCTTTTCAATATAGTACTACGTACTTACCTTAGTAATTAGGCAAGAAAAATATGGTTTGATCCCCAGTATCCCATATGGTTCCCCAAGTCAGGAGCGATTTCTGAGCACATAGCTAGAAGTGATTGCTGAGTGTCAATGGGTATGGCCCAAAAATTAAACCAAAACAAACAAAAACCCCCCCAAAAACAAAAAACCCCAAATCAAAAAACTTGAGTGCGACTGACCCAAGATGGACCATGGTTTGATCCCCTGGCGTCTCCAAGCCAGGTGCAATTTTTGAGCACATAGCCAGGAGTAACCCCTGAACGTCACCCGGTATGCCCCCCTCCCAAAATATCAAACAAACAAAAAAAATAAAAAAACAAAACAAGAATATCATTGTAGTAAAACTCCCAGACCTAAAGAGTGCATACAACCAAATCTGGCATGTCTGAAGAATACCTTCCAAAAGAGATCCAAAACATTCCATAACATTGTGACTAAAGGCATCTCAAAGAGGAAACTTTATTGTCCAAACAAGTGGAAGGAGAAATTAACAAAATGAGAATTAAACTGAGAAGCTTATGCACCTCAAAGGAAACATTGACCAGGATACCTAGACACGAGGATAGGATACTTAAAATCTATCAGGATACCTCAAAGGAAACAGTGACTAGTCCACCATGGAATGGTAGAAACCTAATACTCATCAGAAAAGAGGCTAATACCTAAGTTCTATAAGGTACTGAACATAAGAAAAAACAACAACAACAACAACAACAACATCATCTAATCCTGTCCAAAAGTGGGGAGAAGAAATGAGCATTTTCCCAAAGAAGAAATAAAGATGTAGGGGCTGGAGCGATAGAGAATTTGCCTTGCATGCAGCTGACCCAGGACGGATCTCGGTTTAATCTTTGGCATCCCATATGGTCCCCCTAGCCAGGAGCAATTTCTGAGATCATAGCCAGGAGTAACCCCTGAGGGTCACTGGATGTGGCCTAAAAAAAAAAAAAAAAGAAATATGGCTAAAAGGCATATGAAAAAGTGCTCCACATCACTAATCAGCAGGGATATGTAAATCAAAAGAACAAGCCATAGAGACTCACACTTTAAAATAAACAAATAAACAAACCAAGAAAAGCCAATGCTGGCCTGGATGTAAGGAGAAAAATACTTCCATTCACTGCTGTTGAGACTGCAGTGTATTACAGCATTTGGAAAGCAATATGGGTATTCCACAAAAACTGAAAATTGAGCTCCTATATAATCCAACAATACCACTCTTAGGGATATATCCTAGAACAAAACACAACACAAAAATGCCCTCTGCAGTATTTATTGCAGCACTATTTAAAATAGCCAGAATCTAGAAACAATCTAGGAGCCTGGCAACATATGAGTAGCTAAAGAAATGCAGCTGGAGCAATAGAGCAGCAGAAGCTCATTTGCCTTGCACTTGGCTAACCCAGGATGGACCTGGGTCTGGTCCCTGGCATCCTATATGGTCCCCTGAGCCAAGAGCAGTTGCTGAGTGCATAGCCAGGAGTTACCCCTGGTGTCACTTGGTGTGGCCTAAAAATAAAAATTAAAAAAAAAAAAAGAAATAAAATGGTACATATACACAATGGAATACCATGAAGCTGTTAGTAAAATTGAAGGCATGAAATTTGCCTATATATGAATGGTTATCAAGACTATTATGCTAAGTAAAATGAGCCAGAGGGAGAGAGATAGATACAGAATTATCTTACTCATCTGTGGGATACAAGGAAAATAAAAGACAGTATAATAATTATACTCAGAAACAATAGAGAAGGTGCCAAAAGGGCTAGCTCCATGATAAAGAACTTATCACAAAGACTGGTAAGAGAAATAACTACCCTAATAACTATCATGGCAATGATTTTTAGAGAAATAGAATGACTGTTCTGAAGACAGACAGGGAATGAGGGAAAGGTGAAGGGTGGGCGTACATTTTATGACAGAGACCTAAGTTTGTAGTTAGGCTTATAACCATGGTGGTTAAAGAAATTTTTATTTAAAAATTTTTTTTTTGTTATTTTTGGGTTTTGGGCCATACCTGGTGATGCTCTGGGGTTACTCCTGGCTATGCACTCAGAAATCAGCCCTGGCTTGGGGGAACCATATTGGGCGCTGGGGGATTGAACTATGGTCTGTTCTGCAGGCAAATACCTTAACATTTGTGCTACTGCTCCGGCCCAAAGAAATTTTTATTTTGAATTTATTTTTATAATATTTTTATTTAAGCACCATTATTACAAACATGTTTATAGTTGGGTTTCAGTTATAAAAAAATAAAAACCCTTCACCAGTGCAACAGTCCCATCACAAATGCCCCCATCTTTCTCCTTCCCATTCCTGCTTGTATTCGCAACAGGTATACTACTTCTCTTACTCACTACCATTGTAATGATAATTTTTATTGTAGTTATTTCTCTAACTGCACTCACCACTATTTGTCATAAGCTTCATATCATGGCTAGACCTTCCATCCCTCATCTTTATTGCCTCTGGGTGTTATTATAATAATGCGTTTTGTTTTTCTTTCTTTTTTTTTTATTGGGCCATACCCGTTTGATGCTCAGGGGTTACTCATGACTAAGCACTCAGAAATCTCTCCTGGCTTGGGGGGAACCATATGGGATACCGGGGGATCGAACCGCAGTCCGTCCTATGCTAGCGTTTGCAAGGGAAACACCTTACTTCTAGCGCCACCTTCCCGGCCCCAACGTTTTGTTTTTCTTAAATCCCACAGATGAGAGACACTATTCTGTGTCTCTCCTTCTGACTTATTTCAGCATAATAGTTTCCATCTCTATTTGTGTATAGGAAAAGTTCATGACTTCATTTTTCCTCATGGCTGCATAGTATTCTAAATAAATTTAAAAAAAGGGTCAAGTTAGAATTAAAAAAAATCTTATCAATAACAAAAGTCTTTGTCCATATGGATTCATTAGATCATTCAATCAAACCTTTAAAAATTTGCTACTCTTAAGCCCTCAAAAAAAAGATCAAGCACAGTAATTTTTCTTAAGATCTTCTATGATTTTAATATCATGTTAATATTCAAAATACACATTTCCAGAAAAGATAATTTCATACCAATCTTCCTGATAAAATCAGTGTAAAAATCTGTAACAAAATCTTATCTAAATCCCAAATATATTAAAACCATACACCCTGATCAAGTGGTATTCATCCTAGGAATGCAGGATGGTTCAGCATATGTAAATCAATCATAATATACTACAGTAATATAAAAACTTTATAATATTATCAGTTAATCCAGTGAAAGCTTTTGACTAGATAGAACATCCATTCATGATAAAATTCCTCAATAAAGTTGAATTGGAGAGAATGTTCCACAAGATAGTTAGGTCCATCTATAACAGATCCACAGCGGTATCATTTCAAATTGTGAGTAATTGAAATCATTTTCTGAAATCAGGCACAAGAATGACAATCCACTGTCTCTACTTTTATTCATTATAGAAGTAGAAGTCCATGTTACAAAGTACTCAAGAATATCAAAGGGATCCAAATTGGAATAGAAGTTCTATTAACACTATTTATACATGATAATTTACATAGAAGACCCTAAAGAGTTCACAAAAATGCTGCTAGCAAAAAAAAATTAGTCCAGCAGAGTAATTTGCTTTAAAGTCAGTTTTCTTTTTTATATAGATTGTATAGATTGTATTCTTATATACAAGAAATGATTCTGAAGAGAAAGATCAATGACTCTAGTCCATTTAAAATAGTAATCAAAAATATCATGTATGGGGCCAGAGAGATAGCACAACTGTAGGGTATTTGCCTTGCACATGGCCAATCCAGGACGAACCTTCGTTTAATCCTTGGAGTCTCATCTGAGCACATAGCCAGGAATGACCCCTAAGAGTCACAGGGTGTGGCCCAAAAGGCAAAAAAAAAAAAAAAAAAAAAAAAAGAAAGAAAAAGAAAAAGAAATTGCTCCTGGCTTGGGGGACCATATGGGATGCGGGGGATCAAACCAAAGTTCATCCTGGATCAGCCCTGTGCAAGCCCTGCTTCTGTCTATTACTCTGACCCCATTATCTCCCCATTTTTTGATGGGGTTAAATTTTGTTGTTGTTAAGGTCTGTCAGTAGCTTGTATATCTTAGATATTAGCCACTTATCTGATGGGAGTTGGGTGATCAGTTTCTCCCATTCAGTGGGTGGATTTTGTATCCTAGGCACTATATCCTTTGAAGTGCAGAAGCTTCTCAGCTTAATAAAGTCCCATCTGTTTATCTCTTATACTAAGAAGTTCTTTCCATTGTCATTTGATGAGATTTTTTTTGATCAAGAATGGATGTTGGACCTTGTCCAATGCTTTCTGTGTATCTCTTGATAAGATCATATAGTTTTTTTCTTTTTGTTGATATGGTGAATTATGTTGATTGATTTACATATGTTAAATCATCCTTGCTTTCCTGGGATGAAACTTAACGTGGTCTTGGTGATTACCTTTCTGATGAGGCGTTGGATCCTATTTGCCAGGATTCTGTTGAGGATCTTTGCATCTGTTTTTATCAGGAATATTGGTCTGTAGTTTTCTTTTTTGGTAGCATCTCTTTCTAATTTTGGTATCAGGGTGATTTTAGCTTTATAAAAACTATTTGGATGTGATCCTATTTCTTCAGTTTTATGGAAGAGCCTGAAAAGGATTGGTAGTACTTAGTCTTGAAAGATTTGAAAGAATTCGTTGTGAATCCAACTGGGCCTGGGCTTTTGTTTTTGGGAAGACTTTTGATTACCATTTTAATTTCCTCAGTAGTGATTGGTCTGTTTAGATATATTAAATAATCCTGGTTTAACTGTGGAAGATTTTATGAGTTCAAGAATTTATCCATTTTTTTTCCAGGTTTTCATGTTTCGGGGCATAGAGTTTGTCAAACTAGTCTCTGATTACTCTTTGAATGTCTGCAATATCTTTAGTGATCTCCCACTTTTCGTTTCTAATCTGGTTTATTAAGTTTCTCTCTTTGTTGTTTGTTTTGTAAATGGTTTATCAATCTTGTTTATTTTTTCAAAGAACCAACTTTGGATTTCGTTGATCTTTTGGATTGCTTCCCCCCCCCCCCCCGTTTATTTGATTTTAGTTTTTTTTTTTTTCTTTTCTGTCACACTTAGTGATGTTTAGGGGTTACTTCTGGCTATGCTCTCAGAATCGCTCCTGGGGGCCTGAGAGATAGCATAGAGGTAAGGCGTTTGCCTTTCATGCAGGACAGTGGTTTGAATCCCGGCATCCCATATGGTCCCCCGAGCCTGCCAGGAGCGATTTCTGAGCGTGGAGCCAGGAGTGACCCCTGAGCACTGCCGGGTGTGATCCAAAAACCAAAAACCAAAAAAAAGAAATCGCTCCTGGCTTGGAAGACCATATGGGACTCTGGGGATCGAACTGAAGTCTGATCTCGAGCAGTACAAACACCATACTGCTGCACTATTGCTCCAACCCTGCGGATTGCTTTTTTGTCTTGTTTTGTTTTTTAGGTCACATCCAGTGATGCTCAGGGGTTTTTCCTGGCTATGCACTCAGAAATCACTCCTGGCTTGGAAGACCATATGGGACGCTGGGGGATTGAACCACAGTCTGTCCTATATTAGCCACTTGCAAGGCAAATACCCTACCGCTGTGCCACCGCTCCGGCCCTCAAATTGCTTTTTGATTTCCACTTCATTGATTTCTTCTCTAATCTTTGTTATTTTCTTATGCCTATCTATATTTGGTTCCATTTGTTGATCGTTTTCTGAATTTATAATCTGTGTCATTAAGCTATTTATGGAGGCCCCTTCATTTTTTCTGATGTAAATTTGCAAAACTATAAATTTTCCTCCTGGTACAATTTTTGTTCTGTCCCATAAATTCTGATAATTTGCATCTTCATTAACGATTGTTTCCAGGAATGTTTTGATTTCCATTTCTATTTCATCTCAGATCCACCGGTTGTTCAGGAGTGAGCTGTTTAATTTCCAGGTGTTAAAGGTTTTCATCTATGTCCCTTTGTAGTTCACGTCTAATTTCAGTGCCTCATTATCTGAGAAGGTAGTCTACACAATTTCTATCCTCTTGACTTTATGTAGATATGTTTTATGACCCAGCATGTGGTCTGTCCTTGAGAATGATCCATGTGCATTGGAGAAGACTGTATATCCAGTTTTCTGGGAATGTTGTGCCCTATATATATCTACTACTCTACTTTCTTCCATTTCTTTTTTCAGAGCTAGTATATTTTCAATGGATTTCAGTCTGCTTGACCTAGCAAGGGGTTACAAGGCTGTGTTGTGGTCTCCCACTATTATTGTGCTGCTGTTTTTGATGTCTACTTTTAGATTTGCTATTAATTGTATTAAATATTTTGCGGGTCCCTTATTGGACATGTACATGTTTAGGAGTGTAATTTCTTCCTGTTGTACATATCACTTGATTAGTATGAAATGTCCATCTTTGTCCCATGTAACTTTCTGAGTCTAAAGTTGTGTCATCTGATACTAGTATAGTTACACCACCTTTTTTTAAGGGAGTTACTTGCTTGGATGATTTTCCTCCAATCTTTGGTTTTGAGTCTATGTTTGTTCTGACTATTCAAATGTGTTTCTTATAGGCAGCAGAATGTTGGATTCAGCTTTTTGATTCATTTTGCCAGTCTCTATATCATAACAGTTTGATATAGTCCATTGACTTTGAGAGAGATAATCATCATGAGATTTAGTGTCATCTTTGTGTAGAAGTTTACTGTGTCTGTTCGTCTGTCTTGTCTCAAAGTATACATTTCAAAGTATATGTCTCAAAGTATATATTTCAGTTTTTCTTTTTGTTTGTTTTTGGGGCCACACAGGTGACACTTATGGGTTACTCCTAGCTATGTGCTTAGAAATCGCTCCCCTGTTTGGGGGATTATATGGAATTCCAGGGATCGAGCCAAGGTTCCTCCTGAGTCAACAGTGTGCAAGGCAAATGCTCTCTGCTTGTGCAGGTCCTTCAGTTTTTCTTTTGAGGTTGAATTTGAGTATGTAAATTTTCTGGGCTGTTGTTTTTCCATGAAACTTTGTATACTTCCTTCAAATCTGAAAGTGAGTTTGTCTGGGTGCAGTATTCTAGGCTGTACATTCATTTTATCGAACTTAGTTACTATATCCCACAGTGCTTTCTGGACTTGAGGTTTCTTGTGAGAGGTCTGCTGCAAATCACATCTTTTTTTTTTGGGGGGGGGGGCACACCCTGTGACGCTCAAGGATGACTCCTGGCTATGTGCTCTGAAATTGCCCCTGGCTTGGGGGACCAAATGGGATGCTGGGGGAATAAACTGCAGTCCCTCCTAGGCTAGCGCCAGCAAGGCAAATGCCTTATTGCTCCGTACCACTGCTCCGGCCATCTTCATATCCTTTTGATTTTTATTTGTGTTTCGTTCAAATTGATCTATGCTTTATTTGAGTTCTATGACCATCCTCTTTATTTCTTATCTAAACTCCTATCTGAGAGGCTAACTCGGTGGTTAACAGTTTTCGGGTCATCAGAGCTGCCATCTTCATCTCTTTGCTTGGTGTTGGCCTGTGTTGTTTCCCCATTGTCATGCTTGTAGTGTGTGTTTTTTTTCTATGTGTTACAGTGGGGTTCATTGTGCAGAACATGCTGGTGGCTGCTAAGTGTAGTGGCGAGGCATTGTTTCTCTGGCTCCACCCTTTGTGGTCGGGACTGTTCACCTCTGAAGAAGTGGAAAGATAGGCAGGGAGGACCAAGGAACAGGACACAAGAGAGTTGAGAATGTAGTACAGAAAGGTTGCCTGCTGTTCTTCAGAGCCTGCAGTCCATCCAAGCACTTTTAAGGACCCTGCACTAAGATTTGAATGCCAGAAGTGCTGAGAGGACACCAAGGAGCCAACATTAGAATGTGGACCCGGAGCCTTCAGTATATGTCTTATATACTCCAAATATGTATGTTGAAATGTGAACGGGAGTGGAATGTCTTGTGTCTCTATTTGTTTTATTTGTATTTTTTTTCTCAAAATTTGTTTGATTATTTTTCTTTAAAGATTATCTGTTACTGCCTAAAACTTTAGTTTGAAGAAGTGATCATTTTTTTCCTCAGCTGTTTTTCACAGTGATTCTTTGTACTGTTATTATTTCTCATTAAACTTTAGATATTCATTAATTTTCACTATATACAGATCATGAGGTAGACAGTCTCATTTTGTGAGGAGAGAGTTGGGTGTGCTGAGTATTACTTATAGACTACTTATAGACTATTTTTCATGCATGCTTGGAGGACAATATGTGGTACTGGGGGTTAGGGATAAGTTTGTTACTTCCTCTACTATATCTCTGACCTGAGTTGAGTTGATTTTTCCATATAATATGCAGCTTTCAGCTTATTATTTGAGGATTTTTGTGACCACGAACTCAATTAAATTTGATCACAAAGATCCTTAAACTCAGTTTTATCGGAGAAACTTTGCTATCTACTGTGGCATTTATAACTTCACAGATTGTATTTAATATTTTTGGGGAATCCCATTAATATACCATCTGCAAAATAGATTCATCCTGCTCTAACATTCCTCAAATACCTTTTTTTTATTTTGGTGGTGATGATGGTGGTCTTATTCTAGGTCATCTAAATCAGTTATGAGTATGAGTCTGGTTTATTCTGAAACAAAATTTCTATATCTGTACATAGAGACTATAGTGGATAGCAGTTAGATACTATTATTCAATAAGGAAGAAAATGGATAAAAGGATCAGCAATCTCAAGCAATTTCAAATTTAGTATAGCAAATTTCACTATTTTTTTGAATACTTGTATGTCTTTAATATTTCTTTAAGTCAAATATTTAGTAAGTACAAAAGCATATTTAATTTTTATTCATTATTAAATTATTTTTTTCTATTTTTTTAAATAATTTTTTTTTATACATTTAGTGTTTTTGAACATGGTTAATTCTCAGGCTTTAATTTTTTTTCTTATATAATTTACAGGGCTTTTGTTGTTATGTTTAGGTCTTATTTAAACTTGGTTCTGACCTCAGAAATCATTATTGTAGGTTAGGGGACCATTTGGAGATTTCCAGGTTGTGTGTGTGTGATGCAAGTGTCTTACCTTCTATACTGTATATATCTGTCCCCAACAATTCACTGTTTTAATACACCCACATTTTATTTTTTTATTCAATAAAGTATCGTTTTGTTGTTATTTTTTCCCCCCTCCACCCATTCTCAGATATCCAACTGAAGTGGTGCACTCAAACTTTAATTTTCATTGAAGGCACCAAGCTAAGCAGATTGAGAGCTCTAATATATATTCTAAATCTTTTGAAATACGGAAACATTTGATTTTCGGAAATATTATTTGAGTAGTTATGTTAATGTGAAAAATGGTGATGACTGATGGTTAAAGTATCCTAACTAAAATATTATTTTGGTTTTTTGGTCATACCTGGTAATTCTCAGAGGTTACTCCTGGCTCTTCATTCAGGAATCACCCTATGTTTTATTTGTGGGGGAAATCACATGGGATGCCAGGTATCGAACCTGGGTTGGCTATCTGCAAGGCAAGTCTTCTACTCTTTGTAATATTGCTCCAGCCCAAGAATTGTAATATTTATAGGAAACAGTTCTACAACAAATGTCAAAGACCCAACTGTTATAAAACATATAATTATATTGTAAAGAAAGTATTTTTTATTATTCATTGATATAGACATCTGATCAGTGAGTGAAGTATATTACAAAATGTTAATTTATGACTTCATTTTAATTATAGATAAAAATTATGGAAAATATCGTATAACAGACAAAATTTATTTGGCATAATAGGATTTATAAATCACCTTTAAAAACTCATATGCATGTACAAAATGCTTTAATAAAATGTTTATTTTTAAATGTTTACTGAATTGTTTTTTCTAATCGTTTACATTTTATTTGTGTACTATTAAATTCTGATTTCTCCCTCTTTATTCCAAAGAAACTTTTACAAATCAAGGATTATTTGAAATACTTGTGTTGATAGTAGTATGATATTTTTCTAAAAACCCTGTTGGGGTTATGGAATGGTTTGATTTTATACTCAGTTGTTTATATTACATTGAGCTATAATAATTTTCATTAAGTAGAGGCATCCAAAGAGGTAATATTTTAGTGAGTTGTAATTATTACAGTGATATTTTCATATACAACGTTAGTATCTTTAAATAATATAGCATCTCTGAAGCATTGAGCATTGTTTTCTTTTATATTTCAACATAGAGTGATTTGTGTTTAGTAATTTTATATAGCTTTAGCTTAATTATTTTCTTGATTATTTTGAGAAATTTATTGTTGCTTTTCAAAATACTGGTAAATACTAAGTAGATATGTTTTTCTTTCCTTTAGTGTGAATTTCTTATGCCCTTAGAATAGTACCTGTTTTATAGTACTTGAAACTTTTACTTTTTATTTGTTATTTCTTAGGTAAACGCAAAGCATTGAAGTTGAACTTCGCAAATCCACCTTTCAAATCTACAGCAAGGTTTACTCTGAATCCCAATCCTACAGGAGTTCAAAACCCACACATGTGAGTATTCCAGGTAATCAGTTGACTCTACTCAAGCTGAGATTTTAAGTTAATGCATTTTATGAAATTCTCTATTTTAAAGGTTGCTTTTCCATATTTTTACATGAACTTATTATTAAATAGATACTGATTCTGTAGTATAAAGTAGAAAATTTAAGTTTTTAATTTAAAATTTTTTTTAATAAGTGCCTTTTTTTTAATTTTAATTATGACAACAAAGATGCAAAGAAAGAGGACAGGGTAAAGTTACAGTGGAAGCACAATCACCCATAAACAGAATTCTCGGTAGTCCCATCGATGATATCCCAGCCTTGAACTTTCAGCCAAAGAACATTAAGAAAAACAAAACTGAACCCATGTACAATACAATTACTTTGTCCCTCAAATCCCCAGTTGTAGTACATACTATTTTTTAGCAGCACACAATATAATCTAATGACATTAGACTTATGTAACTCCTTAAACATTGAGGGCAAAGTACATTTATCTAGTTCCATGCACATGCTTACTATTTTAAGTTAACCTCAAAACTTTTAGTGGGTTGTTTTTCTTAAGGATTGGAGTCAAGGGAACTAGTAAAAAAAGGTGTTAGAGTGGCATTTCTTTGCAATAGGCCCACCAAAATATAAGGGACATGGAAAGCAAGATTATGGTCTAAATACAAGGAGACCCTACCCCTGAAGTTTCCTGGCACAGGACTGACTCTAGGCTCCAGGCAAACTAGTTTGTCCAATCCAAGTCATCATCTGTAGTGGCAATACACCTCCATTCCTCACATAGTCTCTGTTGTTGGTATCATGCTTCTATATTAAAGATCCTGGAGTCTGCATATCCCATATTGCAGTCAGGATGGTGCAGAGCATCCTCTCGTTTCGCCTCACTTAAGGGGCAATAGAGAGAACCATGTCCTGTAGAGCAGGTCATTGTTGTTGTCAAGTCTTCTCAGTGTAAACGGAAGTCTCTTTTTAGGAGGTCGATGTCAGACCCTTGGTAGTGTCTTTCCTGGTAGAGGACTGCTTCCAGCTGTTGCTATAAAAGACCTTGGATGTTTCGTAGATAGCTTGCCTGGTTCCGGCGTGAATGGAGGATGCCCATTTTTCTGAGGCCTGTGCCAGGTCATTATATCAATGTTCAGGGTGTAAGGTACATTGTACTGAGATTTATTAAATAAGAACTTATCTGTATGTATAGTGTTTTCCCATTTTAATGTGTCTATGCAAACAAGGATCAATGCCATGGTGTGTTATTGGTGCATCTGGAGCAATAGGAACAAGACCAGCAATTTCCATAACAGTTCAATCATAGGCATCAAACTGAGGGACAGTTCCACCAACAATCCTTACTGAACAGCTTACAAAGAAAAGACAAGATGAAAAGTGGATAGAAACATCATGGTAGAAGAATATATAGAGAGTTACAGCAGTTAAAGAAAATACACATAAAATATTCAAAAGATTTATGTGTTCAATTTATGTCCTTCTAAATAGTTCTGGGATTGCTAGATCCACTGTATGTCTTTGGTCAGAGATTAGAACTGTGTGTTACTGAAGTTCAGAAGGGTAAATCTGGGGTACTGATGGTTGGGAGGAGTATATGTTCGCGCGGGGACGCCGTGCGGTTTGCAAAATGTAGACTGGTATGGAATTGCCAGTGACAGCCTGAGTATAGCTGAGCAGCTATCTGCCACCCCCAGATCAAACTCCACCCCCTAAGCCAACCTCTGGAGCCGGCCTGGGAGTGGGGAAAACCCAGGGTGCCCCATCAGGTCCTCCCAGGAACCCACCTGGAGATCCGGAGGAAAGGGGGAGAGGGGGGTCGGGTGACCCAGGTCCGGGCCCCCCTACCCTAGGCCGGGCCAAGAGGCCCCCGGCACATGCGGAGGTCTGCCAGGGGCCCACCCGTGCCGGCTAAAAATCCTGCTCCACGCAAGTTTTTAATTTTAAAGTTACTTGATAATAAAAAGTTTAAATATATTTGTTATGTAAAATTTTCTCTTTATTAAACTTTAGTAGAAATTATTTTGTTTCTTCTGAATTTTTCTTTTTTTTTATTTTGGTTTTTTTTTTTTGGGGGGGGTCCACACCTGGTGATGCTCAGGGGTTACTCCTGGCTATGCGCTCAGAAGTCACTCCTGGCTTGGGGGACCATATGGGATGCCGGGGGATCGAACCGCGGTCCGTTGTAGGCTAGCGCAGGCAAGGCAGGCACCTTACCTCTAGTGCCACTGCCCGGCCCCTCTTCTGAATTTTTCAATTAAGTCATAGTAATATTTAGAAAATTAAAAACTGGGGCCGGAGAGATAGCATGGAGATAGGGTGTTTGCCTTCCATCCAGAAGGACGGTAGTTCAAATCCTGCCATGCCATATGGTCCCCCGTGCCTAACAGATCGATTTCTGAGCCCAGAACCAGGAGTAAACCCTGAGCACTGCACCCCCCCCAAAAAAATCAAACTCCCCATAGTGCCAGACAACATTTATACTTACTAGGTGACTAATTAGATTTTGATTCCCAATAAACCAATTTTCTATAAAGTTTCATGTAAATTGATAGAAGGTCATGTGCATATTAGTGATTCTTTTTGTTTCTTAATATTCAAATAAATAGAAATGACAAAATTATTTTTTATTTTAATTTTTGCCTTCTGGGGCCACACCTGTAGTACTCAGGGCTTACTCTTGGCTCTCTCTACTCAGGAATTACTACTGGCTGGCTGTGCTGTGGTGGGGGTGATGACCAAATGGGATGCCACAGATTAAATCCATGTTAGCCATGTCCAAGGCAGGTACCTCCTTCCCTCCCTCCCTCCCTCCCTCCCTCCCTCCCTCCCTCCCTCCCTCCCTCCCTCCCTCCCTCCCTCCCTCCTTCCCTCCCTCCCTCCCTCCCTCCTTCCTTCCTTCTTTTCTTTCTTTCGTCACATTGATTAGGACTTACTCCTTCCTGACTTTGTGCTCAGAGATACTACTGTCAATGCTTGGAACCATTTTGGGGTGCCAGAAACTGAAACCATGTTGGTCATATGCTAGGCAAGCACCCTATCCACAATATTATCACTCTGACTCAAGAAACTTTTAGTACTTCTTATTCATCAGAACTCTCTCCAGTAACAAGGAAAAAGTCTTAAAATTTTGTCTGAAACTAACTCCTGTACTTTTACTGCTTTTATTTTGGTTGCTAGCTGAACAGTATATTTGAAGTCTAAGAAACAAAGATCGTAACTATAATTGCGATGTCTTTTTCTTTTTGAACACCTTTTTGCACAAGGAAAAATACAACCCTATTTAAACTTAGAATTAAATAAAACTTTCCTGTGCTTGTACTCCTTTCCTAAGAATTTCTTCATGTATGGGTAATTAATGAAGAAATCTTTGCTTGTGATTTAATAAATGAAAGATGAAAGTAGGGTGTTACCAAAATTTGAGTTGATCAGGATTTTTTTTCTCTTTCATTGTCTTAATTTTTTAAATTACTACTTTAAAAATTCCTGTAATCTGGTAGGCTTAAAAAAATTCTTTCAAAGGCCCAAAGACAATAGAGTTAAGGGCTGAAAGGGCCAGAAGGACCTGCTCACAATTTGAAGCTCACTACGAAGAGTGGTAAATGCTGTTAGGGAAATAACTACACTAACAACTAGCATGACAATATTAAAGAATGAGAGAAGGAGAATGCCTGTCCCGAAAACAGGCAGAGGCAGGGGAACAGGGGGGCATTGGTGGTGGGAATGTTGCACTGGTGAAGGGGGGTATTTTGTTTATGACTGAAACTCAACTACAAACATGCTTGTAACTTGTAATCATGGTACTTAAGATTTATATACGTATTAAAAAAATTCTTTCAGGGGGCTGGAGAGATAGCATGGAGGTAGGGCATTTGCCTTGCATACAGAAGGACAGTGGTTCGAATCCCAGCATCTCATATGGTCCCCCAAGCCTGCCAGGAGCAATTTCTGAGTGTAGAGCTAGGAGTAACCCCTGAGCGCTGCTGGGTGTGACCCAAAAACCAAAAAAACCCAAAAATCCTTTCATTTTTCCCAGCAATATTAAAAGTTAAAGAGACCACAGTAATACATATTTTATTTTATTATAGAATCTTTGGAATTGGATTCCTGTATATAAAAATTTTATCCTCAATTATTTTTAATTGTGGTTTTCTATTCTCTGGATTAGGAATAGATAACAACTGATACTGCTCCTAATGTATTTTGACTCAATACAGTATAAATTTTCATCTTTTACATTCATATCTATAAGGAATTTTTTTTTTTGTATTCTTGAGCTGTTTACCATTGGGCATTGAAAGCAACTAAGTTACTTAGGATAAAGTACTTTGCCATATATATAAAATATAACTTCTGATTGGCAGTGCTTTGATAAAGATGTCTAAGGAGATTTCCTTTGTTATCTTGATCCTTTTACTTTGGCAATTGATTATAATTTCTAAGAATAGATTCATTCGGGCCCGGAGAGATAGCACAGCGGCATTTGCCTTGCAAGCAGCCGATCCAGGACCAAAGGTGGTTGGTTCGAATCCCGGTGTCCCATATGGTCCCCTGTGCCTGCCAGGAGCTATTTCTGAGCAGACCGCCAGGAGTAACCCCTGAGCAACGCTGGGTGTGGCCCAAAAAACCTCTTCCAGAAAGTCAAGAAATATATCCAGGATCAGAGCTGGTCAGCATTTCTCTCTCTCTCTCTCTCTCTCTCTCTCTCTCTCTCTCTCTCTCTCTCTCTCTCTCTCTCTCTCTCTCTCTCTCTCTCTCTCTCTCTCTCTCTCTCTCTCTCCCCCCCCCCCCCCCCCCTCTCTCTCTCTCTCTCCCCCCCCCCCCCCTCTCTCTCTCTCTCTCTCTCCTCTCTCTCTCTCTCGCCCAAAACCCTAAAAAAAACAAAAACAAAAACAAAACAAAACATAAAAAAAAAAAAAGAATAGATTCATTCTTTTTGGTGGGGTGGGAATTTTGGACACACCCTTGTTGTTAGAGGGTTATTCTTAGTTCTGTACTCAGGTAGGTACATGTACACTCATGGGGCCTCATGCTGTGCCGAGGATGGAACCAACTTACTTCCCTGCACCATATATCTGACCTTGTGCCGTTGTTCTTATTTTGAATTTTTTAAATCTATTTTAAGGATAGAACCAGTCTTACTTCCTTGTACCATATATTTGGCGTTGTGCCTTTGTTTTTATTTTTAATTAATTAATTTATTTTTGTTTTTTTGGGCCACACCCGGTGATGCTCATGACACTCAGGGGTTACTTCTGGCTCTGCACCCAGAAATAGCTCCTGGTTTGGGGGATTATATAGGACATTCAGGGGGTCTATCCACGGTCTGTCTTAGGTTAGCACATGCAAGGCAGACGCTGTACCACTTGTGCCACTGCTCTAGCCCCTTTATTTTTAATTTTTATCTTTTTGGCAGTTTACTTTTTTGTTGTTTGTTTATTTATTTATTTATTTTTTAACACAAAAGAGTTCCCAAAGACTGCTTACTCATTCTCTTTACTGTGTAGCCTGACATTGAGATTCTGACTGTGATGGCCTGCTGGGCCACTATTTATTTCCACAATTGTTTTGTTATTCTTGGAGAAGACATTGTGAGTGATAAGTAAGATAGCATAGTAAGATTTATTGCACATCAGCAGCACCATGAGCTGTTGTGGACCAGGAATTCCAGGGAGCATGTCCATAGTCTCCTTGGTGCTTCTTCACAGATGAGGGAGCGGAGAGATAGCATGGAGGTAAGGCGTTTGCCTTTCATGCAGAAGGACAGTGGTTTGAATTCCAGCATACCATATGGTCCCTTGTGCCTGCCAGGGGCGGTTTCTGAGCATAGAGCCAGGAGTAACCCCTACGCACTGCCGGGTGTGACCCATAAACCACACACACAAAAAAAAGATATGGCCCTTCAATCTTCAGCACACCTTGGTGTCAGTGCGTTTGGCTTCTGCAAGTTCACCTTAACCTTGACATAGTGGTCATTGGAATTGGTGCCAATGGTTAGTCTATCTTGTTTATTCTTTCATAAAATCAGCTTCTGGTTTCATTGATTCCTTGTATTGTTTATATTGTTGTTTTCTCCTCTGGTTTTTATTCTAGTGTTTGGTTCCTTTGTTTTCCAGATATTTAAGGTGTGAGTTAAAGTTATTGGCTTTACTTTTTCTTCTTTCATTATGTAGGTTTGTATTGCTATGAGTTTCCCCCTAATTACTGGTTTTGTTCTATCCCACTGGTTTTTTGTACCATTTTTCTTCATTTTCCTTGTCCTCAAGGAATATTTTTATTTTTATTTTTTTGATTTCCTCTGATCCAGTTGTTATTAAACATCATTCTGTTCAGTCTCTTTGATATTAGAGTTTCTCCACATCTTCTCTTTGTGATTAATCTTTATTTTCTGTGGCACTGTGGTCTTTTTGGGTGTTTGTTAACTTTTATAAGACTTATATCTAATATGTGATCTATCTTAGAGAATGTCCTGTATACACTGGAGAAGATTTTTTTTAGCCTTTTGAGGATATTAAACCCTTGTAAATGTCTTTACTGATACTCTGTCTAGTGATTCTATCCAGTGGTGAGAGTGGTCTGTTGAAGCCTCCCACTGTTATCACGTTTCCATCCATGTGTTTCTCTAGGTTTGTGATTCAACATGTGAGTATATGTTGATTAGAGTGTTGATTAGAGTTAGCACTTCTTGGTCAGTTGTTTCCCTGATTAATAAGTAGTATCTGTCCTTGTCTCTATTTACTTTCTTGAGGTTGGATGTAATTTGGTCTAATATATATATAAAGATAAATACAAATTGATTTGTATCTTTCCTCATACAAATTTCCATTATGTGCCTTTTCATGAGAGAGTTTAGTCTGTTGATATACAAGGAACCTATTGACAGAAAGGACTGTTGTACCATTATATTATGTGTGTTGTTGTTACAAGTTTTTGGTTTATATAAGTGACCTTTGAGTAGTTCATTTAGAGCTGATTTTATTATAGTGAAGTTGCAAGTTCTTTTTTATCCTCCCTTTCATATAAATAAGAGTTTTGCTGGGTAGTGGATTCTAGGTTGGAAATTTTTTTTATTCAGTAATTTAAATATGTCTTTACACTCTTCTTGTCTGACTGTTTTTATGAGAGATCTGGTGTGATTCTTTATCCAGTCATTTTTTCTCATGGAGTTGAGCTGTTTCCAGATTTTGGCTAGTGTGAATAGTCTTGGAATGAACATAGTAATACAACATAGTCTTTTTTTGTATTATTCTTTTGTATCCTTGGAATATTCCTATTGATATTTGAAACATCATTGAATATGCGTCTCTTTTTCTCTACTTCTTAAATACTTTTTTTTAAAGATGTTTTCCATTTTCTCTGGTGTGGGGTGATATCTAATTGCTTCGATTTGCATTTCTTTTCCATAGTGATATGCAGCACTTTTTTATTGTGTTCACTTTTTGACCTTCATAGATTTCTGTGCATTTTTACATCAAATTTCACATTTGTGCTTCCTCTTAGGCTGTCAGTACTTTGATATTTGGAGGAGTGGCATGTCTGCTTATACCCTCTATGAGCTGTGGCGCTTGGGCTTGTGGCTTTGGTTTTATTGTGATATGGAAGAGTGGTATAGCTGTATATCCAAAGCACAGACTCAGCAGCACTTAAAATTTGAAAATATGAGCTTAAATACCTCAGGCCAGGAGTCTGGCTGCTCTGAGAGGAGTGTCAGGATTACTTGTTAGGAGGATGGGATCTAGGAGTCCGCATGATGGGGTACTCAGACACCAGACACACTCAAGAGCTGCTGGATCTGAGTTCACTTTATTTGGAGTTCATATTTAAGCAAAAAATATCAATAGAAGGAACTTGGGTAGATCAAGTATGACATGTTTTTTAGCCACAGGATTAAGCATTATGTGTCAGCATAATCATTATACAGCCACCTAAACATTACATATATCTTATAAATTCTTCGTTAAATTTACCGTAAACAGAAATAAAAAAATACTTATTCTTTCCTCTTGAATATTATTTTTACTAGCCTGTTGATTAAATATAAAATATTGAGTCCTGGTATGGTGTGGGGCCTTTCTCGGCTGCACCTGGTGCCTGCGCCCCTTAGACCAGTGTGTGTATAGGTTGCAGGGTACCTACGGAGAAATGATCTACAGTCAGTCAGTTGAAGATTCAGGAGTTATCCAGCTTTATTTCGACGTCTTAGCTGCAATGTGCATTTTCCTCACATGGTCTCTAAGCTAAGCTTTTATTAAGCAGCCTCCATCAGCTGCCCTCCAAGCACCCTACCTTTGTGGCTTTCTTCCCCTCCCCCAACCAGCCTCTGTTATCTTCTGTCCTAAACAACTGGCCCTAGCAGGTGTGGGTGGGTCAGACCAAAAAGGTGATAGTAGCATATGGAATTGGGGGAGGGGTAACACTAGCACTTTGTCTATTAATTATAAACTAAGAAACTATTGTAAAAAGGGGGCAGATGTAATTAAAAGACCAAATATTCTCGTAACCTACACAATAGTAAGTAACTGGCCAAAAATATTGTTGGTTTTACCGGCTTGGGAAAAGTATTATTATAGACTCTACCAACTTGAGAAAAGCAGCTTAGGGTAAGTAGGGTGTTCTCATTATGCATTATGTTTAATAAGATCATTGTCCTGTCCTGCGAAGCGCTAACCTAGGGCACAACTGGCCTTTTCGTAACAGTGTCTGCCAGGACACCCCTTTTCAGGGGGAAGGCTAGGCCTGAACCACAGCAGTCCTACTGCCATCATGCCTTTAGACCAGGTACGATGCTCAAAGCTGCAACCACTGAACTATGTGATGTGCCTGTCAAGGTAACTGTCAGGGGGTGGGAGATTGGTGGTTGATGGAGTATTAGAAACAAGGATGATGGGAGCTGACACTGATAGTAGGGTTGATTTTGAAATCTGTACTTAATTTCAAACTACCAAAAACTGTGAATCACAGTTCTTTTGTTAAAAATAATCATTTTAAAATTTCCCAGTGTTCTTAGCCTGAGACTATTCTTCCTGGGACAAAATAGGGTTGCTGTTTTTTCAACTTTAGTAGTAGAATTGAAACAATTTAATGACTGAGGATGTTACTTGTGGTCTGCTGTTTCTTCTGGTAGGGGTGGAATGATGGGGGTGGGAGAGATTTGCCTGTTTCCGTTCTAAGAAAGAGCCCGGTTTATCTGGAATGATTCTTGCCATCCTTTCCTTTTCTCTTTATATTTATTCCCCCTTTAACTCACTGTAGTTTACAGTATTGCTACGTAAGGGGTATTGTGCATGCTACTTTACCTCCTTTCAGCACCTAATCCTTGTTCAGAGTGATCAGTTCTCTCTGTTATTGTCTTAATAGTCCCTTCCTTGACCTCTTCCCCCCCACCCTACACCATCAAAGTTAAGCCTCCTACTATAGACTTTGCTCTTTGTTTCCTTGCCTTTCAGCTTTATTCCGCTTCTCTTTTTCTTCATATCATGTATGATGAGGTCAATCTGTGTCTGCTCTCTCCTTCTCAGTCGTTTTACTTATTATGATATGCTCCAGGTCTATACATGTTTCATCAAGTAAAGACATTTTAATATCCCTAGTAAATCAGTAATTTTCTTTTTGGGGGGTATGTGGGATTGGGTGGTAGCTACCCAGTTTAGTTCCAGAGGGAAGAGTCATTCCCAGTGTTTGGAAACCAAGTGGTACTAGGGACTAAATCTGTAGCTACTGTAAATCATGATTTCCAGCACTTAACACCATCTCCCTAGTCCCTCATCATTAGTAATTTTTTTTTTTTTTTTTTTTTTTTTTGTGGTTTTTGGGTCACACCCGGCAGTGCTCAGGGGTTATTCCTGGCTCCAGGCTCAGAAATTGCTCCTGGCAGGCACGGGAGGACCATATATGGGACGCCGGGATTCGAACCGATGACCTCCTGCATGAGAGGCAAACGCCTTACCTCCATGCTATCTCTCCGGCCCCCCATTAGTAATTTTTTTTTTAAATAAAATTTTTATTGAAAAATTTACAAAGTTGAGGAGGGAGAGAAAGGAAGAACTGTGTAATTTTTTTTTTCTTTTTACCACTCAGACTGCATCCTCTCCTTCTACCCTCTCCGGAGGAAAGGGAGAACGATCATCAATGACAAAAGGCACCTAGAGCCAGCTTCACGCTCAGGAGAGGATGCTCTGACTCCTCCTTGTGGCTTCAGGTGCTCTGCACGATCAGAGAAACTCTCTAGTCACATGATCCCTGAAAGAATAGTCTTAGAACTGTGTATTTAAGAGAGAATATACATTTCTCCAGAGTGAAATAGGTAAAGAGACAAGCAAGACATGTTCAAGAGCATCTGCTTGAAGAGCAAGCCCCGTTAGTATTTTTTTGTTTGTTTCGTTTTAGGGCTACATGCAGCAGTGCTCAGGGTTTACTTTTCACTTGCACTAAAAAGTCAATCCTGGTGGAGATGGAGAACCATATGGGTGCCAGGGATCAAACATTGGTCAGTTGCATGCAAGGCAAATACCCTACTTGCTGTGTTATTACTGTTCCCATCATTTAATATTGTTTTTCTTCTTTATTTAAACATCTTGATTACAAATATGATTGTGATTAGGTTTCAGTCATGTAAAGAGCACCCCCCCTTCACCAGTGCAATATTCCTACCACCAATGTCCTAAATCTCCCTCCCTCCATCCCACCCCACCCCCACCTGTACTCCAGACAGGCTTTCCAGTTCCCTCATTCATTCACATGATTATGGTAGTTCTCTGTGTAGTTATTTCTATAGCTGTATTCACCACTCTTTGTGGTGAGCTTCATGAAGTGAGCTGGAAGTTCCAGCCCTCCTCTCATTGTCTCTGAGGATTGTTGCAAAGATGACTTTTATTTTTCTTAAAACCCATAGATGAGTAAGACTATTCTGCGTCTCTCTCTCCCTCTGACTTATTTCACTCAGCATGATAGACTCCATGTACATCCATGTATAGGAAAATTTCATGACTTTATCTCTCCTGACGGCTGCATAATATTTCATTGTGTATATGTACCACAGTTTCTTAGACATTTGTCTATTGAAGGGCATCTTGGTTGTTTCCAGAGCCTGGCTATTATGAATAGTGCTGCAATAAATATAGGTGTGAGGAAGGGGTTTTTGTATTGTATTCTTGTGTTCCTAGGGTATATCCCTAGGAGTGGAATAGCTGGGTCAAATGGGAGCTCAATTTCCAGTTTTTGGAGGAATCTCCATAGTGATTTCCATAGGAAGCCATCACGGTGAGAGAGAACTCTAAGCTCATTGTTCCAGCCCAGGGTTTTGGGGAAATTTGGGGAAATATGATAGAAATGGACACAGTGACCCAGGATAGGAATCTTCCAGCGCTTTTTATTTTTTACACAGTTGTTTTTATTATATGTGAGCATGTATAAGTATTCACACATTTTTATACAGACATATATAACAAATTCATACAAGTTGCGAGAATATTATAGCATGAACATGAGATCATCTGGAATCAACTCTAGGCATCGACACCTATAAGTCATCTACTCTACAAATTGAACCACATTCCTAGCCATCTCCTCCTCTTTCTCCTCTTCTTCTGTAAAAGGCTATAGATAATTCTATTAACCAGCAAAGGCTGGTTAATGATTCTGAATAAATGGGCCTACATCAAACTAAAGAACTAAAATTGAAACACAGTAGCCTGTGTAAGTAAGACAGCTAACTTAATGGTAGAAAATATTTTCATTCAACACATCAGGTTGATATCTAGCATATACAAAGATTAACCCTGAGCAACCTAAAAAACATCAAAAAATGGGAAAAGGAAATGAAGAGATAATATTCTAAGGAAGATTAAAAGATGGAACATGAAAAAATTGCTTATCATCAATCATTAGGGAAATCCTAATCAAGATGACACTGAGATATTCTCTCACACCAATGAGAACAACATATATGAAAAAAATACGTTGGCGTTTATGTGGTGAAAAAAGAATTGTGTTGTGGATGCTGGTCGGTCCAACCCTAGAAAACAATGTGGATCATTCTCAGTAAACTCAGAACCAAGCTGCCTTATAACTAAGCTATCTCACTTTTGGGTATTTATCCTCAGGACAGATAATCACTCAAAAGGACATAATATTCATTGTATTCATAGTATTCATTGCAGCACTCAGTACAATAGCTGGGAGTTGGAATCAACCTAGATGTCTAACAACAGATGAATGTATCATGAAGATGTGTTACATATATGCAATGGGGTACTACAGCCAAACTTGTACAACCAAAGTTAAAAATGGGCTTCTGATGATAGCAGGCTGGCTTGGGGGTGTGTCATGGAATGAGCTTAGGAAACGTTGGTGGTTGGAAGTTGACACTGGTTGAAGGATTGATGCTGAAACTGTATGTCTAGAGCCCACCTATGAATAACTTTTATTTCTTTTTTTTTTTATTTTTTTTTTGCAGGTTAAAGTTTTTTTTTAACAAAGATACTATTTTTTTTTTAACACCACCCATCACCAGTGCAACATTCCCATCACCAATGTCCCAAGTCTCCCTCCTCCCCACCCGACCCCCGCCTGTACTCTAAACAGGTTCTCAATTTCGCTCATACATTCTCATTATTAGGACAGTTCAAAATGTAGTTATTTATCCAACTAAACTCATCACTCTTTGTGATGAGCTTCCTGGGGTGAGCTGGAACTTCCAGCTCTTTTCTCTTTTGTGACTGAAAGTTATTATTGCAAGAATGTCTTTCATTTTTCTTAAAACCCATAAATGTGTGAGACCATTCTGCGTTTTTCTCTCTCTCTCTGACTTATTTCACTCAGCATAATAGATTCCGTGTACATCCATGTATAGGAAAATTTCATGACTTCATCTCTCCTGACAGCTGCATAATATTCCATTGTGTATATGTACCACAGTTTCTTTAGCCATTCGTCTGTTGAAGGGCATCTTGGTTGTTTCCAGAGTCTTGCTATGGTAAATAGTGCTGCAATGAATATAGGTGTAAGGAAGGGGTTTTTGTATTGTATTTTTGTGTTCCTAGGGTATATTCCTAGGAGTGGTATAGCTGGATCGTATGGGAGCTCGATTTCCAGTTTTTGGAGGAATCTCCATATCGCTTTCCATAAAGGTTGAACTAGACGGCATTCCCACCAGCAGTGGATAAGAGTTCCTTTCTCCCCACATCCCCGCCAACACTGTTTATTCTCATTCTTTGTGATGTGTGCCATTCTCTGGGGTGTGAGGTGGTATCTCATCGTTGTTTTGATTTGCATCTCCCTGATGATTAGTGATGTGGAGCACTTCTTCATGTGTCTTTTGGCCATCTGTATTTCTTCTTTGTCAAAGTGTCTGTTCATTTCTTCTCCCCATTTTTTGATGGGATTAGATGTTTTTTTCTTGTAAAGTTCTGTCAGTGCCTTGTATATTTTGGAGATTAGCCCCTTATCTGATGGGTATTGGGTGAATAGTTTCTCCCACTCAGTGGGTGGCTCTTGTATCTTGGGCACTATTTCCTTTGAGGTGCAGAAGCTTCTCAGCTTAATATATTCCCATCTGTTAATTTCTGCTTTCACTTGCTTGGAGAGTGCAGTTTCTTCCTTGAAGATGCCTTTAGCCTCAATGTCCTGGAGTGTTTTACCTACGTATTGTTCTATATATCTTACGGTTTTGGGGCTGATATCGAGGTCTTTAATCCATTTGGATTTTACCTTCGTACATGATGTTAGCTGGGGGTCTAAGTTCAACTTTTTGCAAGTGGCTACCCAGTTGTGCCAACACCACTTGTTGAAGAGGCTTTCTTTGTTCCATTTAGGATTTTTTGCTCCTTTATCAAAAATTAGGTGATTGTATGTCTGGGGAACATTCTCTGAGTATTCAAGCTTCTTCCACTGATCTGAGGGCCTGTCCTTATTCCAATACCATGCTGTTTTGATAACTATTGCTTTGTAGTAAAGTTTAAAGTTGGGGAAAGTAATTCCTCCCATATTCTTTTTCCCAATGATTGCTTTAGCTATTCGAGGGTGTTTATTGTTCCAAATAAATTTCAAAAGTGCCTGGTCCACTTCTTTGAAGAATGTCATGGGTATCTTTAGGGGATCGCATTAAATCTATACAGTGCTTTGGGGAGTATTGCCATTTTAATGATGTTAATCCTGCCAATCCATGAGCAGGGTATGTGCTTCCATTTCCACGTGTCCTCTCTTATTTCTTGGAGCAGAGTTTTATAGTTTTCCTTGTATAGGTCCTTCACATTTTTAGTCAAGTTGATTCCAAGATATTTGAGTTTGTGTGACACTATAGTGAATGGAGTTGTTTTCTTAATGTCCATTTCTTCCTTATTAGTATTGGTGTATAGAAAGGCCATTGATTTTTGTGTGTTAATTTTGTAGCCTGCCACCTTGCTATATGAGTCTATTGTTTCTAGAAGCTTTTTGGTAGAGTCTTTGGGGTTTTCTAAGTAGAGTATCATGTCATCTGCAAACAGTGAGAGCTTGACTTCTTCCTTTCCTATCTGGATTCCCTTGATATCCTTTTCTTGCCTAATCGCTATAGCGAGTACTTCCAGTGCTATGTTGAATAGGAGTGGTGAGAGAGGACAGCCTTGTCTTGTGCCAGAATTTAGAGGAAAGGCTTTCAGTTCTTCTCCATTGAGGACAATATTTGCCTCTGGCTTGTGGTAGATGGCCTTAACTATATTGAGAAAGGTTCCTTCCATTTCCATCTTGCTGAGAGTTTTGATCAAGAATGGGTGTTGGACCTTGTCAAATGCTTTCTCTGCGTCGATTGATATGATCATGTGATTTTTATTTTTCTTGCTGTTGATGTTGTGTATTATGTTGATAGATTTACGGATGTTAAACCAGCCTTGCATTCCTGGAATGAAACCTACTTGATCGTAGTGGATGATCTTCTTAATGAGGCATTGAATCCTATTTGCCAGGATTTTGTTGAAGATCTTTGCATCTGCATTCATCAACGATATTGGTCTGTAATTTTCTTTTTTCGTAGCATCTCTGTCTGGTTTAGGTATCAAGGTAATGTTGGCTTCATAAAAGCTATTTGGAAGTTTTCCTGTTTTTTCAATTTCATGAAAGAGTCTTGCCAGGATTGGTAGTAGTTCCTCTTGAAAGGTTTGAAAGAATTCATTAGTAAATCCATCTGGGCCTGGGCTTTTGTTTTTGGGCAGACATTTGATTACTTTCTTAATTTCCTCAATAGTAATGGGTGTGTTTAGATATGCTACATCCTCTTCATTCAATCGTGGAAGATTATAAGATTCCAAAAATTTATCCATTTCTTCCAGGTTTTCATTTTTAGTGGCATAGAGTTTCTCAAAGTAGTTTCTGATTACCCTTTGAATCTCTACCATATCAGTAGTGATCTCTCCTTTTTCATTCCTAATACGAGTTATCAAGTTTCTCTCTCTTTCTTTCTTTGTTAGTTTTGCCAGTGGTCTATCAATCTTGTTTATTTTTTCAAAGAACCAACTTCTGCTTTCGTTGATCTTTTGGATGGTTTTTCTGGTTTCCACTTCATTGATTTCTGCTCTCAGCTTTGTTATTTCCTTCTGCCTCCCTATTTTTGGATCCTTTTGTTGAGCACTTTCTAATTCTATGAGCTGCGTCATTAAGCTATTCAGGTATGCCCCTTCTTCTTTCCTGATGTGTGCTTGCAAAGCTATAAATTTTCCTCTCAGTACTGCTTTTGCTGTGTCCCATAGGTTCTGATAATTTGTGTCTCCATTGTCATTTGTTTTCAGGAAGGTTTTGATTTCCTCTTTGATTTCATCTCGGACTCCTATGAATAACTTTTAAATCACAGAGCTTTACATTAAAAAACATGGTGAAAGATGCCCAGAGAAGAGAATGCAGATTAAAACAAAAAAATTGAGAGTGCCACCTTTTTCAATGACAAATAGCAAAAGAATGTGTCTTTATGAGAGATTTAAGTCTAGGGTTGAGCCCTGACTAAAGAATTGACAGGACTATGGAATTGGTTGAAATAGCAGAGTACATGCCTTACATGTTCAAGGCTGAGGGTTAATTGCACTGCAGTACTTGTTTTTTCATAGAACTGCCACTGGATATTGTCACATAAATAAGCAATAGCAACAGAAGAAAAAGGAAAAAAACTATAAATGAAAAGTGATAGGAAAAGATAGGAATGACACTTGAGAAGAAGGGAATGTTTTGAATGTGATGTCTTTGATATTAGGTTTATTTTAAGGGGCAAATGGAAGAGGATTATGTCCAGCTGCCTTTGAATTTGATAAGGCTGCTTTGGTAAGAGTCCTGTTATACACACACACACACATACATACATACACACACACATATATATATACAGACACACACACACATACATACATACTTTTTGTTATATATATCTTTTCAGTTGGGGTGCCCATGGATTTGTAATCTGTTGGGTTATGAAAACTTTCTAACCTTTTCTATGAATAGTCCATCCTATCAACACTGTTTCTTGCATTAAATAATTAACGATGGAGCTGGATGGCGATGGATGGAGGCCTTTGTGCTTAAGCCCCAGCCACGTGGCTTCATCCCCCATGCAGCCGGCGGGTTCCAAGCCCAGGTGATCGGCGTAATCAAAACTCACTCACAGGCAGGCTTCAGAAGCATTAACTTTATTCATGCCCTATTCACCACATGTGTGTGGCCTATCTCATAACCTTTTAAGCACTAGTTATTCTTGGCCCTGCATCTTAAACTCCTTTTAGCCATCTTCCCTTTGGCGTCCATGACCCCAAAGCCAGCAAGCTCAGCAGGGCGAAAGGGCCGACTCCCCTCGCTCCAGGGTTTATCTACCTATTCCAAGACCCCTCCCAGGAATGGGCCGGGTCTTGCAGGTAAGGTCACACCTAATATCCGGTTCCCAAGACCCCTCCCAGAAATGGGTGGGTCTCAGGTCGCTACTCGTAAATCCAGGGTGGAGTAACACTGTTCTAATGAACTTTGAGTTCAGCTGCTATATGAGCAGCACTTAAGGAAACTGAATAGCAATAGCATGCAAATGTAAAGTTTTGTCTTGTTTTGTCTAGCAGTGTTTACTCTTTCATGATGGTAAAAGTTGCTTTCTGGGGCTGGGCGGTGGCGCTAAAGGTAAGGTGCCTGCCTAGCCTGCGCTAGCCTTGGACGGACTGCGGTTCGATCCCCCGGTGTCCCATATGGTCCCCCAAGCCAGGAGCAACTTCTGAGCGCATAGCCAGGTGTAACCCCTGAGCGTTACCGGGTGTGGCCCAAAAATCAAAAAAAAAAAAAAAGTTGCTTTCTATTTCACAAATCGGTGCTGTTTCAAAATACTGCAGATTTTTCTAATTATTACCTTTTGATTGAATGTCAGACTTGAATATTTGTATTCCCAGGGTGGAAGTATACTTCTAATTTTTTTTTTTTGGGTGTGGAGGGGCTCTTTTTCTCCTTCAGTCTTTTATTTACCTCATCTTAGATCTTAATAAAGATACTCATTTCTTAGCCAGGAAGCATGATGTGTCCATGGTAACAGAAAGACCAAGTTTACTATGGAAATTTCCAGATTTAACAGTGCTGCATTGCAGAAGGATGTATAAAGCAGCATAGATATTCTAGAAGTGTGTACACAGAATAGTTGCAGTGGCGTGCAGGGGATGTGCTGTTTATTTCCTGTAAAGGATCACTGATTTTCACCACATTCTCCCCAAGATTGCCACTTTCTTTTACATTGTCCCAGTATTTCCCATTCATCCTAATCTTCCTTCTTTTGCCCTCCCATGAGATAAGCTTTTCGTTGATGCTCGTGATTTCTTTTTATGGGGAGCCAAGGAGATTTTCTTGGCTCTGCACTCAAAGATCACTGTTGGTGGTGCTCAGGTGATGCCGGAGATTGCACCTGAATCCTCTGTACAATATGAGTGCCCTATCCTGTACCATCACTCCAGCACTCACTTTGTATTTTTCTTGCAAAATTCTACCAGTCCTTTATATATATTGGATATAATCCTTTATCTGATGAGTGGTGGCAAATATTTTTTTTTCAGTCTGTGAGCTATCTTTTATATTCTGGTCTTTCTCTTTTTAAAACATTTAAAAAATATATTTAAGCATCATGATTATAAACATGTTTGTTGTTGGGTTTCAGTCATATAAAGAACACCTTCTTTGCCAGTGCAAGATTCCCACCAAAAATGCAACTTCATTCCCTCCTTCGCCATTCCTTGCTTGTATTCAAGACAGACATTCTATTTCTCTGACTCATTAACATTGTCATAATAGTTGTCAGTGTAGTTCTTTCTTTTGTGTGTGTGTGTGTGTGTGTGTGTGTGTGTGTGTGTGTGTGTAGTTATTTCTTTAGCTATACTCACCACTCTTTGTGCTAGACTTCATATTGTGGGCCAGTCCTTTGAACTTCATCTCTTATTTTCTCTGTGTATTATTACAATAATTTTTTATTTTTCTTAAATCCCACAGATGAATGAGGCTATTCTGTGTCTATCTTCCTCTGATTTATTTCACTCAGCGTAAACATTTCCATGTCCATCCATGTACAGGAAAATTTCATGACTTCATCTCTTGACGGCTGCATTGTACTCCATCGTATATATGTATCACTGTTTCTTTTTTCTTTTTTTAAATTATAAATTTTTATTTTGACCATTTTGGCTTATATATCTTTCACAGTAATATTTTAGGTACATATTAACATAGAATCAGGGGAATTCCCATCACCAAATTTGTCCTCTCTTCACCCCCATTCCCAACCTGCATCCCATATCCCCCACCCTCATCCTCTAGGCTGCTAGAATAAGTGGCCCCTTCTGTGTCTAGCTTACTACTTAGTGATCATACATCTGTTTGGTCCTGGTACTCTCCCTTACTCCCCCCTCTATTTGAGAGGCGGAAGTAGATGGTTCAAGTTATGTGGCTTTGTTTGAAGAAAAAAAAGCAATAAGATGGGGTAAAAATTAAAAAAATCGAAAATGGGTGGAGTCCTTCTAGAAGCTCTCAACCTCAGTTGAGAGAGGAAAGGACAAAGGAATTGAAACACCACAACAATACAAAAAGAAGTATCACATAAGATATCCAGTGAGCACTACAGCAATAAAGACAAGCACTACATAATAGCCACGGTCCTGAAATATAAACATGGTAGAGTGCAAAAAGGAAAAAAAAAATAAACGGAGACACCAACTCACCAACTTCAATATCCACATCAAGACAAAGAAGTAAAAAAAAAAAGTAAATAAATAGATAAATGAATAAAAGATTATTTTGCGCATCCCCCCCCCCCCCCCCCCCCCCCCCCGTGTAGGCACAGTAAATAATGGCACATAGAGAGGGAATTTCCTTGGCCTAAGAGATACAGGGTTTCTCCACCCTCTCACTGCATGGGATTAACTATAGACCTCTTGCATATTCATTTACTTTCCCCTAGGTGCTTTTGTGGTGCATGGAAGACTTCTGCTCCTTCATGGGTGATAAACTCAGACCTCTGTATCTAGAGATCTTGGTATCTCACAGGTCAAGGAATGGAGCTTATGCTGAAGTCTTTCTTTGTGGTTCTAGAAGTTCTGTTTCTTCAGTGTCATTTTTAATTCCATTTTTCTGTAATTGGTGGTCTTGGTCATTGTGCTGATCCTAGGATGGAGCCTGGGATAATCTTTCGTTGTGTTTCCAGTAACTCATTCAGTTGTGATTGTCTCAGTCAGACCTCTGGAATTAGAGATCTTTGTTGTACAGATCGTAGATGAAAGCCTAGTCTAGGGCTTTTTTTCTTAGTCTCAGGTATGTATCACTGTTTCTTTAACCACTCATCTGTAGTTGGCATCTGGGTTGTTTCAAGATTCTGGCTATTGTAAATAGCTCTGCAACTAATATAGATGTGCAGAAGGCATATTTATATTGTTTTTGTGTTCTTAGGGTATATCTCTAGGAGTGGTATAACTGATCATATGAGAGCTCAATTTCCAGTTTTTGGAGGAATTTCCATATATTGTTTTCAGTAAAGTCTGGGCTAAATGGTATACCTACCAACAGTGAATGAGAGTTCTTTTCTCTCCACATTCTCGCTACCACTGATTGTTATTGTTCTTTGTGAAGTGTGCTAGTCTCTGTGGTGTGAGATGGTTACTTGTTTTGATTTTGTTTTTCCTGATTAGTGATGTGGAGCATTTCTTTAATGTGCCTTTTAGCCATTTGTATTTCTTCATTAATGAAGTGTCTGTTCATTTCTTCTGCCCATTTTTTTATGGGGTTAGTTGTTTCTTTCATGTTAAATTCCGTCAGTACCTTGTATATCTTAGATATTAGCCCCTTATCTGATGGACATTGGGTGAATATTTTTTTCTCAATCTGTGGTTGGCCTTTGTATTCTAGTCACTATTTCCTCTGAGGTGCAGAAGCTTCTTAGCTTAATATTGTGTCATCTGTTTATCTTGACATCCACTTGTTTGGAGAGTGATG
Source organism: Suncus etruscus (assembly GCF_024139225.1). Lineage (NCBI taxonomy): Eukaryota > Metazoa > Chordata > Mammalia > Eulipotyphla > Soricidae > Suncus > Suncus etruscus. The sequence goes on from NC_064854.1 coordinate 90,962,467, forward strand.
TTTCTTCCTTGAAGATGTCTTTAGTCTCAATATCATGAAGTATTTTACCTACATGTTGTTCTATATGCCTTATGGTTTCATGTCTAATACCAAGGTCTTTAATAATTTGGATTTGATCTTTGTGCTTGGTGTTAGATGGAGGCCTGATTTCACTTTTTTGCATGTGGCTGACAAGTTGTCTCAACACTACTTGAAGAGGCTTTCCTTGCTTCATTTTGCATTTCTTGCCCCTTTATCAAAGATTATTTGATTGTATTTCCGGGGAATTTATCTGAGTACTCAAGTCTACTCCATTGATCTGAGGATCTGTCTTTATTTTAATACCACTTTGTTTTAATGACAATTGCTTGGTAATTATGGGATGATTAGACTAAGTAGAAAGAAGGTCTTAATGACACTAAATCTCATGGCAATGACAATGATCTCTCACAATATCAGTGGACTAAATATATCTTTTTGAGAGATACAGATGGTAAAATGGATCAGAAAGCTGAATTCAGCATTTTGCTACCTACAAGAAACACATCTTTCTGAATAGTAATAACATATAGACTGAAAGTCATAAGTTGTAGGACAGTCATTCAGGCAAATAATTTTCTTAAAAAGACTGATATAATACAGGCTTCTCCTGTCCAGAGATACAAATGCAGCAGAAATCCCAACCCTGGGAAACAAAGGAGTTAGTGCCCCCTCCCTCAAAGAGCAAATTTAAACTGAGAGACAGTGTTTTTTTCCTCTGATGAGGGAACACAGTCTTCTGCCCAGAGACACAAAATCAGAAGACCATACATGCTCTGCTTCACTCTGAGACTTCGCTTATTCCCTAATCATTGTACACCTGCAGAATATGTAGAAAACACCACACTACAAAGGACACTATGGGAAAGCATTGCAGAATACTACCATGCTTTGAGAATGAAGGTGATGGATCTGATGACTCAACAAGCAATAATCACCTACAATAGCCTGAGAAAGACTTTAGAAAGGAAATTTGTAGGAAGTTCAAGAAAATCAGAGTCCATAGAGTGAAACCAAAGGAATAATAATCAAGAGTACAAGAAACAAATAAAAAAACTTCAAACCAGGGCTAAAAGTCTTGGTAGCCTAATTGAAAACCTCACTGGGAAAGCCTTACCAAAAGTGTAACAGCTGCTGAACAGAACTGGAGAACTGTACGATGAGATGCATAACAACTCCATACAGCAGAGGCTGGAAAGAGCCTTAAAACAAATTATTAGAAGATAGAAAAAATCCTCAAAGGATGTGAACAGATAAAATATAGAGGTCTATGATAAACTAAATAGAAACAATATAAGATTCATTTAGTCCTAGAAGCCCAGGGGGGAAAAATCATGAAAAATCAAGTCAGGGACATCTTTGCAGAAAGACTCCCAGAGCTAAAGATTGCATGTAACTAAATACTACATGTCCAAATAGTATTGGCTAACAGTTATCCAAAGAAAAACATTTAAGGCACATACTAGTCACAATGAGGGATGGACAGATACCAACAGATAGGGATGGAATACTGAAGGCAGCAAGATCAAAAAGGGAAATTATGTACAAAGAACACCCTTTGTTTACATCTTTTTAAATCTGTTTACAGCAGATTTGTCATAAGCAACCCTCAAAGCCAGAATACAGTGGTGGTGTATTGTTGAATTACTGGTTCCACCCTAATCAATTTTCTACTCCGCCCTACAGAGTGATCTGGTGATGAGTTTATTGGATTATTCCCTATTTAGTGTTCCTCTCCCATTTGGTTTGTTTCTTGGCAATAAAAGCAGTGGTCTCGGGCTGGAGAGATAGCACAGCAGTAGCGCGTTGCAAACGCTGACCCCGGTGGTTCGAATCCCGGCATCCCATATGATCCCCGTGCCTGCCAGGAGTGATTTCTGAGCAGAGAGCCAGGAGTAACCCCTGAGCGTTGCCAGGTGTGGCCCAAAAAGCAAAAAAAAAAAAAAAAAGCAGTGGCCTGAAGAAGTCAGGCACTCATTCTTCGGTGTTCCTCCATTAAGTTGCTTTCCTTCTTAGAAGCAGGTTTGTGTGGTCGGATTCCCTTGCTTGAGTGCTGGATTTCTTAACCCATTATTGTACCTTTTCATTTTGTGGATTATTTCCTGCATCATCGTTGGCTTCCAGACCCATGTCTCACCAGATCCTCATTTTGGAGCTTGGGTCTTAGCTTACAGATGTCACCCAAATTCGGATCTGAAACTGTAACAGGGAATCAAATAGTGATCTTGGCTACTGACTGGTGAGCTGTTTATTTTTTTGTTTCTCAGGTGGATTTCACCATTCTTGGTTTTTAATTTTACAACTCTTTGGTTCAAAGTGATGTCATTTGCTTGGGTTTTGGTTGAATGACCCTCACTTCTCCTTATGCTAAATGCTAATAATGGTGGCTTTCCTTATTTTTTTCATTTTGTATGTATCAAGAGAATGAAAAGATTTGATTTTAAAAGTCAAAAGACTTGACTTTTACCTTGAATTAAAAGTTTCTGAAGTGCTGTCTAATAGTTCTGAAAGACATACAAATCTAAGTATTAGAAAGGCATTTCTAGGGGGCTGGAGAGATAGCACAGTGACAGGGTGTTTGTCTTGCACATAGCCGATCCAGGATGAACAGTGGTTCGAATCCTGGCTCCTATGTGGTCCCCCGTGCCTGCCAGGAGCGATTTCTGAGCACAGAGCCAGGAGTAACCCCCCCTGAGTAGCTGCTGGGTGTGAACCAAACACCCCCCCCCCCCCCCAAATATTAAGGTATTTCTGGTACTCAAACGTAGTCTAGCTGAAATCCTTGAGATTGGTGTTCTGTGGCTATAGGCTATAGGCTACTGGCTATAGGTCAGTAGAGCCTCTAGCGGTTTCCTTGGGGATATTGGCTTACAAAGTGAAGCATATTATATTTAAATGGCCCATTTAGAAGGTGGATCTATAGGATTCTCACTCACCCACCCTCTACCTTATTACCCTTTTAGAGGGTGTGGAACTAACCTGCTTCCCCCAACAAGGGATAGTTTTTAGGGAAATTAGTAACAACACAGAATCAAAAAAAATGAATTCTATCAGGAAAATAATAAAATCTCAAACTAGGATTTTTGAATATAGACTACCTCAGTAGAACTAAGAAATTGTGCTCAGAGTATGATCCTCTTTGTATTTGGAGTAATATTGGGTGTTGGACCCAAAAGATCTTAATTCTATATAAACACCTGTTTAAAGTACTTTTCAATACAATAGAAGATATGTGTTGTGGAAAATTCTAAGACTAAAATTCATAGCCTACATCACTCTAGAAGGAGGGTTGCAGGAGTTATATTATCTTATGAAATGCTGATACTGGAAGGGTAGTAAATAGAAGTAAATAGGCAGGCAGTACTACCCCGTGTTGGATTAAAGTTTGTCAAGGAACTTGCTTTCAATGCTTGGGAAAAGATTGACTCAGATTCTAAGTTCAAGGGTAGCTATAAAAAGATTATCCAGGGGAACTACAGGGCCATATGAAAGAATTTGTGGAAAATTGACAGGAAATTAAAAGGCAGGTTAGAAATGCAAAAATTCAAAACTGCAACAAAAATCTTTCACAGTGCCCATGAATATTGTCAGGATATTTTATGCCCATTTAGGGAGACAAAAAATGTCATGGGATTTCTTATTGCTTGGAGTAATGCTGGAACTTAAAATTAGCCTCCTCTGCCCCACACTGCTGCACCTCTAACAACATATGTGGTTCAGAGGCAAACTCCAGGAAATCAGATCAATGGTTTTTGCCCAAGGAAGCCACCTGGTCTTTGCCCAAAGTGTGGCAAGGGATTTCATTGGGTAAGTGACTTGTTTAGTACCTAACAATCTCCCCAGCATCAGGGGAAGGGTCTAAAGCCTATCTCACAAAGTCAGGTCATATACTTTAAGTGTGGGAGTATGGGCCATTTATGAAAACAATACAGGTCACAACCTCTTTTTGTACTCGCTGAAGGATCCGCCCCCTAAAAACCAAGACTCAATCAACTTGTCTCTGGAAACTGGGCCAGGAGTCATTCCCTGGCCCCCACATCAAGGCACCTTTTGATCAGTAGTTCAGCTTCTCAGCCCAGACCAAGAGAAATTTGAAGTTTCAGTACATTAAAGCCTGCCATTTCAGGAAGCTGTGGTTTAGATATTCCTTGCCTGGAGGAATTGATCTTCCTTCCAGCCAATGCCCTATAACATTAGGTCTGGCCTAATAGGGCCACTCCCTCAAGGGACTGTGGGGATGATTTTAAGAAGAAACAGATTAATGGCCAAAGAAACATCTATTCACCTGTGGATTATAGATTCTGATAATGTAGGGTAAATAATAGTTGATGCTTCATTGCCCACAGTCTGGATATTTAAAAATGGTGAAAATAAAGCTCAAATTTTATTACTTCCTCCTGTTATGCCTGAAAAATCATAATGAATCTGGCAAGAAGGCTTCAGAAGTACTAATTGTGAGACTTCTGTATTTTTAGATTTTACTGCTAAACATAAAGAAGAAAATCCAATTTAAATTCTTGTAATTCAGGGCAAATAATTTGAAAAAGTGTTTGATTTGGGGGTAGAAGAGTCTGATTTCCTTAATCTATTTGCCCCAAAATTGGGCCCTACAAGAAATTCAGAACAGTTTGGAAGGGATAGTGGGGGTGTTGCCTCCAAATTCTGTTTGCCAGAGTGCTAGGTATTTGATGTGATAGAACCAGAAAATCAACAGGCAATATTCATGTCTATTGTAGATCCAGTTTCTTAGAACTTATGGGGACATTATTTGCATAAGCAATGGGGAGCAAAATATCACATCCCTTACCAAAACACCATGCAGAGTACTAATTCAGGGGTTTTGCTTTTTTAATTGGGGCCACTGTGTTAAAGCACCCAGAACCTATTCCCATTAAATGAAAATCCAATGTTCTAATATGGATTCTCCAGTGGCTCATCGACAGCACAAAATTAGAGGTGCCTAAAAGCTTAGTTGATGAACAGTTAGGCTGGCAAACTTAAAATCTTTTTCTAATTGGAATTCTACAGTATGTATTATTAAGAAAACACCAGGTAGCTCAAAACTTTTTTATATCTTTATTTAAACACCATGATTACAAACATGATTGTGGTTGGGTTTCAGTCATGTAAAGAACACCCCCCTTTACCAGTGCAACATTCCCATCACCAATGTCCCAAATCTCCATCCTCCCCACCCCATCCCTGCCTGCATTCTAGACAAGCTTTCTACTTCCCTCATTCATTCACATTGTTAGGATAGTTCTCAATGTAGTTATTTATCTAACTACACTCATCACTCTTCGTGGTGAGCTTCATGAAGTGAGCTGGAACTTCTAGCCCTCCTCTCTTTTGTCTCTGAAAATTATTGCAAAAAATCTTATTTTTCTTAAAACCCATAGATGAGTGAACTATTCTGTGTCTGTGTCTCTCTCTCTGACTTATTTCACTCAGCATAATATATTCTATGCACATCCATGTATAGGAAAATTTCATGACTTCATCTCTCCTCACAGCTGCATAATATTCCATTGTGTATATGTACCAAAGTTTCTTTAGCCAGTCATCTGTTGAAGGGCATCTTGGTTGTTACCAGAGTCTGGCTATTGTAAATAGTGCTGCAATGAATATAGGTGTGAGGAAGGGATTTTTGTATTGTATTTTCTTGTTCCTAGGGTATATCCCTAGGAGTGGTAGAGCTGGATTGTAGGGAGCTCAATTTTCAGTTTTTGGAGGAATCTCCATATCGCTTTCCATAAAGGTTGGACTAGATGGCATTCCCACCAGCAGTGGATAAGAGTTCTTTTCTCTTCACATCCACGCCAACACTGCTTGTTCTCATTCTTCGTGATGTGTGCCAATCTCTGTGGTGTAAGGTGGTACCTCATAGTTGTTTTATTTGCATCTTCCTGATCATTAGTGATGTGGAGCATTTTTTCATGTGCCTTTTGGCCATTTGTATTTCTTTTTTGTCAAATTGTCCATTTCTTCTCCCCATTTTTTGATGAGTTCAGATGTTTTGTTTCTTGTAAAGTTCTGTCAGTGCCCTGTATATGTTGGATATTAGCCCCTTATCTGATGGGTACTGGGTGACTTGTTTCTCCCACTCTTTGGGTGACTTGTATCCTGGACACTATTTCCTTTGAGGTGCTTTTCAGCTTAATATATTCCCATCTGTTAATCTCTGCTTTTACTCGTTTGGAGAGTGCATTTTCCTCCTTGAAGATGCCTTTAGTCTCAATGTTATGGAGTGTTTTACCTATGTGTTGTTCTATATACCTTATGGTATCAGATCTGATATCGAGGTCTTTAATCCATTTGGATTTTACCTTCGTACTCAATGTTAGCTGAGGGTCTAAGTTCACTTTTTTTGCAAGTGGCTGACCAGTTGTGCCAACACCACTTGTTGAACAGGTTTTCCTTGCTCCATTTAGGATTTCTTGCTCCTTTATTAAAAATTAGGTATGTTTAGGGAACATTCTCTGAGTACTCAAGCCTATTCCGCTGATCTGAGGATCTGTCTTTATTTCAATACCAGGCTGTTTTTTTTTTTTTTGTTTTTTTTTTTTTTTTTAATAACTATTGCTTTGCAATACAGTTTAAAGTTGGGGAAAATAATGTCTCCCATATTCCTTTAACCAAAGATTGCTTTAGCTATTCACGGGTGTTTATTGTTTCCAAATGAATTTCAAAAGTATTTGATCCACCTCTTTGAAGAATGTCATGAGTAACTTTAGAGGTATTGCATTAAATCTGTATAATGTTTTGGGGAGTATTGCCATTTTAATGATGTTAATCTTGCCAATCCATGAGCAGGGTATTTGTTTCCATTTTCATGTGTTCTCTCTAATTTCTTGGAGCAGGGTTTTATAGTTTTCTTTGTATAGGTCCTTCACGTCTTTGGTCAAGTTGAATGCAAGATACTTGAGTTTGTATGGCACTAATGTGAATTGGGTTGTTTTCATTTTTTTTATACTTTTCTTTATTTAAACACCATGATTACAAATATGATTATAGTTGTATGATTACAGTCATGTAAAGAACACCCCCCTTCACCAGTGCAACATTCCACCACCAATTTCCCAGATCTCTCTCCTCCACACACCCCCCACACCTGTACTCGAGACAGGCTTTCTACTTCCCTCATTCATTCACATTGTTATGATAGTTTTCAGTGTAGTCATCTATCCAACTGCACTCATCAATCTATGTGACGAGCTTCATATCATGAGCTGCACCTACCAGCCCTCATCTCTCTTGTCTCTGAGATAATGTTAAAAATGTCTTTTATTTTTCTTAAAACCCATAGATGAGTGAAACCATTTTGCATCTTTCTCTTTCCCTCTGACTTACTTCACTCAGCATAATAGATTCCATGTACATCCATGTATAGGAAAATTTCATGACATTATCTCTCCTGACGGCTGCATAGTATTCCGTTGTGTATATGTACCACAGTTTCTTTAGCCACTCATCTGTTGAAGGGCATCTTGGTTGTTTCCAGAGTCTGGCTATTGTAAATAGCGCTGCAATAAATATAGGTGTAAGGAAAGGATTTTTGTATTGTATTTTTGTGTTTCTCTGGTATATTCCTAGATTTGGTATAGCTGGATCGTATGGAAGCTCAATTTCCAGTTTGTGAAGGAATCTCCATATCGCTTTCCATAACGGTTGTACTAGACAGCATTCCCACCAGCAGTAAAAAAAAAGTTTCTTTCTCTCCACATCCCTGCCAGCACTGCTTGTTTCCTTTTTTGTGATGTGTGCCAATCTCAGTGGTGTGAGGTGGTACCTCATAGTAGTTGCGCACTTCTGCTTCGACCTCTTATAGGTGGGCTTAAGGGGACCAGCAGAGTCAGCTTTATCCGCAACTCCAGCCCAGAAAGACGAGGCAAGCCATTAGGGGATGAATGCCAGAGAAGATCAAAGTTCCCAGGTTGAAGCAAGCTGGGAGATGCCCCAAAATGTCTGCCAAGCCTAAGGGGCCCAGCAGTCAGCTTTATCTGCAACTCCAGACTGGAAAGACTCACCTCAGCAGATGCATGTCCTCAGGGGATTAATGCTGGAGAAGATCAAAATTCCCAGGTTGAAGCAAGCAGGGGGAAGACTCCAAATGTCTGCGGAGCTTAAGGGGCCCAGCAGAGTGTGTTTTATCCACAACTCTGGCCAGGAAAGACACACCTCAGCCGAGGCAAGCCGTCAGGGGATGAATGCCAGAGAAGATCAAAGTTCCCAGGTTGAAGCAAGCCGGGAATCCCCAAAATGTCTGCTGAGCTCGGGGTTTTTTTTCTTAATGTCCACTTTTCCCTATCATTATAGGTGTATAAAAAGGTCATTGATTTTTGTGTGTTAATTTTGTAGCCTGCCACCTTGCTATATTAATCTATTTTTTTTTAGAAGCTTTTTCGTAGTCTTCAGGGTTTTCTAAGTAGAGTATCATGTCATCTACAAACAGTGAGAGCTTGGCTTCTTGCTTTCCTATCTGGATGCCCTTGATCTTTTTCTTGCCTAATCGCTATAGCAAGTACTTCCTGTACTATGTTGAAGAGGAGTGGTGAGAGCGGACAGCCTTGTCTTGTACCAGAATTTAGAGGGAAGGCTATTAGTTTTTCTCCATTGAGGATAATATTTGCCACTGGCTTGTGGTAGTAGGCCTTGACTATATTGTTCCTTTCATTCCCATCTTGCTGAGAGTTTTTATTAATAATGGGTGTTGGACCTAATCAAATGCTTTCTCTGCATCTATTGATATGATCATGTGACTTTAATTTTTCTTTTTCTTGATGTTCTGTATTATGTTGATAGATTTATGGGTATTAAACTATCCTTGCATTCCTGGGATGAAACCTACTTGGTTGTAGTGAATGGTATTCTTGATTCTGTGTTGGATCCTATTCACTAGGATTTTGTTGAGGATATTTTTATCAGTGCTCATCAGGGATATTGTTCTGTAATTTTCTTTTTTGGTAGCATCTCTGTCTGGTTTTGGTATCAAGGTGATGTTGGCTTCATAAAAGCTGTTTGGAAGTGTTCCTGTTTTTTCAATTACATGAGTCTGACCAGGATTGGTAGTTTTTTTTTGAAAGGTTTGAAAGAATTCATTAGTAAATCCATCTCGGCCTGGGCTTTTCTTTTTGGGCAGACATTTGATTACCCCTCTAATTTTTTCAATAGTGATGGGTAGCTCAAGACTTTTAACTGATTTAAGGTCTGTAAATTCTCATATGGTTTCAATGGGCAAGATGCAGAATTGCTTACCTTCACTGGTAGCCACTGGCGTTTGATATTAATTCACTTAAATGACTTTTTTTTAATATTTCCATACGTCCAAGAGACAGAAATAGATTTGCCTTTTTAGTTCCTTCTCTTAATAATAGGACCCCTCTGCAGTGATTTCAGTGGATGGTTTTGCCTCAGGGCATGGCGATTTCAACTACAATTGTTAGTATTTAGTTGATGTGATTTTACATCCAGTTTGCAAAAATTTTCCCCAAGTATATTTGGTGCATTACAGGGATGACATCTTACTGTAAACTCAGACTTATCAGGAATATCAATGTGTTCATGACTTTGTCATCATCTTGCAGGGTTCTGGTTTAAGAATAGCCACAGAAAACATGCTGACTTTACATCCATTTCAATAGTTGGGCTTTGTGTTGGTTCATAATTCAGTGAGTCCCAAAAGATTTCTCTGTCACAAAAATCTAAGGATTCTTAATGGTTTTCAAAAACTCTTAGGATATATAAATTGGATCCGTCCCTCCCTTGGGATTCTGCACTCAGAACTTACACAAATCATGTTTGTGCCCTATTTGTAATTGATCTCTGCTCTTATCAATGTAAAGCTTAGAAAAATTTTCATGTTAGGTTTGCTCCTGAAATAATAATCTGCCCATTCCAAAAACAGGATAGAATAAATATTACCTCTCTGTGAGTCCCTTTCTACTAGCACTATCTGATTTTTCCGGAAATCCTGGGCCTTCTTTAAGAGAACACGTTTTGTGATCCCATCTATTATCGTCTCCTTTCTTAAACCTTCTGCCTCCATGTTATACACTCACGCATCATTTTCAGGAAAAGTCAGTCTTCTGTCCCTTTTTTGAGCAAAACAGTAGATACTAATTACAAGTCTGCTTAACAAGTGGAACTTGCTACTTTAAATTACTTGTTTCATGTTTCAGGGTCGGGCAATATAGTCAGCAATTCTGCTTACTGTAGTAAGATTGTTTCCAGGCAGAATAACTTCCTCTTTAAATGCTCATAACCAAGCTGTTTAAGATTTGCTGCAGGAATTACAAGCACTTCCGTGAAAACTTTCTTAGGCAATATTTATCACTTACATAAGAGTCACTCACTTTGCTCTCCAATGGGAATGAAAATGCTGATCATCTGGCTATGCCAATATTTAAATTGCCTGTAGAAAAACATGGAGCACTTCATACAGATGCCCATTGTTTGCATGTCAACTGTCATATTTCATGGAAGAAAGCTAGACAGATAGTCAATACTTGTACCATTTGTGCATCTTTGAATACAAGAACATATATAGCTGGGGCCAAGCCCCCAGGGTTTCATACTAAAGAATTGTGGCAATGAATATTACACATGTTGACTTATTTTTTTCATAGAAACCCTATGTGGTGGTACATACACATTCCTATTTTATATGGGAAGGTAAAATGAACTTAGAATGAGCTAAAGCCGTTTGCATCTTCATGCTTCAATACTTTGCTGTTATGTGTATCTCCTAATCATAAAGACAGACAATGGCCCGGCCTATACCAGTAAAGCTTTTTAATCATTTTGTAAGGAATGGCAAATCAAACATATCACTACCATCTCATGTAATTTCCAAGGACTAGTCATAGTTGAAAGAACTTACAGAACTCTCAAAACTCAACTAATAAAATATAGAAAAAGAGGCATTTATTCTAATACCATGGTCTTTTAATGACTATTGCTTTGCAGTACATGTTAAAGTTTGGGAAAGTGATACTCCCCCCCCACCCCCCCATTTTTTAGGGCTGGTTTAGCTATTCGTGGGCATTTATTGTTCCAAATGAATTTCAGGACTGTTTGATCACCTTCTTTGAAGAATGTCATGGATGTCTTTAGAGAGATTTATTAAATCCGTACAATGCTTAAGGAGTATTGACATATTCCTTGATTATTATGAAATGTCCAACTTTGTCCTTTATAATTTTTCTAAGTCTAAAGTTTGTGTCTTCTGATATTAATTTGGCCACTCCTGCTTTTTTAAGGGACTTGTTTGGTTGGATGATTGTTTTCCAATCTTTGATTTTGAGCTTATATTTGTTTTGTCTATTCAGATGTATTTTTTGTAGGCAATAGAATGTTAGATTCTGCTTTTTGATCCATTTTGACACTCTGTGTCTTATTGACTGATGCATTTAATCCATTGATATTGTGAGAGATAATTGTCATGGGATTTAGTGTCATCTTTATATAGGAGTATGGTGTGTCTGTTCTGTCTTGCCTTAAAGTAGACTTTTCAGGTTTTCTTTTAAGGTTGGTTTTGAGTCAGTAAAGTGCCTGAGCTGTTGTTGATCCATGAAGCTATATATAATTTCTTCAAGCCTGACTGTGATTCTGGCTGTGTGCAATATTCTAGACAAAGCATTCATTTTGTTGTGTTTTGTCACTATATTCCACCACTGCCTTCTGACCTTGAGGGTTTCTTGTGACAGGTCTGTTCTAAATGATAAGGATGCTCCTTTGAATGTAATTTCCCTTTCTGATATTGTTGCTTTTAGTATTCTATTCCTTATTTGTATGATTTGTCATTGTGACTAGGATCTCTTAGCTGGTACTCTTTGTATATGCAGGATTTGGTTGCATGCACTCTTTAGCTCTGGGAGTTTCTCTGTAATGATTTCCTTGACTGTTGATTCTCCTTGAGATTCCCATCTTTGGTCTCTGGTACACCAATGATTGTATGCTGTTTCTGTTCAGTTTATCAAAATCATCTATTTTCATCTGTTCACATTCTTTGAATATTTTTGCCATTGTCTGATAATTTTCTTTAAGGCTCTTTCCCAGTCTCTTGTTGTATGGAGCTTTTAGGCACCTCATCTTCCAGCTCACTGATTCAGTCCTCAGCTGCTATTACTGTGTTGGAGAGGCATTCTAGTGAGGTTTTTATTTCACCTACCACACTTTTTAGCCTGTTATTTCAGGTTGAAGGGATTTTGTTTTGTTTTGTTTTGGCCACACCCTGTGATGCTCAGTGGTTACTCCTGGTTATTTGCTCAGACATTGCCCCTGGCTTGTGGGACCATATGGGACGCCAGGGGATTGAACCGAGGTCTGTCTTAGGCTAGTGCATGCAAGGCAGATAGATGCCTTATGGCTTGCGCTACCGCTCGGCCCCAGGTTAGAGTTTTCTGATTTTCTTTTCATATCCTCTTGATTCTTCATTGTGGTCTGTTCAGCTTGGTGTATGCGTTGTTTGAGTGATATTAACATCCTTTATATATTTTTTTCTAAGTTTCTTATCTTTGAGGCTAAGTAGTTGGTTGTTACATTTTGAGGCATCAGTACTGCCATCTTCTCTATGCATGGTGTTGGCCTGTGTTTTTTTTTCCATTGTCATGCCTGTAGTGTGTGTGATATTTTCTGCATGTTGTGCTAGAATTTATTGACTAGGTGCCAGCTCTCCTTTGATTATGTTGCTTCTGCAGTGCTTCTTGAAGGGACTGGTCTTAAAAGTTGCAGGAGATGGTCAGGCAGTGGCCGCTTGCAATGAAGTCTGGTGGCTATCAGACTCCACATTTCTTGGGTCGTTTTAGCTCACCCCGATCATGTAGCTTCCAAAGACACTTCTGGGCAGGATTAGTCCTAAAAGCTGCAGCCAGTGGTCAGACTGCAGTCACTTGCCTTGAAGTTCAGCAGTAGTCAGGCTCCACCTTCCTTGGTCAGTGCCAGCTCACTTCAGATTATGTAGATTACACATATGTGAATGTTCTCAAAATTTTCTCAAAATCCACAGCTGATGGTCTCTCAGCAGCCACTTGCAATGACGTTCAGCAGCGATCCTCTTGGGGAATTTTTAAATTAATGTTACAGTTTTTTTTTACTCATGACTGGTTTGTTTAGGTTTTCTACTTCTCATTTAATATTTAGTGATTATATTTTCTTTTGAAATTGTCCATATTTACTATGTTCTCGGTCTTCACAGAATACAGTTATTCATATAAGCTGTATTCATAATAATACAGTTATTCATAATAATAATTTTAGCTTGGATTTCTTGGTGTCCTGTTGTAATCTCTCAGCTTTCATTTCTAATTTGTTTTATTTGAGTATTTTCTTCTTTTTTTTCCTTGTGAGTCTTGCCAATAGCTTATCTGTCTTGTTTATTCTTTCAAAATCCAGCTCCTGGTCTCATCAATTTTTTATATTTTTCTTGTTTCTGTATTATTGATTTCTGCTGTTTTTGTTATTTTCTTCTGCTTATGTTTGGGTTCTTTTGCGATTGGTTTTCCAGATATTTAAGATGTATCTTTAGGTTATTGATTTGTCTTTTTCTTCTTTTTTAATGTAGGTTTGTATGACTGTGTGCCCCCTCCAACTACTGCTTTTGCAGTATTCCATAGATTTTGGCAGTTTGTTTCTTTATTATTTATCTTATGAATCTCTGTTTCTCCCTTGATTTCCTCTTTTATCCAGTTGATATTGAGCAGGATGTTATTTAGTCTCCATATCTTTGATTTTCTCATACTATTTTTTATTTAATAAATTTGTTAAAAGAAAATGTATCATAGTGGACATAAGTGATCATAATACATTTGTTTCAGGGTGACAGGAAGCAAAGTTATCAAAGTTATCAAAAAAAATTAAAGAAAAAGAGAGTTCATTAGTGGTTATATTCATGATAATTATTGTATCACCAATAAAGTCGTTAATGCAATAGCAGAAGCTTTAGTATGCCTTTTTTTTTTTTAAGATATTAGATGAATGGGGCCGGCGAGGTGGCGCTAGAGGTAAGGTGTCTGCCTTGCAAGCGCTAGCCAAGGAAGGACCGCGGTTCGATCCCCCTGGGTTCCATATGGTCCCCCAAAACCAGGGGCAATTTCTGGGCGCTTAGCCAGGAGTAACCCCTGAGCATCAAACAGGTGTGGCCTCAAAAAAACAAACAAAAGAAAGATATTAGATGGACTAGAAAAAATGAAAGATGTGTGTATGTGGCAGCTGTTGTTCATTCTGTAGGCACAGCAAAATATGGGAGAAATTGGAAGGGGAAATCTCTGGCCTAAAAACAAGGAGACCCCACCCTGAAGTATTTTTTCATAAGACCAACTCCAGGCACCAGACCTACTAGGTTGTCCAACCACTTAGCCAGTGGTCGGCAACCTGCGGCTCGCGAGCCAAGGCACACTTGGCTCTTTACACTTTTAATTTGGCTCTTCTGTGTGCTGGGCAGCCGCTCCAGGAATCAGGACTCTGCTCCTACCTTCTGTCAGTGCACACCCTGTGTGGCTCTGAAAATAAATTTCAATCGTGGTTTTGACGAGATTTGGCTCAGTTGAAAAAAAAGGTTGCCGACCACTGCTAGACATTCTCAGCAACACAGTTGTTGCTGTTGGGTTTCTGTACTTACAGATTCTGGTTTCTGTACTGGTACTATGTTAAGGCTGTATGATGTATAACGTCTTCTGGTTTTGTCTCACCATTAGGTAGCACTGCAGAGAATCCTGCCCTAAAAACAAACTGTTGTTGTTCCTAGGTTGTCATGGTGTCATAAGTACCATCTTTGGAGTAAGTCAGTGCTATGGTGGTAGTGGAGCCTTCCTTGTTAAGAGTTCTTATTCCTGATGACGTAGGAAATCATGTTTGTTTCCTCAGATTGTGTCCATGGTTCAGGGGTAAATGGTCAGTGTCCGATCAGCTGAAGTCTAAGCCAGTGGTCGGCAACCTGTTTTTCAATTGAGCCAAATCTCGCCAAAACCACGATTGAAATTTATTTTGAGCCACGTTTTTTTTTGGTTTTTGGGTCACGCCCCCCCATACCACATGACCTGACTGGACCTGTGTGATGTCACACAGAAAGTCACGACCCCTATACCACATGACCCGACTGGAGCTGTGTGGCACTGACCGCTGGGGCTGCACACAGGTCGCACAGTGACAGAGCCTAGAAGCAGTGTCCTGACTCCTGGAGAGGCCTCCTGGCATACAGAAGAGTGTGTAAAGAGCCACATGTGGCTCGCGAGCCGCAGATTGCCGACCACTGGTCTAAACCAACTCACTATGCCAGGTGTTCAGGGTGTAAGTCCCACTGCAGTTTAAAATGTTTTGTTCTCATCTCTATTATAAGAACTCATTTGCATATGTAATCTTTTCCCATTTTAATATGCCTGTACAAAAAGAAACAATGCCACAAATATTACTGGTGCATTTGGGGGCCAAGGTATCAGGACCAACAATCCCCATAACCTTTTTCTTACATGACTTTTAAAGAAAGACATGTCTACTAGAATTCCATACTAAATAGATCCTGAGGATGGGGGACCCGGGGACCAGCTGCCCGGCCTTGCTGTGAATGCCTGGCCTGGGGGTCCCATATCCATGCTGAGGGTTTAGTACAAAGGCCTGTCAGCTACCCTCCCACCCCCACTGCAGAGTCATGCCATTTACCAGTTTCAAAAGGAACAGTGATATCCTGGTTGCTGGGGTCTGCAGAAGAGGTCACCAGCACCTCACATCTTCTATTTTGTTTTTTTTTGTTTGCTGCTGTTGTTGATTTTTTGTTGTTTTTGTCTTTTTGGGTTACACCTGGTAGCACTCAGGGGTTACTCCTGGTTCTGCACTCAGAAATCGCTCCTGGCAGGCTCGGGGGACCATATGGGATGCCAGGATTCTAGCCACCTTCCTTCTGCATGCAAGGCAAATGCCCTACCTCCACGCTATCTCTCTGGCCCCTAATATTTTTTTTTTTTTTTTTTTTTTTTTTTTTTTTTTTTTTTTGGTTTTTGGGCCACACCTGGCATTGCTCAGGAGTTACTCCTGACTGTCTGCTCAGAAATAGCTCCTGGCAGGCACGGGGGACCATATGGGACACCGGGATTCGAACCAACCACCTTTGGTCCTGATCGGCTGCTTGCAAGGCAAACACCGCTGTGCTATCTCTCCGAGCCCCCCTAATATCTTCTTTTTACAGTCAATCTTGTTCTCTGTGTCCTTGTGTTCTGATAGGGTGCTTGGCATAATTTTTATATTTGTGATTTATGCAAGTTAGTTTTTTGTCCTAAAGTATCTTCTATCTACGAGAAGCTTCCATGTATAAGTGAAAAGAACCCAGTTTCAGCTTTTTTGAGGATAAAAGGTCTTGTATAGATCCATTAGATGTAGTTTTTCTAGTTTCTCATTTAGAGCTTTTAAGTCTTTGTTAATGTTCTGCCTTATGCATCTGTCTAGTGGTGATAATGGCATGTTGAAATCTCCCTCTACTATCCTATTTCCGTCCATATGTTTTGCTTGATTTGTTAGCAAAATACTTTCTTGTTTTGCTGACTCTACATTTGGTGATAAATGTTGATCAGAATTAGTTTTTCTTGGTCTATAATTCACCTGATCAATAAGAAGTGTTCATCTTTGTCTCTAAGTACTTTGTTGATGTTTTATGCAATGTGGTTGTGCCATTTTTTTTCTCCCAGTAGCTTGTATAATTATTTTTTGTGCTTTTACTTTGAGACTGTATGTGTCTTGAACATTTTAAGTGTGTTTCCTGTAGGCAGTAGATGGCTGGGTCTTGTTTCCTGATCTAATCCACTACTCTGTACTTTTTTATGAGAGCTTAGTCCATTTATTTTTAAAGACCCAATTAACTGAAAGGGCTGTTGCGCCATTATATTGTGCAGGATTATTACTGTTATAATTGGGTATTTCATTTATATATTTAATACTTGATTAGTTCATTTAGAGTGGCTTTGATTAACATGAATATTGCAAGTTGTTTTTTTTTTTTTGACAGAATATTTTTAACTCTCCATCCCTGTAAATGAGAATGTTACTGAGTAGTTGGACTCTAGGTTGAAAGTTTCATTCAGTAGTTTGAATATGTCATTTCACTCTTTTCTTGCCTGAATTGTTTCAAATGGAAGATTTGATTTGATTCTATGTTCTTTTCTTTATACTTGATTTTTTTTCTCTCCCTTTCTGCTGTAAAAAGCCCATCTCTCTTTTTTTGTGACTTGGATTACTTTATGTTTTGTTTTCCTGTTAGGGTCTATTTTGTTTGGCACTCTTTTTGCGTCCTGGCTTTGTATAGCAGTCTTTTTGCAGAGAGTGAGAAAGTTCTCTTCTATTATCTCCCATACTGCTTGTTCTACTCCTTTTTCTTTTTCCTCCCCTTTTGGTATTCCTATAATTCCGGGATTATTTCTTTTCTTCTGTTCATTAAGTACCTTACATTTTCTTCCATTGTCATGTCTCTTCTTTCTTTTTTGACTTATGCATTTTGCCTTGTAATTTGTTCTCAAGTTTGTCTATGCAGTTCTCCATGTGTATAATTCTGCCACTATGCTTCTTAACATGTTTTTTTCCCCCTTTAGTTCCATTTGTATAATTCTGTCATTTTCTAAATGAGTTCTTTGAGTTGGTTGAATTATTCATCTATGTATTGTTTAATTTTGCAGGGTAATGATTCATTTATTTCTGTTGCTAAAGCATTTAAGTGTTGATTTTGGGTCTACATGTATATGACTCAGGTTTTTGGTGGACTTGAAATTTACCAGGATTTCTGTTCATATACTAAAACTGTAGGCATCTTCTTTTGTTTCCTCATTGTTATTTCATTTGGTGGTTGAAATGGTGGAATTTCAGGTGTTTAAGACAATGATGTATTGAATTGATTGTATAAAATGTGGCTAGAGGTATATGTGCTTTAGAGGTTATTTTCTTAAACAAGCTTAGTCTTCTAAGTCTGATAAAAATAATTACAAAATAATTCATTACTTTGTTTTTGGTTTTGGGGCCATACCTGGTGATGCTCGGGGGTTATTTCTGGCCATGTGCTTAGAAATCTTTTCTGGCTCAGGAACCATACGGGATTACAGGGATCGGATCCAGGTCTGTCCTAGGTAGGCCGCGTGCAGGGCAAATGGCCTACTGCTGTGCTATTGCTTCAGCCCCTCATTACTTTGTTTAACTGAAGTTTGAGCTGTATATTTTATAGGAGAAAGAAATGCTAGTTCCAGTCTGCCTGAAAGTATATTGTATAGATTGAAATGTCTTTGTCAGCATGGTTTAGGAAAAGGAGGGTTGATGGGAGGGACTAGACTAGAGGGTTCTTCTCTGCTCACACAGAAACCTGAGCTGTGTAGTAAGGAAAGGAAGGGGATCAAGGTAGGCCAGAGAAAGATGCTGCAGGCAGCTCCAGCCCATTTATTTAGAATAAAATGAGGATGGTTCAAATTTCTTGAACCAATATACATGATACTTTGGGAAGATAAATAATATTTAATTCAAGAAAATCCTGGCAGTTGTGGTGCCTTGCATTTATATTCTGTGAGGAGAAATGAAAGTGGCTGGCCTTGAAATTTTCCATATGAAGTGGTAAGGAATGTATGGATGTCTGAGTGATGGGCATCAATCCAGATTTTGTAAAGATCTTGAAAGTGCTGGGCTTGTCCACTAATAGTACCATTTAACAGGCTGTGATCTTCCATTGTTACATAGCTATAGCCACCAGAGACAGTTTTAATAATGGTCTTAGCCAATTCCTGTTTGGCAGGGCTCACTGAGTGAGGATTTACTGTCAGATAGTTGTGGATGTCATCTTTGGGAATTGGCATAAAATTTAAATCTCTAGTCTTATTAAATGGTAGCCTGAATCAGGCAGTCTTTTCATCAAGCCAGTTTCTCATTCTGCAGCTGGACACACTTAATTCCTTTTTTTATCCTGTCCCATGAGAACAGGGCTCTAATGATGACCACCAAGTGGACAGACTTACTTAGGGCAGAATGGTTTTGCATTTGGAGGAAATATGAGAAGTTGTTCTTGAGACATGATGGGCAGCGTGGGATGTCTGGAGCCTGGGCTGGCTTTTTTTTTCTCCTGTTGGTAGTATGGTGGTGGTGGTTGTGGGGCATACCCAGTGGTACTCAGGGTTGAACCCTGGCTCTGAACTCAGGGATCGCTTTTAGCAGTGCTCTGGGGACAAGATGGTTATATTGGGGATTGAACTTGAGCCAGCTGTGTGTAAGGCAAGCACCTTACCCTCTGTACTGTCTCTAATCCTATTCCTAATCTTTGTAAGAAAAGTAAAAAGCATGTAAACATTTCTGGCTTGTATCACAAAATTGGATTTTTGAAAGGATACTGAAATGAAAAATATTGGAACATTTAAAAAAATTTTTTTTTTTTTGGATTTTGGGCCACATCCAGTGATACTCAGGGGGTTACAACCGGCTATGCGCTCAGAAATCACTCCTGGCTTGTGGGACCATATGGGATGCCTGGGGATCGAATTGAACCATGGTCCGTCCTAGGTCAGCTGTGTGCTAGGCAAATGCCCTACCCACTGCGTCATTGCTCTGGCCCCAAGATTGGAATTTTCAGAATAGTTTTTATTTTATGAACATTGGAAGGTTTATGCTTTTATGACTGTTTTTTTTTTACTCTTATTGATTTATCTATTATATAATAACTAAAAGTTAAAATTTATTTTCCCACTTTAGCTTACCTTTAACATTAACAAAGCAGTATACTTAGCAGTATTTTTGAACCTTGGTAGAATCCTCTGGGGGAATCTACTAAAATTCTGATTTATTATTCCTAGATATTCTGATATTTTTTATAGCTATTGCTGTCAGACAATACATAGACACTGGGTCTTAAAATTAAACATTTCCTATAGGAGATTCCAATAAACAAGTAAATAATGTTTATAAAGAAAGTTTATACAACTTGTACTGTTTAATGACTTGAAATAATTAGTTCAGAACTTTAGGAATTAAGGTTTACAATTCTATTTTCTGCATTTGATAATATGTAACAGAGTTTGAAAAAATCTTAGGTTTGGAAGTGCAAGCTGCTTTGTTGAATTAGTTTATTTCAGAACATGGTCATTTTTTTCTTTTTTCTTTTCTTTCTTTTTCTTTTATTTATTGTTCTCGTTCTCCTCTTCCTTGCCTTTCTTCCTTTCTCCCCTCTTCTCTGCCCTTCCTTCCCTTCCATCTCTTCCTTCACTTCTGGTACCTTTTCTTTCTTTTTTTCTCTGGTTGTGCTCAGGGTTTTCTTCTGACTTTGTGCTTAAGTATCACTTCTGATGCTTGGAGCCCTGTAGAAATGGTTGGAATTAATTTGGGGTTGTCATATACAAAAGTATCTTAACTCCTATACTATCTCTTTAATCTCACATGCTATATCTATTGGCTACTTAGACCATTTTTAATTCAATGAAACTAAGATGATGCAAACAATTGCTTCAGGTATTGAGTTTAGTTTTAGTAACACAGGAGACATCATGTTTTACTATGAATAATTAAAAGAAAAAGGGCTAAGATCTATATATGAATGTGGAATAATTCCTTCCCAATATTTTTATAGAGAGAGACTGAGAACACACAGCATTGAGTCATCAGGAAAACTGAAGATCTCCCCTGAACAACACTGGGATTTTACTGCAGAGGATTTGAAAGACCTTGGAGAAATTGGACGAGGAGCTTATGGTTCTGTCAACAAAATGGTCCACAAACCAAGTGGGCAAATAATGGCAGTTAAAGTGAGTGATTTTAATTTTTTGATTTTTACTTTTTGGTACTCTTTTCAGTTAAGATCTATTTTATGCTATAGTATTATTCTACTACTTTTTAAAGGATATTTAAAAATTGTTCTGTATTCTTTGTGTAGTAGTTTTCTAATTCTCAGAATATTTGAATGTATGAAGTGTGCATGTTCAGTGTTTATTGTATGCTGTATTAACATTTTAAACTTTAGGCCCTTTTACTGCCAAGGTAAGTTCTGGCTGTGTGATTGCACCATCCCTGGGAGCAGGGCATTGCTGCATTGAACCTTGCGGGAAGCTGAAAGAAGATGTAGCATACTGGGTTGGGCAAGGTGCGGGGCTAGGGCTAACAGCAGTCTTATTGGAGGTTTCCCAGAAACCATGCACATGCTGTTGCCACTAACCTCAACCTTACTCGGTCCTGACCGGCTTCAGCTTCTGTTTTATTTATTTCATCTTCACTCAGTACTGCCCTGTTCCCTGGTTTCATAATTGTATTTATGTACGTACCTTGCGATAATGCTATCATTATCGGTTATTATTGTGATACATATTACGTGCATTAAAATAAAACCAGAAACAGAATTAAAACATGGCTAATATAGTGTATCTAATAGACTTCTCTAGGTAACTATGTTGAACTGATTTTCTTTGGCTTCTGTTATTTTTTTTTCCTTTTTTGTTTAGCTCCTAAATATTCATTAAATATATTTGTTTTGTTTTTGTTTTGTGGTTTTTGGGTCACACCCGGCAGTGCTCAGGGGTTACTCCTGGCTCCATGCTCAGAAATTGTTCCTGGCAGGCACGGGGGACCATATGGGATGCCAGAATTCGAACCGATGACCTTCTGCATGAAAGGCAAACACCTTACCTCCATGCTATCTCTCCGGCCCTCATTAAATATATTTAAAATATATCATGAAAACTAACATTCAGAATGAGGGGACATTTTAAAAACTAAAGGAGAAATAGCTAAGTATATAATCATATTATCAATAAACATAGAATTCAGTGATGGGGCTGGAGAGATAGCATGGAGGTAGGGCGTTTGTCTTGCATTCAGAAGGATGGTGTTTTGAATATGGTTTCTCGAGCCTGCCAGGAGCGATTTCAGGACATAGAGCCAGGAGTGATTTCAGGTGTAGAGCCAGGAGTAATCCCTGAGTGTTGCCGGGTGTGACCCAAAACCCAAAACAAACAAACAAACAAACAAAAAAAGAATTCAGTGAGAACAAGTAATGTTCTAGTTTACAAGACTTGAATCTGGGTTTGCAGACAATCTTTTTGAAACATTTTCCTGAGAGTTTGTCAGAGTGGTTTCATGAAAGGAATTTGTATATTTGTACATTTGGTGGGTGATGGAAATTTTATGTTTGACTTTTAAGTAGGTTTGTATCATATTAATATAAAGGTTCTTTGTATGGAAGTTTATTGTGAGCAGAATATTTGACTAAATACTTAGCTTTCTTTGTTGCATATTTTTCTGTGCTGAGCCATATAAAACTATAAGAAGATAAAGTCAGAAAAATCTTTATGACTTTAATTTTATTGACTTTTAGTCTTATTTTAGCCATATTTCTTTTAAAATTTGGTGAAACTAGAATTAATTTCTTAAAAAATTTCATGATATGCAGTGATGTCAAAAATAGAGTTTTAGACTTTCAGTGTTACAACTCTGTTACCATCATGGTTTGAGTAGCGCTCCTCCTATGTCCCCAGGTTCCTTAACAGTCCCAGATTTACTCCTTAGTAGAATTTTTGGGGAGGTTTTTTTTTTGGGGGGGGGGTAGGGTGGAGGTTCCATTCCTGGCAGTACTGTATCTTACTCTTGGCTCTATGCTTAAGGAACCATCTAAGTCTAAGGATGAATCTTACTCAGTGTACTATCTCTCTGATACCCAGCCACATTTTTTTGTTTGTTCTAGGTCACACCCAGCTGTGTTCAGGGCTTACTGTAGGCTCTAGGATCATTCCCAGTAGGCTTATCACAGGAAGTGTGGGAGATTGAATCCTTTTGGCTGCGTGCAAGGCAAATGCTACAATGTACTATAGCTTCAGCTGCCCTCTTCAAGCCTTAGCCACATTTTTAAGTATAACTTGTAGACTTTTTTTTTTTTTTTTTTCGGGCCACACCATTTTGATGCTCAGGAGTTACTCCTGGCTAAGCGCTCAGAAATTGCCCCTGGCTTGGGGGGGACCATATGGGAGGCCGGGGGATCGAACCTTGGTCCTTTCTTGGCTAGTGCTTGCAAGGCAGATACCTTACCTCTAGCGCCACCTCGCCGGCCCCACTTATAGACTTCTTAAAAGAAATACCTATATTTACAAATTTCACATATAACTATTGCTCAATCAAGACACTAATTTAGTTTACATATTGAAAATTTATTTTATAATGTAATGATTTTTATTTTTATTTCTGACTGCAGTGTAAAATCATTTTGATTTTTTAATTAGAATTTTTTAATTTTTTTAGTTTTCTAATTTGGATGTGAATACTTTATCCTATGTATACTCTAGTTGCATGTCATCTTCAGGACAAATGCCTTTTGCTTACCAGCTTGTCCTTTTGAATATAATAATTTCTTTTTTTTTTTTTTTTTTGGTTTTTTGGGCCACACCCTGTGACGCTCAGGGGTTACTCCTGGCTATGTGCTCAGAAGTTGCTCCTGGCTTCTTGGGGGACCATATGGGATGCCGGGGGATCGAACCGCGGTCCGTCCTAGGCTAGCGTGGGCAAGGCAGGCACCTTACCTCCAGCGCCACCGCCCGGCCCCTTGAATATAATAATTTCTTGAATGTATGCTTTTTCTTTGTTTCTTTTTGTAGGCTATGAAGGAAAAACCAGGGGAGAGAGAGTAACAAGCGTGTCTAGAGAGGAGTGGAAGAGCTATAGAAAAAGTACTAGCTAGGGCAGTGGTCAGCAACTTGTGGCTTGAGAGCCACATGTGGCTCTTTACACTTTTAATTTGGCTCTTCTGTGTGCTGGGCAGCCGGGCGGCCGCTCCAGGAGTCAGGACTCTGCTTCTAGCCTTTGTCAGTGCGCGCCCTGTGTGTCTCTCAAAATAAATTTCAATTGTGGTTTTGGCGAGAGTTGAAAAAAAAGGTTGCCGACCACTGATCTAGGGGAATAGAATAACAGTCACTGAAGATGGACAGCAGTGGAATTTTTTATTTTAAGAATTCTATTGGAGCCGGAGAGATAGCATGAAGGTAAGGCATTTGCCTTTCATGCAGGAGGTCATAGGTTCGAATCCTGGCGTCCCATATGGTCCCCCGTGCCTGCCAGGAGCAATTTCTGAGCCTGGAGCCAGGAATAACCCCTGAGCACTGCTGGGTGTGACCCAAAAACCACACACACACACACACACACACACACACACACACACACACACACACACACACACACACACACACACACACTATTATTAATTGGGGCCGGAGAGATAGTGTGAAGGCAAGGCGTTTGCCTTGCATGCAGAAGGACAGTGGTTCGAATTCCGGCATCCCATATGGTCCTCAGACCCTGCCAGGAGCGATTTCTGAGCATGGAGTCAGGAGTAACCCTTGAACGGCGCTGGATGTGACCCCCTAAAAAACAAACAAACAAACAAAAATAGAATACTAGTAATTGGAGGCTGTTCAGGATAGGGCAGTAAATTATGTTAAGGTTATCACTATTGATCAATACAATGACCTTTTAGCTTTCTGCTTGAAGAATTATTAAGAAAAACAGACTATTTTAGGTATAAGGACTAGTACCAGACTGAGAGACAGATGCTATTTTTTATTTTAAGGATTTTGGCATTGTTCTTTCAATTGTCATTCTAAGTTTCTTTCTTTCACTCTGTATTTTTCCCTACATATCCTCTTCTATAGCATTTAAAGTGTTCCCCTCCATCTTTGTCTTGATTTTTGCTTTCTGCAGTATTTAGATTTCCAATTAATCGTCCCTGATCAGGAATTGAAATTTCTATAGGCTAACTCTTATGTGGGTAGAAATCTTCATCTAACACTATCGCATCAGCACTTTTATGAGTATCATAGTGTATTCACTTCATTAGGTAGGTTATCTGGTAGACCTGGTATTGTAAATATGAGTAGGCAGAAGCTGGAAAATATGGTGTGTCTTTTTCTTCATCACTTCAAGACATAACCACTTATGTGAAAAGTTCTATTATGGGATTTTTGATGCAACTGAACATTATTGAAGAAGATTAATTTTAATGTTTAAACAGTGTCTTTACTTTGTTTTGAAAGTACTGGAATTAAAAAAGTGACCTTAGGGGCTGGAGAGATAGCATGGAGGTAAGGCGTTTGCCTTTCATGCAAGAGGTCATCGGTTCAAATCCCAGCGTCCCATATGGTCCCCCGTGCCTGCCAGGAGCAATTTCTGAGCATGGAGCCAGGAGTAACCCCTGAGCACTGCCGGGTGTGACCCAAAAACCACACAAAAAAAAAAAAAAAAAAAAAGGTGACCTTAAATTGTAAAATCCCTTTTTTGGTCATATAGAATGATCTGCTTACAATTTTGTTGAGTTTTGAAAGGTCACAATATTACGATTGATTATTCTGTGTGAAACAGAAATTATGACTATCTTACTTTGTGTTAAGACAAAGTTCTAAGTCTTCTGTCTCTTTGCTTGGCTGGTTTATGTGACTTAATAAATACATAATTAAGCCATATTATTTTGTTTTTAAATGTTGCTTTTTTTAATGTTAGAAATGAAAGTGTAGAAGTGCTTCCAGTTAAGTGCAAATTCCAAGGATATGACAAGATTGCTCACTGTTAATTCTTTTTATGATCATATTGATGCTGAGTGTTGGACCTTACTCTCTGGTGCTTATTCCTGGTTCTGTGCTTGGGATGAGCCTAGCTGTGAGTCTAGCTGTGCTGGGGGACCATATATGGTGCTAGGGATGGAATAAGACAGGCATCTTACCTCTAGCCACCTTACTTCAGCCTGCTCAAGCCTATCTTGTTTGATCCCTGCTTCCTTGTGAAGTTAAGATTGGAGTTTCTTTTTTTTTTTTTCTTTTCTTTTTTTTTTTTTTTTCTGGGGGGTCACACCTGGCGGTGCTCAGAGGTTACTCCTGGCTGTCTGCTCAGAAATAGCTCCTGGCAGGCACGGGGGACCATATGGGACACCGGGATTCGAACAAACCACCTTTGAAGATTGGAGTTTCTAATACAGAATGTTCCTTTTGCTGTTTTTCCCGATCGATTTCAATTTGTGGGTTCTTTTTGTTAGTAGAATGTATATGGCCCCAACAAAATAAAATATTACAGTGGTAATGTAAGAGGTAGGAAGTGAGTAGCTTGCCTATCTACATTGAAATCCCTTCATTTATAAAGTTTAGGGAGACAAGTAGGAAAGCTGGAAGTAATTGCACCATGTAAGCTTTAATCTACCATTATAGGTTTCTCAGCATGATAGATACTTGCTGACATGACTGAACTTTAACATGGGTCTTATACTAAATATCATGTGACTTTTTTTTTGAAAAATTTATTTTTGTACCTAACTTCACGTGAGGATTGCCTGAACCAATATTTTATATACCTTTTCACATTTCCTATAATTCTTTTATGGTCAGATTTATTTATCAGATTTCTACTTTCATTTACTTGTTATGGTAAATGAAGAATGTTTTGTCATATGATTGTTATGCCCTTAAAAATTTTAACACTAAGATTAACATTTTGCTATTTTCATGTGGGTGATATAATTTTAGAAAAATATTTCTTAAATAGTAGCTTCTCTTTTTGAGATATATCTGATTTATCCTAATAATTTTGTCTTTTGGACAGCTTTTTTTTTTTTTTTTTTTTTGGTTTTTGGGCCACACCCGGCGGTGGCAGTGCTCAGGGGTTACTCCTGGCTGTCTGCTCGGAAATAGCTCCTGGCAGGCACAGGGGACCATATGGGACACCGGGATTCGAACCAACCACCTTTGGTCCTGGATCGGCTGCTTGCAAGGCAAACACCGCTGTGCTATCTCTCTGGGCCCAGGACAGATTTTTCTATGACGTAAAAGAATATTTCTGGAACTCATCATTAGTTTCCCTAATGATGAATAATAGAAAGTATGTGAAATTATTTGGGCCTCAGCATTCTCAATGAGAGTAAAGGGAGGTGCTTAATAAGTATTAATTAATTTGACTGAGGTACAATTGGGAGTTATTAAATTGATTCTAAGGATTTGGATGATGTTTCAGTTAAGAATATTTTTGTGTCCTTAGTAAAAATATTCATTTTCCTAATTAAAACAATTGATTTAGCAGACATTGTATGCCTCTCTTTGATATTAAAATGTTTTGCATGATCAATGTAACATTTTTAATTGTTTTAGATACTGTTTTATCTACTTTGATCTTAATAAGATTGCATAGTTTCATAGGTATTTTGCTTATGTTTTACTTATCAACTAAGGATAAACCTGTGCAGCAGGAATGAGTATCATTGCAACTGTAGAATATAGAATTTTTATTCCACAAATTAGAAAAATAAGAAAGCCTGTTATTACTTGCATTTTAGAGGAAGGAGATGGACATTAATACTTATGAGAATTTTCTAGTTTTGATAAAAACTTAAGTCTAGGCACTGGGGCATTTGACTTGCATGCAACTTGGATCCCCTGACTCCTATATTGTTCTCTAAGCATGACCAGGAGTGATTCCTGAATACTGAACCAGGAAGCAGAGAAAAAATATTTAGACATTTCTACTAAGAATATAGCATATTTATCTATAAGGATTTACAGGACTTTTGGAAACCTTAATATAGCTGCTTCCTTTTTATTGCTTATTTATTTAGTTTATTTTGGATTAATTGAAACACATCTCTCATCCTTCCTTTCTCTCTCTCTTGCTCTTTTTCTCAGTATATATCTCTCTATTTTTTTTTTTTTTCTGCAGGGGAAGGGGTTGGGTCATACATATTGCTTCTTGGGGCATACTGCTGGTTCTTTGCTGTGGTGAAAATGTACTGAGGGGTCAAAACATGATTAGCATGTTATATACCTTAATTTTCCTATACTCTCTTGGTTCATCAAGGAATGATTATTTTAAGTAATGGTCCATTTGTAGTATAGCAGTTTTGAAATCTGAACACAAGATATAAACACATTTGAAATATATTTTTACAACTATATCAATGAATATGCCATGTTCTTTTTAATTTTTAAAATTTAAAATCTTTTTTTTTTTTTGGTTTTTGGGCCACACCTGTTTGACGCTCAGGGGTTATTCCTGGCTATGTGCTCAGAAATCGCCCCTGGCTTGGGGGGACCATATGGGACGCCGGGGGATCGAACCGTGGTCCGTTCCTTGGCTAGCGCTTGTAAGGCAGACACCTTACCTCTAGCGCCACCTTCCCGGCCCCTAAAATTTAAAATCTTAAGTATAGCAATAGAACCTTTATGATCACTACTTTTGAGGAAAGGAGTGATCTATCAGTGATTTTCTTTGACTCATTTGTTTATGTACCCGTTCTAGGATTTTTGCAAATCTAGGTGATATTTAACAGTTTCCATTTGAAGAAAAGGATTAGAATCTGTGTCTTGTTCTATCGGTTGTAGATCTAATTACTTTAACAACATTTTATAATCACCTTAAATAGGTACCAACAGACAAAATAGTGATGTTAAATAAGTACATAGAGAACCAAGCCCATTACACTGAGATGAGTTTTTAGTTAGCTACAAGTGACAACAAATCAACAACTTTTTTTTGTGTGTGTGCACCATTCCTGGAGGCACTGCAAGAATGAGATTGATTCGTGGGATGGATGGAGCAAACTGCTATTCCATTTCCTCATGTCAAAAATTCATTTAATGTATTGTCAGATGGATTATGTATTAGATATTAAGTTGATAGATTGTTATGTAAACAATTATAAATTGATAAGAACTAAATTGATAAGATACTACACTTGATCTTACCCAAAAGGCTGAGAAGTGATGTGATAACAAATTCTATACAGCTTTTTTTTGTTATTTATTATTTTATTTTATTTAAATTTTTTTTTATTATGACCAATGTGAATTACAAGTCTTTTATAATTGTATTTCAGGCATTTAGGGACAGTGACTTAGGGACATTCCCACCACCAGTGTTGACCTCCCTATACCAAAGTTCCCAGTATGTATCCCATACCTCCACTCATAGCCCCCTGGCCTGCCAGTATAACAGGTCCATTTTAATTTTAGATTGTCATAGTTTGGGTCTCTTGATTCTCTTGTCATTAACTTTTGGCTTGGGTATTTAGTTCTGACCTTTTTTTTCTCCACCAGTACACCTGAGACTACATGGCCCCTGGGCCTCATCCTTCATCTCTCTTTCTTTTCTCAATTTGTAGAAAAACACAGAGATATGAGGTAAAACAAAGTAATTCATGTCCCAAGGTTCTATGAAAAAGGTAGAAATCTCTATCTAGAAGATACAAATAAAATTTAAAAAGGCAGTATTGGTGGAAGTTTGTTGTTGTTGTTGTTGTTTTTGCATAGGCACAGCAAACATTGGGGAAAACAGAAAAAAAATGCCCTTAACCTAAAAATCCAGATGTCTTTACCCATGAAGCATCTTGCCATAAGACCCAACTATAGGCCCCAGACATACTAAGTTGTTTAACCCCGAAGTCTTTCTTTGTGGTCCCAGGAAAAGTTCTCAAATGTGGTTGTGACAGTCATGCTTCTGTAATTAAAGATCTTGGTTTTTGCACAGATCCTATGTTGAAGCTGGAGTGTCATGGAGTGTCTTCTGATTTCATCTCACCAATAGGTTGTGAGGCCAGGAAACCTGCCCTGAAAACATGTTGTAGCCGTTTCCTAGTTGTCAGGGTGTCTCATGAACTTACCCGGGAGTAAGTTGGTGCCAGGGTGGCATTAGTGCCTCCTCACTTGGAATTTTGATTCTGAAACTGTGCTGGTTCCAAGGATGGGATCTCAATTTTAGATTGGGATGGCCGCTGTCCAATCAGTTACAGCCTAGTCCAGTCACTATGACAGATATTCAGGGTGAAAGATACCCCTGCACTATAAAATTTATGAGTTCCTGTCCTTATAAGAACTTCTTTCTATACATAAGATTTTCTGAGGGGTCGGAGTGGTGGCACTAGAGGTAAGGAGTGTGCCCTGCAAGCACTAGCCTAGGATGGACTGCAGTTCGATCCCTTGGTGTCCCCCCAAGCCAGGAATGAGCACATAGCCAGGAGTAACCTCTGAACGTCAATGGGTATGGTCCAAAAACAAAAACAGAAAAAAAACAAAAACAAAAACAAAGATTTACTGAAAGCGAACTGACAATAGGTACATTATGATATAATAGGAAACTAGCTTAAATTGAAAACAAATTGCAAAACATATTCAATGAATGAGGACTGTAATAAAAGTCTGTGGTATGCAGTTGTTTATTTCTTTTTTTTTCTTTCTGTTTTTGGTTTTTGGGCCACACCCAGTGATGCTCAGGGGTTACTCCTAGCTATGCGATCAGAAATTGCTCCTGGCTTGGGGAACCATATGGGACACCGGGGGGTCGAACCATGGTCTGCCTTAGGCTAGCCTTACCACTTGGCGCCACCACTCATTTCATTAAGACATTAGCATAATGAGTCTATTTTTGGAGTCATATTTGGAGTCTAATATGATATAGCACTGAGTTTGAAACTAGGGCGACAAATCTGTATTTCCAAGAAACACTGAACAAAGAAGTTAGAGTTATTATAGATATATTAAAATTAAGACACTAAAACATTCTTATAGTAAGGACTGTAGTGGGAGTCTCTGGCTTCCAAACACATTCCACACCAGTTTCTGTGGATACAAGCATTAGAACATTATTATAGACCTCTGTAAAGAGAAGTTGTTTGAACACCTGCTCAATTTAAACAGCTGTATCTGTTGCTGCAGGTTTATTTGAAATATACAAGAGAATAAAAGGCTTTTGTGTTTCACTTCTTCCACTCAATTGGTTTCCTTCTCCTTGCTATACCTTGTTGCCTATATGGTGGTGTTCAAGATGTCTACCATTAGACCATTGTCTATATAGCTTTGTTAAAGACACATTCTGGTTCAAAGTCTCTTGAAGATTTGTTATGTAAAAGTTTTTCTTACAGACCTGAGAGGCCATGTCTACTAGGACTGGTGATCATGGTCTTTTGTGTTTCAAAAGTATATGATGACTTGTTTTCTACTTCTCCAACATAGAATCGATTGTAGAAAGAGAACTTCTATTTTCTTTTGGTGAAAGTCATGAGTTATGAGTATGTTGGGAGATACACAGGAGGATCATTTCAAGGGCAGGTTCTGGTGTTCCACTGATTTCTTGACCTTATTTTCAGTGGAGATACCACTGAGAATGTTGACATGGAGCTTTAAGGATGAACTCTGTGTTAGTAAGTGGCATGCATTTAACTAGGTGGTTTATGTAGTATCTTGGCAAAATTCTCCTTGTTGCAATCTGCTTCTAAAGATCTATCCAGTAGGTCTTTCTTACCAATATTTCTTTTTTCTTTTTGCTGCTGTATTTTTTTATACCATAAAAGACTCATTTTCCCCTGCAAAAGTATATCTTATTTAGTGAATGCCACCTAGAGCTGAAGCCTGATTGCAGGGGAGGAGAGCATTTAAAAACTATGTGCATCTTATGGTCAGATGTGTCTTACAGAGCAAAAAATATAGCAGTGATTTTTTGCATAATAGTGATTAACTCAGTCTGATACTCTTTGTATTTTATCCTCCCCCTTCTGACCATAAGTTTAGAAAGTAAAATAAAATAGAAAAAAAAAGACAATGCTGTACTTTTATCATTAAGATATTTACAGATCAGTTGCCTTGAGATTATTTATTACTTGTTTTGTCCTTTTCGCTTCCTTTTTTGCTATTCCCATTTTAAGTTCTTTGGTGAATATAATTCCCCTATTTTTATTGTTGTTTGTTTTTGGGCCACACCTGGTGACACTCGACGTTACTCTTGGCTGTGTGCTCAGAGTTCGCTCCTGGCTTCGGGGACCTTATGGGACGAAGGGGGTCGAACCCAGCTTCATCCTGGGCAGCCGCGTGCAAGGCAAATACCCTATTGCTGTACTATTGCTCTGGCCCTTGTTCCCCCCACCCCTTTTTTTTATATATCATAAAAGTGTTCCTTTTAATAGTTTTATACCGAGGCTTTCATCCCTGAAAAATATCAGCCAGATATATGTGGGAGGTTGTTAGAAAATTTTGTCAGTGTGAAGATCCTTTTTTAATATTAGCGGGCCTGTAGAATGTAGCTACAGAATATATCTATAGTTTTAATATCATAAAAGGAATAATTTCTATTTTAAGTTGTCAAGAAAAAGAAATATATTAAATAAAAAGTGTCAGTTGTCATCATTTACGTTTATCAATGATTTCTGAGAAATATTGTTTACCAAAAAGCAAGGCAATCTTTCAGTCACTTCTTGACATTTCTGTGTGGTCAGGATTATTCTCAAAGTAGATTTTATAATGTTGTGTGCATATTTAGTCATATGTTTAGCCAGAGGTAAGAGAGGGTACGTTTATGGTTTTTTAATTAAGCTTTTATTATATTCTGTTGGGTCTTTGTAGCTTAACCCATATGAAACTACATAATAGAATTTTTATTAATTCAGGTGATAGAATGAGATAGGTGAACTGTTTTTAAGAAAAGTGAAGGTGGTTGTCAAAGAATTAGAAATTTGGGGTTGGAGTAGTGGTGCAAGTGTTAGGGCTTTTGCCTTGCACGTGCTAACCCAGGACAGACCACAGTTCAATCCCCTGGTGTTCCATATTGTCCCCCAAGCCAGGAGTATAGCCAGGAGCAATCCCTGAGCGTCACCTGGTGTGCCCCACCCCCTCAAAAAAAAAAAAAAGCTAGAAGTTTAGCTCCCATATGATCCAGCATCCTAAAGATATACCCTAGGAACACAAAAACACAATGAAGAAATGTCCTCTATACTCCTATGCTCATTGCAGCACTATTTACAATAGGCAGAATCTGAATATAAACCAAGTACCTGAGAACTGAGCAATGGCTAAAGAAACTGGTAACACAATGGAATGCTATGTGGCTGTTAGGGAAAATAAAGTCATGAAATTTGCGTAAACATGAAAATATATGGAGAGTATTCTGCTGAGTGAAATGAGACAGAGGGAGGACAGAGATAGAATAATCTTACTCATTATTTGGGATATAAGAAAAAAAAGATAGTATGTTAATAATATCCAGGGACAAGAAAGATGGGGGCCAGGAGGATCAGTTCATGGTAGTAAGCTTGCCACAAAGTAGAACAGTACAATTAGGGTAGAAAAGGGATTAATATGATAGTTGGAAGTGATCACTTTAGACAAAAATCTGGATATTGAACAGAGATAAAGTGATAAGCATGGTCTCTCTTCATTACAATAGTGCAACCTACAGTGTTTGAGAGCCTATGTTTATCTAGTAAAATACATATTGATCACTTTTGCCTTTTTATTTTACAGCTCCAAATTAGGTAGTGTGATATTTGTTATCTTCTG
The DNA here is from genome assembly GCF_024139225.1 of Suncus etruscus. NCBI lineage: Eukaryota > Metazoa > Chordata > Mammalia > Eulipotyphla > Soricidae > Suncus > Suncus etruscus. The sequence continues at coordinate 90,995,754 of NC_064854.1, forward strand.
AATTTGGATAGAAATTACGTTGAATCTAATACTTTAGATGGGAGTATCATTTTAACAATATGTATTCTTCCAGTTCATGAGCATGGAATATTTTTTCCATTTTTTAAGGTCTTCTATTTCTTTTTGAGCTATTTAAAGTTTTCATGTATAAATATCCCTATACATGATGAGTTTTGTATACTATTTAATTTGTTTTGAACCACATACAGTAATACTCAAGGCTTACTCCTTGCTCTGAGCTCAGATACCACTCCTGGTGCTGCTTGAGGGATCACATGGGGTATCAGGGATTGAACTTAAGTGGACTACATGCAAATAAAGTGTCCTACTCTGTAGTATTTCTTTTGTCCTGGACACTATTTTACATGACATAAATTATTTGATCTTTCTCTTCTGGTTTACTCTTTTTGTGTATTGACTTTGTAGCTTGCCACTTTGCTGTTTATTTTATTTGCTTCTAGAAGCTTTTATATGGACTCTTTAATGTCCTGTATATACATTATCCTTTTGCTAATAGCGATAATAGTGACTTACTCTTTTTTAATTTGGATCCTTTAGATTTTTCTTGCCTGATTGCTGTTGCTAGCATTTATAACAATATGTTGAATAAAAGTGGAAATATGCCTTGTATCTGATCTCAACAGGTGTAAGTTTTCAGTTTTTCACCATTAGGAATGTAAATTGAGGAACCAGAGCAATAACACAGTGGGTAGGGTATTTGCCGTGCACTCGGCTAACCCTCATTCAATCCCCTGCATCCCATATGGTCCTTCAAGACTGTCAGGAGCTATTTCTGAGAGCAGAGTCAGGGGTAACCCCAAGTGCTATTTGGTATGGCCCAACCACCTCACCCAAAAGACAGTTGGCTGTGGGTTGGTTATAGTCATTTCTGTCTTCAAGAAAGTTTCTTCCATTCCTATTTTATTGAGTGTGTTTATCATTAAAGGATGCTTGATCTTGTCAGGAGCTTTCTCTGCATCAGTTAACCATATGATATTTAGCTTTTATTGATGTGGTATATTATGTTAATTGATTTTTGCATGTTGAACCACATTTCTCTGGATAAATCCCAATTGATTTTAGGATATGTTTCTTTTGATGTGCTGTTGAATTTGGTTTGCTATCATTTTGTTGAGGATTTTTGTATCAACATTCTTTAAGAAAACTGGTTTGAAATTTTCTTTTTTTAGAAGTGTTTCTGCTTTGGGCATTTGTATGATGTTTGCTTCATAGAAATTGTTAAGAAGTATTTCTGTTTCTAGTGTTCTGGAAGAATTCAAGGAGTATTCAGTGAGTCTTCTGAATATTTGATAGAACTCACCAGAAAACTATCTGGATTAGGACTTTTGTTCTTGGAAAGATTAAAAAGAGATTTAAAATACTTTTTTTCTTTCCTCGGGCAGAGAGTCTAAATTTTTCTTTCAATTTCCTTCTTGTGATTGTTTTATTTAGGCTTTCTACTTCATCCTCAGTCAGTTTTGGGAGATTAGATGCTTCTAAAAATTTGTCCATTTTTTTTTTAGGTTCTCCAATTTTGCAGCATACAATTATTCATAGCAATCTCTTATACTGTCTGTTATGGTTTTTCCCCTTTTGTCTGTAATTTGAGTTACTTTCCTTACTCATTTTCTTTGTCCTACTCAGAAATCTAGTTAAAGATTTTTCTATCTTATTTATTCATTCAAGGAAACATTATTTCTGTTGATTCTTTTTATTGCTTTTTTGGTATCTATTACTGATTTCTGCTCTAATTTCTTGTTTCTTTTCTTGATTTACCTTTTAGATTCATTTGTTGTATCTTCTCTAGATTTTAGATTACTGGTTGTTGCTTTGGGTGTTTTGTTCTTCTCTTTCTTTCTTTCTTTCTTTCTTTCTTTCTTTCTTTCTTTCTTTCTTTCTTTCTTTCTTTCTTTCTTTCTTTCTTTCTTTCTTTCTTTCTTCCTTCCTTCCTTCCTTCCTTCCTTCCTTCCTTCCTTCCTTCCTTCCTTCCTTCCTTCCTTCCTTCCTTCCTTCCTTCCTTCCTTCCTTCCTTCCTTCCTTCCTTCCTTCCTTCCTTCCTTCCTTCCTCCTCCCTCCCTCCCTCCCTCCCTCCCTCCCTCCCTCCCTCCCTCCCTCCCTCCCTCCCTCCCTCCTTCCTTCCTCCCTCCCTCCCTCTTTCCTCCCTCCCTCCCTCCCTCCCTCCCTCCCTCCCTCCTTCCCCCCCTCCCTCCCTCCCTCCCTCCTTTTATTTTTTCTTTTTGATTTTTGGGTCACATCTGGCAATGTTCAGGGGTTCCTCCTGGCTGTATGCTCAGAAATCGCTCTTGGCAGGCTTGGGGGACCATATGGGATGCCAAGATTCCAACCAATGACCTTGTGCATGAAAGGCAAACAACTTACCTCCATGCTGTCTCTCTGGCCCTGGGTGTTTTTTTGTTTTTTGCTTTTTATTTTTTGGTTTTTGGGTCACACCCGGCAGCGCTCAGGGGTTCCTCCTGGCTCTATGCTCAGAAATCGATTGTAGCAGGCTCGGGGGACCATATGGTCCCCATATGGGATGCCGGGATTCGAATCACCAACCTTCTGCACGCAAGGCAAATGTTTCACCTCCATGCTATCTCTCCAGCCCCAAGGGTGCTTTTTTTCTTTCTTTTTTTTAAATTAAGTTTCTCTCTCTTCCTTTATTTTTAATTGTTAAATTATCTTTATTTAAACACCATGATTACAAACATGATTGCAGTTGTATGATTACAGTTGCGTAAAGAACACCCCCCCTCCACCAGTGCAACATTCCCACCACCAGTTTCCCAGATCTCCCTCCTCCCCACCCACCCACACCTGTACTCAGGACAGGCTTTATACTTCCCTCATTCATTCACATTGTTATGGAAGTTCTCAGTGTAGTTATTTCTCTAACTGCACTCATCACTCTTTGTGGTGAGCTTCATGTCATGAGCTGCACCTACCAGCCCTCATCTCTCTTGTCTCTGAGATACTGCTAAAATGTCTTTCATTTTTCTTAAAACCCATAGATATGTGAGACTATGCTTTTTTTTTTTTTTTTGGGTTTTGGGCCAGACCTGGTGTTGCTCAGGGGTTACTTCTGGCTGTCTGCTCAGAAATAGCTCCTGGCAGGCACGGGGGACCATATGGGACACCCAACCACCTTTGGTCCTGATTGGCTGCTTGCAAGGCAAACACCGCTGTGCTATCTCTCCGGGCCCGAGTGAGACTATTCTGTGCCTATCTCTCTCTCTCTGACTTATTTCACTCAGCATAATAGATTCCATGTACATCCATGTATAGGAAAATTTTATGACTTCATCTCTCTGATGAATAATATTCATCTCCAGCTAAATAATATTCCATTGTGTATATGTACCAGTTTTTTTTAGCCATTCATCTGTTGATGACATCTTGGTTGTTTCTAGAGTCTGGCTATTGTAAATAGTGCTGCAATGAGTATCGGTGTAAGGAAGGGATTTTTGTATTGTACTTTTGTGTTTCTAGGGTAGATCACTAGGAATGGTATAGCTGGATCATATGGGAGCTCAATTTTCAGTTTTTGGAGGAATCTCCATATTGCTTTCCATAAAGGTTGGAATAGATGGCATTCCCACCAGCAGTGGATAAGAGTTCCTTTCTCTCCACATCCCTGCCAGTACTGCTTGTTCTCATTCTTTGTGATGTGCACTAACCCCCAGCTAACACCATGTCCAAAGGTAAAATCCAAATGAATGAAATACATTAATATCAGACCTGAAATCATAAGGTATATAGGTATCATAAGGTATATAGGTTAGACACTCCATGACATTGAGACTAAAGGCATCTTTAAGGAGGAAACAGCACTCCTTGTTCTTCAAACAAGTGGAAGCAGAGATAAACATGGGAATATATTAAACTGAGAAGCTTTTGCGCCTCATAGGAAATAGTTCCCAGGATACAAGAGCCATCCACTGAGAAACTATTCACCCAATACCCATCAGATAAGGGGTTAATATCCAAAATATACAGAACTTTACAAGAAAAAAACATCTAATCCCATCAAAAATGAGGAGAAGAAATGAACACTTTGTCAAAGAAGAAATACAAATTGCTAAAAGACACATGAAAAATGCTCCACATCACCAATCATCAGGGAGATGCAAATCAAAACAACTATGAGGTATCATCTCATGCTAGTGTTTTTCTTTAGATTTGTGATCATAAGTTTTCTGAGGTTTGTTGACCTTTGATTTGCTATATATGTAGATATTAATAAGAGTTAGCACTTTTTTGATCTATTGTTCTCTTAACCCAAAAGTATATCTGCTGTTGTCTCTAATTAATGTTTTAGGTTGAATGCTTATAAACATGATAAAAATATGACTATCTCATCTTTTTTCTGTGTACCACTGGCTTTTATGATTATTTTCTATCTTTTACTCTGAGCCTGTCTTTATCCTTTGAGTTTAGGTGAATTTCTTGTTAAGCAGCAGATCGAGGCTTTTCTTTCCTGATTCATATGATATGGTTATTCTATTGCTTTTGATAGGAGAATTTATTCCATTGACATTCATATATAGTGGATTGACATTCATAGATAAAGGATTCTGGTCTATTGTTGTTTTATCTTTGTTTTAGTTATTTTTTTCAGCTGTCATATTGGTTTTTATAGCCTGCCTTTTAGAGTTCTTGCAGCATAGGTTTAGATACTGCAAATTTATTTATGATAGAGTTTCAGTAATGCAGTGTACAGTACCCTTCACCAGTGCACATTCACATTTCTCACCACCAGCATCCCCAGTTTTCCTCCTGCCCTCCTTACTGCCTGCCTCTGGGGCAGACATCCTTCCCCTCTTTTCCCTTTTTTACCCTTTAAACACTGATTTGCAATATTTGATTTACAGTACTCTTAGTTTTACTTTTCATGCATACATCATTCGAACAGCACAACCCATCACTAGAGTGACCACTTTTCTCTACCAGTCTCCCAAGAGCCCAGCCCACTCCTCTCACTCCCCATGAAAACTAAGTTCTTGGACAAAATCTCTAGTTAAAATGATATTACTCATATAGTTTTGAAATTCCACAAAAATTTTTTTTTTTTTTTTTTTTTGGTTTTTGGGCCACACCGGCGATGCTCAGGGGTTACTCCTGGCTGTCTGCTCAGAAATAGCTCCTGGCAGGCACGGGGGACCATATGGGACACCAGGATTCAAACCAACCACCTTTGGTCCTGGATTGGCTGCTTGCAAGGCAACCACCACTGTGCTATCTCTCCGGGCCCGAAATTCCACAAATATTATAAGTCAGTAACTTCTTTATTTTCAAAAATATCTTTCTGTCTGTGTTTTTTTTTTTTTTTTTTTTGCATACCAAGTAGTGCTTTGAGCTTACTGATGGTTGGTACTTAGGGAACACTCTTGTCTATGCTTGAAAAACCCAGTATATATTTCTTCCCTGTTGCTTTCTTTGCTTTGCTGTTCTGAGAGTGAATCTCTAAGTGGCTCCCCTGGAATTTTCTGAAGACCCAGATGAAAGGGAGGAGCACCCTCTTCTGGTAACATAAAGGCCCAGGTTATGAGTTTAACATTACTGGTAAAATAGAGGGTCTGAGATGTGGTAGTGGGCCTGCTGAGAAGATAGAGTCATTCTAGTCTATTAAAATAAAAAGCAAATAGCTGTGTTAAATTAAACATAAATACATCTTATCTTTAAATTTGTGATTTAAGTAAATATAAACTTTCCTTATTAAAGCCCTTATCCATGTAATTGATCTCAGAATATTTTAGTTATAGTAAGTTCTCACTAAAGACCAAGACATTACTAATAGTAACAATTATATCTATGAATGAATTAATTTCTAGGACATTTATTTCAGTTTAGGATTTGAATTGCTGAGATCTGTCCTAGCAGCTTAGGGTTTAAGGTAGGGTTCAAGACCTTTCTTTTGCATATTACACTCACTCATATTGAGACATTTTAGACAAATCACTGAACTGCCATCTGTTTTGTGGAAGGAAAGTGAGTTTGGAGAAAATCCACAAAGATGCATTGAAAACTTACAAACCCCTTATAGTTATCCTGCCAAGAATCATTGCCCCCCTCTTCAGACACATCATTAATGATACAATGAAATAGTGTTGAAGGAAACATGCTGTGGTCTATTGTATGAAAGATTTTCAAATAGTATAGTGAAGTCCGTCTTTGCATTCTTCCACTCTTAGTTAAGGGCAGCATTTTAGAGGGAAGTGGAGTTTGTTCTTACTGATGAATTTACTTTAGATTATTTTTCTTCCCTTATATTAGAGAATCCTGGAGTTATTTAAAATGATAGAGAAATTCACATATATCTTGTCTTTGTAAAAACTTCACTGTGATGTTTAAATATTCTCTTGTCAAATCATTCATTTTCATTAAGCATGTTTTCACTTGAAGCATTTATTTATTAAATTATACTGAGGCTATCATAGATATGTGCTTATACTTGATCCTTTTTTGATGCTTTAGTCCTTTTGAATTGGTTTGTTTTAATAAGTACTCACATTGGACATTATAACTAACCTCAAAATTTGAGTTACATATTAAGAATTAGCTTTATTTAAATAATTCCAAACAATTCAGATATATTACTAGCATCTAGTCTCTGCCTACTGCCTAATACTTGGACATGATATTTAGAAAGCATGAGGAGGTATTTAGAGATAGATACTCAGAGGAGAGAGATTCAGAAATATCCAGGAGCAGAATCAAATTCTTGCTAGGTCAGAAAATTCTGTATTATGTTCTTAATGGGTAGTGGAACTGAAGACTTTTATATATAAGTTTATAGATATCCCAACCATACCATACTTCAAAAAGTCCTTAAAATATTTAGCCCTTATATTAGTGATTTAACAGCTGTGCCTTCAGAGTTACAGTTGTGAAGTTTGGGGCAGGGGGAACACATGTTTTGGTATTCAAGGATTATTCCTGGCACATTACTTGGGAGGTCAGTCCTCTTATTGCTCAGTATCCTGTGTAGAATGGGTTAAGGGTTGCCAGGGACTGGGGCCTCCTGCATAAGAAATGTGTGCTTTTAGCCCTTTGACCTTTCTCTCTGGCCCTAGTTACAGTTTTGTTTTTGGGTTTCAGAGCCAGGAGAAACACCTGAATGCCACCAGGTGTGGGCCAACAACCAAATAAATAAAGATCAAAAAATAAAATGTACTTCTGTGAGGCACAGGTGGTCGACCATGTGAGATGTCAAGGATTGAACTTGGGCCAGCAGTATGCAAGGCAGATATCCTATCTGCTGTGCTTTCTCTCCTACCTTAGTTTTATTTTATTGTTTTGTTTATTTGGGGTCACACCTGGTGGCACTCAGGGGTTACTCCTGGCTCAGAAATTACTCCTGGCAGACTCAGGGAACCATATAGGATGCTGGGGATTGAGCCCCCAGTGAGCCATGTGCAAGCAATGTCCTATCTGCTGTGCTATTGCTTCAGCACTGTAGTTACAGTTTTTAAAAGAGTAAAAAATGTTAAAAATTAAAGGCTTAAATGATGTATTTTAACTCTTAATCATAACATGACATTGAGAACATGAGCATTTTTATTATTTTCTCTCAATGTCATGATATGATTAAGTGTTAGCATATGTCTCTTCTGGGGCCAGAGCAATAGCACAGTGGTAGGGCATTTGCTTTGCATGCGGCTGACCCAGGGCAGACCTCGGTTCCTTCCCCCAGCGTTCCATATGGTTCCCTGAGCCAGGAGTGATTTCTGAGCACATAGTCAGGAGTAAACCCTGAGTGTTACCGGGTGTGGCCCCAAAACCACATGTGTGTGTGTGTGTGTGTGTGTATTCAGTCTTTAATTTATTTTTTTAAACAAAGAATGGCTTTGAATAAATATACAACTTTAAAGTTGGCCTAAAGTTTAATTCTTAAACTATGAAAATACCAGAAGGGGAAAGAAGAAAAATAGTCTTAATTTTTCAAAGTACCAATATGATTTTTGTTTTGATTTTGATTTTTCCTTGTTTCTGCAATATCAATGTTAAAGTTTTAAGATATATGTATATGATATATGTGTTTTGTGTATACATATACACATACAGCAGTAAATTTTAAGTAACAATTCAATTTTTTTCTGTTTTTGGAACATATTTCTCACTGATTATGGAAAGTTAAACTGAGAAAGCCCATTTTTATTCCTTGTACAACTGCTTATTTTCTCTCATATACTGAACACATTTCTCTCTTTTTACCTTCTCTTCTATTAAATTGGCTATATAATTTAATTGGGGCCAGAGTGGTAACACAGTGTTAGGCCATTTGCCTTGCACGCAGCCAACCAATCCCATATGGTCCCCGGAGCCAACCAGGAGAGATTTCTGAGCGTAGAACCAGGAGTAACCACTGAACACCACCAAGTATGACCCAAAACCAAAAACCAAAATAATAAATAAATAAATAAATAAATAAATAAATAAATAAATGAGGGAATTTAATTGACTGCCTTCACCTCTTCCAAGTACATTGAGGACAGATACCTTGAAATGTTTGGAAGATAAAATGATGATTTGTATATTTTTATATTAAATTGCCATCTAAGTTTATGCTTTATATTGGGGAAAATGACTTGGTGTGACTGTTGTGAATGCTTGTATAGAACAAAAGTTGTTTGCATATCTTATGCTAAGTTATAATTACATTAATATTTTTACATTTTCTGAACGTACTTTTTATCTCTAGTGTAATGGCAACTAGCCCTCTGAATATTTTCATATGCTATCTTATACTTGGGTGGGAAGCACTGCTAATTTTTTGTAGAATTCTTCAGAATTCTGCAGACATGATTAGATAATCAGTACAGATCGATTAGGGATTTACCTCAATGTCTCTATTGTTCTTGAGTACTCATTAATTTAGGAATAGACAAGTAGCTCTCTGTTTTTCTAACTTTCAAATTTACCTCCACATGTTTATTTTGCTCTGCATTATGATCATAGGTTGTAATATCAGGCAGAACATTTTGTTTTCACTAAGCAGTGTGGTGAGTGAGAGAGATTTTTCAGCCGGATTGGGAGACCTAGTTTAGAACACAGTATACCCTCTATTCTATTCTTATTTTTACATACTCTGGCTATTTTTTTAATGAATATATATCTAAGAATGAAAAATCAGTGACATAAAGATGCTAGGGAGTGAAGCTCTGTTCTTGCATTGAATGTCATTATTTCATATATTTTGAAGTTGTGATTTCTGTATGATATACTGATAATTATCAAATGAACATTGTTTAAAGCATACTTCCTTATAACTTTTTTGTTTATTATGTTTGCTTGTGAATTTAATTTTATTGCTTAAGAAATTTGTTGCCTAAATTCAGCTGTGTTTGCCTTGCAAGCAGCCAATCCAGGACCAAAGGTGGTTGGTTCGAATCCTGGTGACCCATATGGTCCCCCATGCCTGCCAGGGGCTATTTCTGAGTCGACAGCCAGGAGTAACCCCTGAACAATGCCAGGTGTGGCCCAAAAACAAAACAAATAAAAAAAAATTTGTTGCCTAAATTTAACATCATTGGTTAATGCTTGTGGATTCCTGTGCTTTAAGCATTTTTTTAAATTTTATTTTATTGAAACCATTGTGATTTATGAAGTTCTTCATAGTTGGATTTCAGACATACAATGAATAAGGGTCAATCTCATCTCCAGTGTCAACCTCTTTCCACCAGTGTTCCTAGAGTGCATCCTATACCACCACCCTTTGCCCTCTGACCTGCCAGTATAACAGGCCCATTTCAAGTTTAGATTGTTATAGATTGGGTCTCTTGATTCTTTTGTTGTTGACTTTGGCTTAGATTTTTAATTCTGTCCTTTTTTTTTTTTATCTCCACCAATGCACCTGAGACCATTTGGCCCCTGATTTCCATTCTTTGTCCCCCCACTTTATAATTTTATAGAAAAATGCGGCAATATTAGGCAAAACAAAGTAATTTGTGTCCCAAGGCTTTATGAAAAAAGCAGGAGTCTCATTTAAAAATGGTGGCATTTTTTTTTTGCATAGGTACAATTAAAGTTAGGGAAAATAAAGTTTCAATTTCCTCAATAGTGATGGGGGTGTTTAGATATGCTACATCCTCCTTACATAAGTGTCCAAGAATTTATCCATTTCTTCTAGGTTTTCATGTTTTGTAGCATAAAGTTTCTCAAAGTAGTCTCTGATTACCCTTTGGTTCTCTGCAATATCTGTTGTGATCTTCCCCTTTTCATTTCTAATACAGGTTGTCAGGTTTCTCTCTCTCTCTCTCTCTCTCTCTCTCTCTCTCTCTCTCTCTCTCTCTCTCTCTCTCTCTCTCAATTTTGCCAATGGTCTATCAATCTTGTTTATTTTTTCAAAGACCCAACTTCTGCTTTTGTTGATCTTTTGGATTGTTTTTTGGGTTTCCACTTTGTTGATTTCTGCTCTCAGCTTTGTTATTTCCTTCGGTCTCCCTATTTTTGTGTCCTTTTTTGGAGCACTTTCTAAATATGAGCTGCGTCATTAAGCTATTCAGGTCGGCCCCTTCTTTCTTCCTGAAGTGTGCTTGAAAAGCTATAAATTTTCCTCTCAGTACTGCTTTTGCTGTGTCCCATAGATTCTAGCAGTTTGTGTCTTCATTATCATATGTTTCCAGGAAAATTTTGATTTCCTCTTTGATTTCTTCTCCGACCCACTGATTGTTCAGTAGCAAGCTGTTTAATTTCCCATTGTTAATGTTTTTCTTCTGTGTGCCTTTGTAGTTCACATCTAATTTCAGAGCCTTGTGGTCAGCTAAGCTAGCCCGCAAGATTTCTGTCCTCTTTATTTTATGAAGGTATGTTTTATGTGCCAGCATATAGTCTATCCTGGAGAATGATCCATGTACATTGGAGAAGAATGTGTATCTAGGTTTTTGGGGTAGAGTGTCCTATAAATATTTACTAGTCCTCTTTCTTCCATTACTCTTTTCAGGGCTAGTATGTTTTTGTTGGGTTTCAGTCTGGTTGACCTATCAAGTGTTGACAGGGCTGTGCTGATGTCTCCCACAATTATTGTATTATTATTGATGTTTTCTTTCAGATTTTTTAGTAATTGTATTAGATAATTTGCTGGTCTCTCATTGCGTGTATATATGTTTAATAGTCTGATTACTTCTTGTTGCATATCTCCCTTGATTAGTACATAGTGTCCATTTTTGTCCCTTACTACTTTTTTTGAGTACATAGTTGGTGTCATCAGATATTAATATGGCCACCCCAGCTTTTTTAAGGTTCTTGTTTGCTTGGATGATTTTTCTCCAGCCTTTGATTTTGAGTCTATGTCTTTCTGACTATTCAGGTTTTTTTCTTGTAGGCAGCAGATGGTTGGATTCCTCTTTTTAACCCATTTTGCCACTCTGTGTCTTTTAATTGGTGAATTTAGTCCATTGACATTGAGGGAGTTATTGTCACAGGATTTAATGTCATCTTTGTAGATAAGTTTGCTGTGTTTGTTGGTCTCTCTTGTCTTAAAGTAGACCTTTCAGTTTTTTTTTTTTAAGGCTTGTTTTTTCATTTGTGAAGTTTCTGAGCTGTTGTTTATCCATGAAGCTATGTATCCTTCCTTCAAACCTGAATGTGAGTCGGGCTAGGTGCAGTATTCTAGGTGAGGTATCCATTTCTTTCAGTCTTGTCACAATATCCCACCAGTGTCTTCTGGCCTTGAGAATTTCTTGTGACATGTCTGCTGTAAGTCTTAGGGATGCTCCTTTGAATGTAATTTCCCTTTTTAATCTTGCTGCTTTAGGTATTCTATCTCATTTGTGGGATTTATCATTGTAATGAGGATGTGCCTTGGGGTGTTTTTCTTTGGGTCTCTTTTAACTTTCACTCTTAGGATATGCAGGATTTGATTGCATGTAGTCTTTAACTCTGGGAGTATCTCTTTGATGATGTCTTTGACAGTTGATTCTTCCTGGAGATCTCCTACCTGAGCCTCTGTGACTCCAATGATTCTCATGTTGTTTCTGTTGAGTTTATGAAAGACTTCTATTTTCATCTGCTCTCATTCCTTGAGTACTGTTTGCATTGCCTGATCGTTTTTCTTAAGGTTCTTTTCCAATTTCTTCTGCTGTGTCGGGTTTTTCTGCATCTCATCTTCCAGCAAGCCGATTCTGTCCTCAGCTGCTTTTACCCTGCTGGAGCAGCCATCCACTGAGTTTTTCAGTTGAGCTACTATGTTTTTCAGATCTGTTATTTCAATTTGGAGTTTTCTAATTTCTCTTTGTGTTCTGTTCAGATCGATCTATACTTTCTTTGAGTTCTACAAAGATCTTCCATATTTCTATTCTAAACTCCTTATCCAAGAGGTTAATCAGATGGTTGTAATATTTTAGGTCACCCGAGCTATCGTCTTCATTCTCTGTGCATGGTGTTTGCCTGCGAGGTTTCCCATTGTCACATTTGTAGTGTGATTTTTCTGCGTGTTGTTGTGGGGTTCATTGGTTAGAAAGAGCACACAGCCCCAAAGCAAAACAGAGCGGCCGTGCTCTTCTGGAGCCTCTGGGATAGTTATTTTTCTGGGTCCTTTTTGGCCCACTCCCAAGAGGTTTAGAATACAGGACAGTGGAAAAACATGCACAGGCAACACTCCCAGTTTTTCACAGTCGGAAACCCTCTTTAGGAATTCTTAAGGACTATTTTTGCTAAGTTTTCTCCTGATGTGTAATGGAGATGATGATTTCTGTGTCTTTTAATTATTTATGAAATTAACATAATAATTTTCAGTCTTTTGGTAAGGGTTTTTATCAGATTTTTAAAGTTTTTTTGTTACAATATATATTTTTCTTATTTTACAGAGAATACGGTCAACAGTGGATGAAAAAGAACAAAAGCAACTTCTTATGGACTTGGATGTAGTAATGAGGAGTAGCGATTGTCCCTACATTGTTCAATTTTATGGTGCACTCTTCAGAGAGGTAGGAATGAATTATTTGGATTTTATCTTATGTATCTTTAAAGTAAGAAGAAGGCAGGATCATATTTTCATATAGAGTTAAAGTAGAAGACATTATGAATACAATATTTTTTTAAATTTATGTTCTTGTTTTTTTATTTTTTTATTTTTGGGCTACTCTGGCATGGCTCAGGGTTCACTCCTTTCAGGTGGGGAGGGGTGGGCGCATGAGCACCTTATCAAGGTGCTAGAGAATTGAACCATGGTCAGGTGAATGCAAGGCAAGCAACTTACCTACTGTACTATTGCTTCGACCTTTACATTGCTTTCTAATGCTTGCCTCAGTATTTGCTTTCTTAATTTTTAGTACAGATCAAGATAATTAGAACATTAATTTCTATCACATTATTCCTTTGGATAAAGTATGTATCTCTTACTATTTCTTTTCCTTTCCTTTTACTTTTTCCTTTGGGAAGATCAAACTAGGGCCTCCTGCTGCAAAGTATGTGCTCTCTCCTTTTGAGATACTTCCTTAGGCCATAAAATTTTTAATATTTAAGAAAGCACATACTTTTACTATCATTCAAATTTGAATTCGTTTTTTCATTTGGAAATACTTTATTTTCTTTAAGGACCTAATTTAGATGACTTTTTTTCTTTTGGGTCACAACTGGCGGTGCTCAGGGATTACTATTGGCTCAGTGCTCAGAAGTCATGCCAGGCAAACTCTGGGGACCATATGGGATGCTGATAATCGAATCTGGGTCTGTCCCTGATCGGCCCTGGGTCAGCTGCATAAAAGGCAAATGCCTTACTGCTGTTACCTCTCTAGCCCCCAGATGACTTGTATATATATCAACTTTTTTGAGCTTTACATTCTATTTTAACCTCAAGTGTTTAAGTAGCTTTTGCTCAGACCTTTTTCCTTAACTTTCATCTTTTACAACTGCATTTATATGTCCCTATCAACACTCTTTAATTAATATATCAAGCAAGGAAATTTAAAAAATAGAAAAGAATTAATTTTATCTAATTTTTTTCAAGATAATTTTTTTTTTTTTTTTGGTTTTTGGGTCGCACCCGGCAGTGCTCAGGGGTTATTCCTGGCTCCAGGCTCAGAAATTGCTCCTGGCAGGCACAGGGGACCATATGGGACGCCGGGATTCGAACCGATGACCTCCTGCATGAAAGGCAAACGCTTTACCTCCATGCTATCTCTCCGGCCCCTCAAGATAATTTTTTAATTACAAGTCTCTCACAGTTATATTTCAGGTACATACTGACAGTGACTTAGGGCCATTCCCACCACCAGTGTTGACCTACCTCCACCATAGTTCCAACATGCATCCCATATTCCATTTTAGCCCACTGGACTGCTAGTGTATTAGGCCCGTTTTGTGTATAGCTTGTTATGCTATAGGTCTCTTGATTCTGTTGTTGTTGACTTTTGTTTGGATATTTAGGTTGATCATTTTTTATTTCTTTTTACTTTTTTTGGTTTTCGGGCCACGCTCAGTGAGGCTCAGGGGTTTCTCCTGGCAATGTGCTCAGAAATTGCTCCTGCTTGGGGGACCATATGAGACACTGGGATTTTTTTTTTTTTTTTTTTTTTTTTTTTTTTTGGTTTTTGGGCCACACCTGGCGTTGCTCAGGGGTTACTCCTGGCTGTCTGCTCAGAAATAGCTCCTGGCAGGCATGGGGGACCATATGGGACACCGGGATTTGAACCAACCACCTTTGGTCCTGCATCAGCTGCTTGCAAGGCAAACACTGCTGTGCTATCTCTCCGGGCCCGACACTGGGATTTGAACCATTGTCTGTCCTGGATTGGCTGTGTGCAAGGCAAACACCCTACCGATGTGCTGTCGCTCCTACCCCTATTCATTTTTTATTTCTTCTCTTGAGACCACTTGGCCCCTGGGTTCCATCTACTTTTTTTTTTTCATTTCTCAGTTTGTAGGAAGACATAGAAATATGAGGCAGAATAAGATGATTTATGTTATATGGTTCTGTAAAAAACACAGAACCCCTATCTAAAAGCTATAAATATAAATAAAATTAAAAGAAGAAAAAAAAATGGGGAGCAGATATGGCAAGTTGGGTTTTGTTTGTTTTTGTTTTTGTTTGTTTGTTTGTTTTTGGCATATGCTCAGTAAACATTGGGGAAATTAGAAAAGAAATGCCCTTGGCCGAAGAGATACAGGGTGTCTGTATCCTTGAAGCATACTGTCATGAGACGTACTATAGGCTACAGGCATGTTAGTTGTCAAACCCCAAGGTCTTTATTACCCCAGGAATATTTCTGTTCAGTTGTGTTGTTAGAGCCAGTCTCTTCTGTAATTAGAAGTCTTGGTTTCTGCAAAGAATATAGGTCAAAGCCTGTGATAAAATCTTTATGGTCCAAGGAAAAGTTCTGCTCAGTGGCAATTGTTGTAGTCAGTCTTCTGTAATTAGTGATCTTTGTTTTTGCACAGATCCTAGGACAAAGAGTCTTCTGATTTCATCTCACAGTTAGGTGGTGAGTTAGGGCAACCTGGCTTAGATCAAGTTGTTGCTGTTTCCTTGTCTACTTGTCAAATGAACCTACCTTGGCTCGATTTGGTGCCTGAGTGGTATTAGGGTCTTTCTCGGAGGGCGTTTGATTCCTGGTTCTGGTTCAGGGAACTGTGCCAGTTCTGAAGTTGGGATCCAAGGTTCGGAATTGAATGGTGGATCTCCGATCAAGTGACTTTTGTCAAGTTCCCATGACAAATGTTCAGGGTGGAAGGTACACCTGCATTATAAAATTTGTGGGGTTTTATCCCTATTAGATAAGAACTTCTTTCTATACATAAGATTCCCCCAGTTCAATGTTCCTATGCAAAAAAAACCCAGAAACAAAAAAACAGATGCCATATTGTATTATTGGTGCATTTGGGGGTAAAAACAACAAACTATACAATCTCTGTGTCCTGGTTTTGACCTATGCTCTTATCCTAAGCATGACTTTTCTACTAGAATTTGCTAAGCAGAACCAAAACAAGCAAAAAAAGGAGTCTACCCCATGCAGTATCGTCCACCATCTCTTGGACATCAAGGGTCCTCTCTTGAAAGGAAACTGACAGTATGGACATTATGATATAAAAGTAACGTAGCTTGAATTGAGAAAGGAGAAAAATATGATAATAGTAATTTGTAAAAACATACTCAATGAACAGGGCCTGTAAAAAACATCTATGATGTGTAGTGAGCTGTTTCAGTGGTCTCAATGGACATAAGCATTACATCATAGTAGAAGACATAATCAAAAGGGAGATGGATAAATCGTAGTATTTTGTCAAGACATTTTCATAATGAGCACTGTATTTGGAGTCTAATATGATAGAGCACTGAATTGCAAAATTAGGGCACCCAACCTATATCTCCAAGAACCACTGTGGACAAAGAAGAGTTACTTTAGTTATTTTATTTTATTTTTTTTTTGGTTTTTCGGCCACACCCGTTTGATGCTCAGGGGTTACTCCTGGCTAAGCACTCAGAAATTGCCCCTGGCTTGGGGGGGACCATATGGGACGCCGGGGGATCGAACCGCAGTCTCCCGCGGTCCTTCCTTGGCTAGCGCTTGCAAGGCAGACACTTTACCTCTAGTGCCACCTCACCGGCCCCAGAAGAGTTATTTTATACATAATAAGATTAAGGCACTAACAAGTACTGATAGTGAGCACCTCAGTGGGAATCTCTGGCTTCCAATGATATTCTGTTGATAAAGATATTAGAACCTTGAACCTTATTATAAGTCGTTGTAGTGAGAAGTTGATTGAACACCTATTTCAATCTAAATAGCTGATTCCATTGGTGCAGGTTTCTTTGTAGTATAAAAGAAAGTAAAGGCTTTGTGTTATATGAAGGTTTTATAACGAAACTTAAACTCTAATTTCCTGATATCATGGGGTTATCACATTTGTCTCCAACTTCCAACCTATGTACTCATTTTCAGTTATCTGTTTAAAGCAGAAAAGTGTTCAGACTAGGGAATCAGAGACTCCGTGGTGTCTTGAATAATCTGTGATATTTAGTTTGAAAATATTAGGTTGAGCTGATGGGGCTATTCTGAATTGGTAAAAAGATTTTTTCCTCATCCCTCTCTTTGGAAGATTGAAGACTTATAGTATATAGTCTTAGATTGTTCGGCTTACCCAATATAAATATTCCTATATGTAACCTTGATTAATAAAACATAAAATAATATTATTGGAAGAGATTTAGAGCTCAATAAGTTAATCCTTCACTCAATACTAAAATATTTATTTGAGGTTTTTTAAATTAAATGAAAATAATTCAGCCACTTTGAGTTACAAATTTATTCATCATAGGGTTTCTGACATACAGACGCATATAGTGTCAGGGGGACTATACCAGGGACCCCTTCCCTGCACCAGAGTCCCATTTCCCTCCCACCCACCAGCCTATTGCAGTGACCAACATCTTTTTTGTTTGTTTTTGTTTTTTGGGCCACACCCAGCAGTGCTCAGAGGTTACTCCTGGCTGTGTTCAACAATTACTCATATTGGGCTTAGAGGACCATATGGGATGCTGGAGATTGTACCTAGGTCAACCTTTTGCAGAGCAAATGCCCAGCCTGCTGTATGATCACTCTGGCCCCAGTGACAAAAACTTTTTAATTTTGACACTGTTTTTACAGTACTGTTACTGATAGGATTTCACATTATAATATATGTCCCTTTTAGTATCCCCTCCTCCTCTGAATGACCATTCTGTACTTTGCTCTTACCTTATGTATTTTTTTTTGGCTGTCCTCCTGAAAGTTTAATGCAGAAATGATGATGGCAGTTCTCTGTGTTTGTCCGTGATTCTCAGATCCCACAATATTTTCGTGAATGAATATACTAAGTAATAAAGATGTTCAGAGGGAGGAATAAACTTACCATAGAACTAAATGAAATAAGGGGTTTTGTGTAAGCCCTTTTATAGGTTCCATGTATTTATCAGTTGACAAGAATGTTACAAAGAATGCAGGGACCTTAGAGTCTTCTGGCTGGTCTGGGTGTTTTGGATTATCATCTAGCCATTTGCCAGATTTCCTAAAGTACTAGATGAGTCGCCCAGTGATCTTGGGGGAGAAATCTGTGGTCTTGAGGAACTGTTAACTTTTTTTTTTTTTTATCAGAAAGAACCCAGGACCATTTAAAATGTAGCATAGGTGGCAGAGAGAAATGGAATTGGAACTGTTTACATCAGCTTGTAAGGGGAAACTGAGGCTTCCTTTTTTAAGCTCACTACTGAATACTGTTATTAATTTCTTTTACCCTTATACATTTGTTGTTTCCCTATCATGTTTCTTTATTTTGATGACTGGGGAGGTCCCTAAATAACATGAAGTGAGGACTAGAGAGGTGATAGTCTGGAGAAGAGAATCTGCTGCTTCTCTAGCCACTTCTGGTCACCCCAGGAACAGTTGATCTGGGGGAACCTTTCTCTGCCAAGGAAAGCAAAGTCAGACCTAGATCTCTCTCAGATCTTTGATGTTCTTTCATTGCCTTCTCTTACAGAAAATTTAAAAACAGATTTTATTTGGAGCTACTGAGAAACGGGGAGAGGATTAGAAAGAGAGAAGGTATCAAGTAGCATGTTCAAAAGAGTGCAGGCTTCTCCAAAGGTGGAGAGAGCCCTGGTACCCAACCCTATATGAAAAGTAGGAAAGTATACATCTCAAAAGGGGAGATGAGGGTAGCATTTGCTCAGGCACCATATATTAAAGCAGTGTAGCATTTTGATTTTATTACAGGAGATTGATAGGTACACAGTAATGAAGAGGCACGGAAACAAATCAGAAAGTTTGGAATTGTATATGAACACTGAATATTGACTACTATTAAATAAATGGACTTGTACTCTTATGAATAGCTGAATAAAATTTGTTTTTATATCTCAACTTGAAGAGTTGAGGCTAGAAGCACTGGCACCTATTGGCTGTTGTATAATATTCATATATGTCATACACAGACACACACACACCAGTTTTAGTCTATTTAGTAGTTTTAAATGCTTCTTTTCCTGAAAGAAACATTTGGTTAGTAATTTTACTAAGTTTCTTATTTAGTAAGTGTAAAGTGTCTTCAAAATCTTTTCTTTTTATTATATAACAAATGATTTTCAGGACACACTGAATTGTGCTAAGGACTTACTCTTTTTTGAGCTCCAGGTATCACTTCTTTTAATTTTGTGTGTTCCCCAGAGGACAGAGGGTGAAGGCAGCTGTCTTGGGGTGACATATGAAGAAGTAAGGAGAAAGGCTAGATTTTGATGGAAATCTTTCTCTTTCCTCTTTCTCCTCTCTCTTTCTCCTTTTTCTATCCTTTCTCTCCTTTTCTTCCACTTCTTTCTATCTCTCCTCTCTCTCTACCTCTGCCATCTATGAATGACTGGGAAGATACAGGACTGATAATGATAATTTTCACCATGAGCCTCTAGATGCATAGATGTTTAGTTTTGCAGCCCCTGTAGGCAGCCTTCAAGCCAAGCCTGACAGCCACTTGTGTGAGATGTGGGAGTTAGTTCCTATCATTTTAGGCTGGACTGCAGAATTGCTCTTAGCAGGAAAGCAAAATCAGTGAAAATGAAATTCTGAGAAAGGAGAGAGAGGAGAAGGGAGAAGGAAGGAAATAAAGGAGGGAAACAGGTGAGAATATAGAGGAAAGAAGAGAGGAGTGAGAGAGAAGAAAAAAATGAAAACAAAAAGCACAGCAATAGAATACCTAAGATCCATTGATAATCTTAGAGCTTGTTTTCTTGGCTTTGTTTTTCCTAGAGCTTATCTTTTCTGGCCTTAGTTTCTGCATCCAGAAATGAGGTGGTTCCTAGTAGCTTTAAGATAAATGACAAGGGCCGGGCGGTGGCGCTGAAGGTAAGGTGCCTGCCTTGCCTGCGCTAGCCTTGGACAGACCGCGGTTCGATCCCCCGGTGTCCCATATGGTCCCCCAAGCCAGGAGCAACTTCTGAGCACATAGCCAGGAGTAACCCCTGAGTGTTACCGGGTGTGGCCCAAAAACCCCAACCCCCCCCCCAAAAAAAAGGATAAATGACAAGAGTTATTTCTTCAAATTCCATCTCAGTTTCATTATGTCCCAAGAACTTTTATTATGGAGGGGCCTTCTATCTATCTGCCTGCTTAAGTTGTAATAAGTTGATTATTTGTGTGTTTGAATGTGAGGAGATAAAGTCTTATACACATAAGGTGTAAAGTGCCTAGATAAATTGTTTATCAACTTTTCTCCAATCCAGATCTTAGAACTGAAGAACTAATTGATACTTTATAAATCCATAAAAGATTGAGTATGTAAAGAATAGGAAGTTCATCTTTAAAGAATAGAGAGTGAAATTAAAGAACTTTAAACATTAAACAGTTTTAATGAGTGTCCTTAGAAACATTTTTCATTTTATTTGGAGTTTAATCACTTTAAAAAAGGTTTATTTCTTTTTTGGCAATATGATCTTCAGTTCTAATAATAGAAAATCTGGGCTTAAGAAAGGAAAGAATTAAGTAAATGTATCTAGTAAGGATTTCCCATTTTCTACAATTCTTTAAGAGAGACAAATTTTTTTAAATTTTTTTTTCACTGAGAAACATAGTATTTAATTACACATAATTTATGTGGTCACAGATTTTAGTTGCCTTTTTTTTTTTTTTGGTCTTTGGGCCACACCAGGTGACACTCAGTGGTTATTCCTAGCTATGTGCTCAGAAATCGCTCCTGGCTTGGGGGACCATATGGGATGGGGAGGATCGTATCTCGGTCAGTCCTGGGTCAGCCACCTGCAAGGCAAACGCCCTACCACTGTGCTCTGGCCCCAGATTTCAGTTCTTAATGTGTTTAGTCAACATTAATCAAAATGTTTGGAAGATGTTAAATTTTCTTATTTTTGCTACTACCATGAAGAGATTAAACTTGCTTTTTGGTAATTTTTGAATATTTTATAACTATTCAGTATAATGAATAAATACTATTTAATACAGAAGTGTGTAAATTATTCTTTTTCACTGCCTCTGTTGCCAGGAACTGTTCCCCTGATGAACAGGTTTGAAGCAGAGGTGCCAGGAATAGTAAGAAAACAAGACAGACATAAGAAAGAAAAGCATAGGTTGGATTGAGGGCACAACTCCTGCAATGAGTGAGAAATTTTACTGACTTCACCTTAGAATCTGTAAACACAGGTCAAGGAAGGGCAAACATTAATAGATATTTGCCTATCTATGAAAGCCTTACCAGGCTGCTTTTACATCTCAAAGGGGAGTAGGGCAGCTAATGTAGAAGTCTCTGGAATGTGTTCTCTGGAAGTAGTAGCAGAGATAAGAGTGTTTACTTAATAAGACCAAGGGGAATTAAGGGTCTTAAATCTCATCGGTTTAGCCCTTCTGTTTAACTAAGCATAACGATTTTATAGTTATGTCTATTTGCAGCAGTGCTTCTCAAATAGTGGGGCGCGGTCCCCCCCCCCCGGGAGGGGGGGGCTCGAGGCTCCCTAAATGGGGGCGCGTTTGACCTCAGCAAACATTGTCATAACAAGCTAAGCCCCGTGTTTATGTCTCTGTATGTCTCTGGAGCTGAGAGTTGCTGTGTGTTGCTTCAAACCCTGCTTCGAAAAGCTAAGCTATGCATTGCAAAATGTGCTCATTGTAGCCATTAATCCATACATCATCTCTGATTAAAAAATCAGCTCAAATTATTTTACATATTTTTGTTTTGCAGGTTAAAGTTTTTTTTTTTTTTTTTTTTAAGAAAGATACTATTTACAGTCACTTGAGGGGCGTGAAAAATGTTTTCTTATTCCTAGGGGTCCATGACAGAAAACAATTGAGAAGCACTGATTTACAGTAATGTGCATTTGACATTCAGTTGTATTTCTTTCTAGATCAGAGCTAAACTTAAAAGTACAACTTGGATTTCATTTAAATAATGTATTTATACCTAACTAATTGCCCAGTTTCTAAATTTGTTTCACACTCCAGACAGGAAAAAAAAGTACTGTATTTTCTGGCGTATAAGACGACTTTTGAAACAAAAAAAAGTCAACTGAAAATCGGGGGTCCTCTTATACGCCGAGTATATCCCAAAAAATGTTTCAATATGCCGCTAAACGAAAATTGTCTGAATATTGCCACAAAGCGAATTTTCCAACTCCATCCTGCACCAATCACTGCAAGGCTGCTCAAACCGCCTCTCTAACTCAGCCAATCCAACCAGGCTTTTTATGCATGCAAATTAGACAATTTTCTGGATCCGAATCTACACTGTAAAAAGCTTGCTCAGATTGGCCAGAGTCAGAGAGGAAGTCTCTTACATTATAGCCTTTGAACCTTTGCTTGTTGTGATTGGCTCACTGTGGTACATACAGTTGCAGCACAGGAACGTTCTGTCTGATACAGCGAATATAGGCCTAAACCTATGTTTTAACTGCAAAATTAGGGGGTCGTCTTATACGCCGGCAAATACGGTAGCTTGATAAATATTGAACAATGAAAGTAAACCCTTAGTTTTTAACTTAAATGACCTTGTATTTATTTACCATTTATCTTCTCAATGTTGAAATTATCATCATTTAAACATATGCATAAACATTCTGAACTTAAGAATAAATAAATATTTATTTCATATATCTTGTATTGGAACAGTTCTTATACAGGAAGTACTATTTTGAGTAACTTGGTTATAGCAATTTATCATATAATATAAAAGGTATATATTAACTTAAGTTAATCAGCTCTTTTTCTTTATTTCCAGTTTTTCTTTTATCTTTCTTCCCCTTGCCAGTTTCAAATACAGTAACATATTGATACCAGTGGAGCCTCTGGGATGACTTATGTGAAGTGGGGAGGAAAGAGGAATAAGGCCTGAAAAAGGAATTTACCACTTTCTCTTTCCTCACCTGCCTCCCCTTCCTGTGCAGCCCTGGAAGTAGCAGGGAAGATCTCCAACTGATAAAGTCTGTGGGGATTCCCTTCTGGGTAGGGACACCAAGCCCTGACAGCCCCACTAGGCAGCCCTCAAGCCACCCTGATATCTACTTGTTCTGCCAAGTGAGGGATTTAATTCCTGCCACCCAAGAATATCTCGGGAACTATGGACTCAGGCTGGAGTGAGGAAATGATCTCTGCAGGAAAAAAGTCAATCCTTGACCTTGTCCAGCCTTTTCAGGTCCTTCACCTTCCTTCACAGAGAAGAGTTAAGAAGAGTTAAGTAAAAAGTTTTATTCAGAGGTGTTGAAGAAGGAAGGGAGGATAAGGAAGAGAGAATTTTACTCAAAGGTTTACTGAATTTGAGGAGTTATAACTATTCTGGATACTAGTTTATTTTTAATATACGATTTGCAAAGATTTTTTCCCCCTTTTCGATTATCTTTATGTACACTTAGCAGTGTTCTTTTTTTATTTTGAGGAATTGGGTCATATCTTATAGAGCTCAGGGTTATTTCCTTTGAGGTATTTTTTTTTGATGGTTAAAAATTACTTTATTTAAACATCGTAGTTTAAAAGGTTGTTCATAATACAGTTGTTTTTTTTTTCCACAGTTGCAAAGTTGTTCGTATTTGGGTTTCAGTAATACCATGTCCATCAACTTTTACAGTGAACATTTCCCACAGCTAAAGTCCTTAGTTTCCCTCCTGTACCCCAATACCTGCCTCTGTGGCAAATATCTCTCTCTCTCTCTCTCTCTCTCTCTCTCTCTCTCTCTCTCTCTCTCCCTCCCTCCCTCCCTCCCTCCCTCCCTCCCTCCCTCTTTTTTCTCCTTTTAGACATTATGATTTGCAATAATGTTACCAAAGAGCTATCATGCACATCAGCCCCCAGTTCTTGTCCAGAGTGATCATTTCCAACTAGCATTGTCATAGTGATCCCTTCTCTGTCCTTACTGCACTTCCTGCTATTTATGGCAAGCTTCCTACCATGAACTTGTCCTTCTGGCCTTGTCCCTGTTGTCTATGGATCCTATACTCAGGAGTAATCCCCTGGCAAAGCTTGGCAGATCAGCTGTGATGCTAGAGAATGAAAGTAAAACCTGGTACTTTTAAATTTTTTAATTTTTATTAAAACATCATGATTTATGATTTATGTTATTTATAATATACTTGTTTCAGACATATACTATTTCAACATCAGTCATAACAAGAGGGTTGGTTTTTTATATGATAATTGGTATGATTGATACTTTTATGCTTTTATTTTTTATATAATATCTTTATTTAATCACCATACATGGTGGAAGCCTGCATTGTTTGCTCATTGTCACACTTGTAGTGTGATGTTTTCTCCATGTTGCGCTCGGGTTTATTGATTAGAAGAGTGAGAGGCTAGAAGAGTGAGTGACCTGGCTTCTTGGGCTCCTCCCTTTGTGGGCAGGGTCAACTCACATCCTTTGATTTGGCTTCCACTGTCACTTTTGGTGGGGTTGGTTCCAGCTGCAGGACTTGATGGCAGCCAGGAGGGAATGGTGCAGCAGGGATCAGACTTCACCCTTCGTGGTCTGGGGCAACTCACTCAGTTGATGTGGCTTCTCTTTGGGGGTGGGAATGGTCCCAGCACTAGTAGCTGGGTTCTGGATGGCAGTCATATGGAAAAAAAATCACAGGAGGTATGATGCTTATGCTTTTAAACATCTGACTATCTTTGAATCTTTGTCAGATATCTGTATTGCTGGATAGTTTAATCTTTTCTCTATCGGTTGCACAGTGGTTTTGTGTGTGTGTGTGTGTGTGTGTGTGTGTGTGTGTGTGTGTGTGTGTGTGTTCGGGGGACCATATGAGATGCTGGGAATCGAACTGCCGTCCTTCTGCATGCAAAGCAAACACCTTACCTCCATGCTATCTCTCCGACCCTCAGTTGCACAGTGTCTTGATTACTCTAACTTTATAGATAGCATTTTTCATTGTGCTTCTTCTTGTCCTTTATTCTTTAAAGGACTGTTTTAGCTCTATTAATATTTTCCATTAATATTTTTTAAAATTTTTATTGAGACTATTGTGAATTACAAGTCCTTCATAATTGTATTTCAGGAATATAGTGACAGTGAATTAGGGTTATTTCCTCCACCATTGTTAACCTTCCTCTACCAGAGTTCCCAGAATACATCCCATACTTCCACCTTTAGCCACCTAATCTACCAATATTTATGTTTATAGTTTGGTCTTTTGATTCTATTGTAGTTAATACATTTTTTTATTATTAAAAATATTTATTGGGGCCGGGCGGTGGCGCTGGAGGTAAGGTGCCTGCCTTACCTGCGCTAGCCTAGGGCGGACCTCGGTTCGATCCCCCGGCGTCCCATATGGTCCCCCAAGAAGCCAGGAGCAACTTCTGAGCGCATAGCCAGGAGTAACCCCTGAGCGTCACAGGGTGTGGCCCAAAAAACCAAAAAAAAAAAAAAATTTATTATGGGGCTGGACTGATAGCACACGGTAGGGTGTTTGCCTTTCACCTGGCTGATCAAAGATGGACCTTGGTTTAATCCTTAACATCCCATATGGTCCCCCCAAGCCAGGAGCGATTTCTGAGCACATAGCCAGAGAATCATTGGGTGTGGCCCCAAAACAACAAAAAATATTTATTATTAAAAAATGAGGGGCCGGAGAGATAGCATGGAGGTAAGGCATTTGCCTTTCATGCAGAAGGACGGTGGTTCAAATCCCGACATCCCATATGGTCCCCTGTGCCGCCAGGGGTGATTTCTGAGCATAGAGCCAGGAGTTACCCTGAGCGCTGCTGGGTGCGACCCAAAAACAAAAACAAAAAAAATAATAAAGAGACCACATGACCCCTGGTGCTCATCCTTTCATATTTCTAATTCTCCTCCACTCAATTTCTTTCCTTCTGCTTGCTATACTATGGGGCAAAGGGTGTTCGAGTCAACTTCCATTTAGACCATTGCATTTCTTCATGCAGTTATTCTAAATACCACATATAAGTGATATTCTGTATTTATCCTTCATCTTGCTTCGCTCATTTAACATAATATCTTCTAGATCTGTTCATATTGCTGCAAATTGCAGGATTATATCATTTCTTACCACTATGTAGCATTCCATTGTGTATGTGTACCACATCTTCATGATCCACTTCATAATCAACATATAGGTTTATTCCAAGTCTTTTCATTGAGTGCCGCAATGAATAGTGGTGTACATACATACTTATGGATGAATGTCTTTCTGTCCTGGGGATAGATACCCAAGAGAAAGATTGTTGGGTAACATGGCAGCTCAATTTTGAGTTTACTGAGACCCCTCCATACTGTATTCCTTACTGGTTGGACCACACAGCATTTCCACCAGCAGTGGGTGAGAGTTCCTTTCTTACCAATTCATGCCAACTGCCATTGGTCCCGTTATTTTGGTATGTGTCATCCTCATTAGTATAAGATGGTTCCTCATTGTTGTCTTAATTTGAATTTCCCTAATGATAACTCATGATGAGCAGTTTTTCATGGGGTTTGACGCATTGGTCTGAAAATTGTCTTTGTTCTAATACCATGCTGTTTTGATCACTAGGGCTTTGTAGTAGAGATTCAAGATAGGTAATGAATGCCTCCCAGTTTTGTTTTTTTTTTTAATTATTTATTTAGCTATTCTAGGTTTATACTTCCACACAAACTTTATAGTTGATTGTTGTAAGTCCGTAAAGAATGTTTTCTGAATTTGGATAGGGATTGCATTCAATCCATTTAGAAGTTTAGATCATATGGTCATTTTGATAATATTGTTTATTCTAATCCATGAGTGTGGAATGTTTTTCATTTCTTTAGGTCTTCTTCAGTTCTCTGTTAGGTGTTTTGAAGTTTTCATTATAGGTCTCTCACATTTCTCCTTAGTTTATTCCTAGTAACTTGATAGTTTTGGACCCTATTTTAAATAGGATAGACTCTTTGATCTCATAGGATAGACTCTTTGATCTCTTTTCTCTGAGTTGTCATTTGTATATAATATTGCAACCATCTTTTGTGTTTTGATTTTGTAGCTGGCCACTTTTCTGTATTGCTTTATTGTTTCTAGGAGACTTTTTATAGACTCTTTTGAATCTTCATTGCAAATCATCTCATCTTCGAATAGTTTGACTTTCTATTTTTTAATATGGATTCCTTTGTTTTTTTTTTTCTCTTGCATTATTGCTAATGCCAGTTCTTCTAATAGTATGTTGAATTAGAGTAAAGAAAATGGGCATCCTTGCCTAGTGTGATGTTAGTGGAAATACTTTGTTTAGCTTCAATAAGAATTATGTTACTTATAGGCTTTTTATAGATAGCTGTTTGTACTATCATGAGGAAGATTCCTTCCATACCTATTTTTCTGAGGATTTTAATCATGAATTGGTGTTGGATTTTGTCAAGTGCTTTTTCTGCATCGATTGATATGATCATATGATTTTTATCCTTTTACTGGTGTGGTGTATAGTAATTAATTTGCATATATTGAAACATCCTTGCATCCTAGGCATGAAGCCACTTTAATATGATGTATTGTCTTTTTTGATGTGTTGTTGGATTCAGTTTGCTAAGAATTTGTTAATGGATTTTACATCAATATTCATTGAGTCTGGTCTGTAATTTTCTTTTTTGGTAGTTTCTCTGTCAGCTTTGGAAATGAGCATGATGTTAGCTTCATAGAAGGTATTAGGGAGGATTTCATCTTTTTTTCATTTTGGAAGATTCTAAGAATCAATGGTACTAACTCATCTTCTCTGAATGTCTGGTAAAACTTACCTGTAAACCCATCTGTTTCTAGACTTTTATTCTTGGCAAGTTTCTTAATTGTTTTAATTTTTTTTCCTTATGATTGGCCCATTTAGGCTTTCTAATTCCTCATTCAGTTTTGAAAGATTATATATTTACAGTTACCTTTCCATTTCTTCTAAGTTCACTAGCTTAACAGTTGTTCATGATAACCTCTCATGTTATCTTAGATTTCTTGGGTTTCTTTTGTAATCTCTCCCCTTTGATTTCAGATCTTTTTTAAGCATTTTCCCTTTTTTTCCTTGCCAACTTTAATTTATTTATTGATTGACTTAAAAACAGATCCTAAAAAAAATTAATGGTTGTAAAAATGAATATTAAAAAAAAACAGCTCCTGTTCTCATTGATTCTTTATTTTGTTTTGCTTTTTTCTATATTGTTGATTTCTGCTCTGGTGTTTATTATTTTTTTGTCTGCTGTGTTTGGATTCCCTTTTTTTGTTGGATTTGCAGATATTTAAGGTGAGGTTTTAGATTGTTGACTTACTTGTGTTCTTTGCTAATGTTTCCTCTTATTTCTTGAACTGATGTGTAACAGGTTCCCTTTGTATATAGCTTGTTTTAGATTGGGTATCTTGATTCTGTTGTCATTGACTTTGGGTTTGGTATTTAGGTCTGATCATTTTTTATTTTCAATCAATGTTCATGTGACTCTTCGCTCCTGGTACTATCCACTCCCAACCCCCACCCCCCAATTTATGAGGCAGAACAAGATGATTCAAGTTCTGTGGTTCTGTTGGAAAAAAAAATGCTGGAAGGAGCCTGTCTAGAAGCTATAAATACAAATTTTAAAGAAGAAAGAAAAAAGAAAAAACAACTAAAGAAGCAGTGATAAACAGCACAACAACAACAAAAATAACAGCAAGAAAGGAAAAACATGGAAGGGGGTCTGGAGTGGCAAGATTTAGGGTCATTTATTTTTCCATAGACACAGTAAGTATTGGGGAAATTAGAAAGGGAATTCTCTTGGCCTAAGATATACAGGGTTTCTCCACCATGACAGTTTCTCCACTGTCCATTGGAACAACTACAGGCTCTGGACATGCTCATTATCTAACCCCAAGGTCTTTTTATTGTGCCGGGAAATACTCTGCTCAGTTGTGGTTGTCAAAATCAGTCCTCTGTTTTCAGAGATCTTGGTATTGCACAAAGGCTATATAGGACAAAGGCTAGGATAGTCTTTCTCCCTCTTTCTTTTCTTTCCTTTCTTCTTTCCTTTCTTCTTTTTCTTTCTTTCTTTCTTTCTTTCTTTCTTTCTTTCTTTCTTTCTTTCTTTCTTTCTTTCTTTCTTTCTTTCTTTCTTTCTTTCTTTCTTTCTTTCTTTCTTTCTTTCTTTCTTCCTTCCTTCCTTCCTTCCTTCCTTCCTTCCTTCCTTCCTTCCTTCCTTCCTTCCTTCCTTCCTTCCTTCCTTCCTTCCTTCCTTCCTTCCTTCCTTCCTTCCTTCCTTCCTTCCTTCCTTCCTTCCTTCCTTCCTTCCTTCCTTCCTTCCTTCTTTCTTTCTTTCTTTCTTTCTCTCTCTCTCTCTCTCTCTCTCTCTCTCTTTCTTTCTTTCTTTCTTTCTTTCTTTCTTTCTTTCTTTCTTTCTCTTTCTTCCTTCCTTCCTTCCTTCCTTCCTTCCTTCCTTCCTTCCTTCCTTCCTTCCTTCCTTCCTTCCTTCCTTCCTTCTTTCTTTCTTTCTTTCTTTCTTTCTTTCTTTCTTCTTTCTTTCTTTCTTTCTTTCTTTCTTTCTTTCTTTCTTTCTTTCTTTCTTTCTTTCTTTCTTTCTTTCTTTCTTTCTTTCTTTCTTTCTTTCTTTCTTTCTTTCTCTTTCTTTCTTTTCTTTCTTCCTCTTCTTTCTTTCTTTCTTTCTTTCTTTCTTTCTTTCTTTCTTTCTTTCTTTCTTTCTTTCTTTCTTTCTTTCTTTCTTTCTTTCTTTCTTTCTTACTTTCTTTCTTTCTTTCTTTCTTTCTTTCTTTCTTTCTTTCTTTCTTTCTTCCTTTCTTCCTTTCTTTCTCTCTCTCTTTCTTTCTCTCTTCCTTCCTTCCTCCCTCCCTCCCTTCCTTCCTTCCTTCCTTCCTTCCTTCCTTCCTTCCTTCCTTCCTTCCTTCCTTCCTTCCTTCCTTCCTTCCTCCTTCCCTCCCTCCTTCCCTCCCTCCCTCCTTCCTTCCTCTCTTCCTTCCTTCCTTCCTTCCTTCCTTCCTTCCTTCCTTCCTTCCTTCCTTCCTTCCTTCCTTCCTTCCTTCCTTCCTTCCTTCCTTCCTTCCTTCCTTCCTTCCTCCTTTCTTCCTCTCTCTCTCTCTCTCTCTCTCTTTCTTCCTTCCTTCCTTCCTTTCTTTTTTTTTGGGGGGGGCACACCTGGTGTTATTCCCTGGCTATGCACTCAGAAATGGCTTCTGGCTTGGGGGACCATATGGGGCACTGGGGGGACACCGGGGAATTGAACTATGGTCTGTCCTAGGCTAGCGCACACAAGGCAGACACCTTACCGCTTGTGCCACCACTCTGGCCCAGGGATAGTCTTTCTTTATGGTTCCAGAAGTTCTGCTCCATCATGGTTATTGTAGTCAGTCTTCTGTTATTACCATATATACTCAAGTATAAGCCGAATTCAGTTTATATTCAGGTCATACAGGTTATTTGATTCAGTATATGTACAC
Source organism: Suncus etruscus (assembly GCF_024139225.1). Classification (NCBI taxonomy): domain Eukaryota; kingdom Metazoa; phylum Chordata; class Mammalia; order Eulipotyphla; family Soricidae; genus Suncus; species Suncus etruscus. Next base: position 91,026,070 of record NC_064854.1, read on the forward strand.
TGAATCAAATGCACATTGTCCAGTCATCTTCTGCCATCTGCTGGAGGGGGCAGTACTCTAACTCAGTCTATAAGTCTCGGCAGAGCTGAAGATGTAGGCGGCTAAAGTTAACTGCATGCCACTGAACTATTTAACCCACAATATTCTGCGCTTTGGATGAGACTGACAACAGTGATGATGATATTTGCGAACTCAGTGATGATGACAATGTCTATGCTGATACCCTCACAGCCAAAGCTTTGTTTGGACATACAGATGATGAGAGAGGAGGAATCCAGTTTTGAAGGATTTTAACCTTTATGTTTTAGCTTGATTACCTGTTAAGCTACTGTTTTCTGCACTTTATTTAAATAAAGTTTTAAAGTTATTGTTGCTGGTTTGCAGTTTTTCTTTAGCAATAAATATTGAAAACATTTAACCTACTGATTCCTCTATTATTATATTTGTTTCAGGTATATATTTTTATTTTTGAAATTTACCAGTGGCTGCTGCATTTTCCACCATGGGTAATACTTAAGTCACTAAGTTTTCCAGTTTTTAGGGTAAAATTAGGGGGTAATCGGCTTATACTCGAGTATATATGGTAGTGATCCTAAGACTAAGCCTAGGATACAGTCTTTCCTTATAGTTCCAGAAATTTTGCTTATTTTGTGATTGTCACGGTCAGACCTTTGGAATTAGAGAGTTTTTTTTTTTTTTTTTGGTCTCAGGTGCCGCAGACCACTCAGTCATTGGAGGGCAGCACTAGGGTCCTCCTCGGAAGACAGGTGGGCAAGGGGTCGGTGCAAAAAAAGACTCAACGTCTTGGGTGTTTGAAAGTGACTAAGAGCTTTGGCCAGAGCCTCTACTACAGAGCAACTGCATTTATTTCTCTAGGTTATTTATACATCCAACAGCAGGATATTGGCAAAAAGTCAAAATACATCAATTCATAGGTTCCTCACTTCAACATATATTTGACACATATTAGCAATTTCCTAGGCATGCTGACCTTATCAAGAATCAGATCTAATCTTACTATTTCTAGACAGTAGCACTCTTGTCTGTATTTACTATAGGACCTAAGGCTAGCGGTTAATGTGGTTAATCTCTGCTTGATTTTAGAAGCCTACCCAGCCTGAGCTCTGAGCAGGACTTCTGTTATATTTTAGTATGTTATTAATCTACCATTCTAAATCTATATCTGGGGGTTGAGGTTTAGGTTTCCATTCTTGTACTGCTTTGGTCCAAGCCTTCCACAGCCTTCTTTATATGCTTTTGTAGTGAATACTTTAGTTCTTGTGTAAGATGACACTAAAGAGGCATTACTCTTTTTAATTATTTTTAAAAACGGCTATTTATAATAAGACACTTCTTTTTTCTTCATGCACCACCTCTGTTACCAGCCTCATCATACACGCCTGTATAAGGTAAGGGATCAGGTGTAGTTAATCCTATGCTAAGTGGGCCACAGTTTAGTCTTATAAGTGGTTTCCAGCATTTGCCCTGTATTAGATATAACCATCGTGTGCCTTGCTTTTTCTTAGAAAAATAAAAAATCCTGTTTCCTTTTCCTGATCTCTGCTCTATTATAGGGATACCCAGTCACAATTTTTACGTATAGTGTTTCCACTTGTCAGGTTTTGTGCTATGGGCTTTTCCCTAGATTCTATGAGAGACTCTTCTATTTGTAAATGATCCAAAGTTGTGGCTAAACAATTCTTACTTTCATTACTCTTAAGAATATTAGTGATAGCTTTTAAACAAAATTTCTTGTTTTTCTACTAATGGCTTCTTTTCTAAGAAATCATTCTCAACTGTTTGTGTAATTCATAAAATGATTAACGTGCTCTCAAATAGTTATGGGTTTCTATAGAACCCAGTGTTCCCAGTTTACTGTAGCATGGAGTAAGAAAAACAATCATCATCATCATTCCCAGAAGCAGTACATGACGTGGGGAATATTTTCTTTCTCCGGGACTGCCTATGACTGCTTCAGGAGACTGAAGACTTCCTTTAAGTTGTTGCCTCAGGTCCAGATGCTTGGCTTTTGCCATGTTACGCGGACTCCACTGGAGCTGCCTTGGCACACAGGAAAAATTCTGCTCAGTCACTGTTATAAAAGTCAGTCTTTTGTAATTAGTGATCTTGATTTTTGCACAGATCAAAGTATGGAATGTCTTCTGATTTCATCTTAAACTTTAGGTGATGAGGTAGGGCAACCTGCTCTTGTAGTCAGGATGTTTTATCAATCTGGCGCAGATTGGTACCAGAGTGGTATTAGGAACTGCCCAACTTCCCAGGGGAGTTTGAATTCTGGTGCTGTTGCAGGGAAAGTGTTGGTTCTAATGTTGGGATCCAGGGCTTGGGGTTGGATGGTTGTTGTCTAATCACATGGATTTTAAGTCGAGTCTTTATAACAAATGTTCAGGGTTGGAGCTGCCTCTACATCATAAAAATTATGGATTCTTATCCCTAGTAATGAGCTTGTTTTTATACATAATATTTCCCCCTTTTTATTATGCCTATGCAAAAGGGAAAGATGCCATATTATTTTGCTCTTGCATTTGGAGATAAGACTAACAGGCTATACAATCTCTGTGGCCTGGCTTTGACCTGAGCTTTTTTTTTTTTTTTTTAAAGTTTTATTTTATTGAAACCATTGTGATCTACAAAATCTTTCAAAGTTGAATTTCAGATATACATGAGTCAGGGCCATTCCCACTACCAATGCTGACCTCTCCACCAATGAACCCAGAGTGCATCAAATACCTTCACACATTGCCACTGGCCTTTAGTATAATATACCCATTTAAGTTTAGATTGTTTTTGTTTTTCATTTTATTTTTATTGAAACCATTGTGATTTGCAAAGTTCTTTATAGTTGGGTTTCAGACATAAAATGAATCAGATCAAGTCCCACCACCAGTGTTGAACTTCTTCCACCAATATTCCTAGAGTGTATCCTATAATACTACACTCTTTGTCCTGTGGCCTGCCAATATAATAGGCTCATTTAAGTTTAGATTGTTATATTTTGATGTCTTGATTTCATTGTTGTTGACTTTGGTTGGATATTTAGTTCTGTCTTTTTTTATAATTATTTTTATTTTGACCAAAGTGAATTACATATCTTTCACAGTAATATTTTAGGTACATATTGACATTAAATCAGGCAAATTCCCACCACCAACGTTGTCCTCCCTCCACCACTGTTCCCAGCATGCATCCCATATTGCCCTCCCTCACCACCCGTACTGCTAGTATAATTGGTCCCCTCTGTGTCTAGCTTGTTGTAGATTGGGTATTGATCTGTTATCGTTGGATTGGGTTTTGTGTTTAAGTTCGATCATTTTTATTACTACTTAGTGATCATACAACTGTTTGGTCTTGGTACCCCCCATTGTTTCCCCCTCAATTTGAGAGGCAGAATAAGATGGTTCAAGTTATGTGGTTCTATTTGAGGAAAAGAAAAAAATAAAATGGGGTAAAAATCAAACAAGCAAAAATATGGGTGAAGTCCTTCTAGAGTCTATAAATATTAATTTGAGAGAAGAAAGGTAAAAGTGATGAGAACCACATCAATAATACAAAAAGAAAAATCAAACAAAAAGATCCAAAACACACCACAGCAATAAAGACAACAACTACACAATAACCACGGTCCTGAAATAAAAACAAAGCAACGCGCAAAAAATGAAAACAACAATAGCAACCACAATAACAAAGCCCTCTCCGAAAAAATTATTTTGTGTTGCTTTTCTTTTTTCTTTTTTCTTTTTTTCTGCATAGGCCCAGTAAATATTGGGGAAATTAGAAAGGGAATTCCCTTGGCATAATAGATAAAGGGTTTCCCCACCCTTGAAGTATATTGTCATGGGAATAACTACAGACTCCATACACCTTCATTTACTGTCCCTTGGGTCCTTTTGTGGTATATGGAAAACTTCTGTTCCGTCATGGATGATAAAATCAGACCTCTATATCTAGAGATTTTGGTATCTGCACAGGTCAGATAATGGAGCCTATGATGAAGTCTTTCTTTACGGTTCTAGAATTTCTGTTCCATCACTGTTGTTTTAATCATTCTTCTGTATTTATGACCAGGGGAAGGACAATATGTAACATAGATGTTATATATATGACAGACAGACATTAGAGACAGACATTGAGATGATCAACACACACACTCATGTACACACGTGGACATATACTGAGGATTGATCCAGGTGAAATGGGACAGAATGCGTAAAAAAATATAAATCCGGCAAGTTAGATGGAAAGATTTTCTAATTTCTAGGCCAATCATAATTGTTGAATGTAAACTGTACTGAAGAATGTCTTCATGAGTTAGATTGTGTATAGATCATTCTTAAACAATCATACTTATCAAGTCTAGAAAACTAAGTGATTATGGTAATGAGCACTATAAGAGGAGTCTATACCATGAAATACTGTTTAGTGTGTCTTGAGCATCCACTTTCCCTTCCTAAAAGCATTCTAAAATTATGAGCATTATGGATAAGGATAAACTACCTACAATTACAAACAGATTACAATAATTATTCAGTGAATGAGCTCTGTAACAGGAGTTCATGGTATGCAGTTGTATATTCTATTGCTATCTGTGGACATAAACATTAGATTATTTTAGCAGGCACAATCAAGTAGAAAATGAATAGATTAGAATTTTTGTCATGACATTATTATAATAAGCCCTGTCTTCTGAGTCCAATAAAGTATAGCATTGTGATATGGAACTGGGGTGACCAACCTATATCTCCAAATACCACTGTGGACAAAAGATCAAGGAGTTACTATAGACATAGTAAATTAAGACATTAGATTACTTATAGTGAGCATTATAGTGGGAGCTCAAACGCTTTCAAATGCATTCTTACCCATTTCTGTGAATAAAAGCATTAGAACATTATTATAGATAATTATTGATTATAATTAGTTATAATCAATATAAGTATTAATTGGACACCTGTTCAATGTAAACAGCTGTATCTGTTCTTAACTGGAGAATATAATTCATTGATACTTAAAAAAACTATTGACAGGGCTGTTGTGCCTTTATATTGTATAAACTTACTGTTACAGTTGGGTATTTGGTTTGTGTAATTGCTCTTTGAGTAGCTCTTTTATGGTCTGTGTGGTTAGCACAAATATTGTTCTTTTTTGTCTGAGAATGCTTTTTACCTTCCCTTTCATGTAAATGAGAGTTTCACTAGGTAGTTTCTCTAGGTTGAAAGTTTCTTTCATTGATGAGTTTGAATAGGTCAGTCAACTCTTTTCTTGCCTGGATTGTTTCAAATGGGAGATCTAATTTGATTTTTACGTTTTTTTCTTTATATTTGAGTTTTTTTCTCCCTTACTGCTTTAAATATTCCATCTCTTTCTTTGTTTTTTTGTTTTTTGTTTTTTTTTCTTTTGCCATTTGGATTACTGAAAGTCTCAATGTTGTTATATTATGGTCTATTTTGTTTGGCACTCTGCTTCTTGGATTTGTATAGAAACCTTTTTCCCAAGGGTGGAGAAGTTCTCTGCTATTATATCCCTCACTACTTGTTCTTCCCCTTTCTCATTTTCTTCCCCTTCTGGAATTCCTATAATTCAGAGATCATTCCTCCTGTCTTTAGTCATTAAGTACCTTACATTTTCTTCTAGGGTTTTGTCTCTCCTTTCTTTTTTAACTTATTTATCCCAGCTGGCTTGTAATTTGTCTTTAATATGATTCTCCACCTGTGTAATTCTACTATTATGCCTTGCTAACATTTTTTATTTCCTTCAGTTCCATTTGTGTGGATTCTCTCATCTTCTGAAAGTTTTTCTTTGAGTTAGTTGAATTGTTAATCTACAGATTTCTTAATTTCGCAGCCCAGTGACTCCTGATTTTCATTGCTAAACAATCAAGTGTCGATTTTAGGTCCTCATCTATGAGTTTCAGGTGTTTGGGTGGAGTTGGAGAATTGCCAAGATTTCTCTGTATCCCCCACATTAGATATCTTCTTTAGATTCCCAATTGAACTCTTCTTTAAGTGGTTTGGAGTGCTTGATTTCTCAGGCTGTTGAAAGAAGTGCTAGGAAGAGTGCCTGCCACTCTGCCAGGAAGTCTATAATATAAATTGAAATGACCTTGCTCAGATGCACTAGCTTCTGTAGGGTTTGGAAAAATGAGGACTGATGGAAGGAAGGATGCCAGGAGTACCCAGAATGACAGTCTTGTTTGCATTCTATGAAAGGATTAAGGGATGAGGGTTCTTCTTCCCTCCCTGGCACCAACTTGGCTCTCTCCAAAGGGAAGATGACCAATGAGGTCCCTGGAACCAGTAGCAGATGGAGGCAAGGCTGTAGAGGAGAGGAGGCCCTGTTTGTTTGAGTTTAGGTGAGGGGATTAGGACTAGAGCCTCCCAATTCCCACCCAGACACAGACCTCAGAGTCCCCAGGGAAGAAAGATTTCAGCAATGGCACCAGGACCTGGGAGGATGCTGGGAAAGACCCAAAAATGACAATACTGTTTGGTGAAAGGGATTAAGAAATGAGGTTCCCGGGGCCGGAGAGATAGCATGGAGGTAAGGCATTTGCCTTTCATGCAGGAGGTTATCGGTTCGAATCCCGGCGTCCCATATGGTCCCCCGTGCCTGCCAGGAGCGATTTCTGAGCCTGGAGCCAGGAATAATCCCTGAGCACTGCCGGGTGTGACCCAAAAACCACAAAAAAAAAAAAAAAAAAAAAAAAAAAAAGAAATGAGGTTCCCTATTCCTCCCTGGCACCAATCTGGCTGGCCCTACAGGGCAGATGAACAGTAAAGACACTGGAACCCAGAAAGAGATGGAGAGAAAGCTGGTGAGAAGAGGAGGCCCCATTTGTTTGAGCTTGGTAGACGGAATTAGGACTGGAGCCTTCCTGTTCCCATTCAGATATAGGCCTCACTCCAGAATGTAATTTCATAAATTCTCACAAAGCCCTTTTACTAGTGAAGTGATATTTTAGCAAGAAAATGGGTAAACAAAAACTGAAAAATAATTTACGCACTGAAAGGGCTGTAGAGAAAAGAGTTGGTTAATGAGATGTTGAAAGTGAGATAGACCTTAAGTTTAAATCAGATAGTGATTTTAATTTTTTATTTTGTTTTATTTAGTCTTTTTAAATTTAGTTCTTTTATACTTTGTTTAATATTTTTATTTTATTTCATCTCATTTCACTTCAGGGACTATAACCTAAGACATTACTCATGAAAGAAAACACTTTGTCACTGATCCACACCCCCTACTTGGAATTTACATGTATTTTTTATTATGTCATTAAGGTCTTAATTCAGCATTGGATTTTCTATATCTTTCTATTCCTTTTTAAAAAT